>NC_141597.1:15107701-15817701 GCF_047967505.1 Dipteris shenzhenensis
TGGGTGCCATCTTCATTCACTCTCATCTGACAACCACCACCACCTTTACTCTTTCTCGATATTTGAATGGTGTTATCATGGGCATTCTTCATTTGCACTATCTCCTTCTACTTCCTCTCGAGCGAGCATCTTTATGAACTCTGTCATGTGCGTAATAATTGGTTGCGGTAATTTTATTTTGTCTTCTACATCATACCCCATGTGCTTCTTTGTTTTCTTTGACCTTGATTTCTAGGATACTATGACTATCTATGTGGAAAGTCTTGAAATTGCTTCATGGTTTGGGACCCATTCCTGGTAGGTGACCTTTTTCTGCATGTACGTTGTGAATTGCCTTCATAATGGATGTTACAACTTGATTGGTATCGTGTAGATGCAAGGAATCAATCCATATGTCTGCAAAAAACTTAAATCCGTGCACTAACACTCCACATCGATGTGTCTTTAAAAAGTATTTGCCTTGTAGCTTAGGTGGAGTGTTAATGAATCGAGGTAATGTTGTTGTATTTTGATCCATACCATCTACAATAATGCACATCTACTCATTTGGGTGAGAAATAGCTTGCTCCTTCCAAAATGCATATTTTATTCTAGAATGTCGAACAAGTCCATGATGAAATTCTCTCTTTCTTTTGTAAGCTTCTTTTTGTTTTGGAGATGTTGCACTCTCAAGTGCTCACTTTAGATCATCACAGTCGTTGCACTTTGATATTTTTTGCCTCTTTGGGATTTTAACGTGTCCAAAGCTTTTTTTCCAAAGAGTATACAAAGTATGAAAAGATGCTGGTGCATGCCCTCTTTGCCTCTGTGTTTCTCCAATAGAGTTAAATACTTCTTTTTTTGTCAAACCTATCGGAAGATGCATTTCTAATAGGTGGGGTTGCGGTAAAGCATTTTCATAAATGTAATCTTTTAAAATTGCTGTTGCCGCAACCGTTGAGGCTCTTGTTTTGGGCCTTCCTATGTTTCCATGAATGTTAAATTTAACTCCATACTTTGCTTTATTAGCCAAATTCCAATATGTGCCATGTGATAATCCTGTAATAATGCGATATGCATTATTGCATATACTTTTTCCATTTATAAGAGGCCTTATTTGATGTCCTGAACTTTGCCTTCTCTTATCATTTACAAGAAAGCAAGACAATCTCATGAGTAGGTATTTATTTCTTCTGCTTCCTTTCCTTTACCAGACATGTTCTCTACAACCCTTGATGTCATGTAAGTTAATGGATCACATACATGTACGCTTACAGCATGTAGATCGCATTGCTTTTAGCATAACATCTTCATTCATTACTCTTATTCTCTTTGGTTGCTTTTTTGGATCTGCCTGTATTCGTTGTCTTTTCATGCATCTGTATGTCCGTTTTGGGACTTTCTGTATATTCTTTTTTGGATTTGTGTAGTTCTCCTTGTAAGATTTATTTGTCACGTTGTTTTCATGAGATGTTGCATCCTTGATCTTATCACTCTGACAGTCAAATACTGAATATTCCTTTGTTGATGTCATCCTTGCTTTTGATACATTCGTCAAACCATTTGTAACATTTATAAGTTCACAATCAAAGTCAAACACCAAATAGTCCTTTGTTGGTCTCATCCCTACTTTTGATACAATCGTAGAACCACTTGTCACAATGGCATTAGAGTGTCCCGAATAATCTTCAAACTCATCTATTCCTGAGAGAACATCACTCATTGATGCACTTTCTATGGATTTCATAACTCCATAGTCAGTGGTGATAGAGTGTCCAGAATGATCTTCAAACTCATCTATTCCTGAGAGAATATCGCTCATTGATGCACTTTCTATGGATTTCATAACTCCATAGTCTTGAAACTCTTCTACTCCAAAGAGAACATCACTCATTATACTATCGTGCATGATTTCCATAATTCTATAGTTACCTGGTTTGACTCCAAGAACTTTATCAGTATCCATGAAGCCATCCATGCTTGAAAATATAACACTTTTGACATCTTTGCCCAAGTTCTTAATGTGCATGAACTCATCCACCCCTGGATAAAGCTTCACTTGCGAAATATTTTTCTTTCTCGGTACCAATGAACTCATCGACTTTTGATAAGACGTCAGTGCTATAGTTCAGTGCATTGGAATCATCCATCTCTGAAGGAATAGAGCTTGGTACATTGGCATATTCTTTCAATTCTTTGATGTTGTAGTATACATTATGTTTATCATTAAAAACCACATGCTGAGTCTTTTCAATCTTTAAAAATTGCATGCTCCATCTCAAATCCTTACCTACCTCATAGTAGGGACCATCCAATGACATTGATTTACCATCCATACCATCATCAGTAACTTTTTGAATTCTCATTTGCGCAAATGTCCAGTGTTCCACTTGTTCAAATCCCAAGACTTGACCTTTTGCTACATTCTTATTTGCAAATGATAACATTTGTAAAATATCTCCCACTCTAAAATCCAAAGATATGCACTTTGTATTCCTGATGACATGTGTTGGATAAGTCTCATCTCTGTCCCATGCAATAAATGCTTTGTTGGAAGTATTATAGGGCACAACATCTCCAAGGATTTTCATATTCCCACACTTATGGTTTAGCTCAACATGTGCACTAAGAATCCTTGATACGATAACCGCCACCTTATCTTCGCCAAGTCTTCTAAAGTGACAAGATCACTTTCATGGATTGTAGCAAATGCAACTACTTCTCTTTTGCAACATAAAATCACCTCCATCCCTCGAATAAATTTTGTAGCCATCTCCTTTGTGAGTTTCCTTTGTAAACAAGCTATAACAACCATTATAGAGAACATTAGTCTCTTCTCAATAATCTACTTTATTAATGATTTAAAAATCTAGAACTTGTTTGAAAATTTAATTAGACACTAACCAATAACAACCGTAAACCAATAACAATCCTAAACCCTAAACCCTAAACCCTAAACCAAAACAACCCTAAATCCTAAACCCTCAACCCTAACCAATAACAACCCTAAATCCTAAACCAAAACTCCCAAACCCTAAACCCTAAACCCTTAACCCTAACCCCCAAACCCTAAATCCTAAACCCTAACCCCCAAACACTAAACCCTAACTCCCAAACCCTAAACCCTAAACCCTAAACCTTAACTCCCAAACCCTAAACCCTAACTCCCAAACCCTACACCCTAACTCCTAAACCCTAAATCCTAACTCCTAAACCCTAAACCCTAAACCCTTAACCCTAACCTCTAAACCCTAAACCCTAAACCCTTACCCCCAAACCCTAAACCCTAACTCCCAAACCCTAAACCTTAAACCCTAAACCCTAAACCCTAAACCCTAACTCCCAAACCCTAAACACTAAACCCTAAACCCCAAACCCTATACCCTAAACCTTAAACCCTAACTCCCAAACCCTAAACCTTAGAATCCCCGAACCCTAAACCCTAAACCCTAACCCCCAAACCCTAAACCCTAAACCCTAAATCCTAAACCCCAACCCCCAAACCCTAAACCCTAAACCCTACCCCCTAAACCCAAACCACAAAACTCTAAACCCTAACCCCCAAACCCTGAACCCTAAACCCTAACCCTCAAACCTTGAACCCTAAATCCTAACTCCTAAACCTTAAACCCTAAACCCTAAACCCTACCCCCCAAAACCCTTAACCCTACCCCCCCAAAACCCTTGATTCAAACCACCAAACCCTAAACCCTAACTCACAAACCTTAAACCTAACCCTAACTCACAACCCTAATTCCTAACTCACAAACCCTAAACCCTAACTCACCAAACCCCAAATCCTAAACCCCAACCACGAAATCCTAAACCTTAAATCCTATGAGTGTTTTCAGTAATATTATTTATTTAAGTAATAGTTTTAATTAGAATTCATAAGTAATAGTGGAATTGATGGTTGAGAGGGTGGTAGTGAGAGAAAGGGAGAGTGGGAAAGTAGAGAAAGGGAGTATGGGAGGGTGGTAGTGGAGAAAGGGAGAGTGGGAGAGGGAGTGGGAATGGGGGCGGTGGGGGTGGGCATGGGAGGATGGGAGTGGGAGTGGGAGAGGGAGTGGGAATGGGGGAGGTGGGGGTGGGGGTGGGAGAATGGGAGTGGGAGAGGGAGAGGGAGTGGGAATGGGGGAGGTGGGGGTGGGGTGAGGGTGGGAGGATGGGAGTGGGAGTGGGAGGGGTGGGGAGTGGGAGTGGAGGATGGGAGTGGGAGAGGGAGTGGGAATGGGGAGGTGGGGGTGGAAGTGGGAGGGGTGAGGTGGGAGGATGGGAGTGGGAATGGGGGAGGTGGGGGTGGAAGTGCGAGGGTGGGGTGGGAGGATGGGGGAGGGAGTGGGAATGGGGGAGGTGGGGGGGTGGGAAAATGGAGTGGGAGTGGGAGAGGGAGTGGGAATGGGGGAGGTGGGGGGTGGAAAAATGGGAGTGGGAGTGGGAGAGGGAGTGGAGGATGGGAGTGGGAGGGGTGAGGTGGGAGGATAACGGTGGGAGAATGGAAGTGGGAGTGGGAATGGGAGTGGGAATGGGGGGGGGAGGGGTGGGGGTGGGAGGATGGGAGTGGGAGTGAGAGGTGGAGGTGGG
This sequence comes from Dipteris shenzhenensis, assembly GCF_047967505.1. Lineage (NCBI taxonomy): Eukaryota > Viridiplantae > Streptophyta > Polypodiopsida > Gleicheniales > Dipteridaceae > Dipteris > Dipteris shenzhenensis. The sequence continues at coordinate 15,112,265 of NC_141597.1, forward strand.
AGGATGGGAGTGGGTGGGAGAATGGGAGTGGGAGTGGGAGTGGGAATGGGGGAGGTGGGGGTGCGGGGAGGGTGGGAGTTGGAGGGGTGGGGTGGGAGGATGGGAGTGGGAGAGGGAGTGGGAATGGGGAAGGTGGAAGAATGGGCGTGGGCATGGGAGTGGGAATGGGGGAGGTGGGGTGGGAGGATGGGGGTGGGAGGATGGGAGTGGGTGGTAGAGAGAGAGAAGATAATCTAATAGAGAGGCCAATGGGAGAGGAGATAATGTTATAGAAGGACCAATGAGAGAGAAGCACTTAAAACCCTAGTTTTTCTTATATATACTCTCCTTCTCTCATTGTTTCTCTCATTCCAACAAGGAAGAGCAAGAGGAGAAGCAAAAAGAGGAGGAAGAGCAAAAGCAAGCACAAGCATAGATCTCAACTTTTTTCCAGGTACTTTTTTTAAAATTTGTATTCTTTGAAATTTTATTATAGAGAGAGAACTTAGACAGAGAAAAGTGAAGGAAAAACTTTTAGAGAGAGATTATAAGAGAGAGAGTCTTGCTGCCTCGGCAGCAAAAGAGAGAGAGAGAGAAAGAGAGAGGGAGAGAAAGAGAGAGAGAGAGAAAGAGAGAGAGAGAGAAAGAGAGGGGAGAGAAGGGGGAGAGAGAGAGGGGAGAGAAGGGGGAGAGAGAGAGGGGAGAGAGGAGGGAGGCCGCTGCCCGCGGCAGCGCGAGAGAGAGGGGGGGAGAGAGAGAGAGGGGGGGAGGCCGCTGCTGCGGCAGCGGAGAGAGGGGGGGCCGCTACTGCAGCAGCGAGAAAGAGGGGGGGAGAGAGAGAAGGGGGGGCATGGCAGCGAGAGAGAGGGGGGGGAGAGAGAGAAGGGGGGGCACGGCAGCGAGAGAGAGGGGGGGTCGCTACCACGACAGCGAGAGAGAAGGGGGGGAGAGAGAAGGGGGGGCACGACAGCGAGAGAGAGGGGGCGAGAGAGAGAGAGAGGGGAGGGCCACTACCACGGCAGCGAGAGAGAAGGAGGGGGAGAGAGAGAGGGGGGGCTGAGAGAGAAGAGGGGGCGCGACAGCGAGAGAGAGGGGGGGAGAGAGAGAGAGGGGGGGCCGCTGCCACGACAACGAGAGAGAAGGGGGGGAGAGAGAGAAGGGGGGAGAGAGAGAAGGGAGGGGGCAGCGCGAGAGAGAGGGGGGCGAGAGAGAGAGGGGAGGCCACTGCCGCGGTAGCGAGAGAGAAGGGGGGGGCCACGGCAACGAGAGAGAAGGGGGTGCCGCGAGAGAGAAGGGGGGGAGAGAGAAGGGGGGGCCGCTGCCGTGGCAACGAGAGAGAAAGGGGAGGGGGCAGGGCGAGAGAGAGGAGGGGAGAGAGAGGGAGAGAGGGAGGGAGGGGAGGGGAGGCCACAGCCATGGCAGCGAGAGAGAGGGGGGGAGAGAAAGAGGGAGGGGGGGCCACTACCGCGGCAGTGAGAGAGAGGGGGGAGGGGGCAGTGCGAGAGAGAGGGAGGGAGAGAGAGAGAGGGGGGGCCGCTGCCGCAACGAGAGAGACAGGGGAGAGAGAGAGAGGGGGGGCCGCTGCCGCGGCAACGAGAGAGAAGGGGGGAGAGAGAGAGAAGGAGGGGGCACGGCAACGAGAGAGAGGGGGAAGAGAGATAGGGGGGCTGCTGCCACGACAGCAAGAGAGAAGGGGGGAGAGAGAGAAGGGGGGAGAGAGAGAAGGGAGGTGGGGCACGGCAGCGAGAGAGAGGGGGAGGGAGAGAGAGAGAGGGGGGGCCGCTACCACGACAACGAGAGAGAAGGAGGGGAGAGAGAGAGAGGGGGGGCCACTGCCGTGGCAGCGAGAGAGAAAGGGGAGGGGGCAGTGCGAGAGAGAGGAGGGGAGAGAGAGGGGAGAGAGAGAGAGGGAGGGGAGGGAGGCCGCTGCCGCGACAGCGAGAGAGAGGGGGGAGAGAGAGAGGGAGGGGGGCCATTGCCACGGCAGCGAGAGAGAGGGGGGGGGAGAGAGAGAGAGGGGGGCCGCTGCCATGGCAGCAAGAGAGAGAGGGGAGGGGGCAGTGCGAGAGAGAGGGGGGGAGAGAGAGAGGGGGGATGCTACTGCGGCAACGAGAGAGAAGGGGGGAGCGCAGCAACGAGAGAGAGGAGGGAGAGAGAGAGAGGGAGGGCCACTGCCGCGGCAATGAGAGAGAAGGGGGGGAGAGAGAGAGAAGGGGGGGAGGCACGGCAGCGAGAGATAGGGGAGAGAGAGAGACAGGGAGGGGGAGAGAGAGAGAGAGGGGGGAGAGAGAGAGAGAGGGGGGAGGCCGCTGCCGCGGCAGCAAGAGGGAGAGAGGGGGGAGAGAGAGAGTGGGGAGAGAGAAAGAGAGGGGAAGAGAGAGTGGGGAGCGCAAGTGAGAGAGAGAGAAAAGGTGAGGAGAGAGTGGGAGAGAGAGAGAGAGAGAGGAAATGAAGAGGAGGGGAGAGAGTAGACTAGGATGAGAGGAAACGTAGACTAGAGCGGAGAGGAAAGAGAGAGAGAGAAGAGTGAGAGAGATAGACGAGAGATGAGAATTTAGAGAGGGAGGACACAAGAGAAAGTACGATCGAGATAGAAAATCTTACCAATGAAGAGGAGAAATGAGTGGGCGACAATCGAGAAGAGATAAAGGAGAGATGTTTTGATGGAAGAATTTGGGAGCTATGATCAATGAGGCATATTAGAGGAGATTGGTGTGTGATTTAGTCGAAACTTAAACAAACAAAACTATAAACCTTGGTGTTTGATGAAAATTTAGAGAGGAAGGGCACAAGAGAAAGTACGATCGAGATAGAAAATCTTACCAATGAGGAGAAAAAATGAGTGGGCGACGATCAAGAAGAGATAAAGGAGAGATGTTTTGATGGAAGAATTTGGGAGCTACGATCAATGAGGCATATTAGAGGAGATTGATGTGTGATTTAGTCGAAACTTAAACAAACAAAACTATAAACCTTAATGTTTGAAAAGAGAAACGTGTGGAAACTAGAATTTTAAAATTTTTGCCTTTTTTAAAACTATGAATCCTTGTGTTTGAAAAGATAAACGTGTGAAAACTTGAAAATTGTGATAAAAGACAACCTTGTGTTTGAAAAGACAAACGTGTGGAAACTTGAAAAGTGTGAAAAGACAAATGTATGCGAAAAGGAAAACTTGTGGAAACTTGAATTTTAAATTTTTCTTTGTTTTTTAATTTAAAATGAGTTTCACTTTCATTTTCAATTTACTAGTTCAATTTAAACTATAATGCATTTTGTTTTGGAATATAGAAAGTATAATTTTAATTTTATTACATTTTAAATTAAAATTTTAAAAGTAGTTTAACTTACATTCGTTATTATTACTTTAATTTATTTCTTTTTAGGGAAAATTAATATATTCTTCTAGGCAAATATTAAATTTTTAATTTTAAGTCTTATTTTCTTTATTTTACATTATTTTTTCATAAACTTTAAGTTAAATTGAATTTATTTATATTTCAAATTTTGTGATTTCAAAATTTTAAGTCTTATTTTCTTAATTTTACTTTATTTTTTCATAAACTTTAAGTTAAATTGAATTTATTTATATTTCAAATTTTGTGATTTCAAACTAATAAGAATTTACTTTGTCAAAGTTTAAACTTCTTATGATTGTGAATTAAGTTAAATTAATTTGAATTAAAAAAGAGTTTGGGGGTTTGGGTTTAAGGTTTGGGGATGAGGGTTTGGGGTTTCGGAGTCAGGGCTTAGGGTTTGGGGTTAGGGATTAGGGGTTTACGGTTTAGGGTTTGGGTTTGGGTTTGGATTAGTGTTTAGGGCGTTAGTATTTGGGGGTTAGTGTTTAGGGTTTAGGGTTTAGGTTTTGGGATTCAGGGTTTAAGGATTAGGGTTTAGGGTTTGGGGGTTAGGGTTTAGGGTTTGGGGGTCTGGATTAAGGGTTTAGGGTGTAGAGTTTCGAGGTTTGGGTTAAGGGTTTAGGGTTTAGGGTTTAGGGTTTGGAGTCAAGTTAAATTTATAGTTTTTATTATTTAAATTCAAATTTATTAAGATTTTAACTTCTTATTAATGTGAATGTTCAATTCTTATGAGTTGTAAGTAAATTAGTTTTTGAAAATATAAATTTTATCTTTTTTAAACTCACAACCTTAGTGTATTAAAAAGAATAATGGAAAATAGATTATTTTTTGCTTTTAATTCGCAACCTAAGGATATTAAAAAGAACAATGGAAAAGAAATTATTTCTTGCTTTTCTTCGCTTCGACGGTTGGTGTAGTCTATTACTCCTTCTATGAGAAGTGACATTCCGGAAAATGTGTATGCATATGCACAAAAAGTCATCAATAAGCACACTCTCAGAAAAGAAAAAACTTTGAACAAGGGCTTTTTTTTCATACATGAAATCATTTCAGAGTCTGGAAAGAGTGTTGAGTGCCAGGGAGTTTCATTGAATGATTTTTTGTCCGACGACACTGCTTGGGAGAGACCTCAGCTTTTCTTTGTCTATGAAATATCACCGGATGACATTCGTCAACTCCTTGACATAATATTACATACCACCATTGGTAGAGTGGGACAATGTAACATAGTCATATTTGCTGATAAAGATGACAAGGAACAAATGTCTGCTACCCTAGAAAAACATATTAGCTTAAGATTTACAATGGTATATACTCAAGAAAAAGGGACAAGAGAGAATGCAGTCTCAAGATACAGAGTCTAGAAACCTTTTTCTTGTGCATGAAGAGCCCTTACAATGATCACTCCTTACAAAATAATATAAGAGGGAATGCAAAGAGATTGCAACTACTACTAGAAGAGCATGAAGCTCCAAGTCCCCTCCATCGCAATGCAAATCACTATGAAAGGCTAGCAAAAAGTGATGATCTTTTAATTAGTATGATGGAATTTTTGCTACCGTCCAGATGGGAAGTCACATTGTGTCGAATGGGACATTTGTTTGAAGCTCTTATCAGAAAAGGGCACAATGTAAATATTATTGAGAGCCCTGCTTGCTTGGAATACCTTGATACCGTGGCTTCTCTGATAATAAAGTTTGATAAGAAAGGTCCGATCTCACATGAAGAGGATGCTTACATAGAGATGGTCATGTATGATGAGAGCAAGAAAGATGATGAAAATGATCAAAGCTTTGGATATGATAGTGAGGACACCAGCGATAGCAAGGAAATAGAAGAAGATGGATATAACACTGACCTTGCCTCTGAAGGTTACATAAAAAGACCACGAAGATATGTAGAGGTATGAAAACTTATGTTTAATTTTCTTTATTCATTTAAAGGTCTTTTTAAATTTATAATTAATTTAAAATTTTGAATCTCATAATTATTTTATCCTTTTATAGGAGAAGGGAGAGGAGGAGGATGAGGAGGATGTAGCTGGAGTAGAGAATATAGAAAGCTCATCTCAAGAAAGAAAAGCTGCTCTGGCTATCCATCAGATGACTCTAGAAAATAATCATACCTTGCAGCAAATGGAGAAGTCATTTTCTATAAGAAAGATGTGGCTAAGTTTGTAGCCGAATGCATCACTTGCCAGAAGATCAAGAGTTACAAAGGAAAGACCCCAAGATTGCCATTGGATCAAATGAACTAATATTGTTTTCTTTTTATTGCAGTATGGTTTTACAATAGCTTCCCCTATATATACAAAGATGTGCATATATGGTCGATCCTCTTGTTTCTACTGTACTTAGCAATACGCAGAAGACCATAGATGATGTTTTTAAGTGGTTGCAACCTGTTGATTTGACTGCGGCACGAGTTATCTTTACTGCATATCACAAGGAGTGAGTATCAATCCCTACCTAGCTTATCTCTTATATTGTGGAGGATTATATCAAATAATAATTATTCTTAATTGATAATGCAGCTTGCATTGGAGCTTGGTAATTGTGGACATCTTAGCCAAGCAATGCTTCTTTGTCAATTAAATAGCATCTATCCATGGTAGTGTGTCAGAGTAAGTATAACCTACTTGTGTCATAATTATGTTAATGAGATGCATCCTATGCAATGCACACATTCATTTATGTTTTCTATTTTGATGTGTAGATCGGTTGGAAAGTTGGTAGGTGCTATAGATGCACTTACGCAAATGGAGGGTGACTTAGAAGATCAAATAGAGTATGTAACATGCCCTGTAGTGAAGCAGAATGATGACCATAGTTGTGGGTGGAGAGTCGGATATAACTGCTTTTTGCTCCTTGCTCAAATTTTTAATTTGAGCGGCGGTGAAACCTCATTGTCGACATATACAGACTTGCATCTATATGCATTTATGTCATCTATCATTAAAGCATTTATTGATAACGTGGTGGAGCATCTAGAGGAAACATTGGTTGCTACGCCCATAAGTTGTCCTAATGTAACTGCTGTATTGGACGAAATGGGGAGCTCTTTTGAGGTTAGGGTTATCATTAGCAAGCAACCTCGTGTTTTGACTTTTGGTAGCGAGGAAGTTACAATCCTCTCCGACACTTTGAAAGAGGCTAATGACAAAGTCATGATGGCCATCCTCAGTTTGATATGAACATCTCTTGGCTTGATACTTCAATCATTTGATTCAATCTGCTTCTAATATTTGTTTATTTATTGCTGCAGTACGGTTATATCTCACTTTCCTAGATCAGTATAGAATCGTGTCTGTATGCTCGATTCTCTTCTTTCAGCTGTACTTAGTGATACCAAGAAGACAGTAGATGATGTTTGTTCAATGCTACAACCTTTAGACTTGGATGGCATGCTAGTTGTCTTTATGCCATATTATGAGAAGTAAGTATCGTCTCAATGTTTCTTTTACTCTCTTATTTGTAATATTGTGTCAATTAATACTTAATATTGTGATAAATCTTATCGCTCTTTATTGGTGATGTAGTTCACATTGGAGCCTGATAGTATGGGATCTTGATGACGACCATTTTTGGTTTGTCAACTCATTTACAGGGTTTCATGAGGTGTTTAGGTAAGTGTTCTTTTATCATATCATTATGAACATGCATCTTACTATTTACTACACAAATTCACTTTGTCATATGTCATGAAGGACAGGTCTGCAAACAAGTTAGTTTTTGCGATTATGAAAATCAGGGAGCATCAAGACCAACCAAATTTCCAGACACGCCTCGTAGTGGAGCAAAAAGACATGTTTAATAGTGGGTGGAGAATTGCCTACAACTTCATGTTGTATCTCAATGAAATTTTTGAACATTTCTCAATAGAAGCATATACTAAGCTCGAGCTACAAGATTTTGTGGCTAAGATTGTTCACTACCTAACTGCTACCATTGGGAAACAACATGATGGACTCAATGAAGAACTTGAGGGAGCCAAAGAAAAACAAGAGACAATTCAGTCTCCTTCTGTATCACAGCCTCAAGTAGAAGCATTATAGTCTCCACTTGAATTAGAGACTCAATGCATTCTTCCTACACAAGAAGTGGAGACTCAATGTGCATCTACAACATCACATCTTGTAAAGGAGGAAGAGATTAAGTCTATCCCGATTGCACTAGAAGTAGAATCTCAATGTACACCATCCACACAAGTAGAGACTCAATGTACTCTTAGAGAATCACAGCCTCAAGAGGACTCATCAGACTCTATTCAGTTGTAAAACATGTAGAAAGAAACATGAGTCCTTGAAGATTTTTATCTTGTTTGTATTGATTAATGATAGTGTTTTTTAAACTTATGTTAAATGTCACAATACATTAGGATATTTTATGATATTTATTCATTACAATACATTAGGTTTTACTTTTTTGAAAGTCTAATTTATTATGTACAATAAATATCTTATGATGAGAATCTAATAATTATATCATTCTTATGTTCCATCACTTTATTTTATAGATTTCAATGTACTCAAAATCTATCATTTATTATGTACAATAAATATCTTATAATGAGAATCTAATAATTATATCATTCTTATGTTCCATCACTTTATTTTATAGATTTCAATGTACTCAAAATCTATCATCTCACATGTCTCACATTACGGTCTTGCATCAGCACGTCTAACTTATATTATATTAAAAGAATATCTCATGATGAGATTCTAATAATTACTAACTTATATTATATTAAAAGAATATCTCATGATGAGATTCTAATAATTATATCATTCTTGTGTTCCATCATTTTATTTTATAGATTTCAATGTACTATCACTGTCTTACATGTCTCAAATGTCTCCCATTATGGAGTTGCATCCCATCATTTTATTTTATAGATTTCAATGTACTCATTATCTTACATGTCTCACATGTCTCGCATTACGGTCTTGCATCTAGTCATCTCAGCCTCTACCAATTCTTTATTCTAAATCTTTCATCCCACATTATGAGTCTGTAGTTCTATAAATCCCCTAGTTGTCATTCATCTTCTATATCTCACCTGCTGCAAACACTTCTTCCACTTTGCTCTTCTTACCTTACTCCTCTCCTCAAGCTTGCTCCTTCCATCTTGCCCATAACCTTACCTCCTCTTCTCAAGCATACTCCTTTCATCTTGCGTTACCTCCTCTAGTTACCTTCCTCACTCTCGTTACCTTCCTCACCTCGTTCGTCTTCTATATCTTTCCTCACTCTCGTTACCTTCCTCACCTCGTTCGTCTTCTATATCTCACCCACAGCAAACACTTCTTCCACTTTACTCTTCTTACCTTACTCCTCTCCACACTTCTTCCACTTTACTCTTCTTACCTTACTCCTCTCCTCAAGCTTGCTCCTTCCATCTTGCCTGCAGCCTTACCTCCTCTTCTCAAGCATACTCCTTTCATCTTGCCTTACCTCCTCTAGTTACCTTCCTCCTCTCGTTTTTATGGATCTTTTTAAGATAATCGATTCTGTCGAGCAAGCCATTAGCAACATCAAAGAATGGATTGCCGAGAACCAAGGAAAGAGAGAGGAGAGAAAGCAAAATCTAGCTCCATTAACCCAGTACGAGAAGGATGACTTTGCTTGTCAGAAGGGCTTAGAGAAGGAAGAGGAAAGAAAAATAAGTATGGCTACTACTGAAATAGATAAATTGCAGTCATATAGGAGAGAGCTGATAGACTTTCAAAGTGAGATATCTTCGCGTGTGGCTCGTTATGGAAGATTTTCCCCCCAGGAAGCGCAAGCCATTCGAAATAAACAAAGTGTTATGCAGGAGAAAATTCATCAATCCTTACTTCTCTTCTATAATTTTAACTACATCGATGAGGATGAGATGAGCTCAGGGTTGAATTTAGACTAAAGACTTGAAAATAGAAAATTCATCAAATTGAATGGCTGTAGTCTTGAAAATAAATTTGCCTTCCAATGAGAGTCTTATTGTAACTTTTGGTGTAATTTGCCTTCCAATGAGAGTCTTATTGTAACTTTTGGTGTTCTTCAACACCTAAATTATAAATATTGTGAGAGTTTGCTACTTCCACTTGTAACTTTTAAAAGTGTTTCCTAAACACTATTATAAATATGAAGAGAGTTTAAAATTATTGAACCACTCTTTTTTTTGTAAACCACTCTTTTTTGTGTAACTTATCTCAGGCTTAACTTTTGAAGGTGTTTATTAACACCATTAAATATTAAGAGAGGTTACAACAATCGAATCTTATTTTTTCATGTAACTTATCTAGGCTGTGTTAAATTTTATAATTTTAGTTTCATGTCCTTAAAAAATATATTAAAAAATGTTTGTTTTTATGTTTTTATATGTGCTTTGAAGATTGGGTTTTTCTTAAATTTTATCTGAAAACTAGTCCAAAAGTATATGTAAAAATGAATTTGTACATTGACAAGTCCAAAATTAATGAAATAAGTGTTGTTTGGAAAAATAAGCTCTCAACCAATCAATAGAGGGCCAACGTAACGTTGGAAATTCACGAAAATAAGAGAAAATAGAAAAAAGAAACAATACTTTATGTAGGTACAAGCATGCTACATTAATGTGGAGATTGGTTTTTTATTCTCACAAGATCTTTGGACAAGAAGATAGAATCTAAGCTGACATTTTATCTGATAAGGGCCTTCCCGCTTCCACCTTCCTTTGAACTTTGAAATGTTGTGCCACCTTTCCTTCGAAAGGTCTACCATTCTACACCACTGCCTCATTGTGCAGCAACCTCTTCTTTTCCAAAACTGCTCCCTTGATCCTGTTTGGCGTAGAGTAAGATGTTTCTTGTCAACTGTGTGTCTGCCCACTTTCTCTTTCTTGAAACTTCAATTTATTATCTTATTTACATTACTTTGCTATTGTTATAGATTCAGAAAATCTCCATGGTGAATAAAAACCATGGCCGTTCTTGAAGAAGACGCTCTGTGGATGATAATGCTATGAAGGCAGAATTATACCACACATCCTTACCCCGTCGACCTGCTTCTTCTATTTCGTCGGTAGAGAATTCAAGTACAGTCAAAACGGAAGGAACTTGGGAAAGGTTTAGTGTTTCGAAAGGAGCATGGGTGCTCATGCAACCTAGCAAAAGAAAAAGACCCCAGACAAAAAACATTTTCTTGGCATCATGGAAGGGAAGAGTACGAGATTTTAAAATCACCAGAGGGAAGATATCCGTGAAAGAAGTTTTGATTCAGCATGTGTACATGCATAAAGAACTTGTCTTGCGAGACTATCCAAAAGATCTTCCGCAACACAGGCCTAATCGTATATTTTTCTATTGTGGTTTTTTTCTTTACGAGGTGTATGGATTTTTAAGATGAAGCTTTCTCTATTTGCTTATTGACATTCTTGTGTTGTTTTATTTTAGATTTATATCCTTCATCATATGAGACATGGCAAAACATCGATTATATTCTGGGATTTATAGATGTTCTGCATGGATCGATAGGAGAACAATAATACCAAGGTCGATGTGCAACAGAGCTAGCTCAATCGGGTATATTTTTTACTGATCATTTTTATCAGTTGCTGGACAATGCTAACACACATGGTGTGTTAATAAAACAAGACCTTCCGACATGAAATTCAGTGGATTGGCCTCATCCACATTCTAGTGTTACAGAGGCATATAGGGCCAAGCTTTTCAAAGAAGTACAGAAAGATCTGATGCCCAATATTGCCACAAGGATAATAAAAATTTCTTTATGCATGCCTCTCACAGTTTTTGTGGACTTGTTTAATACCTTTCCAGTGAAGGTTTCAAAAACAATGTTCACAGTTAAAGCAACAAGTTCGGCAGGGATAAGAAGACATGTAGTTCAGTGTTTTGTGAGGTTGTCCAACCTTCTATGCAACTAAAGTACACAGTTGCATCACAAAATTTTATTTTCTCTTTTTATTACAAGCATAGTCGAATGCTAGGCACAAAACTAGTCCCAATGGATCAAGATGAAGATTCTTTTGGTGCAAAAAATAAACTTCTTGATATTGATGTTGTTGAGAATGGTGATGTGCTAGTCAATATCTCATTAAGAGAATGTTGCTCCCTAGCTCAATTGCGCAATGACATTCTGTTTAAGACAGAATGTTCTATTTCAAACGACTTTTTATTTATCTACAACAACAAAAAGGTACACCATCTGATTTATCCTAGTCTCATTAAGCATTGCTATTAGTTTACTTTACCACTCTGATTCATATTGCTTTTTTGCAGTTGCTCAAAAGAAGAGAGAGCTCAATAAAAATCAAAGACATTGAAAATTTAAAAATTGAGATAACACAGACTCCATAAACAAAGGTTTTGTATTCAATCAAGTAAGATTTTGTACAGAAGTGTTTAGTTAAACATGTAGAACATATTTCTGACATCCATTTTCTATTTATGTACAGCTTGATCCAGAGGCTGCTCTACATGGTCCAAGATCTCCCTATCATCATTTTTTGGAGAATCTTTTTTCTGTTGCTCCATCTTGTCCTGTACAGTATGTTGGTGCTGCTCCATTGTCTCCTCCACTGCCCCAGGAGCATTTGTTTGCTGCTGCTCCATCTTCTCCTCAACAACATTAGCAGCAGGTCCTTGCTCCTGTGGCTTCTCCTCCTCAGCACTAGGTGCTTGCTCCTGTGGCTTCTCCTCCTCAGCACTAGGTGCTTCATCTGTGGCATCAAGGTGTATGACACCTTCTTGTACTTTAGAGCTCTCACCCAACTCCATAGTAGCTGGTACAATAAGTTTGGCTATTCTTTCTCAAAATAGCTTGAAAGTAGATATTTGGCACTGATCAACACTCTCCATCCGCAGCTACTTGAATCATCTTGTTGTGGTGTCTGTACAGTTGGAAAGATATGTTAGAAACTGTTAACATCTGAACAAAACAAAATTATTTAATAAGTTCAAAGACATAGCATGAAATAGACATCAGTAAAGGGAATGACTTTTTACCTCTAGATTTATTGGCTCTATTGAATCCAAAAGAGAGACATTGGGAGGATAGTGATCCAATGCATCTAAAAGCCTTCTAATACAACTGCAAATATATAATTTAGTTAGTATGATATCAAAATAATGAAGTTTTAAGTTCAAAAAGCACACACAGCACTTATAATTTCAGCTCTCTGTGTGTGTTTTTAAGAGAGTTGAATATAAAGCATTGCTTCTACTGGATGTCAATAGAAACAAAACTCCAGTGGTCACTGCATAAGGAAAAAAGCATTAGGAAATCAAAGGCTACAAGAGTTCTCAATCCTAAAGAAGAATCTTAAAAGAAGTAGTCACCCACATACCTGTTATGGTATGGAAGTAGCAAAACATCAATTACTTCAAAATTGCAGTGTCTGAACCAGCTGGAAATACTGATAGGAGTTTCCTTTGCATCTCTTAACTTAGAAGAAATGGCAGGATCAATAATATGGAATGTATGCTATATAGAGGGGTGAAGCCAGCTTCTCATCATGCTGCATAGGACCAAAAAATAATTAGGGTAGGATATAAAGGAGGTACAAGGATGATTGTTTTGCAAAAAATGTAAAATAATAGACACTTACTAGAGCATTGCAAGGATGATAGTATCTAAGAAATACTCATTCTTATGAGACAATGCTACCAAGCATGGTTTTGTCAAGTCAAAATCATTCACTGAGAATTCATCCTCAATATGGACAACTATATTAGGGCCCAGCTCCTGCAACCTTCTATGTATCTGCAGCTCCCTCTTTCCAGTCTCCACATCTATAACAGATTTTGTTTCTTTTATTTACTGCTTCAGTGACTCCTCATAAGCAGTCTTCCCTCTGGTGTTCTTTGAGTGGGTTACTTCAACAACCTTAACCTTATCTACCTTCAACTTCCTTGTAGGTGGAATTAACAATATGTCTCTCATCTTTATGTCCTACCATTCCACAGGATGAACAAGCTTGTCATACCTCCATCTCACTCTGGACAAAGTGTTGAAGTCTTTGGCCATCAAAGTCACCCTGTGAGCATGGGCTGCTACCAACATTGCATCTTCAAAATATTTTTCCAAGTAATCCTCTGCCATTTCCTGTAAGGAAAGAATGGCAGTTCTATTCCACCTGAACCCAAGGTGCCAACTATCACATATTTCTCTCACCAGTCTTTGAAAAGGTGCCTTCGGGATTGCAAAGCCTATAGCTTTCTGTTGCTTCATGATCTCCCTTAGCACACCTGCACCATGATTCAATCTCTTGGCCTTTTGCTTGAGCAGGCTCATTGGCTTACCCTTCCTGCCATGTGCAGCTCTTCCCTTTGGAGGCACACTAAATTTCTTGATACCTGCCCCAGCTGTTGTTGCTGCAAGCCCTGGCCCTTTCCCAGCTTTCCTTGCAGTTGACTTGGTTCTTGCCATCACTTTGACAAACTGCATACAAAGCAATGGAAAGAGATTACAGACATGGAGAACATGTTTTGACAAAAAAAAGGCAATCACAGGGGTGGATGAAGCAACATAGAAAAATTTGCAATAAGACGCGATACAAGGAGTTTGAAATTCCTAACAGGTCCAAATCGCATTTTCCTGCAAATTCCTGAAATGACATGCTGGTGCATTCCTATAGTGATTTCTTTGTCTTTACAACTAAATACAGTATGAATGGAGTTTATGCAAGAAGAGTACAGCCATGGATAGCTATGGAAGTCACAAAACCAGAATGACAGGGGTGGATGAAGCAACATTTCAATATTTGCAACAAAACGCGATTTCAGCTATTTGAAATTCTTAAGGCCTTCTCCTCGCGTTTTCCTGCAAATTCATGAGGCAACATGTTGGAATATGCCTTCAGTCATTTGAAGGTGTTTGCATGTCCATGCAAGATGGATTGAGTCTATGGAAGGCAAGAAGTGTGCACAGACTGAAGGAAGAACCCATAAGTACAGTTTTACCCTCACATGCAAATATCACACTTGAAGATCTGCATTCCTACAGTGATTTCTTGGTCTTGACAACTAAATAAAATATGGACTGAGTCTATTCATTTCCATGTAGGATGGATTGTTTCTATGGTAGACAAGAAGATTGCAGAGACTGAGGGAAGGATTCATTATTACTGACCTGAAATCTATCTGTGGATGTGCTGTGCTGCTGATGAGTACCCTGTGCTGGGGATGAACCTGTGCTGCTGGTCAGGATGCTGATGTTGCAGAGTATGGAGGTAAGAGAGCAGAGACTGGAGGGCAAGAGGGCTGAAACAGGATACCACAAATAAGTGCAAAATACAAATAAGGCATCTTCTAAATCCCACACGTGTGGAATGTAGTCGTTTTTCACACGTGTGGATGGGACCCAGATCTCTTGGAGTTTGAAATTTGGCACATGTGAAAGGTACACTTTATGCCTTGGAACTTGTGCCATTCATGATTTCATAATCAATTCCACAACCACTCTTCCCTCCCCTGCCTCCCAATCTTTCATCCCTGCCAGGACCTGCCAGGACCCTTGCATCTTCCATTTCCTTCTCTCTCTGATCCTTTCCCACCCAGCACACTCCATCCAGACTGCAACCTGCCTGAAGACTACTACCACTGCTAGATCTCCAGGTTACCTAGAGTGTAGAGTTTAAGCTAGTGAAAGAGCAGGAGATTCACCAGTGCAACTCCAATAGCATGGAAAAGGAAAAAAAAGGTCAAAATTCTAGATTGTTTTCAATGTTTTTTGACATATATTTCTTCCATCCATTGGATTTTTGATGTCCAAATGTCTTCACTCAGCTCCACCCTTTTTATTATATATTCAATTGATACTGTCCAAGAATGTGGTAAATCACCCAGGAATTTGATTGGAGATGGATATGAATAGAACCTAGAAATTTGCAACAAAATGCGAGGAGAGTGGTTTATACATCTCTAAATAGCCCATATCGCATTTTGCTACAAATTCCTAATGTTGACACATTCCTCATGAAAAGCTTCACTTAGCTCCAGCCTTTCTCTTGCATATCAAATCATACTATCCAGGAATCAATGAGATGAACCTAGTGTTTGATTTGACATGCATATGAACAGAACTAGAGAATTTGCAACAAAATGCAAGGAGAGTGCTTTATATTTTCCAAATGGTCCCCCATCGTGTTTTGCTGCAAATTCCTATGTCTAATTTGGTTCTCACTTCTACCTCATTGTTTTGCTATCTTTAGCCCTATGGAATTCTTCCTTGATGATGAGAAATGTTTCTGCTTTGGAACAGTTGACTCCTAGGCCCAACTTTCAGAAGGAAGCTGGACTTTTCTGTTGCTATTATAAGACCACAGCAATCACCAGGTGAGTCATGAGAGCTCATGAAGGAATTATCTGGTGATATCCTATGCATTCACCGATTGCATATGTTAGCATATAGAATTCAAAGTATATAAGTTTTTGAATAGGCAAAAAGAAGAGACTGGAGCACAGTGCTGATTCTTCCATCACAAAACAAAAGGAACCAAAAGAGGACAAGTCTCCAGATTTGCTCCTATTTGAGTTTCTTCACAAATGCAAGGCTCAGAGTAACTTCCACATATACCACAGTATTTTCAACATGGAGTTCACAATGAGCTCTGTACTGGAGCATCACAAAGATTTTCTTTCAAACTATTGGGATACCTTCAAAGAACTGACAGAGGTAGGAAGAATTGTGGAAGGAGAAAAGGTTTTTATGCATATAAATCATATTGTCTCCATTGACAGGTTGAGGTACCATGTGAACAGAAGATTTGATAGCCTGCCTGATCAATATAAATTCAACTGTAACTTGCACACCAGAAAGTGCAGAGTTCTTGAGGAAACCATGGCATTCCTTATGTACATTGTCTTTAGTCAAGAGTCTTTGGATGAACAAGGGCAGGAGACTAAAGAAGAAGACACATCTGAAGTAGAGGAAAAGAGAATGTTTGTTTGGTAACAGAAATGGCAGAGCAAGAAGAAGATATCAACCTTCAGGATGAGGGGCTGCAAGTGGCTGCTCTTAACCTTGTTCAACTGAGGACAAAAACTCTGAGGGGAGCAGAGCCAGTTGAAGATTTTGATGTTCAAAGCAGCAACTATGCAGTGCCCATGCTTCCAGGTGTCTTGATTGGTGGAAAAGATTATGTTTTTCTCCATGATATAGAGTGTATGTTCAATTTGAGGGAGGACTATGCCATTTCCCTTATTGCCCAGGCTTCAAGGCTTGACAAGGAGGTTGGCATAGAGGATGACCATTCACTACTGGCTTTGGAAACAATTTTTGATCCTGCAGAGGCCCTTACTTTTTGTTTCAAAGAGGTTGAAAAGTTCCAAGAGCCAGATGAAGCTGCCTTCCAGCTCACACAGGAAGCTATGAATCTCTCAGCACTATACATAGAAAAGCCTAAAGAAGAGGCTAGACAAGAGGGGAGAGGAATAAATCTTTGGAATGATGAACTGCTTATTGTTGATGAAAATGAGAAGGTACTTCAAATCAAATACTTTGTCTTCTGCTTAACTTTGTTTTGTAGGTTGTGTATTAGGCTCACTCCAATCTTTTGATATGTGGCAGCTACAAATTGAGGATGACACATTCCTCTAGAGATCAAGTGGAAGCAGGCCGGTTGGGTTTCGCAAAATTGGGTTTCGCAAAATGTCAGGCCTAGCTCATTATATTCATGATCTAGGTAGTGCTAAGATCTTGATTTACCATAGGCAGTTGAGCAACAATGGAGAAGCCATTGTTTACTTCTTAAAATGTTTGTCCAGGGCTTTAGGTGGACATGATCTTTCATGGCAAAAGGAAAAGATCATTTTGATAGAGAGGTTGTCTGCCATAGATATATTTGGAGATTATGTGAATAAGCAGGCCTCTAGGGCCGCTTACTTTTTGTGTTACACTTCTTATGCATTAGCATGTGGTGTTAAGGAGCCCAAATTTCTGGAGGGCTATGGAAAACACAAGCTCATAAGGTTTCAAGAGCCACCCATGATTGCATCAAGCCACACAATCCAAGAAGAAGAACAGGTGGAGATAGCTGAAGAAAAGGATACCCCTCCCAAACAAGCAACAGAGGCAAGCATTGATAAACATACAGTCGACATCAAGCCAATAAAGAAGAAAAAGACTCCAATCAAGATAAAAAAGAGAGTTCCGATCGGCAGGCCCTGGGAGAAATAGGATTTAGTCATCAAATATAGCACAAACATTATATTAAAGTTGAAGTGATTTGTACAAAGTCTTTGATATCTGGTATGATCTTGTATAAATGAACAATAAGTTGAAGATGAAATGATTTGTACATTTAGATAGAGTGGTGTCGTTAAATATTGAAAAAATAATATATTGAAATTGTGAACAAATTGTATTACGTTTAGATCATATGTTTCACAAAAGAAATACTTTTGATGCATAACACCAAGAGTCACTTGTTCCACAAAAAAAAATTCTATTGATTGAGTTTGAAAACATGTGGACATAACACCAGTAAGTTACAAATGAGTCCTATTCATGTTTACTTGTCCATTTATGGTTTCTAAATATCTTGGATTCCCTCCATTGTCTATGTCTCTCTGCTGCCATTGAATTATCTAGAGTTTGTCTTCGTCTTTGCTTTTGGGCTAGAAGAAAAGCAAGCTTGATTTTGGAGCTAGCAACTTTTCTTTTAGCATGCAGCCTCTGTAGTATGCCTCGGTAAAACCATTGGAAGACTTCCTTCAAACTATTTGCCTTCTGACTCCCTTCATAGTGTTGTGTGTGTCCGAAAAATGCATTACGTGCCATGTAGTGAGACTTCTCCATGCCTTGGGTAGACCAAATTGCTGGGCATCCATACTTTTTGACAAAATAGGTAAGGTGCTTGTAGATGATATGCTATAAGACATAAGAATGCATAGTAAGTAATAAAAAAAAGAGGATCACACTTAAGTAAAAGAAAAAGACAGAACCTTACCATGTAGTGAGTTATATTGCAGGCTGTCCATGCGTCTTTCATTGACTTCCCAAAATGTTTAATTGCCTCCTCAAAGTTCTTGTAATCACTCTTTGTCCATGTTACTTTGTCACAAAACATGAAGAGTTGATCAAGAGAACTCCACACCTCTGCCTTCCTATTTCGTGCTTTCCCATCTGCCTCATGATCTTTCACAGCATTATGGACTTGCTTCCACAATCCATAATTAATCTTTGAAACTGTTCTACCTTGCCTTACTTGCTTACTGTGTTTGGGACGAGACAAGAATCTTCTTGCCTTAACACCACCAATAGAGGGCTTGATTGGTACCTCCTTGCCATTGGTAGACTTTTTAAAATCCTTTGTGATTTGAACATCTCCTCCATGCAGACCTATATCGGATAACACTTTTTCCAATGCTTGAAGAGCATCCTTTCTATTTTTTTCGGGACGGAGTTTCCAAGCAAATCCAATATATAAAAATACCAATTTATCAATAATTCGACATAGACCATGCAATGTGCAGATGTGAACATTACATAGTGGAATGTCCAGAATGGCCTTGAAGTCAGGGTCAACTTTATCTCTATTAGGTGCTCTCTTCCACCATTTTGAATCCATTACTTGAGCTGATTCTTTGGAATAAATACAAGGAGACTTTGAGTTGCCTCCTTTACTAATGTTATACATGCACTTAAGTGTTTTAAGATCCCTGGCCATGTGCCACTCTACTTGAAAATCACCTTTTCCTGCAACATGGAGATTCTCACCTTGCACTTGTCTCTCGGGGGGGTCACTCATCATATGTAACCCTATCACGTGAGTTCAACAAAAGGATATTTTTTATTTCTAAAATTTACAAAAATAAATATACATAAGGGACTATTTAAAATAGTTTTATTTACAGATTTGTATAGAAAAGGGGTACATTTTATTAATGAAAAATTTACACAGATAAGGGATTTTAGAAATATGCCTTGAACGCACGTGGTATAGAGGGTTTATACATAGTGACCCCCCTGAGACTTGTCTTTTGATTATTCTTGGTATTTTCGTGTGGTGAAACACCCAATCTAGTGTTTCATGGTCTTCTATCTTCACCTGCCAGATTATAGAAAACAAAAGTCTTACTATAACAGATTTGAAAACAATGACCAAAATCAAGTATAAGACAAAAAATGATCATACCTAGAACAAGCCTAACCACCATATGTGTTTCTCTGACTGCACATTAAAATACTTCGAACTCGCTTCAGTCAATGATGTATCAATTGCTCTATTCATCAATGTAATAGTAACTCTTTCCATTTTCTTTTCCTTTACAACCTCACGCTCATCCAGTTTGATAACAAATTTTAAAATTCCTTTGCACTCCTCAAATGTTATTCCATAAAACTCGACCATTCTTCTTTGAAGTTGTTGTACATCTACAAATATATTGTTCCAAGGATCATACACAGTGGTTCCTTTACCACCATGAAATATTTCTTCAATATGGATATATTGCCCAATAAATTCATCTATACTTTCATTCAAATGGCCTCTTATCCTCTACACGGTTGCTGGATTTGGCAGTAAAACTCGTTTAATCCTTTGATCTTTCAAAGTTGAGGATATCGCATGGAAAATCGAACTATATCCCTTCCTGCTAACTCCACTGACATCAAGAGCCTCTTGGATTATAGTGCCATCAACTTGATTATTGGATACAAAGTCCTCTACAACATTGCGTTTGACTGTTTTGTATTTTTTTTCCTCAATCAAACCTTTTGCTACACGCAAGAAAGGAATCCTTTCATTTGTTTAACAGGAAGAAGGTTCGGGTCTATATTTTCTTTTGTAGGCTCCAATAATTTCTTGTAGTAACAACACAATATGCCTATATCATTTAGCACCTCCATTCTTGTTTTGCGATAATCGATGAAATAGATATAGTCATTTGAGAGCCTTTTTGAGTATACAAAATGATAAATTTCAATCTAACCTTGCTTCCTGAATTCGTCGCTTGCATCCACCAGTCCCAGCCTTCAAATTTGCAATGTTTTTAATCTTCTTGCTACGTAGTCTGTCTCCAAGCACGGTTCTCTTCTTTCTTGCTCTTGTCAACTCTTTTTTACTCTTTGAATGCTCCTCAATTTCATTCTGCAACTGCTGCTCCAATTTTGCATGAATGGCTATCTCCTGCATCTTGGCCCCCTTTTCTTGTAGGTACATCATTTTATACGTTTTTGCAAATGCAGACTGCGCTGAAATATAACCAAGAAGTTCATTTTGTCCATCGCCGACAAACCTCAGTAATGTGGTGGGATTGACAAATGGAGGTGTAGAGTTTTTTACTTGACATTTTGGATATATGCTTCCATCGGACCATAACTCAATATGTTGAAGCCCTTCTCTTCTCATATTTTCCCGCTGTTGAGCATTCAGCACCGTATCCTTTTGTCTTTTTTGTGCTGGAGCATATTGTTCTTCTAAGTCGATGTGAAGATGGTGTAATTGCTTCTTTTGAGATAGTGACTCACTAGTATCGGCCATTTTTTGTGCTTCTGAGGTTGCGAAGTTTGTTTTTCAATCTCATAGTCATTTTGTAACATGAATCGTGGAAGTGTGGCAGTATCCATGTGAATATTTTAAAAACTTGCAATCACTAAGTTCAATGATAGATTCTTTATGAAAGGCCTGCACACGTTGGCAAAAGAGATGCAGAATCTTTGGTAAACAAAAAAAAATCTAAGGAGATATTTAATGCAAAATCGTGTTAGTCGGACAAAAGATTATCTTATTCCTTTTTGAATTGACAGTTCTGTAGTCCTTACTGATAGTTCTGAGCCACGTTTTCGTATTTTACTATTTTTGAGGTCTTTTAGGAGAGAAATAAATCAAAAAATAGTGAATTTCTTATAAGGCCCCAAAATGAGTTCCCTTTTTCCCTAATGCATACTACCTAGAATTTCATTCTTACAGATGCTATGATAGAGTGGACTAATTTCTAAAAATTTCAAACGATAGTTATGATGCTAGAGACTGTGTGTTGCAAGCTTGAAGCAAGGTCGTGTTGAAGCTACGTGATACTGTCCCAAGTCTCGTTTTTTTCTCTCATTTAAAAATGGAGGCAGCTATTCCTACAATCCATAGCACCAAAGTCATCACAAGGTACCAACCACAAGTTTTGTTAGACCCAAACTAGTCTTTGATTTTTGCAATGATACATCACGGAAGGCATGATGCATTTGCATATGAGGCTTTCAAATCTTGAAGAATTAGTCCAACAGAACTTTGGTGGGTAGGTTAGTCCCCAAGTCTAGCAATAGCTTGTTGCTCCTAATTTTCAAGGCATCCCTGTTTCATTTTGTAGCTATGCCATGCAACAATATATTATGGTGGGCATTATGCACTTGAGTATGACGCTTTAGAATCTTGCAGCGTTAGTCCAACAGAACTTGGCTGTATAGGCTAGTCCCAAAGTCTAGCAATATCTTGTTGCTCTTACTAATAGTTGAGCTTCAAAGCATGGTTGAGTGAGGAAACCTAGATAGATAACTGGTTAAACCAGACGGACGGACACAGAATTCCATAAGTAAAAATGTTTTGATGCAGAAAGCCTTTCTTTGGTAGTAGGATCTACAACCAAAACCCAATACATGGAAGGCTTTGGAAGAAGCTTTCGGCAACTAGTTTATTGTGGTCGATCTGTTTGACAAATCCATTCTGGGCCAGGCTGTCCAAGTCTATAGGTGATAATACTTATGCATTTTCTATTTCAGCTTGTTTTGGTTGTAGGTCATGTGAAGCATTGTTTCTTGGCTTCAGAATGGCATTTAGACCCTAGCCCAGACCAGATTTCCTTAGGTTATGGAGATGTGTATTTGCAATGGGATCTCAGGGAGTGGGAATGAATAGATTCAGGGCATAGAGACGATACATGGTCAGTAATGTTAGGAGGTTTCAACTTAGCCTAAGAGGCTGGCGGCCCACTTTGGGAGAATTTCTAGATTTCTGCTAATTTGGAGAAATCCTTTTGAAGGAGGCTTTAGCAATCACTCTAAGATAGAAAAATCACTCTTTTCTTTTGGCTTTTATTCATGGGGGGATTGTAGTGAACTAGTAGAGGTCAAAGTTCCGGGCAGATTCTATATGTATTCATTCGAGTCTATTCAACATTTCTTATGCGAGTGCAACCAAGCGAGGATCATTTGGATGGGGGATTGCTAGATTATTGGGAACCTTTATGCACTCCCCTTTTTTCATGACCTGGGGCTCAGTAGCTTGGCACTCTCTCTTTGGGCCTCAGGTGTTTTACAAGAGACATGACTCTGTTGGGAATAAAGGATAGAATCACTCACACCTCACACTCCCAATCGCGGCTCAAACATCAACTCTATGACTTATTTGTCGATGAGTTCACGAACAAAGTGGTAGTGAACCTCGACGTGCTTCGTCCATGCATAAAACACGGGGTTGTTGGCTATCGCTATGCAACTCTGGTTGTCACACATAACCACCATCACATCTTGCTGGGCCACATTCATGTTCTCCAAGATCCATCTGAGCCACAATGCTTCACATGCTACTATACAAGCAGCCTTGTACTCTATCTTTGTAGATGAAAGGGCGATAGTAGGTTGTTTCTTAACCATGACACAACTCTTGATGAGAGTAAGAAACAATATCTTAAAGTCGATCTCTAAGTATCAATATCACTTTCCCAATCACTATCGCAGAAATCTCCCAACTCAATGCCTCTCATATAAGTGATGCCGTAGGTGCAGGTACCCTTCAAGTACCTTAGCACCCTCATACCTACATCCCAATGGGCCTTCTTGGGTGTGGCAAAGAACTGCCTCAGCTTCAAACCAACTTCCATGGGAGTCACTGTTGCTTTGCAATTTTCCATCTAAAAGTATGTGAGCAATTCCCTGCAATATTTCTCCTATGAAATAAAGATACAGCTCTTTCCCTGCTTCACCTCAATCCCAAGAAAGTAGTGAAGTATGCCTAAGTTAGTCATCTCGAACTCCTCCATGAGAAGTCTCGACCTGAGGAATCTTCTTTGTAATGATGATGTCATCCACATATAGAATCAATACCAACTACAAATCCCCCTCTGTGTCGAGATAAAGATTTGCCTTTGATGGATGTGGGCTTCTTACAATAGTAAGCTTCATATGGAGTCTTGTCATCAATAGCCTTGGTGTTGGTTCTGTTGAGGATGTGAACAGCACTGTTCACGACTTCACCCTAGTAAGCTTTCGAGAGATTTCTCCCTCACAACATGGTCAAACCTATCTCTGTGATGGTCCTGTGCTTCCTCTCAGCAACTTCGTTCTACTGAGATGTACGTGCGGTAGTGAGCTGTCTCTTGATTCCATGCTGCTTGCAAAATCCATTAAACTCGGTAGAAGTGAACTCTCCCCCTCTGTTGGTCGTGAAGGCTTTGATTACCTCCTTGCTCTCCTTCTCTACCTGGGCCTTCCAGTCTTTGAATTTCTCATAAGCCTGAGACTTTTTGGCCAGGAAAAATACCCACGTTGTCTCTGTGACGGTCTTGTCCTTCCTCTCAACAACTCTGTTCTACTGAGATGTACGTGCAGTAGTGAGCTGTCTCTTGATCCCATGCTTCTTGCAAAATCCATTAAACTTGGTAGAAGTGAACTCTCCCCCTCTGTTGGTCCTGAAGGCTTTGATTACCTCCCTGCTCTCCTTCTCTACCTGGGCCTTCTAGTCTTTGAATTTCTCATAAGCGTTAGACTTTTTGGCCAGGCAGAATACCCACATCATGTGACTGAAATCATCCACAAATAGAAGCGAATATCGTGAACCTACAAATGAAATTGTTGACATTGGACCATAGATGTCAGAATGAACCAATTCGAGTGGCTTCTTGGCCCATGATGAGGCCTCCTGTGGGAGCTTGTCCCTGTGTTGCTTGCCCTCCAAGCAAGCCCTACAAACACGATCATTGCCTGAAATCGGTGGAAGTCCATCCACCATCTTTAACTTTTGCATCTTGGTGAGAGTGCCATAAGTGATATGATCGAACCACTCATGCCACAATTTGGATCTTCCATGGTCCCTGTGCACCAACAGAGCATTGAGCCCATATAGGTTCTATTTCAAAAATTAAAAAGAAAAAGAGTTCAAATGCTATTCTAATAATAATACCAGTGTTAACATCGACAGTAATAACAATGCCACAATATTTATGATAATATCAAACCCCTACCATCGAATTATTTTCTAAGTATAAATAATAGCATAAAAAAGGATCCCTTTTTTCTTCTTTGTTATCGTGACTATTGAAAATATTATGCAAAAGCGCAATATTAACTGCTAAGACATAGAATTAATCTCTTTGTATCCTACAAATGTGGGTCCATAAGGCTAATTACTAGAGAACCCATGCTCCTCGACTGCTTGAGCCACCACCTTTCTGTTTGCCTTTGGATGTGATAGTGACTTTTCCATTGTCAAATAAGATGGACATATTGTGCTTGTCCATCTGACTAACAAACAAAAGGTTCTTGCACAAGTTTGCTACATACAGTACACCAGAAATCAGCTCCTCGTTTCCTACAGTCATGATGAATGGAATACTACTAATACCCTTCATAGGGCATGTCCAATCATCCCCCACAATGACCTTGGAATCAAGATGCATACCTTCCATGGTTTTGAACCACTCTTTCTTGTTGGACATGTGTTTTGAAGCTCCAGTGTTCATGTACCAACCTTCCTTTCCTTCACTGACTCCATAGGCATAGAAGTACTCAATGATGATGAAGAGAGCCTTGGTCGTGACATTTGCCAATTTGGTCTTTGGCTCCTCCTTGGACTTGGACTCCTCTCGCTTAAGGTCCGCCTTCTTCTTGCGGCACTCCTTAGCAGAATGACCAAGCTTCTCACAGTAGAAGCAGTTCATCTGCTTCCTTTTCTCTGCATCCTTGGTCTTCTTGTTGTTCTTGGAGTCTTTGAACTTACCCTTGTCGGGCTTGTCCCTTGCCATGAGAGCCTTTTCTTCTGATTGAGTAAATGGCTTTTCCCGAGCCTCTTCTTGGTAAAGGCCCAAGCTCCTTGAAGGTGAGAGGCTTGGTCCTCTATCCTGCAGTGACCGTAGTCATGAAACTCTTCAAACTGCAAGGTAGCTTGTGTAACGTCAGCAATGCTAGATGACTTCAGTCTACCTTCTGACCAACTGCAATGAGTTGTCCTTTACCAACTTGACTTTTGTCACATGGTCATGATATTGTACAGTTGATGTTGAAGAAGCAAGATATGAGATGTTTTGCATGTTTCATATAGATCCTTCAAAATAGCCCACGCCTAAGATGTCTCAACCATCTGGATGTACAGAAGAACAGAGTCCGCTGTGGTCCCTATGATTAATGCTAGGGAGTGGGCATCTCTGTCTTCGGAATTCTCAAGATCCTCTCCATCTACTGGAATGAGAATATTTTGTTGTATAGCAGATCTTCCGGCTTTGCCTCCACCCCCGTTGTCACATTAGGAGAGAATTGGGGTCTCAAAAGGGTCTCATAAGGAATGGATTAGGGAATGCTAAGTGGGCTAATGCAAGGGGCTTGGAGGGTCCCAAAGAGGCCTAACCAACCCAACCTAGGTGGGTTAAGCCCACATTTGAGCCCACCTCTCCCCCCATCAATGACGGGAGGGGGCCACTTTTTGAAATTTGAATTTCAAATTTCAAATCTCCCTCCCTCCCTCTCTATCTCTCTCCCTCCCTCCCTCTCTCTCCCGCCCTCCCTACCTCCCTCCATCCTCCTCCTCCCTCTCCCTCTCCCTCTCCCTCCCTCCCCCTCCCTCCTCCTCTCCCCTCCTCCGTCTTGCTCCTCCTCCTCCCTCCTCCCGAGCTCCTCCCTCTCCCCTCCTCCTCCTTCTGACTCCTCCTCCCTCCTTCCTCTCCCCTCCTTCTCCAGCCACCCAAGATCCCTCTCCTCTACTCCTCCCTCCTGCAGCATCTCTCCCCTCCTCCTCCCTTCTATAGCAGTTCCTTCCCTCCCTTCTACACCTGCCGCCCTACTCTTCTCCTCCTCTTCCTCTTGCCCTCATCTGCTTCTCCTCCTCCCTCTTCCTTGCTACTCTCTACCTCTCATTGCTCCATCTTTGCCAGCTCTCCCCTACATTTTAACCTGCATCACTAATACCTCTCTTTAAGTACTCATGGCACCATTCGAGGATATATCCAACAAGTACCATGTAAACCTACAACTGGAGGCAGAATATGCAAGCACACGTTCTTTGGGATATAGTGGAACTCCTCAAAGTGTGCTCCGCAGTCTTCGATTGCAAGCTTCGATTGCAAGGGAAGAAGCATCTTGACCTTTGGGTGGATGGAAACTTGTATCCTTTAGACCTTGCGACCCAAAAGAGTCATCCTTTTCATACAGTGCATGATGTTGTTCGGTTTGTTGGCAAGGGACATGCTGGATTGCTCAGTTATTACAATCGATTGAACCATTCTCGGACATTGGCTATGCAAGCAAGCAAGGTGCAGAGAGCCCAAGCAAAAGAACTTGCACATTTGGGAAATATTACTATTGTGGCAATGCATAATAGTATGGAGGATCTCCAATTGCAAAACAAAGAACTCAGTGACAAAGCACATGCACTAGACTTGGAGCGACATGAATTGGAAGAATCAATCCAGAACCTTGCTGAAAGCAAACAAGATTTGGAAAGGTCTATCTATGGCCAAGTTCAGCATGCTATGGAGAAGGAACGTGAGAAGTCGATAGAATGAGTACAAAAAGTTGAAGGGAACACCTTTGGGACTAAAGGAGAGGAAAAGACAATTGCAATCTATGGATGCATTGTCAACCAATAGTGATGCCTGAAAGAGGAGAATACGGGTTGCAAGGTTAGTTCCCCAAATTTTCAATGAAATTTCTTACCCCAAAATATTTGTGGTGTTGCATTCTTTCCACTAAGACTCATTTGTACTCTACTTTAGGAATTTCATGGAGGATGTGATGGGAACAATGGAAATGGATGATAGTGATCCTTCATATGTTCTAAGAAGTTTAATAAAGCCAAGTGATGTCATGCAAGTGTTGAAGGACCCTATATAGAAAGGGCTATGTAAACAAGTTGCTACAGAGGTAATGAAGGATTTCAAGGGCCTCATCCAAGCAAAGGAGGTGCTTGGAGCTTGTGATACTACTGGTGTAAGTCATGAAGCTTACAACTCTGTTTTTAAAATTTTCAAGTCTGCTATGGAGGAAAAGTATAAGATATCTATAATGCCATTGCCAACACCATGGTCTATAAGGCTTGCAGGTCAAGAAACAAACCAATGTGCTAGAGAACACCTTGGAGAATACCATTGTGTAAGTGGCACAATGACTTGGAAGAGTAAAAAGAAATCTGGCATCCAAATGTTTGAGATGAATGCTTTCAATAATGTTTACATGTATGTAGAGAATTTGCAGAGAGCCATGGTCGAATTCTATGGGATGAGACAAGAAGGTAAGAGAAATTCCCTCTTCACATTCAACTTTATTTCTTTTGATTTCTATATCCTTACTGAATTTCTCTTTCATTGTACAGATGGCAAGCTAGTATTTGCTATAAAAATGGATGAAGCTCAGTTGGTAAAAGAGCACAAGCTAGAGAGGGTGAGCATTTGTATTATGAACAACGCCTTGAATTTTGCTCAAGTGGATGAGGAAGTTGAGCAGGGTTTCTCAGTCCAATCTAAGAAGGACATATGGTGGCTTGTAGCCTTTGAGACCCCAAAGGAGTGCCATGAGATATTGAAGTGGGTTTTGGAGAGAACCGGCATCCCATCAATTATTCGAAGACAAGTGGTAGGGCAAACATCAATTGTGGATGGGCATGGAACATTTCAAGTTGAATGGCATCTAGCTAGTGATTTAAAGACCCTCAATTGCTTGTATGGTTGTGATATAGGTGCAGATGCAAAATGGACATGCTTGTATTGCACCCACTCTCAGAAGATGCAAAAGGAAAGCCTATAGTGGGAAAATGACATCCTTTCTTGCAACCAAAGTGCAACCCCTGATCATCACAAAAAGGATCCTAAGTGGGACCCCATTCTACCAATTCCATTGGAGCGGGTACACGTGTGTACTTTACATGTTGAACTGCATATACTTGATAAGTTACTCTATCTCCATCTAGTTTATGCTTGGAATTTGAGGCCACATCAAGTATCTGCACAATGCATTGCAAAAGCTGAAGAACTACTCTCACTAATGGGACTTCATAGAGATAATGTGAAGCTTAAGCAGGACAAGAAACAATCAGGAAAGACACAAAATCTTACTGCTAAAGTGTCCATGGGTGGAGGAAAGGAAGGAGGTTCTTGTCCAACCACAATGCTGATAAAGAAAAACATATATTGGCTCAAAGCACCCTAGGTTGGGAGTACTAGAAAGATTTGTGTGAGTGCACCACAAATCAAGCTTCACATTCACGAATTGCTACTTTGAGAGCAAAACTGTGGATAAAGCTTGATGCATTTATAAAGTTGCGTAGACAAGGTCAAACAGATGAGCTTTATTATGAGAGATTCAGGACAACATTGGGAGAATTCATATCATTGATGGGAGTCACATATTACACATTACATGGTAATCCTCCTCAGGTTGAAATTTTGTGCTTTAAACTTGAGTCAGTTTATGTTTCTAATACAATGTTTTTCTTTACAGCATATTCTTTACACACATGCACCATGGTTTGTGGAGCAATGGGGCAATCTGTCCATTTGGAATACTTAAGGAATGGAGAAATCACACTACAAAGCAAAGGCAACATACTTCAAGAATACAAGGCATGGGGGTGGTATCGCATGAAGCAATACACTACATGAAATGTTCGATTGGTTTTATAGATGTCTAGACTCTCAAGCGTGATAAGGTAGAGGTATCAAGTCTCACAAAAGCGGTTCAACATGTCAAGAAGAGAAGGAGATGTGCTGCTTGGAAGTCCTCAATAGGGAGCTAAGGGGTTGCGCTTTGGTTGCAATGTAGAGTCAGACAGGGGAGGCATCGCGGGTCCTAAGAGAGCCCCAAATGTAAAATGTTTGATGAATAAAGTTAACACTATTTTGAGTCAATTACAGATTCCAAAATGCACAAATTTGTTTGGAAATTGCAGAATTGCATGTGCAACATGGCAAGGCAGAGGGGTGAGTGGGTTGGGAGGGAGGGTGGTGAAGATTAAGTATTACCAAACTGGCGACAAAAGACTAGGGGGGAGGAGGTGCACACAAAAAACCCTAATTTAAAAGAAAAACCTTGAAGTGCTTTAAAAAAGACTATATAAAACACTTCAAAACCCTAAAATCCCTCATTTCTATGGCACGAGTTAAACAAACTGCTAGACCCACTAGACGCCATTTAGACAACGCCATTTAGACGCTACCCATTGTCCTCCTCACAATGCCATGGCCTCTAAACACACTGCAAGCCCAAGTGGCCAAGAGGGCAATGATCACCAAGGATCTGAAGGTGGTTCTCATCATCAAGAGTCCAAGCAACGCGAGTCCCCACCATCCGACTCTCATGGGGGATCGCAAGACCTTAGCACCATGAGGAATCCCAGCATGATGAAGGATCAAAGCATGATGAGGGGTCCTCTCAGTCCTTCCACACAACTAATCGTGGAAGTAGAGAGGTCTCCCAAGAGGGGCAAAATAGTCTAGTCAATGCTAATCAACTGCCCCACCCTCCTCCGTGGGGTCCTGGCATGGAGCATCTAGACCAACAAGGGGAGGAAGAAAGGCAAAGAGAGGAAATGGAGAGATTACAGGGGCCACAACAAGAGGAAGTATTTGGTGGGCTCACAGATATAATGAACCTTGGTCCCAATCCTCCAACCAAGCAGACTGCACGGAAGAGCACCATCAGCCCTCTGTGCTTTGAGATGATCAAATATGAGGAGCCTCTAGTACGAGTTGAGCAAGAGCCTCAGCCTCTGCTGTCTCACAACCTTGTGAAAAGGAAAAGAAGAGACCAAGTACAAAGTAGACCCCTAGCACAAGAGGCCACCTTGAATGACCCAGCAGACACAGGAAGAGGAGTGTGAAGAGGTGGTTGCAAGGGAGGAGAGGCAAAAGAAGTTCAAAGCAGACAAGCGGCCATGGAGCCATGTCCAAAGGCCAGTGCAAGGTCCCCCAAAGATTAAGAGGCACAAAAAATCTGGAGTGAAGGCACTTCACGAGATTCGCAAGTTCCAAACCACTATGGACAATCTCATTCCCCATGCACCCTTCTAGTGTGTTGTACGTGAAATAGCACAGCATTACAAGAGTGATGTGCATTTCACTTCACGTTCTATGGGAGCAATTCAGGAGGCAATGGAGCAGATGACAAAAGGTCTTTTTGAAGATGCAAACTTATGTGCTATCCATGCCAAAAGAGTAACAGTGATGGACAAGGACCTTGCACTCGCCAAGCCTATCCACTCTAATCCCTCCCTTAGGCCCTAGAAGTTGTTTAGGTTCATTTGGTGTAACTCGAATCATTTTGTAAAAATCTACCCTTTGAGGCCAATGAATAAAAGATATTTTTATGTTCTATTACTGCTCCCATGTTATTATACATGTTATGTGATGCTTTTCATCAGTTTATGCAAGTTCAGTGTGAATTTGAGTGGTCAAATGATGTTTTTTCACCGCGCGGCAGAAGGCAAATGTGTTCGGCATTGCGTGGGGAGCCCAAAAATGGCAAAACCTGCCATGGCATGTATGGGGCCTGTTTGATTTGCCGAACACATTTGCCTTTTGCCGTGTGGTAAAGAACACAAAATGGGGCACTGTATAAAAAGTATAGCTGTATTCATATAAAATAAAATTTCTATACAATAAGGCTTCAGAGCCTTTCTCTCTTCTCTAAAACACTAAGAACATTGGGCTTTGAATTCTCAAATACACTCCTAGCTCTTAACCTAGTCGATAGAGAGTCATTGCTATTGTTGTTGCTGGCCAGGAACATGGCTGCTACCATCAATGCCATACCTTGAAAATTAGTTCCAAAGGCATTGAGGGTAGCCATGCGGTTCACCAAAATGACACGACTATGCAAGAACTTAGGTTTTTGGGAGCAGATGATTCAATAGAAGAGGTTCTTGCTTTAACACTGGCCCAAATCAAAGATGTAAACACATCAATCTACTCTAACCTACTTGATGTTCCAGAAGAAGCCTCCACATCTCACTCCAGATAGCAAGAGGCCTCTGGATCCATCCTCATTAACAAAGAGGAAGGGATTGAGCATGATGACTCCATAGTGGTAAGAAACTATGAGCTTTGAATTTCTTCTCTCTTGGTATACTTTTGCTTTAATGGAATTCTAATGTAATGTTGGACTATTGCAGGAGGCATCTGAGGTCGACCTATTCTCATCTCGGTAACACCTTGTTTGTAGTAGCTTTGGCCGAGATCACTCACTGGCACATTACATTAGCCCAGCAAAAGGGCGCTTTGTGATTATCCACAAAAAGTTTTCTCCACATGGCACTGATGACCTCTTGAAGTGCAAGGCCTTGTCAAGAGTGATTGGTCATGCTGACATCAATCGCAATGCTGAGTGGTGCCCAAGGTGGATGGAATTTGAGAAGTGGAATGGGGTTTAGGAGGTCGTTGGAGCACTTCCAGGGCTAATGCAGCTTCCCACTCAGCTTCTTCATCTATGGGTTCTTCATTGTAGATGTTGGACTCATCTATAGAAATAAGAGGATCAGAAAAAGCAGGGTCAGGGCTTGAGGTTGAGGCCTCCTCTTCCATTTGTCCCTCTTGGAGAACGAAAATAAAGGTCATTTCCCAGGATAGGAACCTATTTCCTATGTTTTCGATGACTCCACATGCTAGGAGGTCACTAGTGTCCACCTCCCTAAACCCTAGGGGTGTGAGCTAGGCTCGAAAGCGATCTAAATGCTTCACGAACCTGGGTTCTTGATTGAACAAGTACTTCAAATACTCAATTGAGAACCATCTTTTTGTAGATTCATCAAGTTGATATGCAAAACTCGTGATGTAGTCTTGCAACTACTTGATGAGGTCTTCAAAATCATCTTGGGCTCCCAAGTAGGTGCCTAGGACATCTATGCTCTTATCAAAGACTAGAAATAACTCCTCCTCTCTATCAATTAATGGAGTATGAGAGATGAAATCGTGGAAGGTAGTCGTAGCAGAATCCATGGTAGTTTGGTAGCTAGGAGAACTATGGCTATGATAGTGAAACTTTGAAACTAAAGTAACTTTATAACCTATATATACCCAAATGTTCTAAATATAAAAAACAAAAAGAATTATAAAAATTTTGGGAGAAACTTGAAATGAAATAAAACCATTCAAAACATCAAAATTAATTGCACCACTATTAATTTGGAAATGTCAAAATCCATACCTGTTCCACCCCACATTTTCTAGATAATCTTCAATATTGCAAGAGGGATAAAAGTGGCACTATGCACGAGCTTCTCTGCACACTTTCCTACCTTTTCACCATTTAAGGTAAAGTGAAAGGACTCAGAGATGCCATCCTCCATGACCAATAGGTGTTCCCGCACATCCCTGAGAGTCCATTGTGATGTGACAGTCACATTCTTAACATCTCCTAAATGAGAACCAATACATAAAAGTACCCATGTATTATCATCATCGTTAGAGTCAAGGGGGAGCCATTTGTCACCTGTTTTCTTCCAGCGCCTATATTGGAAAGCAAAATATAACATTTGGCGGGAGATGTGGTACTTGACAACCACAGTGTCCTTATATACATGGCATTGAAACAGATCACCCTTTTGTTCACCTGACCTGCTTCCCCAATTCACCCCAAGCAATTCCTCAAGGGCATTCTCATGTAGGCACTTGCATGACCACATGGTTTTTGTTCTGTGCATCTAGATATTAAGAAAACCAGAAGCAAAAATGTGCAGAGGCATAAAGCAAGACAACCTTACCCATTTAGAGCCAAATGTAAACTTCATGGACATGCCCACATCCTTTGCAATCCTTTCCTTGTATGATTGCATTGTTCTTATGTCCACCATGCTGCAATCCATGTCTTCAAGTTGTGGTGTTGCAATGCATTGAAGATGGCCATAGCCTAATGCCATCCTTGGAGTAATGTACTTGGCATTATACCAATAGATATTTCTCTGTTTCAAAGTAGAGAACTTCTCTCTAGCATGCATTTGCCTTCCTAAATCCTCATGAATGGCAATAAACTTACCTAAGAAGCACTCGACTGGTTCCCACTCCTCAAAGTCTGAAGGAAATACATCTGCTATGCACAAGTGCTATTTCAAAATACAATTTCAAATTGACTCATTACACTGGTTCTATTTCAAAATACAATTTCAAGCTGACTTATTACACTTCAAAATCTTACACAAAATGCAGACTTACAATGCGATGGTATTGTCGATTGATTGCTTGACGGAGGAAGGCTCATGTCCTTCCCCATGTAGATGTGTTGTAGCTTTGCAAGCAATCCTTTCTTCCCAAGCTTGAACTTCATGATGCGGCCCTTCCATTCATGCAAAAGATCACCTCTTTTGCTCTTAGAAAGCTTATGTGGACCCTTGGCAGATCCTCTCATGACTATCCAATCATTCAAGCTATAGGTGCAAGCTATAGGTGCAAGGCACCCATTCACCCAGTGCATTTTCGCTCCTGTGGGACATAGAGTACATGTATGGTCTCCTCACCATGCTTGTACAGAGGTCACAATAGTAATAGTGGACTAGAAAGTGCAACTTGGAGGGAGAGAGCAGCTCCGATAGAGGGAGAGAGAGGGAGAAGGTATAGAGGGTGCAACTGAAGCTTGAGAGAAGCTCCAAGAGGTGTTGTAGCTAGGAATGGAGGGAGAAAGAGCAGAGGGGGATGAGCAGCTACTCCAAGAGGTATTGTAGCTAGGAATGGAGGGAGAAAGAGTATAGGGGGATGAGCAGCCACCACAGTGTGTACTGTAGCTAGGAATGGAGGAAGAAAGAGTAGAGGGGGATGAGCAGCTACTACTATAGGAGGTGCTATAGCTAGGAGTGGAGAGAGAATGAGCAGCTACTACAAGAGGTGCTGGAGAGGGAGAAACATAGTGGACCAAAGCAAGAGGGGGTAGAGAAGATGCCAAATGCGTTCCCACATTTGAAAACTAAAGGGAGAATGGAGAAGAGGAGGGGGCAGGCCTATAACAAGCTAAGAGGGGGGGAAAATTCACCCAAAAGGGCCCACCGCCTCTTGAATGACTTGTAGGTTTGTTTGTGGGAGGTGCATATGGGAGAAGGGTCAATCATGGGTTGAGGGGGGGGATGGTTTAAGTGGTCCCCAGTGTAAGAGGAGTAGCCAATAGGGGCTATTTGCAGGTCTGCCCACCCTCCACCTCAACATGGCATTGGCCCACAAAAAGGAGCACTCCCATTGGTACACCTCATACCTCATTAATCCCTTGAAATTAGGAAACACTAATTGGGGGCCCTTTGGAGACCCCAATTCTCCCCTAATGGCTTCCACAACTTTTGAGCCACTAAATGACTCCGGATTTTCACCTTCCAGATTAGGTAGTTCGAGCCATCTAGCTTCCCTGACTCTCCAAATTCAAGATGGTGAATGAGAGAAATTTGGAGGAGGATTAAGGAAGATACAGGGCTGAAGAGGCAATAGTAGAATCCTTATCCTCCATCCTTGCTATAATAGCAAACAACAAACTGAAAAATGAATTTGCAGTAGAGGAGGCAGCATACCTAAGTGTTGATTGGAGTACCTTCTTGCTAAGGAACTCCATTCTAGAGCTAGAAACCTTGCTCTAATATCATGTTGGAAATAGAGGATAGAATCACTCACACCTCACACTCTCGACTACAGCTCAAACAACACTCACATAGAATGAGAGAGAGAGAGAGATAGCAAAACTCTGATATATTCTTCCACAATAGTGGGCTGACAAAAGCTCAAGAGGTAAGCATACAAAATAACAAAGAGATGTTGTGCCAATATCTGAAGCTAATCCTCTCCTGCGTGCTTGCCTGTGCAAGGTGGGTTTGTGTAGATGATGAGGAATGAGGGGGGGCTTTTAATAGGTCCATTGTTGGGATCTGAAAATTGACTAGCAGGGGGTCGGTCCCCTGCCACAGCACCGACTTGCTGGGGGCTCCACCACCGACCAGGCTAGTCGACCTCTTGGAGGCTGATATGGTTGGCTTGGGCCAGGCCTATATAAAGGCCCATGTTCCTAGCACATGGGCTGCTGATGCAGTCCTCATGCCTCGCCATTTGTTGCTCCAAGATGCACCTTTGTTGCTGTGCCATGTCTGCCTATAGCATGGGTTCTAGGCTAGGTAGGTCCTCTTGCTTTCCCCAAGCCCCTTATAGTCTACTACCCCCTTCTCCCCTCAAATCGGGAGCTCACATGTGGGATAGTGACATTCTAATAGACTCTTCTTGGTCTCTTTCGATTTCAACTACATCTTGTGAGTCATATTCTCTAGATGACATTTCGACCTTTCCATATCAAACTACATGCCTTTATGGATACTTCGTGAGAGATTCTAGCAAGCATATCAGCATGGCATAATAGGATGTCTATATGCATAGAGGATTTGGATGGTTCCCAGATCCACCCTACACACACATTAGTTAGTATATGGATCTAGATACGCTACACCATTGCAGCCATTTAGGGGACCATGTAAGGGTTTTCATAGGCAGCCTCTACCAGAAGGACTTTTAGGGACTTGAGCACCTCCCCATTCTTCTTAGAATCCCCCATAGAGTTGAGGTGATAGTGCCAACCTTGGATTTTGTCTAACTCACTACGGGAGATTTATTTTTTCCTTTTAGGGTATTTGTTTTCTCATGCCTTATACTTTTCCCTTGAGCTTTGCTCTTGGAGTTTCATTCTTACTTAGTAGAAGTCTTCTCTTTGAAAAAAAACAAAAAACAATTTTGTATAAGGAGGAGGAAGACATGCCCACATGAAGGTAAGGGTTTAAATGTTGCTCCTTGAACACATATTTGTCCTCTGTGCAAAGTAAGCTTTCTTATGTGCCTTTTTAAGCATGAGTTTGCACTTTGTTAACATCATTTGTCTAGAATACTATGAATTATCATCATGGATTATTTTTTCATGCGAGTTTCATTAAGAAGCGAAACTTTTATATTGGTGTTGAAAGTTTACATGCCCTCATAATAAAATTAATTGTTGAAACATTCGCCAAGATTTGAAACTTTTATGTGAAAAAATATAAAGTTTTGCCAAGATTTACATCTTTTACTTCAAAGTTCATAAGAAAATATATAAAAATGTACTTTGCTATATCAATTCTGTGAAACTAGCATTTTATATTAATATATAGGTATAGATGTGATAAAAATATCGATGATTATCATAATCAATGTCAAGCATGAGTTTGCACTTTGTTATCATGAGTTTACACTTTGTTATCATCATCTTGTTTTCCGTTGGTTTGTTGTTTGGCATTCAAAACATGTTTTGGTGTACAATTCTGTGCTCTCGCTAGCCTTCTATGGAAATTTGCACACAAAAAAAAAAATTTATTATTTGTTGATCATTTGGCAACGTGTTTGTGAAAAAGTGTTGAATACTAAAATTGTCATGACATCTTCTTGCATAATCTACAAGGCAATAAAACCTATACTTGTTGCTAGCATATCGGGATTTTCTTTGGCAAAGCTCATGAACAATTACATTACAAGCTCTTTGGACAACCTTTTTAGGGGTGGTCATCAAGGCTTGTCAAGGAATTCGTGTGCGTGAACTTTTTTAAAAGTTTCCTTTCAAGGTAAACTCAAGTTTCTCTTTTAATGAAAAGAGTTCTTTCTAGTAGGTATAAAAGAAACCCCAAGAGCAATGTCTGCGTCAAACCAAGAGCTAGTCGGTGTTTCTCAAATAGCTCTTGACGAGTGGTTTGGTAAAGATGTCTGCAACATTCTCTTTGCTATCACAATGCTGGAGTGTGATGTCACCAAGTAACACTCTTTCTCTCATGAAGTGCACTCTGACATCAATGTGCTTTGTCCTGGAGTGATGTACTAGATTTTTGGCCAATGCTTGAGCCAATTGATTATCATAGTATATTGTTGTTAGCTTTGACTCATCAAAGTAATATGTTTTTGACAATAGTCTTCTGAGCCATATAGCCTCACATGCACTTGTAGTGAGTGCTCTATACTTTGCTTCAGTAGAAGACAAAGAAACAGTTGGCTATTTGTTCGACAACCATGATATAGCACCCTGACCAAGGAAAAATGCATATCCCTGTGTCGATCTCCTGGTCTTATGATCTCTGCCATAGTCACTATCATAGTATCCATGCAACCGTGGAGGACTTCCTCTGTATTCTATCCCAAACTGTCTTGTACCTCTGATGTATCTCAAGACTCTTTTGGCTGCATTCCAATGAGACTATTTTTGATTTGCCATAAACTATGCTAGTGAGCTTATTGCATAACAAATATCTGGCTGTGTGATTGTCAGATATATAAGAGATCCGATGAGCTGCCTGTAGTATCTGTCATTGATTGTAGGCTTTTCTGAATCTTTAGTAAGTTTCAAACTCTGTTCTATGGGAGTGGCTGCAATCTTGATATCTACCATATGAAACTTCTTCAGGAGACTATCAACATACTTGAGCTGACTCATGAATGTGCTATCTGAATCTCTCCAGAACTCAATTCCAAGACAATAGTGCATAAGTCCAAGATCTTTCATGTCAAACTCTGCAGATAAGTCTTATTTTAGTTTTCTGATGAAGCTATCCTTGCTTCCTGTCACAATCAGATCATCTACATACAAAAGTGCAATAGTAATGTCTTCCCCTTGAACTTTGTAATAGAGAGTATGATTTGCATTGGACTTCATGTATCCTAGATCAGCAAAATACTTGTCAATTATACTGTACCAACTTCTGGGTGCTTGTTTTAAGCCGTAGAGACTTTTTTGGAGATGGCAAACCTTATTATCCTTTCCTGGTTCAACATAACCTACTGGTTGTTGCATGTAGACTTCCTTGTCTAGACAACCATTCAGCAAATTGAATGTGTATCAGCTCGATTCCTCATCAAAGATTACATCTCTGGAGATAATGACTTTGCGGTTGATGGGATCACACAATTTGTATGCTTTTCTCTTCCAATGTCGTGACTTCTATAAAAGTTCATGAATGCTGAAGACATATATTCACCTCCTCTGTCTGATCTCATGACTTGATCTTTTTGCCTGTCTAGTGTTGAGATATCAAGCTCTATCCCCGACATATCTCCTGGATGACTATCATTTATGTCACCGCCTATGTTAGTTATACTCGTGGTGTAGTTAGACTACCACGTATGTTTTTGGTTTGGGTTCACATATGAACCACGTATTCTAGGTTTTGACATATAGGGTATTTCCCTCTTCTATTGTATTGTTGTTGTGTGCAAAAGTGAAGAAAGGCTTCACCCTCCAACCTTGTGTCCTCTCTCTTTTTGTGTGTTGTGAAGAAAGCTGAACTTGAGTCTCCTATCTCTCTCCCTCATTCTTTACATGGTATCAGAGCCTTGTTCGTGGTAAGGAACTCAAGAAAGCTAGCCAAGTTTGTGGTGTCCTGGTAAGAGGACCAGTGTAGCTTTCCTATTTCGAGTTTGGGAGCAAATCTCTGCAAGTAGCACAGCCAGAAGTGCAGGAGTGCACTGCTTCAGATTGAGAGGCCCTTCGCGGTGCGGCGAGAGCGCAGTATATGCTGCAGGTAAGGGCAAAGCCCTTGGCGACTTTATTTTTCTGATTTGAGGCCGTTTCGGGGCCCGTTTTGAAGGCGGAAGTTCTTCGCAGGCACTCAGAAAAAGGCCCTGTTTTTGCTGTGCGACCACCGCGCGGCTAGTCGGTAGAAAGGTGCCACAGAAATTGCATCGTATGCCTATGTGCAGAGATATTGGGAGTTGCAGATTCATGCCTGTTGCCTGTTGATGCAAAATCGTCACGAGGAAGTGACTGTGTGGTGAAATACCACTTTCGTCAGTGTTGCAGATCTGCCCCTGTGAGGCTCTTTGCAGAAGTTTTGCTATTTGCCCTTCTGAGGCATTTGCTGTGTTTACAGGTTGCTGTTGCAATTCGTGATTTGTAAAATGTCTGAGAATCTGTCTACCATTGTCAGTGAGAAGCTTGACAAGAACAACTTCCAAGCATGGAAGTTCAGGATGACAAACTTCTTTATGGGAAAGGGAGTTTGGGATTACATCAGTGGTGAAACTGCAGAACCAGTTTTGGGTGCTGCTCCCACTCCTGCTGAATTGAAGGCCTTTAAAGAATGGCATGAAAAAGCCAAAAAATGCCTGTATTGGCTGTCCGTTAGCATTTCAGATTCTATGATTGTGCATATACAGGATCTAGAGACGCCTAAGGAGGCATGGGATACATTGGTGAAGCTGTATAGCACAAATACCAAAGCACGAAAGATGCAGCTAAAGCAGGAGTTGCACAATGTGCAAAGGAAAAATATGAATATAAATGAGTATTCCTTGAAGGTGAAAGGCCTTGCAGATTCTCTTGCCTCCATTGGAGCACCTGTTGATGATGAGGACTTAGTGTCCGTGACCTTGAATGGTCTTGGGAAAGATTATGCACAATTTCGGACATCCATTGGAGTCCGTGAAACATTTCTTGATTTTCAGGAACTTATTGCTCTCTTGCTGAGTGAAGAGCAAAGGAATGGTGGTTCAGCCACCTCAACTTCTCAAGAGACTGCTTTCTACTCGAATACAGGTAGAGGCAGGGGTAGAGGAAGAGGCCGTTCTGGTGGCCGTGCAGGAAATCAGAACCAACAGCAACAACAGGAAAACCAGTCCTATGGAGGAGGACGTGGTAGTTCTAGAGGCAGGGGGAGCCAAAGAGGCCGTGGTTCATGGCAAAGGAACCAGCAAGTAAATAGCAGCACAGAATGCTATTATTGTGGAAAGCCTGGACACAAGGAGAATACATGCTATAAAAAGCAGAATGACATCAAAAGTGGGAAGTTGCAGCAAAGCAACTATGCATCATCAAGTGGGCATGGTGACGACAGAAATGAGCACCTTTTTGTGATGCAGCATATGGTTAACTCCATGTCAGGAGATGCTGCAGCTTGCAATGATGTTTGGTATGTTGATTCAGGTGCCTCTAACCACATGACCAGTCATGGTGAGTGGTTTCATGATGTCAGAAATTTGGATAAGCCAGGTTATGTTGAAACAGGTGATGATACTGCGCACCCAATTACGCAGGTTGGTAAAGTGCCATTGGCTATGCAGGATGGCAAAACGAAGTACTTGGCAGATGTACTTCATGTTCCAAAAATCACTAAGAACCTGGTTTCAGTTGGCCAGATGGTTGAGCAAGGTCTGCAGGTTAGATTTAATCCTGATGGATGCTTTGTTGAGGACCTGAAAAATAAGTGCCGCTTGGTTGCGAAAGGCAACAAAAATGGCAGAATGTTCACCTTGGATGTTGATATGCCTGAGGTGAAAGCTGCTATGTTTGCGCATGGGAGAGGTGTCATTGCAGATATTGAGATATGGCACAAGCGCATTGGGCACGTGAATATACAAAGGCTGAAATCTATGCAAACAAAAAACATTGTTGCAGGTTTGCCTAAATTCAGAGTTGAGGGAATGCAAAAGGTATGTGAAGCATGCCAAATGGGTAAGCAGGCCAGACATGCATTTCCCAAAAATGCTAAGGTGAGTAGAAGACCTTTGGAAGTGATCCATTCAGATGTTTGGACAACCAAAACTGCTTCTATTGGTGGATGCCATTATTATGTGACGTTTATTGATGCCTACACTAGGAAGGTGTGGATTTATTTTATGAAGCACAAAAGTGAAGTGTTCAGCCATTTCAAGGCTTTTAAGGCCATGGTTGAAAAAGAGAAAGGTGTGCATATTAAAGTGCTAAGATCTGATGGAGGGGGAGAGTACTTTTCAGAAGAATTTTGTGAATATCTGAAAGAACAGGGAATTCAAAGGAAGTACTCATGCAGGTCTACCCCTCAGCAGAATGGGGTTGCAGAAAGGAAGAACAGGCATATTGCAGAAGTAGGACGGGCGATCCTAAATGAGAAAAACATGCCTGATTATTTTTGGGCTGAAGCAGTAGCAACTGCTGTTTATATTATGAACAGAACCCCCACTGCAGCTGTCCATGGCATGACGCCTGAAGAAATGTATACAGGCCAAAAACCAGATATTTCTCACGTGAAGGTATTTGGTTGCATAGCTTATGTTCATGTTCCTGATGAGAAGAGAACAAAGCTGGATCCAAAGGCAGAAAAATGCATTTTTATTGGATATGCTCAGCACCAGAAAGGGTATCGCTGTTATAACCCTTCCACCCGCAAAATGCAAGTGAGCAGAGATGTTGTTTTTGATGAAATGAGCAGCTGGTATGCACCAACTGTTATGGTAGGAGATGCAGATGCAGGAAATGGGAATGCTGCAATAAATGCAGAGCAGCAATCTCAAGCCTTGAGTGGACCCAGAGAGTCCTCTACTAGTGGATCTAATGCATGGACAGGGAGATTGAGATCTAGTGAATCGTCACATGGCAGTCCTGATAGTGTTGTGCAGGTATCACATAAGGGAAAAGAAAAAGTGGACCATGCTCCAGTGTTTGATGTGTCTGCTGGTAGCTCTCATGTTGATGGAGAGTCAAGTGGCTCTGAAATGAGCCTTGATGAGGAACTTGGGATTCCTTCAGTTGTTACACCTGGTGCAAGGAAAAGCAGGCATGATTTAAAGACGCCTGCAACTGATCCAGTTGTACGGAGGTCCACTCGTATTAAGTATCCAGTTGATAGGCTGAGATATGATGGGTATACAGCACATCACTATGCTTATATGGTCAAGGTTCTAGAGGAGCCAGAGCCCACATGTTTTGAGGATGCAGCAGGGCATAAAAATTGGGAAGCAGCTATGGATGAAGAGATGGCTGCCTTGGATGCAAACCACACTTGGGATTTGATGCCTTTGCCTCATGGTAAGAAGGCTATTGGCTGCAAGTGGGTTTACAAAGTAAAGCACAATGCTGATGGGTCTGTTAG
The DNA here is from genome assembly GCF_047967505.1 of Dipteris shenzhenensis. Classification (NCBI taxonomy): domain Eukaryota; kingdom Viridiplantae; phylum Streptophyta; class Polypodiopsida; order Gleicheniales; family Dipteridaceae; genus Dipteris; species Dipteris shenzhenensis. The sequence goes on from NC_141597.1 coordinate 15,154,579, forward strand.
CAGGTACAAGGCAAGATTGGTTGCCAAAGGTTTTGCGCAGACATATGGAATTGACTATGAGGAAACTTTCAGCCCAGTTGCAAGGATGGCAACCGTGAGAGCAGTAATTGCTATGGCTGCTGCAAAGGGATGGTCTTTGCATCAGATGGATGTGAAAAATGCCTTCTTGCATGGTGATTTGCAGGAAGAGGTTTATATGATGCAGCCAGAAGGTTATGAGGATAAGTCACACCCCGATTTTGTATGCAGGTTGCGCAAAGCCTTGTATGGCTTAAAACAGGCGCCGAGAGCATGGTCAGACAAGATAGGGCAATATCTTGTCACTATTGGATTTCAGATTTCCAATTCAGATTTTTCACTTTATGTGAAAAGGACAAACAGAGGGATTGTGCTTATAGTCATCTATGTTGATGACTTGATTATTACAGGTGATAGTGATGCAGACATTAATGAAGTGAAGCTGCTGTTGAAGCAGAAATTTGAGATGAAGGATTTGGGAGAGCTGCGTTACTTCTTGGGCATTGAGGTTATTAGATCCCCGAGTGGGATATGGCTGTTGCAAAGGCAATACGGTTTGGACATGCTGTCCAAATATGGGATGACAGGCTGTAAGCCTATTTCTGTTCCATTGGAGCAGAATGTGAAGCTCAATGCAGAGACAGGTGAGCTTCTTGAAGATATTACTATGTACAGGCGCATAGTAGGTAGCTTGATTTACATGACTATAACCAGACCAGATTTGAGCTATGCTGTGGGGCTGGTGAGTCAGTTTATGCAGGCACCGAGGAAGCCACATTTGGATGCGGCTAGGCGCATACTGCGGTATGTGAAGTCCACATTGCATTATGGACTGTTTTATGAAGCTGGGTGTGAATTACAGGTACATGGATACACAGATGCTGACTGGGCTGGTAGTGTCTCAGACAGGAGATCTACTAGTGGTTTTATGTTTTCCCTTGGGAGTGGTGCCATCAGTTGGAGCAGCAAGAAGCAGCCAACAGTTGCCTTGTCGAGCACAGAGGCAGAGTACAGGGGTGCAGCAATGGCTGCATGTGAGGTAGCTTGGTTACGGAAGCTACTTGCAGATATGGGACAGTCAGTTCATGCAGCAGCTGTTTTCATTGTGACAACATTAGCAGCATCATGCTTGCTAATAACCCAGTTTATCATGCTAGAACGAAGCACATTGAGGTGCATTATCACTTTGTGAGAGAGAAGGTTCTAGCTGGTGAGATTGATCTTGTCTATGTCAGCACTGAGGAGCAGGTGGCTGATATCTTTACGAAGGCATTGGGTACCGAGAAGCTTCGCAGATTTAGGAGCTTGCTTGGTGTACGTGAGATGGATTTGAGCTTGAGGGGGAGTGTTGAGATATCAAGCTCTATCCCCGACATATCTCCTGGATGACTATCATTTATGTCACCGCCTATGTTAGTTATACTCGTGGTGTAGTTAGACTACCACGTATGTTTTTGGTTTGGGTTCACATATGAACCACGTATTCTAGGTTTTGACATATAGGGTATTTCCCTCTTCTATTGTATTGTTGTTGTGTGCAAAAGTGAAGAAAGGCTTCACCCTCCAACCTTGTGTCCTCTCTCTTTTTGTGTGTTGTGAAGAAAGCTGAACTTGAGTCTCCTATCTCTCTCCCTCATTCTTTACATCTAGTTTTCTACCATGGCTTTGAATTCTTGAAATTTGGAAAACACTTCAGATTTCTCTTTCAAAAGTTAGACCCAACAATATCTGTTGTAGTCATCGATGAAGATCAAGTAATAAAGTGAACCATTGATGCTGTGGGTTTGGGCATAACCCCATACATCTGTATGTATTAAATCAAGAATACCTCGTGCACGAGAGGTAGTTCTGACAAAGTTGGTTCACGTTTGTTTGCCAAAGTAGCATGCTTTGCAAACCTTTTCAAGAAACTGTAGCTTCGGAATCCAAATTGCCATATTCTGATTCCTGAGGTCTAACAAGTACTTGAAGTTGACATGACCATATCTCTTGTGCCATTTTGCAAATAGTGGCATCTAATGCGGTTGAGCTGACATGGCATGCTTATCTGGCACTACAGCTAGCATTCTGTATAAGCATCCTTCCTTGACACCTTTTGCTACTAGCTGACATCTTTTGGATTTGTCTCTGATTGTGCATTCATCACCGTCTAAGATGACTTTGTAATTGTGTTCCGTCATTTGACCTACTGACGAAAGGTTCTTGTCGACCTTCGGAACATAGAGCACATCTTTCACTAATCCTTTTGTACTAGTGAAATTGTTCATAGGGATAACACTTGTCCCTTGAATTGGATTTAATGTATTATCTGCTATGTAGGTGACATTTTTCTATCCTCTAATGGCTTCATTTTTATGAACCATTCCTGATGATTTGTCATATGAGATGATGCACCACTGTCGATGTACCAAGGATCCTATTCCACTTGGTTGACTTGATAGCTGTAATCCTCTTTCGGATTGAAATCAGTGTGTCTAGGTACATTGTATCAGTCTGATGCAATTCCTCGCTTGCAAGAAACATATTTCCGTGTTCATTTGCAAAATGACTATGACTAGAATGTCCACCATGATGATTTCCTCTACCTCAAGAATTCCGTTGATTACTGCTGGATTGACCACCTTGGTTAGATTGCTTCTTGTGGCAATCTCTTTCATAGTGTCCAAACTTGTGATAGTAGTTGCACTGAATGTTTGACACATTGGTGGTTGCATTCCCTCGTCCTTGAAATCTTCCTCGATTGGAAAGATTTCCTCTTTGCTGATTCTGATGTTGCTGAGGATGATGCTGATGCTGATTCTGATTCTGATTCTGACCTTGATTTTGTTGATGATGACCACTTTTCTGGTATGATCTACCTATGCATCTGCCTTTGCTTCTGTCTAAAGCTGTGAATGCTTGATCATTAGAATGACCTTTACGTGCTTGAATGGCCTGAGTCTTGAGTTCTTCACCAAGTAGAACTCTGACTAAAGTCCTTCCAGTGTTGAAATTTGCCGTTGGATGGCAATACTCTGGACTAGATTCTCGTATCCTTCTCCTAGTCTATTTAGAATGACTTGAACCATTTCTGTGGGGTTCATAGTCTCTCCTGCTGCTGCAAGTTGATTGTTGTAGTCTTTTATGCGGAGTACATAAGCATGACTGGTTTCACTGCTGTTGTGGAAACTTTGGTTAATCTGGTTTCTCAGGGTGAGAATCTTGGAATTTGTATTCTTGGACTTGTAGAGAGCTGTGAACATATCCCATGCTTCTTTTGATGTCTTGATTGTGTTGAGTTGTCCTAGCATGACATCTTGCACATTCTGCTTGATCAGGTGATAGGCATACTTGTCTTTCTTATCCCATTTTGCTTGAGCTTGAGTAATGGCAAGATCTGCTATTGGTGCGGAAACTATTTGTGTAGCTATAGATGCTATTGTAGATCCTGTTGCTAGTGTTGAAAATAGTTGGAGTAGAGCTATTGGTGGCTGGATCGGTGTAGACCCATCGACATACTCCCATTTGTCCTAAAGCATAAGAATGGTCTCAATTCAGTATTTCTATGTACCGTAATTGGAGTTGTCTAACTTAGCAGATGCCTCTAGAGAGTGGAGATGAGGAGAGAGGGCACAGGTAGAGAGTATACCACAAATGACTAACTGTACACTAGATTTAGTTGAAAAAATAGAATATATGCAAACCCTTTTAGGGTTAGGGTTAGGGGATCTAACCCTTTCCTTTATAGCACTCTATAAGGTTAGTGCTATGCACATATGATCACGTGATGGTGCTATGCACACATGATCAGATGATTTTGAGCATGAACTCTCAACATAAAGTACATATGTGTACTCTCTCAAGTGGGATGGGCAAGATGGGATCCCACTTTGGATCCTTCTTGTTGCGATTGGGAGCTTGCGTTTGGCTACATGATAGAATGCCATTCTCCCATTGTAAGCCAACCTTTTGCCTACATTGTGAACACTTGAAATAAAGGCATGTGTTCATTGCATTTGCCCCTGTATCACAACCATGCAAGCACTTGAGGGTTTTCAAATCACTAGCAAGATTCCATTCAACTCAAAATGTTCCATGGCCATCAACTGTCAATGTTTTCCCTTTATCTTGTCTTTGAATCGTCGATGGAATTCTTGTTCTATCTAAAACCCATTTCAATGTCTCATGGTGCTCTTTTTTGGAGTCTCAAATGCTGCAAGCCACCATATATCTTTCTCTGATTGCACTGAGAAATCTTGCTCTACTTCATTCCCTTGAACAAAGGCTAAGGCTTTATTCATAATGTAGATGCTCACTCTTTCTAACTTGTTCTTTCACCAATTGAGCTTCATCCATTTTGATGGCAAATATGAGCTTTCCATTGCAATCTGTACAACAAAAGAGAGAAATCTTTAGGATAAACATGATATAGGAAATGAACTAAGTAAAGTGCAATGCTATAATGGATTACCTCTTACCATTTTCTCTCATGCCATAGAATTTGACCATTGCTTGTTGTAGTTTCTCAACATCTAAGTAGACATTTTTGAAAGCATTCATCTCAAAGGTTTGCAAGCCAAATTTCTTTTTACTCTTCCAAGTCATTGTGCCCCTTATGCAATGGTACCCTCCAAGCATTCCTCTTGCACATTGGTTTGTTTCTCGCCATGCACATCTCACAGAACAAGGTGTGGGTAGGGGCACTGTAGACTTTTTATACTTTTCCAAAATAGCACACTTGAAAATGTTGAAAATAGATGTGTAAGCTTTACGACTTACACCGGTAGTATCACAAGCTGCAAGCATCTCCTTTGCATCCACAATATCCTTGAAGTCCTTCATCACCTCTTTAGCAACTTGCACACATAGGCGATTGTGTCTTGGGTCCCTTAGTATCCCAATGACATCACTTGACTTCAATAAACTAGCTAGAGCATATGAACTATCAGTATCATCCCCGTCTGTTCTTCCCATCACATCTTCCATGAAGTTCCTAAAGAAGAACACAAGAAAAACTTAGTCACAGATAGTGTGGCACAAAAGAGTGTAATTTCATTGGAACATTTGATAACCAACCTTGTCACCTACTCTCCTCTTTCTAGCACCACTAGTGGGTGCCAATGCATCCATGTTATGTAAGTACCTTCTTTTCCTCTCCTTCAATCCCAAAGGTGTTTCTTTCATCTTTTGCACTCTTCTTCTACCTTCTCTTTTTCCTTCTATATGGCTCATCGAACTTGATTGTATGTAGATCTTTCCAAGCCTTTTTTGGACTCAGCTAGCTTACAGAGTGACTCTTCTAATTTATGTCGCTCCAAGTCCAATGCTTTGGCTTTATCATCATAAAGATCCCGGTTCTTCCTTTGAAGATCTTGCATAGAATTATCCATTGCAACAATGGTGCTATCTCCTAAATGTGCTAGCATCTCTACTTGGGCTCTGCGCATCTCGGTTGCTTGCATAGCCATTGACTGAGCATTGTTTAAATGATTGCAATAACCAAGCAACCCCACATGTCCATTTCCAACAAACCAAACTAGCTCATGCATTGTATGGAAAGGAGGGATCTTTTGGTTGGCAAGATCTAAAGGATACAAGGATCCTTCTACCCAAAGGTCAAGATGCTTCCTTCCTTCCGAACGAAGAGTGTGGATTTTGGAAGCTCCCCTCAATCCCAGACTACATGTGCTTGCATATCCAGCCTCCAACTCTAAGTGAACTTGGTACTTATTAGTGAATAGTGCCATGAGTAAAGGAGTATAGAGAAGGAGAAGGTGTGGAGATGCAAGCTTGAAGGGGAAGCATGCAGAAAGAGGGAGGGCGAGGAGGAGGGATGGAGAGGACCAGTAGTTGAAGAGGAGGAAAGGGGGTTAGACTAGTAGGTGTGGAGGGTGAGGAGGAGTAGGGGTGGAGGAGGAGGGAGGGAGGAGGGAGGAGCAGGAGGGAGGGGGGAGGAGGAGTAACAGTGGAGGAGGATGGAGTGGGAGGGGAGGAGGAGCACGCATGGAGGAGGGAGGGGGAGGGGAGGAGGTGCAGGCATGGAGGAGGGAGGGAGGGAGGGAAGGAGGGAAGGAGGAGGAGGCATGGAGGAGGGAGAGAGGGAGGGAGAGGAGGAGGAAGGGGGAGGAGGGAGTGAGGAGGGGGAGGGGGAGGAGGGGGGAGGGGGAGGAGGGAGGGAAGGGGGAGGGGGAGGAGGGAGGGAGGGAGGAGGGGGAGGAGGGAGGGGGAGGAGGGAGTGAGGAGGGGAAGTGAGGGAGGGAGGGGGAGTGAGGAGGGGGAGGGAGGGAGGGAGGAGAGAGACGGAGGGAATTCAAAATTTTAATTTTGAATTTTGAATTTTTTGGTTCCCACCTAGGAGTAAGAGTTGTGTAAGAGGTGTAAGAGGTGGGGTCACTTTTGGGCTTAACCCACCTAGGTGAGTGGGGTTAGGAATTTTTGGGACCTACCTTGGCCCTTTCATTTGGACTAATCCATTTCTTAATCCATTCCTTATGAGGCCCTTTTGAGACCCCAATTCTCCTCTAATGCTTGCTAATACAAGAACACTTTCTCTGAAACATGCTAGCTCTAACAAGTCTGGGAGCAAGACATCAGATTACTCTTTGTCATTGGGATCACCTTCGTAGGTCAAGGAATGATGCAACTACTAGGTGGATTTCAACTTCTTTTAAGAATTGTATCATCTACGAATATAGTTTGATTGGTATCTAGCCAATGCCATGCTCAGCCAATGCAACAAAAGGATTAAGCAGGCACAACTCATTTGGTCATGATGGGTGCCGATGCTCTTCAAAAGTGCAGCATTCTTCTTGGGAAAAATTAAACTTGAAGCTGAATTCCATTGCACCTTGTCTTTCCAATTCACACTCTATCAATGAAACTAGGGGATCTACATTCCTCTTTGTCATACTACTCCAAGTAGGTATGTCAAAGTAGTTCGCGACGACTTTTAAGAAATCAAACAATGTAGGTCATAAAGAGATTATATGGTTGCCTATTTTACGAATGTCTTTGGCCCTCACCATTTTTGAAGCCTTCTTCCACCATTGATTTATCAAAATACCATTCATATCAAATATTATTAGTCTCGTCACAACCTCTTCGCCACCTAAAAGCAAAAATGAAAAGTGTACAAATCCATTATACATGGATGAATGGAGAAAGACAAGAAGGGTGAAATGTAGAAACAATATTTCCAAAATTTCTTGGCATTAAAAGCTTTTAAAATTAGCTATCATACAATGTTCAAGATTCACTTCAAAGAGATCCTAATCCTAACATTGGGAGCTAGGAGTTTATTAGCCTCAACACTAAGTGGCTTAGAAGTCATGTGGACCGGCTACCTAGGACTTTGTCATCGTGCATGTCATCTCCACCATTTCCAGCAGTTGGGTTCAGAGCAAATATTTGTTATTATTTCCATAGCTTGCATGAGCTTATCACTTCTTGTCACATCCATTGCCTCCTCACTCAGCTTCTTCTTGTCACTGCTTTCTTAATGTATGCCAAGCACATCCATCGCTTCCTTACTCATCTTATGCTTGTCACTACTTTTTGTATCTTTATCGTGGACATCCATCGTTTCCTTACTCAACTTCTTCTTGTCACTGCTTTTTGTATCTTCACTGTGGACATCCATCGCTTCCTCACTCAACTTTTTCTTGTTACTACTTTCTATGCCTTCAATGAGGACATCCATCACCTCCTCACTCATGTTTTGTAGGCTGTCATCATTTTCATCATTGTCATTGTCTACTGTGAAATTAGACAAAGAAAAAAAATCACATAAAAATATCTATACAAAATTCTCGTAATAATATTCTTTAACAATAAAAATAAAAGCCCTTATAGCTCACCGTTTGCATTTTTTCTTTTGTAGCAGATCTTTTTTTGTGTTCTATATCCTACTTAACAACATCAGCTATACCTTCATCCTCTATAACAGCTACCTCCCCTTTTTGCGACTATTTTTTGCTTTCTCACTCTCTATAGGAGCTCATCCTCACTGTTCTCTTCGTCATCCCCTTTGGCACCATTATCCATGGGGTTGTCTTCCAACAGACTTTTCTCTAGGACCTCATTTCTGTCTTTAGCACAAGAGGCATGCGTTTATCCATGCTCGGCCACACAATTGTTTGGAGACTCCCTTCTAGTGCAAGGAGTTTTAAAATTTTCAGTTTTAATATTCTTAAACTTCTCTGAATATTCTATTTTAGAGCCCAGGCCACCTATAAAACCACTGACATATAGCACAAGGTAAAAAATATTATGCTAATCTATGTATCATTACAATCTATATATCACTACTATGTTTGTAGTACTGTAAGAGAGTACTATCTTAGTACTAATAGTGGTACTATTGGGATATCTCAAGGTGTCTGCCTCAGGCACACCTTGGTTTCTATGTGTGTATGCTAGAGGCATAGTTAGGTGCCCATAAGCACAGTTAGGTGGTGATAGAAGCCACATAGGATGAATGAGAGAATCTAGAAGCAGATTGAGGAGATGATTGTGGAGCTCAGAGGTCATCAGTGATGTTAGTGATCATGTAAGAGGTGCCTACTTAAGGACCTCACCTTTCTTCATTCCATAAGCAAGAATTTTGAGTTTGTGTTCATTCCATGATTTCTTTTCAGTTTGCCAACATGGTATCAGAGCCCTTTGATCCCCCTTGAGCCCATTTGTGCCACATCATCTTCTTCTTCTCAATCTTCTTCTTTTGCATTTTCCTCCTTCTTCCCTGGATCTTTGAGAGCTTTGTTCTCTGCCTACAGACAACCTTTGCCCAAACCCTCTGAGCTGCAAACTCCTCTTGTATGGGGGAACTTCCAGCTGTAGGCTTTCTGTGAAATTTCGATTGTACGTGAAATGCCAACACTCACACTGATCGACAAAAATTCATGCAATTCTGCCTGTGTACCTATCTATCTGTGAATTCCTCTCATCCTATATTGGATGACATTGAGGGAAAGGTGTTGTTGAAATCTGAGTAGCAATGGCTGCATATTCAAGGAGAAAACAGAAAAAAACTAGTCGACCTTGAAGAAGATAGCTATGGCGACTTGACGCAGAATTGTGCCTCTCCTCCTCAATGGATCTTCTTTGGTATATGAGCTTTCTTTTGCTTTAGAAAGCCCCTTTTTCTTTGCTCTAGAGAGTGAGATACAAGCCCTCCAAGTTCAGGCCTCTGTTTTTTACAGTTTTTGACAAGGTTGTGAATGTGATGCTACATTAGATGCTACTTTAGCATTTCTGAGGTTTTGAAGCTTTGAAAAGCATAAGCACAACTGTGGCTACAACTTTCTTTTAAGTTGCTATACTTGGATTTGATTGGAAATCTTTCATTTAGCCACCTCTGTGAAGCATGTAAGTGAAAGCATCATTGATTGAAATTTGGTCACAAGTCTTTGCTACATTAAATGCTTATACTTTAAAGCTTTTCAGTTATTATTCTAGCCTTGTAAGAGAGAAGACATTGCCTAATTCTTGGGTTAGACCCTCTCATGGCTACCATATTGAATATAGATAAGTTCAATGGGAAGGGCTTCCACACATGGCAGATGAAGGTCAAGTTTGCATTAATGAGGGAAAACCTCTGAGGGCTTGTCAAACCAGCTTCAACTCCTTCTTCAATAGCCTCCAATGCTGAAGAATCATCAGCTCTGACATGCCCAGCAAGAGATCCTGCTAGAGAGGAGAAAGCATATGGCATCATTGCTCTTGCTTTAGGAGATGACTATATTCATCACATCTCTGACTTAGAGTCTCCTTCAGAAGCTTGGCAGAAGCTTGACATTATTTTTGGTGCTAGCTCTCACATCTCAAAAGTATCACTTAAGATTGCTTTCTTTGAATTGAAGATGGTTAGTGGCACTCCTTTGGCTGCCCATGTCAATTACATGCGGAGTCTCATGACTCAACTTGCTTCTATCAACTCTCCTATCACTACAGATGATGCTATGGTAGTGTTGCTCAAGAGTATGCCTGAAGATTATGATCATGTTGTTACCACTTTGAAAAATCTTCCTAATCCTAATCTTGAAGGTCTTATCTCTGCTCTTCAAGGAGAAGAAAGGCACATGGAACTCCAGAGAGGCAATGACATAGCCTATGCCATAAAAATCCAAAAGGGCAAGTTTTCACCTTGCAATCATTGTGGAAAGACTAATCACCTCTCAAAAGACTGCTTCAAGATCAATCCATGCAAACACTGTGGCAAAAACAATCATCATGAAAAGTTTTGTAGAGCTAAAAAGGAAGCAACTTCAAAGACAGAAAATGCCAATCTACTTTCAGTTGATGTGCCTCCACAAGATGAGGCATCCTTTGAAGATTATGCTTTTTGAATCATCTCCATGTATGCTCTAGATCTCTCTTTTTTGAGTCAAGGTACTCAGCCTGGATAGTCCTCCAAAATGAATGAAAGAAACTATTTTGTGTTTTGTAAACACCTCTGGTCACCATATGATGTAGGCCATGTGTATGTGTTTTTGCTACATGGTACCTCCTACAGACATAGTGTGCATGTACATGCAAGGACGATAACCATTGGAAGGTCTTCTCTATCCCTTTTTTGTTTACCTTACACCCATGGGAACCCTTGCTAGCTTGAGATCCTAGCCATTGATAGATCCATGACCACCATGAGATGGCATGTGACACCTTGTGCTAGCTGTATCCTTGAGGGGGGTTTTGTTGGGATATCTCAAGGTGTATGCCTCAGGCACACCTTGGTTTCTATGTGTGTGTGCTAGAGGCATAGGTAGGTGACCATAAGCACAGCTAGGTGGTGATAGGAGCCACATAGGATGATTGAGAGAATCTAGGAGCAGATTGAGGAGATGATTGTGGAGCTCAGAGGTCATTAGTGATGTCAGTGATCATGTAAGAGGTGCCTACTTAGGGACCTCACCTTTCTTCATTCCATAAGCAAGAATTTTGAGTTTGTGTTCACTCCATGCTTTCTTTTTAGTTAACCAACAGGTACTAATTAGTAGTGTAATAGTACTATGTTTGTAGTTATGTAACAGAGTACTAAGTGCAATCTTAGTACTATGAGATAATAGTTTGCAGCACTATAATATAGTACTATTTTTGTATTGTAATAAAAGCCCTATATTAGTAGTGTAAGAGAGTGTTGTCTTAGATTACTAATATATCAGTATTGTAAGAGAGACATATATCTTAGAGTACTATCTTAGTACTTTCTTGCAATATTAGTACTTTAGGAGAGTACTATAGTAGTACCTAGTAGTCCTGTAACAAAGTACTATATTAGTAGTGATAGTAGTACTACTTACATGTAATAGAGTACTCTAGATTAGTACTGTAACTAGTACTATTTTTCTAGTACTCTATCTTATTATTGTAACTTAGTATTATTGTGCTATATTAGTACTATAAGATAGTACTCTAAAACATAGTGCTCTATCTTAGTCTTGTAACTTTATAAGATAGTACTCTTAGATAGTATTGTCTTAGTACTATAAGATAGTAACTCTATAAGAGAGTACTCTGTAATAGTACTCTGTAATAGTACTGTAACAATACTATAATAGTACTCTGTAACAATAGTACTCTGTAATAGTACTGTAACAATACTATAAGATAGTACTATAAGAGAATACTCTATATTAGTACTGTAAGGGAGTACTAATCTTAGTACATAGTATTGTACTATGTTGGCAATTCTATAACAAAGTACTACATTAATAGTAATAGTAGTACTACTTAGTATTACTATGTTTGTAGTTCTATAATAGAGTACTATATTTACATTATAATAGTACTTTTTAATACTGTAATAGTACTCGGTATGTACTACTGTTGTGCTATTTCAGTACTTTGATAATAGTACTATCTTAGCATTGAAACAATCTTGGTATTTTAGTATTGTGATAATAGTACTATCTTGGTATTGAAACAATCTAGTACTATATAAGGACTATACTAGTACTCTGTTATAAATACAAAAGTGAATAACTAAAACTCCAAATGAACTTACTTGGTTTTTGGAATCCCATTGCTGCAACCTAGTCCTCTAAAATAGACTTCTTGCAAGAAGACAATACGCACGCCTTATGCTTAAAAAAGTGCATTGTTGCACACAACATATGATATGTGTGCAAGCAGGGAGTGAAGATAACATCTAAGGAGTCGGTTGTAAATCTAAGGCCACACAAAACACACCTGCATATGTGTTGAAACACACATGAACATTAGCATGTACATCAAATACTTGAAAGGACCTTATCTAAAACTGAGATAAAAACATTTCTAGAGTGTGTTAATGGAATCTTACTATTTAACACACATTGGAATCGCTTCACAGGATGTTGGATGCTATACTGGTGTAGGGATCAGATTGTGCAATCCATGATTTGTAATTCTCCCTACCATATGTTATGTATGGTATACAAACCCACTTTTTGCATCCAATAGTTCAGCCATCAAGGCATGATGCATACTTGTATTCTCCATCTCTTTCATGGAAAATTGGAGTTCCACTTCCAACTTTTTAAAGTCCATTGTCAACTCTTCTCATATAATTGTCTAATTTCCCACAAACCCAAGAGATGGTATGTTTAATAGAGTCACAATGTTTTGAGGCTTTGTTTTCAGTTGTATAGCCTCCTCTAATCCTGAAAGTAAGGCATTCCTCTATTCAAGCACCTTTGTGTTCCAAAGAGAAATTACATTTTTTTCCTCTCGACAAACTTAACGGGTTTTTTTCCCCCAAAAATGCAGTTTTATATTAATAGAATTTATCAAGTTATACAACTTCTCAGAACATATCCTTGGAAACTACAAAAGGGGATAAAACTAACAAACTATCTGTAGCAAGTGGACCAACTTAACTATACTGTAGCACTGTCTGAATACTGAAACATTGTAGCAGGGACACTGAAGCAGGGATACTATAGATGAGCATTGGTATAATGAGGAATCAGAGGGCCACCTGTAAAGATGGGCTCAAGGTGGATGATGACCCTTCAACAGGGAAGCAACCTTCAAGTTTTGGCAATAAGATTCCTAGCAGTCATCAATAGAGAGTCTCTTTCTAAAGAGTTTGACAAGTCTATACATAGATGAGACATAGATCGAGTCATGAGCATGGATCTCCAAGCTAAAGATATGCATTTTGCTCAGAGGCAAGATGCACCTCAAGTTAGCAGAAACAACAAAGAAAGTCTTCACATGTCTCATAAATAGACTCTAAATAGAAGAACAAGAGGCTAGACATAGTTTGAGCTGAGCTTCACACTAGGAGTCGAGACCATGCTAGATTAGCACGAGCTCATATTATAAGTCAATGTAAGGACAAAGAACACTTAGTATTGCCCCACCGTCTAGAAACTAGGATCCTAAGTCCTACACTAGTACTAGGGTGTGGCCACATACGCCATCAATGACCAAGTCTGACCTCACCAAAGGTTCCAGTGGTTGGTATGTGAGTACCTATGTGACCCTCGATTAGAGGATGTTTCCACAATCATTTCCACACATATGGGTGTTGACACAAGGATGGCTAGGTAATTGACAAGTTGCCTAAGGGCCCCAAGTTAGTGACTATCAAGGTAAATTAGCCAACCCAATCAAGGTCAAATTCTAGGATTTCAAAGGAGCTAAAAATGAAGATGCATACAGTCACTTGCAAAATTTCTTATGGGTTTGTCACATTAATGGTAGTTAACATATATTTCATTAATTTTGGACTCTGCAATGTCCAAATTCATTTTCATAAGTACTTTTGGGCAAAACTTTTTTTAAAAACCACTCTTGAAAAAAAAAAATCAAAACCAAAAAGTAAGACAAATTGAGAGTTTTTAAAAGCATATAAAATTAAGCTTATGAAATCTAACGTAACATCTTACATAGATTGGTGCATGGTCCCACTTCATTTTTGTACTTAAATTTCTATTCAAAAAATATACTTTATGAAAATATCCTTCCCAAACCAAAAGATGGCACTACCCTTTTGGAATAAAAAGTTTATTTACTTACACTATCATTTTGTACTAATAATGCAAAAATCCTAGTATAAATTTTATTTTTAAGAATCCTCATTTAAAAGTTTAACTTTTCCTTAAATTTTTAATAACTTAAATAAACAAAAATAATTTAAATCCATGGGCAATCTCTCTCTCTATGTGTGTGTGTGTGTGTGTGTGTGTGTGTGTGTGTGTGTGTGTGTAGGTGCATACATATGTACATATGTATGTATATATGCATATAGATAGATAGATAGATAGATATTTATGGTCCATGCATGAGATTAATTTAACATGAGAGTCCTCTAATATTTCCAAGACTTAATAATGGTGTTAATAAACACCTTTTAGAGTTTTGGAGCTCTAAAATCTCCAAGAGTTAATAATGGCGCCAATAAACACCTTTCAAAGTTTAAAAAAGCGACAATGGTATAATCTCAAAGAACTTTATAATGGTGCAAATAAACACCTTACAATAGTTGCAAAGGTTTTTCAAGATGTGTTTGCATTGAGTGAAGCACACACCTTCAAATGACACATCTTGATGGAGGGGGAAGAGAGGGAAAGAAGGAAAAGGGAGGGGAAGGTCCAGCCTGCGAGGCTACGAATCCCATCGTTCGGCAAAAGCAAAAAGTTGGACAGCACTAACTATCCACTCTGGAAGTTCAAGATGAAGACCATCCTAAGTGCATACAATCTTTGGGATACTGCTACTGGGGTGGACGTGAAGCCAGTTGCAAGACTGAATCTAGCTAATGTAGGACAATAGATAGTACCAATTGCGGATGAGATTCTCCAATGACAAGAAGAAATGCAGATGCACTGTGTTCTATTGTCTGCAATGTAAGTGATTCTATCATAGCATCAATTCAACATGTCACCATAGCAGAGAGGCATGGATGGTGGTCTTAAAAAATAGTATGAGACCATGAATCAGACATGGATTTAGAATCTAGAGACTCAACTCACAAACGAGAAATTGTATGAGTCTGAAACGTCAGAGAAGTTTATCACCAGGGTGAAGAATCTGTGTGATCAGATGACTACGATTGGCATCACCATCACCAGCGAGAATCTAGCATGAAGGTGCATACGGATTCCCCCACCAAAGTATGATAGTCTTATTATGGTGTTGAATACGTAGAATAGAAATCCACGCCTCAACTTTGAGGATTTCAGTAAGGACTCTGGTAACCCATCTTCTTTTGATGATAAAAAGAGAAAGAAGAAGATCAAGTGATTCTATTGCAACAAGCCAGGGCACAAGCAGAATGGGTGCCAGAAGAAGATTGCATATGAGAAGAATGGAGTAAAGAAAGAGTCCAACAACAGTGCGCAAGCAGTACCAGTAGAGATGTTCGTAGCAATTGAGGAGATTTGCATGGATACAATTCATGTACCTACGGATGAACCTTGGATTTTTGATAGTGGCGCAATGTGCCACATGACCAGTCAGAAGGATTGGTATACCTCTCTACATCCGATAGGGAATGACATCTTGGTAGCAATCGGCAATGATGCAAAACAGTGTCCAGCAAAAGGAAAAGGTATAATTGATCTCAAGTCAAATGGAGTTGTAAAACAGTTGTCTGATGTTCTTTATGTCCCAGATATCAAGAGGAACTTGTTGTCCATTTCTACGATCATAGATTGGGACCTTAAAGTTCAATTTGATAAGAATTTTGGATCTTCAAGGGAAGCTCATTGGTAAAGGTACATGGTGCAACAACATTTACGAACTCTCAGCTTTCAGTTCTCGAGCCACAAGGTTACTACAAAAGTCACGGGATCAAGAGGCGGAAACCCCGTGACATACATCATAGAAAAATGGAGTAGCAGACCACAAGATGTGCATCATTTGCAAAATGGGAAAGAGTATGATGAAAGGGAGAGATTTGCCAAAGACTTTTTGGGCTGAAGTATGTAACACAGTAGTTTACATTCTGAATCATAGCTACACGAAAGCTGTGAATGGGATGACTCCACTGTAGGGCTTTTCTGGTAAGAAACCTTTGGCTGCACATTTTAGAGTTTTTGGATGTGACTGTTTTGTGCATGTCCCTGATGCTAACAGGACCAAATGGGAACCGAAGAGCCAGAAGTGTATTTTCTTGGGCTACAATGAAGAGGCAAAGGGTTACCATCTCTATAATACTATTATCAAGAAGGTAATAGTAAGTCGCGATGTGGTCTTCTTAGAACAGCTGCATTAACTGGAGGAGGATGCTTCCTTCCTAGACAACCAGGACCAGGATATCCATACAGTACAACCACCAACAGCAGGCCGAACTCCTCGAATGGTGCTTGGGAGGATTCAAGATAAAGAAGAGGAAGCAGAGCCTGCAGAACCACAACAGCAATGGCCATTCTCGAAGTGGGTAAAATAGCTTTTGGACGGCAGAGAACCTCCAGCCATTGAGGAGGAAGTGTCTTGAAGAGACACAAGGTGATGATAGGTGGATGGAGGCTATGTAGTCAGAGTATGGCTCCATAATAAAGAACAACACTTGGGACCTTGTGGATTGACCACCAAAACGCAAGGTAATCGGCACCAAGTGGGTGTACAAGACCAAGTACAACTCCGATGGCACGTTGGATAAGTACAAGGCTCGGCTCATGGCAAAAGGATTCGCACTAGTACATGGTTCTGATTATCAAGATACTTTTGCTCCCACAGCTTGACTAACCACAATTCGCAGTGTTTTGGCTTTAACAGCATAGGAAAGTTGGCCCGTGTTTTAGATGGATGTAAAATCTGCCTTTTTGAATGGAGATCTCAAGGAGGAGGTATACGTGGAACAACCACCAAGTTTTGTGATCCTCGGATCCCCGGTTTAGATGGTAAAGTCTGTAAACTAAAGAAGGCACTTTATGAGCTGAAATAGGCCCCACAAGTGTGGTACTAGTAGATTGATGCCTACTTTCTGCAAAACAGGTTCAAGAGGAGCCCATCTGATGCAAATTTATATATCTATAGAGAAGGAGGCAGGTGTATGATCGTGGCCCTTTATGTGGATGACCTTGTCATAATAGGGAATCATGAAGAGAAGATCTCGTAGACAAAGCATTTGCTAGGAAGAGAGTTTGAAATGACAGACCTCGGACTGATGCATTTCTGTTTGGGGATTGAAGTTTGGCAAGGCCAAAAGAGATCTTCATTTCATAGCTGAAGTATGCTGGACAAATGCTGAAGGCATTTGGCATGGCTGAGTGCAAGACAGTTGGCACCCCTATGGAGGTTGATGTGAAGCTCTCACATGAGGATTCATTGTCAATGGTGGATGAAGCAAAGTACAGAAGGCTTGTGGGTAGTTTGATTTACTTGTGCAACACATGGCCAGACATCAGTTTTCCAATAAGCCCCGGGAGAATCATTGGAGGGCAGGGATGTGGGTGCTAAAATACATCAAAGGCACGCTTGATTATGGCATCACCTATACCAAGGGCAACATCTTGACCAGATTCTGTGACTTGGATTGGGCAAGAGATGTGGATAGCAAGAGATCAGTGATAGATTACTATTTCTCACTTAGATCTGGAGCTGTGTCATGGGTCAGCAAGAAGCAACCTATAGTTGCTCTTTCTTCTATCGAGGCTAAGCATGTTTTGCTTCTTGTGAGGCAGTGTGGTTGAGGAGGATTTTAGGGGACATGGGTGAAGTGCAGAACAAGCCTACGTAGTTATCATGTGACAATCAGAGTTGCATGGCAATTGCAAAGAACCCTGTGTTCCATGCTCACACAAAACACATTGAGATTCAATATCACTTGTACGTGAGCTCATCATGGATGGAGAGGTTGACTTAATGTATTGTCCGACTACAGAGAATGTTGCGGACATCTTCATGAAGGCTCTTGGAAGAGACTTGTTGGAGAGGAATCTTCATCAACTTGGCATTGGGCAGAAAAAGTAAGTTCACTTGCGGGTGGACATTGAGAGGGGGTATTAGATATCAATGCTCCACTCTCATGTAACTACGCGGGAACTAGCTAACTCTACTTATAAGCCCCCCATATGAGGAGAAGGCATTTGAGTAGCTCGGTTATCTGGTAGGTCCTAGTTTGGACACCAGATGGGGGCCATTGTGGCCTGATGGATGGACAACTTTAGATAGAGTTGGCACACTACCAACTAGGCTACATGCAAGTGTAGGAAGGCATCCCATGACTGACCGCACTGAGGGTAGATAGAGCAATTTTTGGGGCAGCCCCACTCTCGGGTTGCGGTGCCCGTTTGGAGCCCCAAATGATCTCGGATGGCTCTAGGCTGAACAGCAACCGTAGGTGAGTTGCTCTATTATGTGCCATGGTTCTAACATGTGGTCGGTAGCCTATTTCAAGGCCAGCCAATTTGGGCTGATTGTGTCGGTCTCCCAATTGGGTAAAACTGACTACGACTGGTGGCTATATAAGAGCAAGCCTGTGAAGCCCATATTCATCACTGGCTATAGCAACCCCGATTCCTTAGCATCCAGCCTCCGTCCTCTATTGTTTCTAGTATGCCATCGAAGCTTCTCACACGAGCACACGGCTGGGATTTTGAGCTCTCCACCTATACTTTCCTTGCACTTGCCTTCAAGATTCTCCATGCAACCTTGGCACAGCTCCACAGAGCCCTTGCCTGGCCTCCAGTGTTAGAAAAAACCCATCCTTTAGGGTATTTTGAATCGAAAAAAGTGGAAAAAAACCGTCTTAAGTGATGAGAACAAGGTTATTTAAAAGGATAAAATTTTATGGCAATCTTGACTTTAAGGGTATTTCCAAGATATATCTTGAAAATCAAGGCTAGATTAATAAGGTACCTTTGGCATACTAGTTAATGTTGCCTAAGGACTTTAAAACTAAATGTTATACTAGTATTTGCATATATTATTGATGTAAATTTAAATCCAATTGGTCCATGTGGTTTGTATGAGAACCCTTGATCAAATGGATCAAGATTCAATCATCACCCTTGATTGCTCATTACATCTATGGTTTGAGTCTCTTGTAGTTTAGGTTTCTTTTCCAACGTTCCTTTTCCAAAAATCCAATGTCCCTTTCTCAAACTCTAGTCTCTTCTCATTTTGTCACATCTTTGCTTAATGCTCTATCCCATTGCAAATTGCTATCAGGCTTCATCTTTGCTTGTGAGTAGTGAGTCATGAGAGCACTTAGACTTTAGTACTAAGTAGTGATTCATGGGCGTGTCACATCAATCTTTAAAGGAAGCCCAAGTTCCCAAGTTCCAAAATCCCACCGGCACCTTTCAAGGATCAAGCCTCAATGTTAAAAGAATCTAGAATCAAGATTTGAGAGGCAATGAGGCATTGACAATCGTGCGATGTGAACTCCTCGCTGGTCAACTCATATGAACTTCGAAGCTCGAAGGACCCATCACCTAGGACTTATGAGTCGTCACTCTAGGTACTTTCACTTTGAGCCAGTTTCATGCACATTTCATATGTTGTGTAGATTCATCATTTAAACTGATGGACTCCTGAGTCCCCTCCTTGCTTTAGATTAATAGCTGAAATTGAAAGAGTGCATTAGAAGGCACTTCCAGGCAGGTTCCTGTCATATCTACCATGACGATGATGAGTTGGGAACTCTGAGTTTTCAGAGGTTCCCAATGCTGAGATAGAAATGAAATTGATGGGAGCAAGCACATGCTATCTCCTTTGCTACAAAATGAAAAAGGGGTGGGGGGATGCCAGGCCAAAGGAGAGGCGATGCATGCAGTGGAGGGTGGCGGGCCTGGGGCCAATAATCTTCCTCTTCTGCTAGTCGCCTTCAACCTTCTAGTCATCTTGAGTCTTGATTTGCCCTTCATACCCAAAATGGCCCTTGAACCTTGAATCTCTAGACTCCAACATTCTTGATGATCAGGTCCTTCCCCTGCAATGCAAAGCTATGTGACAAGGATGACCAATTGTTGAGATATCAAGCTCTACCCCCGATATATCTCCTGGATGACTATCATTTATGTCACCGCCTATGATAGTTGTACTCGTGGTGTAGTTAGACTACCATGTATGTTTTTGGTTTGGGTTCACATATGAACCACGTATTCTAGGTTTTGACATATAGGGTATTTCCCTCTTCTATTGTATTGTGGTTGTGTGCAAAAGTGAAGAAAGGCTTCACCCTCCAACCTTGTGTCCTCTCTCTTTTGTGTGTTGTGAAGAAAGCTGAACTTGAGTCTCCTATCTCTCTTCCTTATTCTTTACATGGTATCAGAGCCTTGTTCGTGGTAAGGAGCTCAAGAAAGCAAGCCAAGTTTGTGGTGTCCTGGTAAGAGGACCAGTGTAGCTTTCCTATTTCGAGTTTGGGAGCAAATCTCTGCAGGTAGCACAGCCAGAAGTGCAGGAGTGCACTGTTTCAGATTGAGAGGCCCTTCGCGGTGTGACTTTATTTTTTTGATTTGAGGCCGTTTCGGGGCCCGTTTTGAAGGCGCAAGTTCTTCGCAGGCACTCAGAAAAAGGCCCTGTTTTTCGCTGTGCGACCACTGCGCGGCTAGTCGGTGGAAAGGTGCCACAGAAATTGCATCGTATGCCTGTGTGCAGAGATATTGGGAGTTGCAGACTCATGCCTGTTGCCTGTTGATGCAAAATCGTCACTAGGAAGTGACTGTGTGGTGAAATATCACTTTCGTCAGTGTTGCAGATCTGCCCCTGTGAGGCTGTTTGCAGAAGTTTTGCTATTTGCCCTTCTGAGGCATTTGCTGTGTTTACAGGTTGCTATTGCAATTCGTGATTTGTAAAATGTATGAGAATCTTTCTACCATTGTCAGTGAGAAGCTTGACAAGAACAACTTCCAAGCATGGAAGTTCAGGATGACAAACTTCCTTATGGGAAAGGGAGTTTGGGATTACATCAGTGGTGAAACTGCAGAACCAGTTTTGGGTGCTGCTTCCACTCCTTCTGAATTGAAGGCCTTTAAAGAATGGCATGAAAAAGCCAGAAAATGCTTGTATTGGCTGTTTGTTAGCATTTCAGATTCTATGATTGTGCATATACAGGATGTAGAGACACCTAAGGAGGCATGGGATACATTGGTGAAGCTGTATAGCACAAATACCAAAGCACGAAAGATGCAGCTGAAGCAGGAGTTGCACAATGTGCAAAGGAAAAATCTGAATATAAATGAGTATTCCTTGAAGGTGAAAGGCCTTGCAGATTCTCTTGCCTCCATTGGAGCACCTGTTGATGATGAGGACTTAGTGTCCGTGACCTTGAACGGAAAGATTATGCACAGTTTCGGAAATCCATTGGAGTCCGTGAAACATTTCCTGATTTTCAGGAACTTATTGCTCTCTTGCTAAGTGAAGAGCAAAGGAATGGTGGTTCAGCCACTTCAACTTCTCAAGAGACTGCTTTCTACTCGAATACAGGTAGAGGCAGGGGTAGAGGAAGAGGCCGTTTTGGTGGCCGTGCAGGAAATCAGAACCAACAGCAACAACAGGAAAACCAGTCCTATGGAGGAGGACGTGGTAGTTCTAGAGGCAGGGGGAGCCAAAGAGGCCGTGGTTCATGGCAAAGGAACCAGCAAGTAAATAGTAGCACAGAATGCTATTATTGTGGAAAGCCTGGACACAAGGAGAATACATGCTATAAAAAGCAGAATGACATCAAAAGTGGGAAGTTGCAGCAAAGCAACTATGCATCATCAAGTGGGCATGGTGACGATAGAAATGAGCACCTTTTTGTGATGCAGCATATGGTTAACTCCATGTCAGGAGATGCTGCAGCTTGCAATGATGTTTGGTATGTTGATTCAGGTGCCTCTAACCACATGACCAATCATGGTGAGTGGTTTCATGATGTTAGAAATTTGGATAAGCCAGGTTATGTTGAAACAGGTGATGATACTGTGCACCCAATTACGCAGGTTGGTAAAGTGCCATTGGCTATGCAGGATGGCAAAACGAAGTACTTGGCAGATGTACTTCATGTTCCAAAAATCACTAAGAACCTGGTTTCAGTTGGCCAGATGGTTGAGCAAGGTCTGCAGGTTAGATTTAATCCTGATGGATGCTTTGTTGAGGACTTGAAAAATAAGTGCCGCTTGGTTGCGAAAGGCAACAAAAATGGCAGAATGTTCACCTTGGATGTTGATATGCCTGAGGTGAAAGCTGCTATGTTTGCGCATGGGAGAGGTGTCATTGCAGATATTGAGATATGGCACAAGCGCATTGGGCACGTGAATATACAAAGGCTGAAATCTATGCAAACGAAAAACATTGTTGCAGGTTTGCCTAAATTCAGAGTTGAGGGAATGCAAAAGGTATGTGAAGCATGCCAAATGGGTAAGCAGGCCAGACATGCATTTCCCAAAAATGCTAAGGTGAGCAGAAGACCTTTGGAAGTGATCCATTCAGATGTTTGGACAACCAAAGCTGCTTCTATTGGTGGATGCCATTATTATGTGACGTTTATTGATGACTACACTAGGAAGGTGTGGATTTATTTTATGAAGCACAAAAGTGAAGTGTTCAGCCATTTCAAGGCTTTTAAGGCCATGGTTGAAAAAGAGAAAGGTGTGCATATTAGTGCTAAGATCTGATGGAGGGGGAGAGTACTTTTCAGAAGAATTTTGTGAATATCTGAAAGAACAGGGAATTCAAAGGAAGTACTCATGCAGGTCTACCCCTCAGCAGAATGGGGTTGCAGAAAGGAAGAACAGGCATATTGCAGAAGTAGGACGGGCGATCCTAAATGAGAAAAACATGCCTGATTATTTTTGGGCTAAAGTAGTAGCAACTGCTGTTTATATTATGAACAGAACCCCCACTGCAGCTGTCCATGGCATGACGCCTGAAGAAATGTATACAGGCCAAAAACTAGATATTTCTCACTTGAAGGTATTTGGTTGCATAGCTTATGTTCATGTTCCTGATGAGAAGAGAACAAAGCTGGATCCAAAGGCAGAAAAATGCATCTTTATTGGATATGCTCTGCACCAGAAAGGGTATCGCTGTTATAACCCTTCCACCCACAAAATGCAAGTGAGCAGAGATGTTGTTTTTGATGAAATGAGCAGCTGGTATGCACCAACTGTTATGGTAGGAGATGCAGATGCAGGAAATGGGAATGCTGTAATAAATGTAGAGCAGCAATCTCAAGCCTTGAGTGGACCCAGAGAGTCCTCTACTAGTGGATCTAATGCATGGACAGGGAGATTGAGATCTAGTGAATCGTCACATGGCAGCCCTGATAGTGTTGTGCAGGTATCACATAAGGGAAAAGAAAAAGTAGACCATGCTCCAGTGTTTGATGTGTCTGCTGGTAGCTCTCATGTTGATGGAGAGTCAAGCGGCTCTGAAATGAGCCTTGATGAGGAACTTGGGATTCCTTCTGTTGTTACACCTGGTGCAAGGAAAAGCAGGCATGATTTAAAGACTCCTACAACTGATCCAGTTGTACGGAGGTCCACTCGTATTAAGTATCCAGTTGACAGGCTGAGATATGATGGGTATACAGCACATCACTATGCTTATATGGTCAAGGTTCTAGAGGAGCCAGAGCCCACATGTTTTGAGGATGCAGCAGGGCATAAAAATTGGGAAGCAGCTATGGATGAAGAGATGGCTGCCTTGGATGCAAACCACACTTGGGATTTGATGCCTTTGCCTCATGATAAGAAGGCTATTGGCTGCAAGTGGGTTTACAAAGTAAAACACAATGCTGATGGGTCTGTTAGCAGGTACAAGGCAAGATTGGTTGCCAAAGGTTTTGCGCAGACATATGGAATTGACTATGAGGAAACTTTCAGCCCAGTTGCAAGGATGGCAACCGTGAGAGCAGTAATTGCTTTTGCTGCTACAAAGGGATGGTCTTTGCATCAGATGGATGTGAAAAATGCCTTCTTGCATGGTGATTTGCAGGAAGAGGTTTATATGATGCAGCCAAAAGGTTATGAGGATAATTCACACCCCGATTTTGTATGCAGGTTGCGCAAAGCCTTGTATGGCTTAAAACAGGCGCCGAGGGCATGGTCAGACAAGATAGGGCAATATCTTGTCACTATTGGATTTCAGATTTCCAATTCAGATTTTTCACTTTATGTGAAAAGGACAAACAGAGGGATTGTGCTTATAGTCATCTATGTTGATGACTTGATTATTACAGGTGATAGTGATGCAGACATTAATGAAGTGAAGCTGCTGTTGAAGCAGAAATTTGAGATGAAGGATTTGGGAGAGCTGCGTTACTTCTTGGGCATTGAGGTTATTAGATCCCCGAGTGGGATATGGCTGTTGCAAAGGCAATACGGTTTGGACATGCTGTCCAAATATGGGATGACAGGCTGTAAGCCTATTTCTATTCCATTGGAGCAGAATGTGAAGCTCAATGCAGAGACAGGTGAGCTTCTTGAAGATATTACTATGTACAGGCGCATAGTAGGTAGCTTGATTTACATGACTATAACCAGACCAGATTTGAGCTATGCTGTGGGGCTGGTAAGTCAGTTTATGCAGGCACCGAGGAAGCCACATTTGGATGAGGCTAGGCGCATACTGCGGTATGTGAAGTCCACATTGCATTATGGACTGTTTTATGAAGCTGGGTGTGCATTACAGGTACATGGATACACAGATGCTGATTGGGCTGGTAGTGTCTCAGACAGGAGATCTACTAGTGGTTTTATGTTTTCCCTTGGGAGTGGTGCCATCAGTTGGAGCAGCAAGAAGCAGGCAACAGTTGCCTTGTCAAGCGCAGAGGCTGAGTACAGGGGTGCAGCAATGGCTGCATGTGAGGTAGCTTGGTTACGGAAGCTACTTGCAGATATGGGACAGTCAATTCATGCAGCAGTTGTCATTCATTGTGACAACATTAGCGGCATCATGCTTGCTAATAACCCAGTTTATCATGCTAGAACGAAGCACATTGAGGTGCATTATCACTTTGTGAGAGAGAAGGTTCTAGCTGGTGAGATTGATCTTGTCTATGTCAGCACTGACGAGCAGGTGGCTGATATTTTTACGAAGGCATTGGGTACCGAGAAGCTTCGCAGATTTAGGAGCTTGCTTGGTGTACGTGAGATGGATTTGAGCTTGAGGGGGAGTGTTGAGATATCAAGCTCTACCCCCGATATATCTCCTGGATGACTATCATTTATGTCACCGCCTATGATAGTTGTACTCATGGTGTAGATAGACTACCACGTATGTTTTTGGTTTGGGTTCACATATGAACCACGTATTCTAGGTTTTGACATATAGGGTATTTCCCTCTTCTATTGTATTGTGGTTGTGTGCAAAAGTGAAGAAAGGCTTCACCCTCCAACCTTGTGTCCTCTCTCTTTTGTGTGTTGTGAAGAAAGCTGAACTTGAGTCTCCTATCTCTCTCCCTTATTCTTTACACCAATCACTCTCGGTCCTTGAAAGTTGAGTGTAACAACTGGCACCAGAAGAACACGGTTGCTCTTCTTCCCTCAAGTCTCTCAGTCTATGAGTATCCATCGAAGAGGCCTTTAAGAAGAGAAAAGATTATGTTCCCCTGAAATCAAGAGGGTCATGGGCAATGGGGAAGATGCAGGAGAGGGTAATGACACACGGACTAGAAAGCAAGCAGGATCCAGAGCTATGTTTGGAGCTGTGCTTGGGTGGCTATCGGAGACAATACTTGAATAGTTGCAGTTACTTGTTGCACCACTGACTTTTTTCCCACTAAGCAATGGCCTAGAAATCTACAAATGAAATACCAAGTACCTGCTTTTGAGCATGGTAGCTATGCTATTGTCATCAAAACTTTCCTATGGATTAGCAGCAGTGATGGAGCTATCCTAATTCCCCTACATGATTTGCACCACTCCTAGGAACATGACAATTGCTTCAAGTGTAATCAACACTGGGAGTCATCCTTGCAGACAAGGTAGTCAATGGTGGATTCATGAATGTCACCCGAGCTATGAGCATTCTTGTTGCATAAAAAAGGATCATTATATGTTTTGTGCCTATCACAATTCTACAAAATCAAGTCGAGCTTTGGTATAAAAGCAGCAAGCTTCACCTAAAAGGCTGATACCTTGGTCGAATTGCTGTGTCCTCTACTACAACATGATAAATTGAAGGAAATAAGGTAGATAGCATATCAAATGATGGCCGTAGATGTTTGGAGAATGGACACCAAGATGCATAAAATAACACAGCAATGTAGGATTCTTGACTACTTTGCACAAGGTTTAGAGCTACCTCCACGGTTATTCTATTCAGCTAAGTATATCCAACAAGATAAAAATCAACTTGAGAACAATTTCCTTCAGCTTATAACATCACCTGGCTAGAGTACTACAATTGTGCGGATCCTATTACTCCAAGGTGCCATTTCTCAGGACCTGTAGTGTAAATGCCCCATTTCTCAAGTCTATTATGCTCATTGTGAATCGCAAATGCAAATGTGGCCTGTGAATCATGATCTATGGTACTAGTGCCACTACAACAGTTTGCTCTATAGAATCCACATCATTGTCTAGTATGCATGATGTGATGTGCTCTTTCTTTGTTAATGTATTTATTGGTCCTTTATATAGAGTAAGTTGAAATTGGTTTGGGATGCTTTATGTAGTGTAGTATTATGATATCAAACATGAAATAAGGGCTTGGTTCAGGAAGTGGTGTCTAGTTCCTATGCTCACAAGGCAGGGGTCTAAGAGGCACCACGACCTAGGACCAAGTTTCTTAGATCTAGTTGACAAGTTGAAGAAATGTATGCTTATTTATTTTGTAAAAGTTTCTATTGTGAATATGCATATGCATCATTGTCTATGATGTTCTCTTTCTTTGTTAATATATTTATTAGTGCATTGTATAGAGTAAGTTAAAATTGGTTTGGCATGCTTTATGTAGTGTAGTATTATGATATCAAACATGAAAGAAGGGCTTGGTTCAGGAAGTGGTGTCCGGTTCCTACACTCACAAGGCAGGGGGCTAAGAGGCACCATGACCTAGGACCAAGTTTCTTAGATCTAGTTAACAAGTTGAAGAAATGTATGCTTATTTATTTTGTAAAAGTTTCTATTGTGAATATGCATATGCATCATTATCTGTGATGTGCTCTTTCTTATTTAATGTATTTATTGGTGCATTGTATAGAGTAAGTTGAAATTGGTTTGGCATGCTTTATGTAGTGTAGTATTATGATTTCAAACATGAAAGAAGGGCTTGGTTCAGGAAGTGGTGTCTAGTTCCTATGCTCACAAGGCAAGGGGCTAAGAGGCACCACGACCTAGGACCAAGTTCCTTAGTTCTAGCTGACAACCTGAAGAAATATATGCTTATTTATTTTTTTAAAGTTTATGTTGTGAATATGCATATGCATTATTGTTTGGTATGCATGATGTGATGTGATCCTTGTTTTTTTAATAAGTTGATACCGATTTCATGTATGTTGGGCTATGATAAAGTTGTTCCATTTCTTAGATTTAGAACTATTTTTGAATGCTCTTTTGTTTTGATCCTATTTATGGTTTAGGGATGGAAGGATCTAAGCGTAAGGCTATTGATTTTGAGTTATCTAAATGACAACGGAAGTATGTCAATCAGGTCCTTCGAGATGAGCTTCTTGTAGAGATAAATAACATGAGTACAAAGGAGATGGAGATGACCATAAAAAGCACTTCTAGATTGCATACTCTAAAGAGCAAAGTTGTTTTGAATACAAGGCATCAAGTAGAACTGGATCTTGATAGAAAACACCTTGTAGGGATCACAAAATGGGACATTGATGTTATGCTATGGGTAGAGAGCAACATTGGGAATGTCTTGGCTCAGTTTAATGAAGCATACACAAGGAACCCAACATTTGCAAATGATATTAATGAGGAAAAGATGCATTTATGGAATTCCTTCTAGGCTAAAAATAAGACAAAGGTTATAAGGTCGGATGTAAAAACCATACTAGCTGTAAGTTGGGAGAGAAAGTCATCAATTGCTTTTGGAAGGGCAGAAGAAGTAGCAAAGGGAGAAGAAAGTGCAAGGATTTCGAATGGAAAAATGCGAGAAGTGCAAGGTAATGATTTTCAAAAGCTATAGATCAGGACAAGTCATATAAGCAATGTGTCCTTCATGATGTACATAACTGAAAATGAGATCCAAGTTGGTGAAAAGATAGGTTCTGGCACATATGGATTTGTCTACAAAGTACAACTCATAGGTTCTCTAGGATTATTACAGCATATATGCTATGCTAGAAAGCAATATAAGGGTGACATAGGGGATCATACACGAGAGGCAAGGAAGGAGGGACAAATGCAAATTCAGCATCCTGTGCTTGTTCATGTTATTGTAGCACTCCAAAAGAGCCTTTATGCACACCATATTTTAATGGTGGTAGCTTGATGCACTTCATGAGAACTTTACCATATGAGCAAGGTAGGTTTAGGTGCTATGTTGACATAGTCCTAAAAAGAGGCAAAGAAATGAAGGCAAGGGCACAAGGAACATTGGAAGATGTATGCACAAGGGAGCAAATAGAGCAAATTAACTACTTTAGTTCAAATGTGCATAACATTATACATGCACTCATTGTTGGATTAACAAGGTTACATAAGGGTCAATGGATTCATACAGACTTACGTCCTAGTAACATTTTGTTAGATTTCATAGCAAATGGTGCATGTAGAGTTGGCATAATTGATTGGGGGATGGCATTAGTTTCTTCAGAGACTAGAAAAGCTTTTAAGGATATGAAGAAGACATCTCTAGAGACTGACCAACAATTTACACAAAGGAAGCATAAGAAAGAGCAAGAGCATGCACGAAAGAAGTGGTTTGCACCTAAGCTTCAATGTTTTTCTAGGAGAGGTATGTATAACCCTCAATCATACATATATGCATTAGGATGGATAATTACAGAGATTATACAATTTTGGGAAGATGCCGTTGGGTATTTTGAACAGTCTCGCCACATACCTGATAGTGCACTATTAAAGTGTACTGAAAAACATGCCTCTAAAAGATGATAACTGAGAATTTTATAGTAAGAATAGCACTTATGGATATCTATAGTATCCTATCAACATTTGGATGTAATGCAAGTCTAGCAATGTGGCCCCTTGATGAGATGAATGTTGCTTTGAAGCTAGCAACATAGAAAATATACTCAGTCTACCTTTGAATGTTGCTTTGGATGTAATACAAGTCTAGCAATGCGGCCCATTGATGAGATGAATGTTGCTTTGAAGCTAGCAATATCTTATTGTTGTATTCATGTGGTGGACTTGTATTCATATAGTAGATTTGTATGAAAATAAATTAAAGTATTTCTTCTCTTGGAAGATGTGTTATACTTGATTTGCAATGCACTTGAAGTGCACATAATTTTATAAGGATAAGAATTATTATGCTCTTTTTTTAGCATATGTTTAGAGAAAAGAAATTATGGTCTATTTTATGCTCAACTAATAAAGACATAATTTTTTAAATAGGTACTTATCATGGGAAGAAAGAAGAAAGTTCAAGCTCTGGAGAAAAATACAAAAATGACATCTTTCTTATTACCTTCTACATCATTGGGCACTAATATAAACATGTTTACAACATCAAGTACACTAGAGAATTTACTCTTGAGTTCATCATCCATGAATCATGAAGCAATTTATGGGAATCCTGAACATGCTTTTGTGAAGATTGTGGGAGAGAGGGAAGGAGTCTCACTTGCGGCTTTCTCACAATCACAAATGGGGGAATACACACAAAGGTGGAGGCTGAAAACAGTTTTCCTCTTCTTAGTTGTGAAAGCCAAAAGGAACTCAAGTACAAAGAAATAGAAGAACCCTATATGTGGGTCTCAAACCAAACTCAACTAACTAAGGTGGCATACTAACTGAGCCACAAACTATAGTAGATAAGGATAGCTGTCATCCAGCTATTATTCGTGGGCGGTGTACCAACCGCATCTCCAGCTAACAAGTCGGTGACATAAGTACACACCGGTCACCCTGGCATATCTCGAGTGGAGCTCGATATCTCAACACTCCCCCTCGAGCTCAATCCCAAATCCTGCACACCAAGCAGGTCTCTGAACTTGCGCAGCTTCTCTGCACCCAATGCTTTCGTGAATATGTCAGCTACCTGGTCCTCCGTGCTGACATAAACTAGATCAATAAGACCTAGTAAAACCTTCTCCCGCACATAGTGATAATGCACCTCAATGTGCTTTGTTCTGGTATGAAAGACTGGGTTCTTTGCCAAGTGTATACTGCTCATGTTGTCACAATAAATGACAACCGGCCCATCTGTAGACTGATGCATATCATAGAGTAGCTTATGCAACCAAGCTACCTCACATGCAGCCATTGCTGCACCCCTGTACTCAGCCTCTGTGCTCGACAAGGCAACTGTAGGCTGTTTCTTGCTGCTCCAAGTGACTGCAGCACTCCCAAAAGAGAACACATATCCACTGGTAGATCGTCTATCAGAAATGCTACCAGGCCAATCAGCATCAGTGTATCCATGCAACTGTATCTGAACCCCAGCCTCATAAAATAGTCCATACTGCAATGTGGACTTCACATACCTGAGTATGCGTCTAGCCGCATCCAAATGGGGTTTCCTTGGAGCCTGCATAAACTGACTTACCAACCCAACAGCATAGCTCAAATCTGGCCTGGTAATAGTCATGTAAATCAAACTTCCTACTATGCATCTGTACATAGTAGGGTCTTCCAGAAGCTCACCTGCATCTGTGCTCAGCTTCACATTCTACTCCAAAGGAACTGAAATAGGCTTACAGCCTGTCATCCCATATTTGGACAGCATGTCCAATCCATACTGCCTCTGCAAGAGCTATATCCCACTTGGTGATCTAATCACCTCAATGCCTAAGAAATAACGCAGCTCTCCCAAATCCTTCATCTCAAACTTCTGCCTCAATAGCATTTTCACATGAAGGATATCTTCATCACTATCACCTGTGATGATCAAATCATCAACATAAATGACCAGCAGCATAATCCCTTTCTCTGTTTTTCTCACATAGAGTGAGAAATCTGCCTTGGAAATCTGAAAGCCAATAGTGACAAGATACTGTCCTATCTTGTCAGACCATGCTCTAGGTGCTTGCTTCAAGCCATACAAGGCTTTCTTCAACCTGCAAACAAACTCAGGATGAGTAGCATGAACATAACCTGCTGGCTGCTCCATAAAGACCTCTTCTTGCAAATCACCATGCAAGAAGGCATTCTTTACATCCATCTGATGTAAAGACCATCCCCTTGATGCAGCCATAGCAATGGCTGCTCTTACGGTTGCCATCCTTGCAACCGGGCTGAAAGTTTCTTCATAATCAATGCCATATGTCTGTGCATACCCCTTGACAACTAATCTTGCCTTGTATCTATTCACAGAACCATCTGCATTGTGCTTGATCTTATAAACCCACTTACAACCAATTGCATTCTTGCCTTTAGGCAAAGGCACCAATTCCCATGTAGCATTAGCATCCAAGGCATCCATTTCTTCATCCATGGCTTTCTCCCATTTTTCATTTCCCATGGCTTGCTCAAAAGAAGTGGGTTCTGGTTCCTATATCACTTTGACCATATAGGCATAGTGAATGGCTGTAAATCCATCATATTTCAGCCTATCCACAGGATACCTAACCCTGGTAGACCTGCGCAAAATAGGCTCACTTCCAGGTGCTCTCAAAACATCCCTGGTCTTCCTTACTCCAGGTGTAACAACAGAAGGAATACCCAACTCATCATCAATGCTCTGTTCTGAGCCACTGGATTCACCATCCACACAAGAGTGACCTGCATTCACATCAAACATGGGCTGATCTACCTTCTCTTTTCCTTTTCGTGATACCTGCGTACCACTCTCTGCATTGCTTTGAGGAGATTCTCCTGATCTCAATCTGCCTGTCCATGGCGAAGTATGTGAACCACTGGTAGAGGACACTCCAGGTCCACTGATATTTTGTGATTGCTGCTGTGCATTCTGTGCAGCATTACCATTTTGTGCATCTACATCAATCATCACATTTACTGGTTTATACCAGCTGCTCATCTCATCAAAAACAACATCTCTGCTCACTGTGAACTTACGTGTAGAAGGGTTATAGCATCTATACCCTTTCTGCTGCAGAGAATAACCAATAAAGACGCACTTCTCAGCTTTTGGATCCAACTTGGACCTCAACTCATCTGGCACATGGACATAGGCAATGCAACCAAAAATCTTCAAATGAGAAATATCTAGTTTCCTACCAGTATACATCTCCTCTGGCGTCATGCCATGTATTGCTGCAGTGGGAGTCCTGTTCATTATATAGACTGCTGTAGCAACTGCTTCAGCCCAATAATAATCTGGTAGATCTTTTTCATTTAGCATAGCCCGAGATACCTCTCCAATATGCCTGTTTTTTCTTTCTGCAATTCCATTTTGCTGTGGGGTATGACTGCATGAATATTGCTGCTTTATACCATGCTCCTGCAAGAACCTTGCAAACTCATTTGAGAGGTACTCTCCCCCTCCATCTGACCTTAGGCATTTTATTTGCAGGCCTGTTTCTTTTTCAACCATAGCTTTGAAAGCTTTGAAGTGCCCAAACACTTCACTTTTCTTTTTCATAAAATACACCCACAGTTTTCTGCTGAAGTCATCAATAAATGTGACAAAATAGTGATAGCCTCCAATAGATGCAGCTTTTGTAGTCCACACATCAGAGTGGATTAATTCCAATGGCTTTTTACTCTCTTGAACATGCCTAGGAAAAGGTTTCCTTGCCTGTTTCCCAAATTGACAGGCTTCACAAATCTTGTGCATTTCTGCAACCTTGAATTTTGGCAATCCTGCAACAATATTTTGGGCTTGGATTGATTTTAGTCGCTGTATATTAACATGACCAATGCGTTTGTGCCAGATATCAATATCTGCAACTACACCGGTCCCATGTGCAAACATTGCTGCACTCAATTCAGGCATGTCTGCATCCAACGTAAACATCCTGCCCTTCTTCTTTCCTTTTGCTATCAAGCGACCATTATTTTTCATATCCTCAACAAAGCATCCATGAGAATTAAATCTAACCTGCAAGCCCTGCTCAATCATTTGACCAACAGAAACCAGGTTCTTGGTGATGTTCGGGACATGAAATACATCCGATAAGTATTTCTTTTTCCCATCCTGCATAGACAAAGGAATTTTGCCAATCTGCACAATAGGATGTGCAGTATCATCACCAGTCTCCACAAATCTTGGTTTTTCCATTTTTCTTGCATCCTGCATCCATTCAACATGACCTGTCATGTGGTTTGATGCACCCGAGTCAACATACCACACATCATTGCTTTCTTCTGCACTTGTTACAGAATTTGTCATATGCTGCACCATAAACAAATGCTCATTTCTGTCATCGCCCTGTCTACTAGAGGATGCATAATTGCCTTGCTGCATTTTTCCACTCATAATGTCATTCTGCTTTTTGTAGCAGTCTTTAGCCATATGACCCATTTTGCCACAATAGTAGCATTCAACATTGCTGTTTGCATTTTGGCTTCTCTGCCATCCACCACGGCCTCTTTGGCTCCCCCTGCCTCTAGAGTTACCACGTCCTCCTGCATAGGACTGGTTTTCTTGCGTTTGCTGCATATTCTGATTTCTACCACGGCCTGCAGATCGGCCTCCTCTACCTCTGCCTCTACCTCTGCCAGCATTTGAGTAAAAGACAGTTTCTTTTAAAGTTCTCGCTGAAGAAGATGCACTCCCATTTCTCTACTCTTCAGAAATTAGAAGAGCAATCAACTCCTCAAAATCAGGAAAGTTTTCACGGACGGCAATGGATGTCCGGAACTGTGCATAATCCTTTCCTAGACCATTCAAGGTCACAGAAACCAAATCATCATCATCCACTGGCGACCCAATGGAAGCAAGTGCATCTGCAATTTTCTTCACTTTCATGTGGTAGTCATTTATGCTCAAATTTTCTCTTTGCACATTGTGCAACTCCTGTTTGAGTTGCATTTTCCTGGCTTGCGTATTTGTGCTATACATTTTTGCCAAAGTATCCCATGCCTCCTTTGGCATATTTGCATCCTGAATATGCACAATCATGGAGTCCGAAATATTGATAGATAGCCAGTACATAACTTTCCTGGCTCTCTCATGCCATCCTTTGAATGCCTGCATTTCCTGTTGACTGGGAACATTAGGAAGAACAGGTTCTTCTTCATTTCCTATAATGAATTCCCAATAGCCTTTTCCCATCAAGAAATTCGTCATTCTAAACTTCCATGCCTGGAAGTTGTTCTTGTCAAGCTTTTCAGTGACAATCTGTGAGAGAGAATCAGATGCCATTACAGAACACTGCAAAATATTCTGTCACTGCAAAAAACACAGCTTTTGCCTCACACGGGCAGATCTACAAAACCGACGAGAGTGGTATTCCACCACACAATCACTTCCTAGTGACGATTTTGCATCAACAGGCAATAGGCATGAATCTGCAACTCCCAACATCTCTGCACACAGGCATACGATGCAATTTCTGCGGCACCTTTCCACCGACTAGCCGCGTAGTGGTCGCATAGCAAAAAAAACAGGGCCTTTTTCTGAGTGCCTGCAAAGAACTTCCGCCTTCAAAATGGGCCCCGAAACGGCCTCAAATCAGAAAAATAAAGTCACTGGGGGGTTCGCCCTCTCCCGCAGCATATATTGCGCTCTCGCCACACCGCGAAGGGCGTCTCAATCTGAAACAGTGCACTCCTACACTTCTGGCTGTGCTACCTGCAGAAATTTGCTCCCAAACTCGAAATAGGAAAGCAACACTGGTCCTCTTACCAGGACACCACGAACTTGGCTTGCTTTCTTGAGCTCCTTACCACGAATAAGGCTCTGATACCATGTGAAGATTGTGGGAGAGAGGGAAGGAGTCTCACTTGCGGCTTTCTCACAATCACAAATGGGGGAATACACACAAAGGTGGAGGCTGAAAATAGTTTTCCTCTTCTTAGTTGTGAAAGCCAAAAGGAACTCAAGTACAAAGAAATAGAAGAACCCTATATGTGGGTCTCAAACCAAACTCAACTAACTAAGGTGGCATACTAACTGAGCCACAAACTATAGTAGATAAGGATAGCTATCATCCAGCTATTATTCGTGGGCAGTGTACCAACCGCATCTCCAGCTAACAAGTCGGTGACATAAGTACACAACGGTCTGTAAAGAATAAGGGAGAGAGATAGGAGACTCAAGTTCAGCTTTCTTCACAACACACAAAAGAGAGAGGACACAAGGTTGGAGGGTGAAGCCTTTCTTCACTTTTGCACACAACAACAATACAATAGAAGAGGGAAATACCCTATATGTCAAACCCTAGAATACGTGTTTCATATGTGAACCCAAACCAAAAACATACGTGGTAGTCTAACTACACCACGAGTACAACTAACATAGGCGGTGACATAAATGATAGTCATCCAGGAGATATGTCGGGGGTAGAGCTTGATATCTCAACACTCCCCCTCAAGCTCAAATCCATCTCACGTACACCAAGCAAGCTCCTAAATCTGCGAAGCTTCTCGGTACCCAATGCCTTCGTAAAAATATCAGCCACCTGCTCCTCAGTGCTGACATAGACAAGATCAATCTCACCAGCTAGAACCTTCTCTCTCACAAAGTGATAATGCACCTCAATGTGCTTCGTTCTAGCATGATAAACTGGGTTATTAGCAAGCATGATGCTGCTAATGTTGTCACAATGAATGACAACTGCTGCATGAATTGACTGTCCCATATCTGCAAGTAGCTTCCGTAACCAAGCTACCTCACATGCAGCCATTGCTGCACCCCTGTACTCAGCCTCTGTGCTCGACAAGGCAACTGTTGGCTGCTTCTTACTGCTCCAACTGATGGCACCACTCCCAAGGGAAAACATAAAACCACTAGTAGATCTCCTGTCTGAGACACTACCAGCCCAGTCAGCATCTGTGTATCCGTGTACCTGTAATGCACACCCAGCTTCATAAAACACTCCATAATGCAATGTGGACTTCACATACTGCAGTATGCGCCTAGCCGCATCCAAATGTGGCTTCCTCGGTGCCTGCATAAACTGACTCACCAGCCCCACAGCATAGCTCAAATCTGGTCTGGTTATAGTCATGTAAATCAAGCTACCTACTATGCGCCTGTACATAGTAATATCTTCAAGAAGCTCACCTGTCTCTGCATTGAGCTTCACATTCTGCTCCAATGGAACAGAGATAGGCTTACAGCCTGTCATCCCATATTTGGACAGCATGTCCAAACCGTATTGCCTTTGCAACAGCCATATCCCACTCGGGGATCTAATAACCTCAATGCCCAAGAAGTAACGCAGCTCTCCCAAATCTTTCATCTCAAATTTCTGCTTCAACAGCAGCTTCACTTCATTAATGTCTGCATCACTATCACCTGTAATAATCAAGTCATCAACATAGATGACTACAAGCACAATCCCTCTGTTTGTCCTTTTCACATAAAGTGAAAAATCTGAATTGGAAATCTGAAATCCAATAGTGACAAGATATTGCCCTATCTTGTCTGACCATGCCCTCGGCGCCTGTTTTAAGCCATACAAGGCTTTGCGCAACCTGCATACAAAATCGGGGTGTGAATTATCCTCATAACCTTCTGGCTGCATCATATAAACCTCTTCCTGCAAATCACCATGCAAGAAGGCATTTTTCACATCCATCTGATGCAAAGACCATCCCTTTGCAGCAGCCATAGCAATTACTGCTCTCACGGTTGCCATCCTTGCAACTGGGCTGAAAGTTTCCTCATAGTCAATTCCATATGTCTACGCAAAACCTTTGGCAACCAATCTTGCCTTGTACCTACTAACAGACCCATCAGCATTGTGCTTTACTTTGTAAACCCACTTGCAGCCAATAGCCTTCTTATCATGAGGCAAAGGCATCAAATCCCAAGTGTGGTTTGCATCCAAGGCAGCCATCTCTTCATCCATAGCTGCTTCCCAATTTTTATGCCCTGCTGCATCCTCAAAACATGTGGGCTCTGGCTCCTCTCGAACCTTGACCATATAAGCATAGTGATGTGTTGTATACCCATCATATCTCAGCCTGTCAACTGGATACTTAATACGAGTGGACCTCCGTACAACTGGATCAGTTGCAGGAGTCTTTAAATCATGCCTGCTTTTCCTTGCACCAGGTGTAACAACAGAAGGAATCCCAAGTTCCTCATCAAGGCTCATTTCAGAGTCGCTTGACTCTCCATCAACATGAGAGCTACCAGCAGACACATCAAACACTGGAGCATGGTCTACTTTTTCTTTTCCCTTATGTGATACCTGCACAACACTATCAGGGCTGCCATGTGACGATTCACTAGATCTCAATCTCCCTGTCCATGCATTAGATCCACTAGTAGAGGACTCTCTGGGTCCACTCAAGGCTTGAGATTGCTGCTCTGCATTTATTGCAGCATTCCCATTTCCTGCATCTACATCTCCTACCATAACAGTTGGTGCATACCAGCTGCTCATTTCATCAAAAACAACATCTCTGCTCACTTGCATTTTGCGGGTGGAAGGGTTATAACAGCGATACCCTTTCTGATGCAGAGCATATCCAATAAAGATGCATTTTTTTTCCTTTGGATCCAGCTTTGTTCTCTTCTCATCAGGAACATGAACATAAGCTATGCAACCAAATACCTTCAAGTGAGAAATATCTAGTTTTTGGCCTGTATACATTTCTTCAGGCATCATGCCATGGACAGCTGCAGTGGGGGTTCTGTTCATAATATAAAGCAGTTGCTACTGCTTCAGCCCAAAAATAATCAGGCATGTTTTTCTCATTTAGGATCGCCCGTCCTACTTCTGCAATATGCCTGTTCTTCCTTTCTGCAACCCCATTCTGCTGAGGGGTAGACCTGCATGAATACTTCCTTTGAATTCCCTGTTCTTCCAGATATTCACAAAATTCTTCTGAAAAGTACTCTCCCCCTCCATCAGATCTTAGCACTTTAATATGCACACCTTTCTCTTTTTCAACCATGGCCTTAAAAGCCTTGAAATGGCTGAACACTTCACTTTTGTGCTTCATAAAATAAATCCACACCTTCCTAGTGTAGTCATCAATAAACGTCACATAATAATGGCATCCACCAATAGAAGCAGTTTTGGTTGTCCAAACATCTGAATGGATCACTTCCAAAGGTCTTCTGCTCACCTTAGCATGTTTGGGAAATGCATGTCTGGCCTGCTTACCCATTTGGCATGCTTCACATACCTTTTGCATTCCCTCAACTCTGAATTTAGGCAAACCTGCAACAATGCTTTTCGTTTGCATAGATTTCAGCCTTTGTATATTCACGTGCCCAATGCGCTTGTGCCATATCTCAATATCTGCAATGACACCTCTCCCATGCGCAAACATAGCAGCTTTCACCTCAGGCATATCAACATCCAAGGTGAACATTCTGCCATTTTTGTTGCCTTTCGCAACCAAGCGGCACTTATTTTTCAAGTCCTCAACAAAGCATCCATCATGATTAAATCTAACCTGCAGACCTTGCTCAACCATCTGGCCAACTGAAACCAGCAGGTTCTTAGTGATTTTTGGAACATGAAGTACATCTGCCAAGTACTGCGTTTTGCCATCCTGCATAGCCAATGGCACTTTACCAACCTGCGTAATTGGGTGCGCAGTATCATCACCTGTTTCAACATAACCTGGCTTATCCAAATTTCTAACATCATGAAACCACTCACCATGACTGGTCATGTGGTTAGAGGCACCTGAATCAACATACCAAACATCATTGCAAGCTGTAGCATCTCCTGACATGGAGTTAACCATATGCTGCATCACAAAGAGGTGCTCATTTCTGTCGTCACCATGCCCACTTGATGATGCATAGTTGCTTTGCTGCAACTTCCCACTTTTGATGTCATTCTGCTTTTTATAGCATGTATTCTCCTTGTGTCTAGGCTTTCCACAATAATAGCATTCTGTGCTGCTATTTACTTGCTGGTTCCTTTGCCATGAACCACGGCCTCTTTGGCTCCCCCTGCCTCTAGAACTACCACGTCCTCCTCCATAGGACTGGTTTTCCTGTTGTTGCTGTTGGTTTTGATTTCCTACACGGCCACCAAAACGGCCTCTTCCTCTACCCCTGCCTCTACCTGTATTCGAGTAGAAAGCAGTCTCTTGAGAAGTTGAGCTGGCTGAACCACCATTCCTTTGCTCTTCACTCAGCAAGAGAGCAATAAGTTCCTGAAAATCAGGAAATGTTTCACGGACTCCAATGGATGTCCGAAACTGTGCATAATCTTTCCCAAGACCATTCAAGGTCACGGACACTAAGTCCTCATCATCAACAGGTGCTCCAATGGAGGCAAGAGAATCTGCAAGGCCTTTCACCTTCAAGGAATACTCATTTATATTCAGATTTTTCCTTTGCACATTATGCAACTCCTGCTTTAGCTGCATCTTTCGTGCTTTGGTATTTGTGCTATACAGCTTCACCAATGTATCCCATGCCTCCTTAGGCGTCTCTACATCCTGTATATGCACAATCATAGAATCTGAAATGCTAACAGATAGCCAATACAGGCATTTTCTGGCTTTTTCATGCCATTCTTTAAAGGCCTTCAATTCAGCAGGAGTGGGAGCAGTACCCAAAACTGGTTCTGCAGTTTCACCACTGATGTAATCCCAAACTCCCTTTCCCATAAGGAAGTTTGTCATCCTGAACTTCCATGCTTGGAAGTTGTTCTTATCAAGCTTCTCACTGACAATGGTAGACAGATTCTCAGACATTTTACAAATCACGAATTGCAACAGCAACCTGTAAACACAACAAATGCCTCACAAGGGCAAATAGCAAAACTTCTGCAAAAAGCCTCATAGGGGCAGATCTGCAACACTGACGAAAGTGGTATTTCACCACACAGTCACTTCCTAGTGACAATTTTGCATCAACAGGCAACAGGCATGAATCTGCAACTCCCAATATCTCTGCACATAGGCATACGATGCAATTTCTGTGGCACCTTTTCACCGACTAGCCGCGCAGTGGTCGCACAAGCGAAAAACAGGGCCTTTTTCTGAGTGCCTGTGAAGAACTTCCACCTTTAAAACGGGCCCCGAAACGGCCTCAAATCAAAAAAATAAAGTCACCAAGGGCTTTTCCCTTGTCCGCAGCATATACTACACTCTCGCCACACCGCGAAGGGCCTCTCAATCTGAAACAGTGCACTCCTACACTTCTGGCTGTGCTACCTGCAAAGATTTGCTCCCAAACTCGAAATAGGAAAGCAACACTGGTCCTCTTACCAGGACACCACAAACTTGGCTTGCTTTCTTGAGCTCCTTACCACGAACAAGGCTCTGATACCATGAAAAGAATAAGGGAGAGAGATAGGAGACTCAAGTTCAGCTTTCTTCACAACACACAAAAGAGAGAGGACACAAGGTTGGAGGGTGAAGCCTTTCTTCACTTTTGCACACAACAACAATACAATAGAAGAGGGAAATACCCTATATGTCAAACGCTAGAATACGTGGTTCATATGTGAACCCAAACCAAAAACATACGTGGTAGTCTAACTACACCACGAGTACAACTAACATAGGCGGTGACATAAATGATAGTCATCCAGGAGATATGTCGGGGGTAGAGCTTGATATCTCAACATGGTCACCCTGGCATATCTCGAGTGGAGCTCGATATCTCAACAGCTTTGAGCACAATGCATCATGCTAGAAATCAATGTTTTATATCATTGCTTAACGATGATAGTTTTAACAGGGGTTTGAGTTTTCAAGTCTTGGAAGCAGGGAAGACAGGATCACAAAACTGTAATCAAGGGAATGCAATTGGAATTGAAAATTCATCAGCTAGCACATCATTGACAAATAATGAGGTAGTCGATTTAACTGGATTGGAAAGTGGAAAAATGTCAGAAACAGTATCATCAATGTCAACACCAACTAAAGAAACCATTGAGAATGCATCACAAAATTGCAACTCTTCAAGTAAGCAGAAGAGAAAGAGAGCTTGGGATATTCATAGGAATTTTCAAGAAGATTGGGTAGCCAAATATCCTTAGTTAGACGTAGAACAAGTGGACATGGGGATGCACCAAAGTGGGCCATTTGTAAAATATGTACATGGGCAAGGAAAAAGGAGGCATGGTTACAATTGAAGATTGATATGATTGAGAAGCATTGTGGGAAGGTTTACAAGACTGTAGAAGGTACAAGTAATGAAAACAAAGTGATCAGAGAATGGGATAAGGAAAATAATTGCCACTTAAAAAATGAGATTGAGTAAATAAGTTCTTGCTTCCACAAGAGTTTAGTAGAAATAAAAGTGAAGGATCATTGAAAAAGCATTAGGAATGTATCCTTGATCAGGTCGATAGAGAAAAGATAGTGCAATTCTCAACTATTATGCAAATATTGAAGCAAGGCCACTCATTGATAGACTTCTTGGGTTACCAATCATATCTTCAAATTTTGGATGTTCCTAATTTGGCAAGCATGCATTGGTCAAGGAGTAGCGCAATAGATATGGCTAACCACATGAACCAAGTCATAATTGATGATTTAAAGGAGACTTTAAAACTTGCAGACTTTTTTTATGTGTCATTGGATGAGTACACAGCTGTGGATACTACATTGTGGTTGGGAATGCATTTGTACGTGGTAGAAAACAATATTTTTTACATGTACACAAACTTAATTCAGAATCCAATGCTAATAACTTAGTGCAAGTTTTGATCCAAGCTTTAAAAGAGTATGGAGGTGTGATAGAG
The DNA here is from genome assembly GCF_047967505.1 of Dipteris shenzhenensis. Classification (NCBI taxonomy): domain Eukaryota; kingdom Viridiplantae; phylum Streptophyta; class Polypodiopsida; order Gleicheniales; family Dipteridaceae; genus Dipteris; species Dipteris shenzhenensis. The sequence continues at coordinate 15,196,322 of NC_141597.1, forward strand.
TCTGAGATGGTGGTCAAGAAACTTGTTTGTTTTGCATGTGATGGTGCTTCAGTCTTGCAAGGCTATCGGAATGGTGTCTCTGTACAAATAGAAACAAAGTATGCTCCTTATTGTGTTGGGATACATTGTATGGCTCATCGCACATGTGGGGATTAAAGGTCACTGTGCCTTTACCCTGGTTATGTACAATACTCAAATGCATATATAAATGAATGAAAAAGAAGATTAGGGTGGTTTTGCACCCACCAAAACTTGTGTGGCTCTCTGTTTCTCTCTCTCCCTCTTCTGTTCTTGCTTTCATTGAGAGCACTCTCAACTAGTATCAGAGCTCGGGTGATCTAGCTGAGCGTGTGTGAATGCCTGGAAGCTCAGCAGCTCTATCAGAGGAAGGAGAAGCTCTGTGGGAAGCTTTGAGGGTGACTTTACTTACATCCGAGTGTGTAGAGACTTGGAGGAACCTTTGGAAAAGTCACTTTGGCTTTGCAAAGTGGATTTGAGAGTCTGTTAAGTGTTTTCAAAGAAAAAGTCGTTTTTTAAGCTTTTCCCTATTCTGTTCAACGACAAAGACTCTGTATTGACTTGTAGAGGCAACTATTGCTTGCTTTTGGTTTCCACTTCACTTCAAGAGCTTGGAAACACCTGTTGAGATATTGAGCTCCACTCGTGATATGCCAAGGTGACCGTTGTGCATTTATGTCACCGACTTGTTAGCTGCAAATGCAGTTGGTACACCGTTGTGCATTTATGTCACCGACTTGTTAGCTGCAGATGATAGCTATCCTTATGTACTCTAGTTCATGGCTCAGTTAGTATGCCACCTTAGTTGGCTGAGTTTGGTTTGAGACCCACATATAGGGTTCTTCCATTTCTTTGTAGTAGAGTTCTTTTGGCTTTCACAACTAAGAAGAGGAAAACTATTTTTAGCCTCCACCTTTTTGTGTATTCCCCCATTGTGTATGTGAGAAAGCTGCATGTGAGACTCCTTCCTTCTCTCCCACTATCTTCACATGGTATAAGAGCCTAGTTTGTCATAAGGAGCTCAAGAAAGCAAACCAAGTTTGCGGTGTCCTGGTAAGAGGACCAATGTTGCTTTCCTTTTTCAAGTTTGGGAGCAAATCTTTGCAGGTAGCATAGCCAAAAAGTGCAAGAGTGCATTGTCTCAGATTGACACGCCCTTCGAGGTGTGGCAAGAGGGAAATATATGCTGCGAGATAGGCAAAGCCCTCGGTGACTTTATTTTTCTGGTTCGAGGCCATTTTAGGGCCCGTATTGGAGGCGAAAGTTCTCCATAGGAGCTGAGAAAAAGGCCCTGTTTTTGATGTGCGACTACTGCTCTACAAATCGATGAAAAGTTGCTATAGAAATTGCATTGCATGCCTGTGCGTAGAGATACTAGGAGTTACAGAATCATCCTTATTGCCTGTTGATGCAAAATCATCACTAGGAAGTGACTGTGTGGTCAAATACCACTTTTGTCAGTTTTATAGATTTTCCCGTGTGAGGTAGAAGCTGTGTTTTTTGCAGTGACAAAAATATTTTGCAGTGTTCCATAATGGCATTTGATTCTCTTTCACAGATTGTCACTGAAAATCTTGACAAGAACAACTTCCAAGCATGGAAGTTTAGAATGATGAATTTCCTTATGGGAAAAGGCTATCGGGAGTTCATTACAAGAAAATGAAGAAGAACCAATTCTTCCTAATGTTCCCAATCAACAGGAAATGCAGGCATTTAAAGGATGGCCTGAGAGATCTAGAAAAGTTATGTACTGGCTGTCTATCAGTATTTCAGATTCTATGATTGTGCATATTTAGGATGCAAGTATGCCAAAGGAGGCATGGGATACTTTGGCAAAAATGTATAGCACAAACACACAAGCCAGGAAAATGCAGCTCAGGCAGGAGTTGCACAATTGCAGAGAGAAAATATGAGCATCAATGACTACCACATGAAGGTGAATGAAATTACAGATCCATTGGGTTGCCAGTGGAAGATGATGATCTAGTTTCTGTGACCTTGAATGGTTTAGGAAAGGATTATGCACAGTTCCAGACATCCATTGCCATCCGTGAAAAATTTCCTGATTTTGAGGAGTTGTTTGCTCTTCTAATTTCTGAAGAGCAGAGAAATGGTGGTGCACCTTCTTTAGGAGGAACTTCAAAAGAAACTGTCTTCTACTCAAATGGTGGAAGAGGTAGAGGCAGAGGTAGAGGAGGCCGATCTGGAGGCCGTGGTAGAAATTAGAATATGCAACAAACTCAAGAAAACTAGTCCTTTGGAGGAGGACGTGGTAACTCTAGAGGCAAGGGGAGCCAAAGAGGTCATGGCATAAAGCAACAATATTCATGCAGTCATACCCCATAGCAAAATGGACTTGCAGAAAGGAAAAACAGGCATATTGGAGAGGTTTCTAGAGCCATGCTAAATAAAAAAGACCTACTAGATTATTATTGGGCTGAAGCAGTTGCTACAACAGTTTACATAATGAACAGGACTCCCACTATAGCAATACATGGCATGATGCCAGAGGAGATGTATACTAGTAGGAAACCAGATATTTCTCATTTGAAAATTTTTGGTTGCATTGCCTATGTTCATGTGCCAGATGAGTTGAGGTCAAGTTGGATCCAAAAGCTGAGAAGTGCATCTTTATTGGTTATTCTCTACAGCAGAAAGGGTATAGATGCTATAACCCTTCTACTCGTAAGTTTACAGTGAGCAGAGATGTTGTTTTTGATGAGATGAGTAGCTAGTATAAACCAGTAAATGTGATGATTGATGTAGATGCACAAAATGGTAATGCTGCATAGAATTCACTGCAGCAATCACAAAATATTAGTGGACCTACAGTGTCCTCTAGCAGTGGTTCACATACTTCACCATGGACAGGCAGATTGAGATCAAGAGAATCTCCTCAAAGCAATGTAGATAGTGGTACGCAGGTATCATGAAAAGGAAAAGAGAAGGTAGATCAGCCCATGTTTGATGTGAATGCAGGTCACTCTTATGTGGATGGTGAATCCAGTGGCTCAGAACAGAGCATTGATACATGGGAATTGGTGCCTTTGCCTAAAGACAAGAATGCAATTGGTTGTAAGTGGGTTTATAAGGTGAAGCACAATGCAAATGGTTGTGTGAACAGATACAAGGCAAGATTAGTTGTCAAGGGGTATGCACAAACATATGGCATTGATTATGAGGAAACATTCAGTCCGATTGCAAGGATGGCACCTGTAAGAGCATTCATTGCTATGGCTGCATCAAAGGGATGGTCTTTACATTAGATGGATGTAAAAAATTCCTTCTTGCATGGTGATTTGCAAGAAGAGGTCTTTATGGAGCAGCCACTAAGTTATGTTCATGCTATTCATCCTGAGTTTGTTTGCAGGTTGAAGAAAGCCTTGTATGGCTTCAAGCAAGCACCTAGAGCATGGTCTGACAAGATAGGACAATATCTTGTCACTATTGGCTTTTAGATTTCCAAGGCAGATTTCTCACTTTATGTGAGAAAAACAGAGAAAGGTATTATGCTGCTTGTCATTTATGTTGATGATTTGATCATCACAGGTGATAGTGATGAAGATATCATTCATGTGAAAATGCTATTGAAGCAAAAGTTTAAGATGAAGGATTTGGGAGAGCTACATTATTTCTTGGGCATTGAGGTGATTAGATCATCAAGTGGGATACGGCTCTTACAGAGGCAGTATGGATTGGACATGCTGTCGAAATATGGGATGATAGGCTGTAAGCTTATTTCAGTTCCTTTGGAGCAGAATGTGAAGATGAGCGCAGATGTAGGTGAGATTCTGGAAGACCCTACTATGTACAGACGCATAGTAGGAAGTTTGATTTATATGACTATTACCAGCCAGATTTGAGCTATGCTGTTGGATTGGTAAGTCAGTTTATGTAGGCTCCAAGGAAACCGCATTTGGATGCGGCAAGACGCATACTCAGGTATGGATTATTTTATGAGGTTGGGGTTCAGATACAGTTGCATGGATACACTGATGTTGATTGGGCTAGTAGTATTTCTAATAGACGATCTACCAGTGGATATGTGTTCTCTTTTGGGAGTGTTGCAGTCACTTGGAGCAGCAAGAAATAGCCTACAATTGCCTTGTCAAGCACAGAGGCTGAGTACAGGGGTGCAGCAATGGCTGCATGTGAGGTAGCTTGGTTGCATAAGCTACTTTATGATATGCATCAGCAGATGGGCCAGTTGTCATGAGGTTGTCATTTATTGTGACAACATGAGCAGTATACACTTGGCAAATAACCCAGTCTATCATGCTAGAATAAAGCACATTGAGGTGCATTATCACTATGTGCGGGAGAAGGTTTTACTAGGTCTTATTGATCTAGTTTATATCAGCACAGAGGATCAGATAGCTGACATATTCATGAAGGCATTGGGCACAGAGAAGCTACGCAAGTTCAGAGACTTGCTTGGTGTGTAGGAATTGGGATTGAGCTTGAGGGGGAGTGTTGAGATATCGAGCTCCACTCGTGAATGTCAAGGTGACCGTTGTGCATTTATGTCACTGACTTGTTAGTTGCAGATGTGGTTGGTACACTGCCCACGAATAATAGCTAGATGACAGCTATCCTTATGTTCTCTAGTTCATGGCTTAGTTAGTATGCCACCTTAGTTAGCTGAGTTTGGTTTGAGACCCACATATAGGGTTCTTCTATTTCTTTGTACTAGAGTTCTTTTGGCTTTCACAACTAAGAAGAGGAAAACTATTTTTAGCCTCCACCATTGTGTGTATTCTCCCATTGTGTATGTGAGAAAGCCGCAAGGGGGAATCCTTCCTTCTCTCCCACTATCTTCACAACAACATCATTCTTGAATTTGGGATCATTTCATTCGATTTTTGACTCACTATGTTAGTTTCTATGTTTTTCTACTTGGGTGTTGGAGCTCAAGTTCAGAGTAACCATTTGCATATCTGTCAGTTTTGGTGGACTCACGAGGTCCTAAAACTTCTATGTTGCTCATCATTTACACTCTGGTGGAGTTTACAAATAGCTCTATTTCCAAAAACGTTTTTCAATCCATGTGTTGGACCCAGTGATCGAGACCACAGTTTTAAAAACCGTCTATCCCATTGTGTTTCGGACGCCCAAAAACCCCTACTTGTCAGTTCTTGCACAATTTGGTGGAGTATTTTTAGAGTTATAGATCTCTGTGTATTCGATTTTGTCTCTCTGTTATGCATTTTTCATTCTAAGGTTTTGAAACCTTAGATTTATGCCACATGGCAGTGGATAAGTGTTGACTCCCATTCCTCACCCATCGGTTGGGATTTTGGAGTTCTGACAGAAGAGAGATATTTGTAGATTTTCTTGCTGAGTCCAATTATGTAATGGCGCTGATGTTTTGAGGCATCTCAGTTTCTATTTTCAGTAGCGGTCTTTTCCGTGGGACCATGATTTCTTGAGCATACCTTATGCATTTCACTCTGGTTGGAGTTTGAGCCATGCACGATTTGGTGGAGTATTTTTAGAGTTATAGATCTCTGTGTATTCGATTTTGTCTCTCTGTTATGCATTTTTCATTTTAAGGTTTTGAAACCTTAGATTTATGCCACATGGCAGTGGATAAGTGTTGACTCCCATTTCTCACTCATCGGTTGGGATTTTGGAGTTTCGACAGAAGAGAGATATTTGTAGATTTTCTTGCTGAGTCCAATTATGCAATGGTGCTGATGTTTTGAGGCATCTCAATTTCTATTTTTAGTAGCGGTCTTTTCCGTGGGACCATGATTTCTTGAGCATACCTTATGCATTTCACTCTGGTTGGAGTTTGAGCCATGTGCGCTTATTAGTGCTGTGCATTGGATTGTAGTGGATGATTTATAGGCCATTTGGATGCATTGCAATCCTTATTGGATGCGCTGATAGGCCCAAATTGCCTTGTCTATTTTTATGGACGCTTTGCACATGGATGCTATTTTATGCTGAGGGACAACTTTGACACATTGTAGGTGATGCACTCATAGTGTTATGCTCTCTTGGATGAGATATTATTGATGCATATGCCCATGGACAGTGTTTATGCTTGAGCCATTTGGCACCTATTGGCATTTTGGATTGCCATTGCAGTTGGCATTTCCTTTTGGGCTAGATTTGCTCATATGGATGCATAGTACATGCACATGAGTCAGCTGCATCTTTTGATGCTTTAAGCTTTGAGTTTTGGTGATATTCCAATCTATTGTGGCATACACATTTGGGTGCACCTAGTATTTGGTGTGATTCTCTCTTATAGGCGCTAGCATTTGGGATTTCGCTTTATTTGCATCATGGCATCCTCGTCCATGTCTGAAAAGGAGTTTTTCAACATTAAAAAATTTGATGGGACAAACTTTTTCTTTGTGGAAAGAACAGATAAGGGAAAGAAGTAGATTAAACCCTTGGCAAGGATTGAAGCTAAGCCTGCAATCACAGTAGTTAATGAGCAGACTATGGACAATTTGTGGAAGAAATTGTGTGCCACTTATGAGAAGGAAACTGTCTCTAATATAGTTTACCTCATGAAGAGGTTGTTTGAGCTGCAGATGAAGGAAGGGTTCTTCATTGCTTCTCACTTGAATGAATTCAATATTATTTGCAGCCAGCTTCAGGCTCAGAAGATGAATTTTGATGCAGAGATTAAGGCAATATTTCTCTTATGTTCATTGCCATCCTCATGGGATACCTTCCGTACAGCTGTCAGTAACTCTGCACCTAGTGGAGTACTAAAATTTGATGATGTTGTGGGTAGCTTGTTGGATGAGGAGATTAGACGAAAGTCTACGGATAGCAACAAGCAAGATGCAGCCTTAAATGTGCAAAGGAGCAGATCATAGCTAAGGGCAAAGTCCCAAGAAAGAGGGAAGTAGTTGACAACTATAGGAGATATCCATTCTGAATTATCAACAAGAAAGATGAATCCCACCTCAAGTAGTTGTGTTACCTCTTTCTTTAGTGCCTCAGCTTGGATCACCCCCAATCGCCTTAAGCATTGCACAATTGGCTTTCTTTCTGGCTTCAACTCAATCTTGTGTTCCACAAGAGAGACTGGTCGAACCTATGAATATCTTGTTGCAAAGAGACATGGAAAATCATCTAGCATATCCAAGTATTGGAGCTTCTCACTACCTGATAGAGAATCATTGAGAAGCTCTTCATTGTGTTGGCATCGTTTAGTGTGCTCCACATCCTCCACATGAAGTGTCTCTACAGGATCTTCTTGCACCACCACCTTGTTCCTTCCTGACTCATCCCGACCAGCACCAAGACAAAGACCAAAGGCCACTCCTTCCACCTCACCCTCTGAGTTGGACTCCTCAGAGCTACACCCTATCTCTTCTTCTTCATCGGTTAAGTTAGAGCTTGAACTCTCTGATGTTGAAGACTCCTCCTTGACAACTTCCTTTTTGCGGCTTCTGATGTTGTAGCGCACCTCCTTATCATTTCCCTGTAAAATCAATTCTCTAGTATCCAACTTTTGAATAGCCTTCACCTTGTGTAGCCAAGACCTTGCCAAAATCAATGGATAGGCATGTGCATCTGGCTTGGTAGGGATCACCTGAAAAGTAGTCGGCACAGAAATTCCACATACATCCACTTCTAGATTCTTCACAACTCCCAAGGTCTTAACCCTAGTGTTTTCAGCCAATTTGATGCGATAAGGAGAGGTAGTACTAGAGTATTTTAAATTAGCATCTATCATGGTCTTCTCATTCATGACATTAATCGATGCACCTCCATCAATGTACACATTAGAAATCACTTGACCATCAATGATCACATCAACCACAGGTACATCATCACCAACATCTATATCTACCTTTTGAACAACAAGAATGACACTTTTCTTCTTTTTCTTCTTTGACACTCTTGTGTTTGCTAGTTTTCCCCATTCCTTCCATAGTTTTGGAGACAAAGCAAGTAATTGACCAAAGGTGATATGAGCTTCCTTTTCTTTAAGGTCGGACAACAAGTCATAGCTTCCAATTCCTTGTCCTAAAGGAAAGTCTGACTAGCTAATTCTCCTTCTAGATGCCTTCTTTTTCTTACTACGGTGTTCCTCTTCCTGATGTTCCTCATCTACTTCCTCCTTGCTTTCTTCTTCTTCTTTTGCTTTACCACGCCCCCATTTAGCCATCATTACCTCTCTTTCCTCATCCCCTGAAGAAGCTTCTAACAAGGATACTTGTTTTTCTTCTTTCTTTCTCAATCTAGGACACTTGGGGTGATAGTGACCTTTTTCATTACATTCATAGCAAGTGACCCCACTCCTATCTCGAGGCCTATCTTCACTCTTTGGTGCTCTAGATGGTCGTGCATTAACCAAATGCAATTTCAAATCAGCAAACTCTGCCATCAATTGGGAGATATTATGATCTAACTCAGAGGACTTTGGTACCTGAGGAGTGCCCATTACCTCCAGCTTAGAAGTTGAAGCTGTTGAAGACACAAAAGAGGATTCGATCTTTAGAGAAGCTTCTTTCTTGGTTGCAATGCGAAGCGCCTCCACGTATGTTGTTGGATCTTTACTCATTACTTTTGAGCGAAGACGAGGCTCCAAAGCCATAACAAATTTGCTCATCTTTAAGTGCTCCATCCCTAAGAGACTTTGAGGGGTTGATGATGCAGATGCCACAGCTCGCAAAGCTGCCCTTTCATAATTTGTCCATAAAGTTTCATATCGGATTGCCAATGCAGAGACCAACTCATCCTCTCCTTGATAGAACCGGTCCAACTACAACATCAAAGCATTTGGTGACTCCACTGCCCCAAATCTCTACTTCATTGCAGCTACCACTTGGCCCCAGTCTTCCTTACTAGAGTCCGGCAAGGTCTCATGCCAACTCAAGGCTACACCTTCAAGAAAATCAAGCAAAATCTCCACTTGATCCTTCATGGACCATCTAGAAAGCCGGCATCCTCGAACAAAATCCCAAAGATAAGACTCCAGGTCTTCCCCTTGGGTCCCTTGAAACACTAGAATCTTCACCATGATGAAATACAAAAAGGAAACACCAAGATCCAAATAATATCCCAAACAAGATCTAAACAAGATCCCACAGAGCCTTAGTACACCAAGACCAACTTATTATGCATAACCACTTGTTGAAAACCCTCCACAATGTGATCCTTAATAAAATCTTCAAAAATAAGTGATCAACTAGCACCATGAAAACATTATGTATACATGCATTCTAGAATCACCCTTCTCACGATAGGAAGTGCACATAAAAGCTTCAAGATATTGTACTCTTCATCATTTGCATAGAAAAAGAAGTTGAAAGCATTAAGAATCACCACTCCACTATTATAGTCGAAAACTACCCAAAGACTCAACTCTTCTTCACACCAAGCTACCAGTGCATGGAACAATCCCCAATCTATCATTGTGCCTGCTGCCAGCATTGTCGATTCACCAACATATTCAACAGTGCAAACATAAAGGATATGATCATGGTTACTGTGCGAATAGCTTGAGCATCACCTTCAAATCTTCAAGTTCCCTTAAACGGGTTGCAATCTCTTCTAATAGAGTTCTTCTAGGCATCTTCTTTATCTCATTAAAACACATGCCTCTTCTAGGCATAACATGCAATCAAGTACACCCGAGACCATTCAGTAAGGTGGGATGAATCCAATACCAAATGTACCCGGCGTCTCCACCAAAAGATGTGACATGAAGTTGGGGGTAATAAACTTCACGCACCTCTTCACTTCCTGCTACTTTCGAACTGACTGACAAAGATATTTATCATTGAGAATGGGACATTAGAAAGAAGCTTTTATGCCAAGATACCACACCATACTTTCCTCCCTCAGATGAGAATGAAGATGGTAACATCCCAAGTGATGTTGTAATCAAGCATAGGGAAAAGGAAAGGATCAGCAGAGGCCATAATCTCAGCGAGCCGATCTGCACCAAAGAGAAGAGCGATACGTTGTTGAAAGAAGATTTTGCGGATCAACATGACATGAACTGATATATATCAAGGAGTTTGAAGGGGCTGATTAGATCGGATTGTAGATTCCAAGGAAACATTGCACCTCCTTCATAGACACCTTTACACTTAGCTCAAAACACTCTACAAACTGTCATTAGACATAGAGGCCTATAACTTTCAGTAGAGACATGATATCAGAGATTCAAGCACATAAAGAGATGTGCTTGAGATGGGCTTTGCGCTGATATAAGTTTCATTGAAAACAGACAGACGGTTGAAGAGATATGGACAATTTACTGGAAGGGGGTGAAAACTGTCATGACAACAGACTGTTAGACACAGAGACTCATAACTTTTAACAGCAATATCTGATTTAAGATTTGATCATATATAAACATGCGTCTTAAAGAGAGCTTTGCACTGATATAAATTTCATTAAAATCGGACTATCGAGCAGAAAGTTATGAGTAAAATACTAGTTGGGGGTCAAACTGTCATGAAAACTGCCCTCCACCCATGCTAATTTCACCTGAGTAGGATGCTCCCTCAAGACTCCACCTTCATCAACGATCCACCCCTCATATATTTTGCCTAGAATAAGGTAAGAAGTTTGCATGGTGGCTCAGGAAACAGATGGACCATGTGTGCACAGTGAGCAGCCAAATAGAAAGAACTTTTAAGGCTTTGAAAGGAAGAAAAGGGAAGAGACACTCAAGAGAGAGAGAACCTGAAATGATCTTCATTACAAATAGAGTAATAATCCACTCCAACACTACAAACACAAGGGAGAAGAAGAGGTTTCATATAGACAAGAGGGAGCAGAAGCTCCAAGACTACTCATAGAGAGAATAAACTAGAGAGAGATGGACTCAAGAGTCTACATAAGAGAATATGTACAAGAGGGAGAGAAGGCTCATGTAAGAGGCTTGGGGAGACTAGAGCTACATCAACATGAGGCCTAATGGTGGAAGAGATTGATGAACAAGGGAGAGGAGGGCTCCTTTTATAGAGATTTTGTTACCCTCCTTCACCCATTTACAATTGCTACCTATAGATTCCTTTCCCCATCAATCACATAAGCACATATGTCGCCATCCATGTCCTTTTTGGCTACTCTTGCCATGTGTCCCATCACAAGATGCTTAAGACTCTTAAAATATTGAGAAAGTCAAGATTCTCATCACATGGAGCCCATAGGGACCCTCTCTTTTCCACATGTTCTCATCCTCCTTATTCCACATAGGAGTTCTAGAAGGATTCCTCTTGACTTCACACTCCTCCACATGCCTTCCACACGCTTGGCATGTGGCCTCGCTTATATTATTGGAACACATTGACATGAGCCCACCTCTTTATATGACTCACTCTTCCTATTTTCTAAAAACTCCATAATATCCAATACACAAATAACTCTCACCCCATACCAAGGTATTTATAATTTATACCTATGGCATTTACAATGAGCCATTCCACTCATCCTCTCAATCCCATACAATATCATAGAAAATAGAAATAAGTGAGAGCCACTAGGCTATCACTTGATACTCAAACTCTTATCAAACATAGAGAAAAACAATACCAATGCCAAATTAAAAATATCAATTTTTGGCATCACAGTATGTTGCAGCCACAGAGGGTTACAAGGAGGCTATATGGCTTGATTGGCTAGTGGGAGATTTGGGGATTCATACAGGTGTACCGACATTGCATAGTGATTCCATGAGTGCTATTCAGCTAGCACAAAATCCGGTCTTTCATGCAAAGAACAAACACATTGAGGTCAAGTACCATTTCATCAGGGAGGTACTTGAGGACAAGCACATAGAGCTTGTCAAGGTTCATACAGATGATAACCCTACAGATATGCTGATGAAGAGTCTACCTAGTCAACGGTTTGAGTATTGTCGTGTATTGATGGGCATTGGATAGTATGTTCACTGGTTGTTCTCTCTTAAAGGCACATTGTCCTTTAAGTGGGAGGTTGTGGGGGTTGTCACTCACTGTGCCTTTACCCCAGTTATGTACAATACTCAAATGCATATATAAATGAATGAAAAAGAAGATTAGGGTGGTTCTGCACCCACCAAAACTTGTGTGGCTCTCTATTTCTCTCTCTTCCTCTTCTGTTCTTGCCTCTCTTGAGAGCACTCTCAGCACAAATCTAGCTTGCAAAGTTGTGTCCACATTTCCATCGGTACAACGAATTGAGACGTTGGTTAAAAAAAGCTACTCTTACTTTTGCAAGAGTCCAAAAAGATACAATCAATTTAGAGTTATTGTAGAAGCACTGGGTACAAAAGGGAGGAAGATTTTGAAGAATGTGGATACTAGATGGATATCTTTGGTTCAGCCAGTGAAAAGATTATGGGATGAATACAAGATTTTGGTCTATTTAATGCACATGGAGGCAGAAGAAGAGGTTGAAAAGGCACACATTTTGTATCATAAACTGACCAACATAGATTCGATACACTTTTAGACAAAATGAATAAGTTGAGTAAAATGTCGCAATCGAAGGATATTTATATCAATGAATATGTCAAGGCAATAAAACTCACTAATTTGAGTATAACAATAGCATACAATAAGAAGTCAAGCTCGAGTTTTCAAGACGAGAAATTGTTTAAAGATTGGAAAAGTTTAATAGACCTAGATGGGGATTCCTCACTTTTAACATGTGACCAGGAAGGATATGTTTCCATTCATGCAAACAATCAGGTTTTCAGGATGACGAGAGAAAACAAACGACACAAAAGACTATAATACATTAAAAAGAGGCTTTTTCAAAGAAAGTAGAAATAGTGAAAAATGCCCTTAGTGAAGTTGCAAGTGCAGTGGTAGATGAGATAAGAAGTAGGTTTCCACAAAATGACCTAATATAAGCATTTACCATCATATTTCCACATTTTTGGATCAATGGTTCTTATGAAAGTATCAAAGCAAGTCTAAAGAATCATTTGGATGCTCTCAAAAAACACTTTGGATGGGACATTGACATGGACAATATAAAGTACAATGGTTTGTTGGATTTTGGAAAGCTTTATTCACAGTCTTCCCTTTTTGGAGAAGTCATGCACTAGTAAAGTAATTTAATGGAAAATGTTCAAATCCAAGGTTCGATGGTTTGGCTTTGGAATGAGCTCTCTCACAGTACATTCCTACAAGATAACATTTTTGAGTACTTCAAGCTTGCAAATTTATGTCAAACCTTTATTCTTGGCTCAGTTGAGGATGAAAGGTGTTTTAGTACTCTCGGTTACTTGAAGAATAAGCTTCGTAATAAGCTAGATGATAACTTAGATCTTAGCTTGAGATTATACTCTTGTTCTTATGATGTTAGTAGCTTTCCATATGATAGAGCATTATCACTCTGGAAGTCTAGCTGTAAAAGAAAAGGCTATAGTTAGCTTTTTTGGACTATTTGAACTAGACTTTGAGAATTTTCTTCCCCATTGGATTTGAAGGATATTCATTATCCTTAAACAATTTTATGTTTTGCATACTCTACAGTATCCTAAATGCTAGCTATTTCACGTATTTTGAAATTATGTAAAACGGAAAAGAGAAAGTTTTCAATATAACTAGTTTTTAGTATATTTGTGAAAATCGAAAGTTTTTTAAATGCCCTAGAATATTTAGCCAAGTTTTGAAACAAAAATTATAACAAAAGATATAATTCACCAATCTTTGAAACTTTTAAAAATAATTTATGAAAAATTTTGCCAATATATTATAATACTATATTTCTATACCTTCGATAAAAACATCCCTGGCAGCCATTTACATATTTGCTGTATCTTTCTTCCTTTATGTGTTATATTTGTACATTTTTGGAGTTATATAGTACTAGTACAATTGGTTGATTTACTTGAAATATAGTTCTTTGATACATGTGGTTGGTGGGCTGTCTAAATGGGAGCTACCTTATTTTCTATGAATACATGAGCTCATATTAGAAAAGAAACAAATATTAATTCTTTTTTGTGTGATGCTTGTAAATTCTAGGTGTTATGTCTATAGATGATTTAGTAGCCCCATTAATTTGCAAGATGCATCTATTGAAGGGAACTTGAAGAATTCAACTGAGAGCCCCATGAATTCAAGTGGCAAAAAACGTTAGAGACGCTTGACAACCTCATCACAGGTCTTGCAGTTGCTGGGTATACTACTTCTGAGATTGTAGACATTGCAAAATCCTTTCATGGTTTGGCAATCCTATGCATTAGTCCTGTCAACATCACCCACCTTTAATTCCACAAACAGTATTTACTTCAAATCATTTTCCCATCTTACAAGTCAACCATTCCACAACTTCATGAACATTCTATAACTTTGTTCCATTTACATCCAATTGCTCAGCACAGTTAGTGCATGCTTTCTCACTGTGCTAGCACCATCATGTTCTCCCTTTCCATGACCACTACCAAAAAAGCTCTAGAGTCATTTGAAGGCTAGTCAAAGAGCAATACCTTGTAACAAAATAGAATGGGGGTGCTACCTTGAACTGAGATGCTACCCATCTGACCAAATCCAATGTCTTTATATCTTCAACCTTTTAGATAGCACCCATTGGTAGTGAATCATAAAGCAATGCTACACAAATAGTGTGCCATGTTGTTTGTCATCTAAAATGTAGAAGATGGTTTGCTTCTTTATCTCTCCCATCTCCCAATAATAGCAAATGTGCACCAAGATGGCACATTGGTCATTATGCCAGTGATCAAATGGATTTCATTCTGCACTTTAAATGTGTAGTTCTATACAAAGTCAACAAAAGAAACCACCACATCCTCTAGAAAAATTAAGTGTTCTACCAATAACTACAAAAGTTGTGGAAGATATAAACTTGAAAGTGCTTCAAGAATGGTTGGATGATGGTGAATGGAGTTGTTTCCTTATAGACAATTTTTATTCTTTTCTTTTCAGCATTTGAGAAAATATGATGATAGTACCTTAATTGTTTTAAGAAGTCTAGTATTTAGTACTAAACAATAAATGACAATGGTACTTAGCATTTTAGAGAATATTTAGCAATTTCTAAATAGTACTGAATATATTAGCAGTTTCTAAATAGTACAGAATAGCATGATAGTGGTATTGAATACTTGACAAAAAACATAGTACAAAAAATTTCAAAGTACTAAATATTTAACAATGGATTTTCATACAAGCATTAGCAGTGAATTAGAAATGCAGCAATATTCAGCTCTATTAAGTAGAAGCACATATAATAGTTCTCCTTGAAAAAGCTAAATATTGTGTCACTTCTGTTACAAGCACATGATGGTGTCAACAAGCACATGATGATGTCAATTAATAAAAGAAGGCAAGTGTACTTGTGTAAGCTCTGGGTGGGATTTTTTGTATACTGATGTGGACTAAGCCTTTGTTTCCAAACATCTTTTTTGTTTGGAAACACCCTAGTGTTCTGCACTTGTGGGTAGTCATAGGGACAAATCATATTTAGGGAGTCAAGGCTCTTCTTTTGCTTGGAACATTTTTTGGCCACCACTGGCAGGTTGAATATTGCTCATACTGTGTTCTAATTGATTTGGTAGTGGTGGGGGTTTCTTCCTGCATCCCTCAAGACACTGATGTTGGTGTTGCTATCGTATGTCTTGAGGAATTTTGCTAGTAGCTTCATGTCCAGGCGGCATGGGAAGCAGTCTGCTACTCTTTATAAGCCTGAAAAGTTAAGGGCTTCCACAACTACTAAGTCTTGGAGGGCAGTGTATGCTACTGCGGTGTGGTAGTGGAGGGTGTAGTCCCAATCCTCGAAGGAAAAGCATGAGTGGATCATGCAAGCATTTAGCTCTTGGAGCTATGCTTCTCCCAACGGCGAGTGTGCTTGTGAACGCACAGTCTTGTATTCGCCAATGGTGGGCGTCGAGGTGCGCTTCCGTGTTTTTGTGGGGGTTGTGCCTACTATGGCTAGCTCTTCCTAAGTCACCTATCTAGTGGAGGTTTCTTTGTGTTGTAAGTCCTCTGAGGGTATTTCGTCCGACATTTGAATTGTGGCCGAAGGAGTGCTCTAGGAGTCTGAGGGACCTGTGGCCTCTGGAATAGGGTGAGGTTGGAGATCCAAGTGCATCTCGAATTCAAAAAAGTTGTGTTCGAACTCCATGGCAACCAGAAGTCAAAGTTGTGTGATGAGGGAATTGGTGGATGAGGAGCAGGAGGACATCAATCTGCTAGTGGAGGTGGAGAAGAAGTGGGCAGGAAACTATCAAAATTTTGTGTAAATTTTGTTAGAGTTTGCCTGCAACAACCATGGTGCTGACCTGGTGGGGTAGGCTTGTGTTTATAGATTTCTATCCCCCCGACTGACGAGACACTGGTATGGCGATGGTCGGCACTAAATTAGATGGCGACGATCACTGCGATGTCTGCTAGGCTACAACCGACATGGTACCCAAATGGCAATGGGGTGGTGCTATGTTGGACGATGATGACCTGGTGAGACTCGTGATTGGGACAATCGACAATGTACAATTTGACGATGGTCGATGGTGAATGCTTTAGCGATGATTGGTGGTGAATGCTTCAGAGACGGTTGGTGGGGAATGCTTCAGCAATGACGGTCGGTGTTGTAGTGACTATGTAAAAATAGGAAAAAAGAGAAGGAAGGGGGAGGGGGGTGGGTGAAATGTGGGCAGAGCGGAGTGCACTTGTGTTGTGCAAGGTGACTGAGGTCAGCGTGCGAGAACATGTACACTTATAAAAAATGCAAGAGTAGACCCTAGTCACCTAGTGCTGACTGTGTGTGCACGTGCAATGTGTTCAGCAGGGACTAGTGTGTTGCTGGTGCATCAGATGAGATGCCTACCGTACTGACTCACCTAGACCTATATTTATAATTATGATGAATACGGTGGGGGTGGATGCCATACTACAACATAGAGAGTAAGGAGCCATGTAGAGTATGTGTCCAACTTGTTCCTTACCTTGGAGGCTAGAGGCACCTTTGCGTCTAACTTTGTTGCTATGGCAAGCTCTGAAGTCGAGTATCCGGCCCCAAGGCAAGGTTCTTGTGTAACTCCTTGTGGGGCAAAATTTGGTTCCTGTGGGATCTCTTGACTGGTGGTGGCGATGCTTGTGTTGAGTCAGACCACTTGTGGCACCATTGCATGTTCGGTACCTTGAGGCTGGCCTATTGTGTCCGGGTTGTTGGCAAGTTCTTATGGTGTTGTATCCTATCCTATGAGGACATAGGTTCTTGTGGTACTGCCTTCATTGCTTTCAGGGTTTTCAATTCCTTCTTCTGAATCCAAGTGACTTTGTTGCCTTGGCTACCCGAGTTGTTGGTGATGCGTGGCAGTGGATGAGGTGTGAGCATTGGACACAGTCTCTCCTTTGAGTAGTGCCTATGCATGGGGGAAGTGATCTAGAGGTGGCTGGAGCTACTACTACTACGTTACCATTCTTCAAGCATCGGGTGTGATCGAATTGATGTTGGGCGATGAGGATAGCATCTTGTACTTACAGCTCTCGAATTTCTTGAGCGGCGGATGGTGGCATGGGTTGAGCGTGCCATGGCCTTGGTTTACCACTTCGACAAGCTTTGTGCTCCTTTTGAGCAAGGCCTTAGGGTAGTGTGCTGGTGGAAGCTGTGTCGTCCGGTCTTCTTGACTGCATCGCTTCATTGGTGTGAATCAAGGGGCCGAAGAGGGGGGGCTTGGTCTACACAATAGGACCACTGCCATTTGACCATTGTTAGTAAGTGAAGCAATTTGGGCATGCTAGTCGACTTGGCAATTGATGGCATAGCACCAAGTTCTTCCTAGAATAATCTATTCTTTGGTGGCTTTTGTAGGGAGAACATAAAATTATATATCCACAGCTTGGCAAACAACCATTACATAACCCAAGGTTTGTAGAAGTTGGCCATTTATAGCCCTTATTGAGGCAATAGTGAGGGTTAGGGGTACTTGTAGCTTTTCCCATACCTCTTGGGAGATGAAATTGTGACTCGCTCTTGGGTCCACGAGTGCTTTGATGCGCATGCATGGTACTTGCAGCCGAATAAGCAACTTGGCTGGCTCTATTGTTAGCTCATCTGTTAGTTGAATCTTTTCAATCATTGCCTTAAAAAGGGTCATTTGTCTATGCTATCTAACCTTAGAATTACGGATTTTGGCTTCTTCGATGGCCGGGCGCTTCATCCTGGCCACCTCTGCCTTGAGCTCTTTTTCTCTATGCATGGCTTGAAGGGTAGGGATAGTGAGTGGTCCATAGTATCTTCTCCATTTTCTTCCATTTAGGTAGCCATCCATTTCTATCCCATCAAGGGTGGCTATTCGGCATGACCCTTAGGGGGTGACCTCAACTACATAGTAAGGACCCATACCTTGGTATTTAAGCTTATGTTTGGTGTTGGGGACACTGTATAGGAGTGCCAAGTCTCCTTCTGCTAGGTTCTTGTTCTTGAGGTTGCGGTTGAACCAATTTTTACGTCACGCATTTTCTACTCAAAGAGCATAGGCTACTTGCAACCTTATCTCCTCTAGCTTTTTGAGGTCAACTAGCCTTTCGGCTAGCACATTTTCAATGAGTCTTTCCCTTATTGTAGCAAGACGGAGGCTAGGCACTACATACTCCATCAGCATTACTGCATCTACCCCAAAGGCTAACTTGAAGGGGGTACAATGTGTTGCCACCTTTTAGGAGGTCCTGTAGGCCCATAATGCTGCTATGAGCTTATGCACTCAGTCGATATGACTGGCTGCTACCATACATGTGATAATATTACAGCAAGTTTTGTTGGAGCTTTTGGCCAAGCCATTTTCTCTGGGGTGATATGGCATTGACTTCCTATGAACAATCATAAACTCGCTTGTCAGTATTGCTATGGTTTCATTGAGGAAGTGGGTTCCTCAATCATTGACTAACTCCAACGGGCATCCAAGCTGTGTGATGAGTTGTTCATGTAAGAACTTGGCAGTGGATCGAGAGTGGATCTTGCATCAAACTTTACCGTGGCCCTTCTTTCTACCCATTTGGTGAAGTAGTTAGTGGCTAGGATGATGTATCGACCCCTTAGAGGCTGGGCTTATGGGACCAATGAAATTGATGCCCCACTTCTCGAATGTTTGGTCAGCTACGATCCTGGTCACAGGGGCATCATGTCTGCACTGTATGGGATTTGTGTGCACTAGTAGGGGTGACATCATTTAACAAATTCGGCCACGTCTCCAAAGAGCATTGGCCACCAGAGACCAGCTTGCAACACTTTACATGTTGTAACCTCAATGGCAAACTGGCCTCCTGTGATTCATGAGTGGGCTTCTTCAATCACCTCAATGTATTTGTGTTTGCATATGCACCTTTGCAGTATGCCATCCTTACCCATGTGGTAGAGTTGGCCTGCTATTAGCTAATATGGCACTGCATCCTTAATGAGTTTACAGGCTCTATCCTTCTTAAGGTCTTGGCTTAGGGGTAGTCTGTTGGCCAAGTAGTGGTCGATTTCAATGGCCCATTCTAGAAGGATGTCGAGGAAGAAGAGGGATGTCGGCTAGAACGTGGGTTTTGCCCTTGCGCATCGCAACTGTAAAGTCAAATTCTAGAAAGATCAGCATCCACCTAGTGATGCGTCCTGTCATGCAGGGTTTATTGACCAACTATAGCAGTGCTTGATGGTCCACATAGAAGAAAAACTTGTTCGCTAACAAGTAGTGCCTAAATTTCTTAACTGCATAGACCATGCTGAGACCCTCTCTCTCAGTGGTAGTGTAGTTAACTTTGGCCTCATTTGCTTGACGGCTTGCAAAGTATACCGGTTAACCCAAATTATG
Organism: Dipteris shenzhenensis; assembly: GCF_047967505.1. Taxonomy (NCBI): domain Eukaryota; kingdom Viridiplantae; phylum Streptophyta; class Polypodiopsida; order Gleicheniales; family Dipteridaceae; genus Dipteris; species Dipteris shenzhenensis. The sequence continues at coordinate 15,216,078 of NC_141597.1, forward strand.
CTCCTCGAGTTGAGCTAATGCACATCCAATGGCAAAGTTAGAGGCATCAATGTGGACGTGGAATATTAAATTCCAATCAGGAGACCTCAGTACTAGGGCAGTGGCTAGAGCTAGCTTGAGAGTTTCAAAGGATGTTTGGCATTCTTCGGTCCACTCAAAGGATACTAGCAGCTTGTATAAAAATGGGCTATTTTGGCATAGAACAAAATAAATCTCCGGTAATAGCCCGTATGCTTAGTAAATTGTTGGAGTCCCTTAGCATTGGTGGGGGGCGATAACTCCAAGATGAGTTTGATTTTATTGTGGTCCATAGAGATTCCATTCTGAGACACTATGTGGCCCAGGATGACACCATGCTTGACCCAAAACTAGCACTTAAGGGGCTTGAGGGAGGTGCAGTATAAGTGGCACTTCTCAAGGACAAGCCTGAGTTACTTCAGGTGGTCATCCCAACTTCACGCAGATATCATCCAAGAAGACCACAAAGTCCCTCAGGTATTCTTTGAATACCATGATCATCATATGTTGAAAAGTAGCTAGGGCATTAATTAGAACAAAGACCATAACCCTGGCTGCACAAACTCCCCATTAGGTTGTGAAGGCAGTCTTATGTTGATCTTGGGCCGATTGAGACTTGGTTGTAACCCAAAAATCCATCTAGGAAGCTATACGCTTCCTTTACAGGTACCCTTTCTAGACCATGTCTTGTGAATGGCAAGGGGTAGTGGTCACGTCTATGTAAGAAAACAATACAATGTCTGTGCTCACCAGATAACAGGATCTCGTATGCAAAAGAGAAAAGTAGATAGTATGGAGAATAAAAAATTTGATTACTGTAAAACTGATACAATAGATGGCGCTGCCTCCCAGCTATGCACTCCTGTGTGAGAAGCTTCGATGGCATGCTGGAAATAGTAGAGGACGGAGGCTAGATGCTAAGGAATCAAGGTTGCTATAGCTAGTGATTATGATGGGCTTCACGGGCTTGCTCTTATATAGCCACCAGTCGTAGTCCATTAGACCCAATTGGGAGACTGACCTAGTCGGCCCAAAACGACCGAGTCCCAAAATAGGCCACCGACCACACGTTAGAACCGTGGCACAGAAAAGAGCAACTAACCTATAGACACTGTTCGGGCCATCCGAGATGTCATCTGGGGCTCCAAATGGGCCGCGCAACCAGAGAGTGGGCTGCCTTGGGAAATGCTCCATCTACCCTTAGTGCGGTCAGTCATGGGATGCCTTCCTGCACCTGCATGTAGCCTAGTTGGCAGTGTGCCAACTCTATCTGAAGCCGTCCAGCCATCAGGCCACACATAGCCCCCATCTGGTGTCCAAACCAGGACCTACCAGATAACTGAGCTACTCAAATGCCTTCTCCTCATATGGGGGGCTTACAAGTAGAGCTAGCTAGTTCCCGTGTAGTTACATGAGAGTGGAGCATTGATATCTAACACCCCTTGTCAATGTCCACCCCCAAGTAAACTTACTTTTTTAGCCCAATGCCAAGTCGATGAAACATGCCTCTCTAGCAAGTCTCTTCCAAGAGCCTTCGTGAAGATGTCCGCAGCATTCTCTATAGTTAGACAGTACACCAAGTCGACCTCTCCATCCATGATGAGCTCGCATACAAAGTGATATTGAATCTCGATGTGTTTTGTGCAAGCGTGGAACACAGTGTTCTTTGCAATTGCCATGCAACTCTGATTGTCACATGATAACTGCATAGGCTTGTTCTGCACTGCACCCATGTCCCCTAAAATCCTCCTCAACCACACTGCCTCACAAGAGGGAAAACATGCTGATTTGTACTCAGCCTTGATAGAAGAAAGAGCAACTGTGGGTTGCTTCTTACTCACCCATGACACAACTCTAGATCCAAGTGAGAAACAGTAACCTGTCACTGATCTCCTGCTGTCCATAGAATCTGGTCAAGGTGTTGCCCTTGGTATAGGTGATGCCATAATTAACTGTGCCTTTGATGTATTTTAGCACCCACATCCCTACCCTCCACCAATGGTTCTTCCGGGGCTTATTGGAAAACTTGCTTAGTACACTAGTCCCAAAGCTGATGTCCGGCTGTGAGTTGCACATGTAAATCAAACTGCCCATAAGCCTTCTGTACTTCACTTCATCCACCACTCATGATGAATCCTCATTCGAGAGCTTCATGTCAACCTCCATAGGAGTGCCAACTATCTTGCACTCAGCCATGCCAAATGCCTTCAATATCTCTCCAGCATACTTCAGCTGTGAGATGAAGATCTGTTTTGGCTCTTGCCAAACTTCAATCCCCAAATAGAAATGCATCAATCCGAGGTTTGTCATTTGAAACTCTCTTCCTAGCAACTACTTTGTCTGTGAGATCTTTTTTTCATGGTTTCTTGTTATGACAAGGTTGTCCGCATAAAGGACCACGATCATACACCTGCCTCCTTCTCTGTAGATATACAAATTTGCATCAGATGGGCTCCTCCTGAACCTGCTTTGTAGCATCAATCTGCTAGTACCACACTCATGGGGCCTGTTTTAGCCCATAAAGTGCCTTCTTCAGTTTATGGACTTTACCTTCTGAACCGAGGATCACAAAACCTAGTGGTTATTCCACGTATACCTCCTCCTTGAGATCTCCATTCAGAAAGGCAAATTTTACATCCATCTGAAACATGAGCCAACTTTCCTATGCTGCTGAAGCCAAAACACTGCGAATTGTGGTTAGTCGAGTTGTGGGAGCAAAAGTATCCTGATAATCAAAACCATGTACCTATGCGAATCCTTTTTCATGAGCTGAGCCTTGTACTTATCCAACATGCCATTGAACTTGTACTTAGTCTTGTACACCCACTTGGTGCCAATTACCTTCTTGCATTTTGGTGGTCGATCCACAAGGTCCCAAGTGTTGTTCTTCATTATGGAGCCATACTCTGACTGCACATATCATCACCCTGTCCTTTTTAAAGACACCTGGGTTCTTCAGCACGGATCACCTCTGTCATCAAAGCGTAGTTGACCAAGTGTTCATGCGCCCTTCTTTGCACCTCTAATCTCTTGGACCGGCAGTGTTCGGATGGTTCCTCCTCAATGGCTAGAGGTTCTCTGCCATCCAAAAGCTACTTTACCCACTTCGGGAATGGCCGTTGCCATTGTGCTTCTACAGGCTCTTCTTCCTCTTCTTTATCGTGAATCCTCCCAAGCACCATTGGGGGAGTTTGGTCTACTATTTGTGGTTGTACTGGATGGATATCCTGGTCCTGTTTGTCTGGTAAGGAAGCATCCTCCTCCAATTAATGTGGTTGTTTTGAGAAGACCACATCATGACTTTCTATTACCTTCTTGATAATAGGATTATAGAGATGGTAACCCTTTGCCTCTTCACTATAGCCCAAGAAAATACACATTTGTCTCTTCAGTTCCCATTTGATCCTATTAGCATCAGGGACGCACAAAACAGTCACATCCAAAAACTCTGAAATGTGTAGCTGAAGGTTTCTTACTAGAAAAGTCCTGCAGGGAGTCATCCCATTCACACCCTTCATGTAGCTATGATTCAGAATGTAAACTACTGTGTTACATGCTTTAGCCTAGAAAGTCTTTGGCAAATCTTTCCCTTTCATCATACTTGTCCATTTCGCAGATGACGTGCATCTTATGCTCTGCTACTCCATTTTGCTGTGATGTATGTGGTGGGGGTTTCTGCCTCTTGATCCCGTGATTTTTGCAGTAACTTTCGAATTCACTTAATGTGTGGACTCTCCACCTTTGTCTGATCTTAACTTCTTCACCTTCCTCCCCGTTTCTTTCTCCACCATTACATGCCATTCTTTGAACTTACTAAAAGCCTCATCTTTAGTCTTCAGGAAGTATATCCATATCCTTCTACTATAGTCGTCGATTAGTGTCATGAAGTAGTAGGAACCACCCAAAGCTTCCATCTCCATCTTTCTGAAGAGCTCCATGTGAATGAGCTCTAGAGGAGCCTTTGCCCTGCTGGCCTCTTTAGGAAAGGGCTGCCGATGCTACTTGCCCATCATGCAAGCTTCACATACATCTGGCAGATCTATAATTTCTGGTAGGTCTGCAATCATTCCTCTTTTATGCATCTCCTTTTGCTAGAAATTTTGCATCATTGCCGACTACTACCAGGATGTCATTCCCTACCAGATGTAGAGAGGTATACCAATCCTTCTGACTGGTCATGTGGCATGATGCACCACTGTCAATAATCCAAGGTTCATCCGCAGGTACATGAACTACCTTCGTGCAAATCTCCTCGATTGCTATGAATATCTCTACTGGTACTACCTACGTGCTATTGCTGGACTCTTTCTTTACTCCGTTCTTCTCATCTGCAATCTTCTTCCGGCACTCATTCTGCTTGTGCCCTGCCTTGTTGCAATAGAAGCACTTGATCTTCTTCTTTCTCTTTTTATTATAAGAAGAAGATGGGTTACTAGAGTCCTTACCCTTACCTTTCTTTGATCCAGTCGAGAAAGCCGAATCTTCTCCAGTCCTCGTCATTTGATGCATCTCCTCTAGAAGCATCGCACTAAAATCCTCAAAGGTGAGGGGCAGATTTCTATTCTATGTATTTAGCACTATAACAAGACCATCATACATTGGTGGGAGAATCTGTATGCACCTTCGTGCTAGATTCTCACTGGTGATGGTGATGCCAATCACAGTCATCTAATCGTGCAGATTCTTCACCCTAGTGATGAACTTCTCAGTCGTTTCAAACTCAGACAATTTCTCATTCACAAGTTGAGTCTCTAGATTCTAAATCCGCATCTGATTTGTGGTCTTGTACTGATTTTTCAAGACCTCCATGCCTCCTCCACTATGGTGACATGTCGAATTAATGCCATGGCAAAATCACTTACACTACGGACAATAGTACACAGCGCATCTGCATTTCTTCTTGTCCATGTAAGAATCTCATCCATAGTTGGTACTATCTGTTGTCCTACATTAGTTGGATTCGATCTCATAACTAGTTTCACGTCAACCCCAGTAGGAGTATCCCAAAGCTCGTATACTCTTAGGATGGTCTTCATCTTGAACTTCCAGAGTGGATAGTTAGTGCGGTCAAACTTTTGGCTTTCGCCCAACGGTGGGATTCGCAGCCTTGCAAGCTGGGCCATCTCTAACAATCTGCTCGCAAACAGAAATACACTACCAAATCTTCTTGCTAGAGCCTAAGCTCTGATACCATGCAAGAAAACAATACAACATCTGTGCTCAACAAATAACAGGATCTCGTATGCAAGAGACAAAAGCAGATAGTATGGAGAATCAAAAATTCGATTACTGTAAAACTGATACAATAGATGGCGTTGCCTCCCAGTCGTGTGCTCCTGTGTGAGAAACTTTGATGGCATGCTAGAAATAGTGGAGGACGGAGGCTAGATGCTAAATAATCAGGGTTGTTGTAGCTAGTGATTATGATGGGCTTCACCGGATTGCTCTTATATAGCCACCAGTCATAGTCGGTTAGTCCCAATTGGGAGACCAACCCAGTTGGCCCAAAATGACTGACTAGAGGTCGGTCCCAAAATAGGCCACTGACAACATGTTAGAACTATGGTGAAGAATAGAGCAATTGACCTATGGACACCGTTCTCTTCGAGATCATCTGGGGCTCCAAATGGGCCCCACAACCCGAGAGTGGGCTGCCTTGAGAAATGCTCTGTCTACCCTGAGTGCGGTCAGTCATGGGATGCCTTCCTGCACTTGTATGTAGCCTAGTTGGTAGTGTGCCAACTCTATCTGAAGCCGTCCAACCATCAGGCCACACATGGCCCCCATCTGGTGTCCAAACTAGGACCTACCGGATAATCAACCTACTCAAATGCCTTCTCCTCATATGGGGGCCTTACAAGTAGAGTTAGCTAGTTCCTACATAGTTACATGAGAGTGGAGCATTGATATCTAACACCCCCCCTCAATGTCCACCTGCAAGTTAATTTACTTTTTTGGCCCAATGCCAAGTCGATGAAGATGCCCCTCTAGCAAGTCTCTTCCGAGAGCCTTCGTGAAGAAGTCCGCAACATTCTCTATAGTTAGATAGTACACCAAGTCGACCTCTCCATCCATGATGAGATCACTTACAAAGTGATATTGAATCTCAATGTGTTTTGTGAGAGCATGGAACACAGGGTTCTTTGCAATTGCCATGCAACTCCGATTGTCACATGATAACTATGTAGGCTTGTTCTGCACTGCACCCATGTCCCCTAAAATCCTCCTCAACCACATTGCCTCACAAGAGGAATAACATGCTGATTTATACTCAACCTCGATAGAAGAAATAGAAACTGTGGCTTGCTTCTTGCTGACCCATGACACAACTCTAGATCCAAGTGAGAAACAGTAACCTATCACTGATGTCCTGCTATCCATGTCTCTTGCCCAATTCGAGTCACAGAATCTGGTCAAGGTGTTGCCATTGGTATAGGTGATGCCATAATTAACTATGCCTTTGATGTATTTTAGCACCCGCATCCTTGCCCTCCAATGGTTCTCCTGGGACTTATTGGAAAACTTGCTTAGTACACTAGTTGCAAAGTTGATGTCCAGCTACATGTTGCACATGTAAATCAAATTGCCCACAAGCCTTCTGTACTTCACTTCGTCCACCACTCATGATGAATCCTCATTTGAGAGTTTCATGTACCTCCATAGGAGTGCCAAATATCTTGCACTCAGCCATGCCAAACGCCTTCAGTATCTCTCTAGTATACTTCAGCTGTGAGATGAAGATCTGTTTTGGCTCTTGCCAAACTTCAATCCCCAAACAGAAATGCATCAGTCCGAGGTCTGCCATTTCAAACTCTCTTCCTAGCAACTGCTTTGTCTGCGAGATCTTTTCTTCATGGTTCCCTGTTATCACAAGGTCATCCACATAAAGGACCACGATCATACACCTGCCTCCTTCTCTGTAGATATACAAATTTGCATCAGATGGACTCCTCCTGAACCCATTTTGTAGCATCAATCCACTAGTACCAGGCTCGTGGGGCCTATTTTAGCTCATAAAGTTCCTCTTCAATTTACAAAGTGTACCTTCTGAATCGAGGATCACAAAATCTGGTGGTTGTTCCACGTATACCTCCTCCTTGAGATCTCAAATCAGAAAGGCAGATTTTACATCGATCTGAAACACGAGCCAACTTTCCTATGCTACTGAAGCCAAAACACTACAAATTGTGGTTAGTCCAGTTGTGGGAGAAAAAGTATCCTGATAATCAAAACCATGTACCTGTGCGAATCCTTTTGACATGAGCGGAGCCTTGTACTTATCCAACATGCCATCAGACTTGTACTTGGTCTTGTACACCCACTTGGTGCCGATTACCTTGCATTTTGGTGGTCGATCCATAAGGTCCCAAGCGTTGTTCTTCATTATGGAGCCATACTCTGACTACATAGCCTCCATCCACCTATCATCACCCTGTGCTTCTTCAAGACACTTGGGTTCTTCAGCATGGATCACTTCTGTCATCAAAGCGTAGTTGACTAAGTGTTCCTACACCCTTCTTTGCTCCTCTAATCTCTTGGACCGGCAGTGTTCGGATGGTTCCTCCTCAATGGCTGGAGGTTCTATGCCATCCAAAAGCTAAGATTGTAGTGCCAAAAAGCAATATGACCAAGGCAGTAAATCTAGTAGCAATCGAGGAAATTTTTTAGGAAGAGGAAATGATCACAGTGGACATTCAAGTCACAGTCATTATGCCAATGAACTTGACAACGTGTTTCTTGCAAGCAAGGATATGCAAAATACTAAAATAGAATATCTTGACATTGATTGCAATTTAAAAGGGGATTTCAGTTATCAAGATGATCAAGCAGATCAGGATCCTTGGTACATCTATGGTGGTGCATCATCTCATATGACAAAACATAAGGAATGGAGGACATAGAGATGAAATCATTAGAAGGACAGAGAATGTTATCTACACTATAGATAACACACCAAATCCAATTCAAGGAAAAGGCATAGTCCCTATGAACAATTTTACTGGTATGAAAGGATTGGTGAAATATGTACTCTATGTTTTGAAGATCAGCAAGAACCTCTTATCAGTTGGTCAACTGACTGAACACAACTACTGAGTCATCTTCAGTGGAGATGAATGCATGATCAGACACAAATCCAGAGGATATGTGCTAGTAGGAAAAGTAGTCAAGGAAGGACACTTATTCAAAATGCTTGCTTTAGGACCATATCTACATGGCATATCAGCTCAACTGCAACATATGCCACTTTTCGCAATATGGCACAAGATATGGACATGTCAATTTCAAAGCTTGATAGAGCTAAAAAATCAAAATATGGCAATTGGAATTCTGAAACTTCTGTTTCTTGGAAAAGTTTGTGAAGCATGTTGCTTTGGTAAATAAAAGTGAACCAATTTAGGCAGGAGCACGTCTTGAGCATGAGGTTTTCTTAATTTGATTCACATAGATGTATGGGGTTATGCCCAGACCTGCAACATTAATGGTTCAATTTACTACTTGACTTTCATCGAGGACTACAGTAGATATTGTTGGGTCTACTTTCTGAAAGAGAATGTGAAGTCTTTTCCAGATTTCAAGAATTCAAAGCCATGGTAGAAAATCAAACAAGCAAAAAGATCATAGTCATTAGATCAGATAGAGGAGCTAAATACATTTCTTCAGTATTCATGAACTATTGCAGCAGTAATGGCATTCAAAGACAATTCACATGTGTAAATACTCCTCAACAGAATGCAAGAGTTGAACGGAAGAATGGTACTTTAGCAGACATTGCTAGAGCAATGCTCAGTGATAAGCATAATTTCTAAATCAGTATTGGACAAAAGCAATAGCCATTACAACTTACTTGCTTAATCGGCCTCCGACCAAGCCGATTCAATGTATGACACCTTATAAAGCATTCAATGGACAAAGCCATGCATTGGGTATCTCCACATATTTGGTTGCATAGCATATGCCCACATACATGATGACCATTGGAGGAAATTGGATGTGAAGTCATGTAAATGCATCATGGTTGGCTACAGTGAAGAAATTAAAGCATACAAGTTGTATGATCCCATCAACCGCAAGTCAAACGGTCTATTAGGGAAAGTAGGCCACCAACCAAACTAACATATGCTCAAAAGAGAAAAGCAATTCAGGTTGAAACCACCGATTATGCTCTTATGACTACCATCATAGCTATAGAGCCAGTGTACTTTTGAAGATGCAGTTGACAAGCCAGAATGGCAAACTACTATAAATGAAGAAATGGAAAATTTATGCAAGAATAATACTTGGGAATTATGTGACCTTCCACCAAAAAGGACATAGCAAACAAATGGGTATACAAAGTGAAGTATAATCCATATGGAAGCATTGAAAGATACAAAGCCATACTAGTTGCAAAAGGATTTGCACAGTAATATGGTCAGTGTAAGAAAACAATACAACATCTGTGCTCAATAGATAATAGGATCTCGTATGCAAGAGAGAAAACAAATAGTATGGAGAATCAAAAATTTGATTACTGTAGAACTGATACAATAGATGGTGCTACCTCCCAACCGTGCGCTCCTGTGAAAGAAGCTTCGATGGAGAGCTGGAAAAAATAGAGAATGGAGGTTGGATGCTAAGGAATCAGGGTTGTTGTAGCTAGTCATGAAATGGGCTTCACGAGCTTGCTCTTATATAGCCACCAGTCGTAGTCAGTTGGGCTCAATGGCGTGCGCCCAAAACGGTCGAGTGGGGGTCAGTCCCAAAATAGGCCATCGACCACACGATAGAACCGGTGTACAAAATAGAGCAACTAACCTACGGTCGCCATTCGGCCCACAGCCATCCGGGATCATCTGGGACTCCAAACAGGCCCTGCAACCCAAGAGTGGGCTACCCCAAGAAATACTTCATCTACCCTCAATGCGGTCAGTCATGGGATGCCTTCTCGCACTTGCATGTAGCCTAGTTGGTAGTGTGCCAAATCCATCCAACCATCAGGCCACACATGGCCCCCATCTAGTGTCCAAACTAGGACCTACCTGATAATCGAGCTACTCAAATGCCTTCTCCTCATATGGGGGGCTTACAAGTAGAGTTAGCTAGTTCCCACATAGTTACATGAGAGTGGAGCATTGATATCTAACACCCCCCCTCAATGTCCACCTGCAAGTGAACTTACTTTTTTGGTCCAATGCCAAGTCAATGAAGATGCCTCTCCAGCAAGTCTCTTCCAAGAGCCTTTGTGAAGATGTTCGCAGCATTCTCTGTAGTCAGACAGTACACAAAGTTGACCTCTCCATCCATGATGAGCATGCGTACAAAGTGATATTGAGTCTCAATGTGTTTTGTGCAAGCATGGAACACAGGGTTCTTTGCAATCACCATGCAACTCTGATTGTCACATGATAACTACATAGGCTTGTTTTGCACTGCACCCATGTCCCCCAGAATTCTCCTCAACCACACAGCCTCGCAAGAAGCAAAGCATGCTGATTTGTACTCAGCCTCGGTTAAAGAAAGAGCAACTATGGGTTGCTTCTTGCTGACCCATATGACATAGCTCCAGATCCAAGTGAGAAACAGTAACATGTAACTGATCTCCTTCTGTCCACTTCTCCTGCCCAATCCGAGTCACAAAATCCGGTCAAGATGTTGCCCTTGGTATAGGTGATGCCATAATCAAGTCGCATCCTTGGTATAGGGATTCGCAGCCTTGCAAGCTGGGCCATCTCTAACAATCTACTCACAAACAGAAATACACTACCAAATCTTCTTGCTAGAGCCTAAGCTCTGATACCATGCAAGAAAACAATACAACATCTGTGCTCAACAAATAACAGGATCTCGTATGCAAGAGACAAAAGTAGATAGTATGGAGAATCAAAAATTCGATTACTGTAAAACTGATACAATAGATGGCGCTGCCTCCCAGTCGTGTGCTCCTGTGTGAGAAACTTTGATGGCATGCTAGAAATAGTGGAGGACAGAGGCTGGATGCTAAATAATCAGGGTTGTTGTAGCTAGTGATTATGATGGGCTTCACCGGATTGCTCTTATATAGCCACCAGTCATAGTTGGTTAGTCCCAATTGGGAGACCAACCCAGTCGGCCCAAAATGACTGACTAGAGGTCGGTCCCAAAATAGGCCACTGACAACATGTTAGAACTATGGTGAAGAATAGAGCAACTGACCTATGGACACTGTTCTCTCCGAGATCATCTGGGGCTCCAAACGGGCCCCGCAACCCGAGAGTGGGCTGCCTTGAGAAATGCTCTGTCTACCCTGAGTGCGGTCAGTCATGGGATGCCTTCCTGCACTTGTATGTAGCCTAGTTGGTAGTGTGCCAACTCTATCTGAAGCCGTCCAACCATCAGGCCACACATGGCCCCCATCTGGTGTCCAAACTAGGACCTACCGGATAATCAACCTACTCAAATGCCTTCTCCTCATATGGGGGCCTTACAAGTAGAGTTAGCTAGTTCCTACGTAGTTACATGAGAGTGGAGCATTGATATCTAACACCCCCCCTCAATGTCCACCTGCAAGTTAATTTACTTTTTTGGCCCAATGCCAAGTCGATGAAGATGCCTCTCTAGCATGCCTCTCTAGCAACTCTCTTCCGAGAGCCTTCGTGAAGAAGTCCACAGCATTCTCTATAGTTAGACAGTACACCAAGTTGACCTCTCCATCCATGATGAGATCACGTACAAAGTGATATTGAATCTCAATGTGTTTTGTGCGAGCATGGAACAAAAGGTTCTTTGCAATTGCCATGCAACTCTGATTGTCACATGATAACTATGTAGGCTTGTTCTGCACTGCACCCATGTCCCCTAAAATCCTCCTCAACCACATTGCCTCACAAGAGGAATAACATGCTGATTTATACTCAACCTCGATAGAAGAAATAGAAACTATGGCTTGCTTCTTGCTGACCCATGACACAACTCCAGATCCAAGTGAGAAACAATAACCTATCACTGATGTCCTACTGTCCATGTCTCTTGCCCAATCCGAGTCACAGAATCTGGTCAATGTGTTGCCCTTGGTATAGGTGATGCCATAATTAACTATGCCTTTGATGTATTTTAGCACCCGCATCCTTGCCCTCCAATGGTTCTCCTGGGGCTTATTGGAAAACTTGCTTAGTACACTAGTTGCAAAGTTGATGTCCGGCTACATGTTGCACATGTAAATCAAATTACCCACAAGCCTTCTATACTTCACTTCGTCCACCACTCATGATGAATCCTCATTTGAGAGTTTCATGTACCTCCATAGGAGTGCCAAATATCTTGCACTCAGCCATGCCAAATGCCTTCAGTATCTCTCTAGTATACTTCAGCTATGAGATGAAGATCTGTTTTGGCTCTTGCCAAACTTCAATCCCCAAACAAAAATGCATCAGTCCGAGGTCTGCCATTTCAAACTCTCTTCCTAGCAACTGCTTTGTCTGCGAGATCTTTTCTTCATGGTTCCCTATTATCACAAGGTCATCCACATAAAGGACCACGATCATACACCTACCTCCTTCTCTGTAGATATACAAATTTGCATCAGATGGGCTCCTCCTGAACCCATTTTGTAGCATCAATCCGCTAGTACCACACTCGTGGGGCCTATTTTAGCTCATAAAGTTCCTCTTCAATTTACAAAGTGTACCTTCTAAATCGAGGATCACAAAATCTGGTGGTTGTTCCACGTATACCTCCTCCCTGAGATCTCAAATCAGAAAGGTAGATTTTACATCGATCTGAAACACGAGCCAACTTTCCTGTGCTACTGAAGCCAAAACACTACAAATTGTGGTTAGTCGAGTTGTGGGAGAAAAAGTATCCTGATAATCAAAACCATGTACCTGTGCGAATCCTTTTGAAAGTGACTGTGTGGTGAAATACCACTTTCGCCAGTTTTGCAGATCTGCCCGTGTGAGGCAAAAGCTGTGTTTTTTTGCAACGACAGAATATTTTACGGTGTTCTGTAATGGCATCTGATTCTCTTTCATAGATTGTCACTGAAAAGCTTGACAAGAACAACTTCCAGGCATGGAAGTTTAGAATGACGAATTTCCTAATGGGAAAAGGCTATTGGGAGTTCATTACAGGAAATGAAGAAGAACCTGTTCTTCCTAATGTTCCCAATCAACAGGAAATGCAGGCATTCAAAGGATGGCATGAGAGAGCCAGGAAAGTTATGTACTGGCTGTCTATCAATATTTCAGACTCCATGATTGTGCATATTCAGGATGCAAGTACGCCAAAGGAGGCATGGGATACTTTGGCAAAAATGTACAGTACAAATATGCAAGCCAGGAAAATGCAACTCAAACAGGAGTTGCACAATGTGCAGAGAGAAAATTTGAGCATAAATGACTACGACATGAAGGTGAAGAAAATTGCAGATGCACTTGCTTCCATTGGGTCGCCAGTGGAAGATGATGATCTAGTTTCTATGACCTTGAATGGTCTAGGAAAGGATTATGCACAGTTCCAGACATCCATTGCCGTCCGTGAAAAATTTCCTAATTTTGAAGAGTTGTTTGCTCTTCTAATTTTTGAAGAGCAGAGAAATGGGGGTGCATCTTCTTCAGCAGGAACTTCAAAAGAAACTGTCTAATGCTGGCAAAGGTAGAGGCAGAGGTAGAGGAGGCCGATCTCCAGGCCGTGGTAGAAATCAGAATATGCAGCAAATGCAAGAAAACCAGTCCTATGCAGGAGGACATGGTAACTGTAGAGGCAGGGGGAGCCAAAGAGGCCGTGGTGGATGGCAGAGAGGCCAAAATGCAAATAGCAATGTTGAATGCTACTAATGTGGCAAAATGGGTCATATGGCTAAGGACTGCTATAAAAAGCAAAATGACATTATGAATGGAAAATTGCAGCAAGGCAATTATCCATCTTCTAGTAGGCACGGTGATGACAGAAATGAGCATCTATTTATGGTGCAGCATATGACCAACTCTGTGACAAGTAAGAATGAAATGATGTGTGGTATGTTGACTCAGGTGCGCTAAACCACATGACAGGTCATGCAGAATGGATGCAAGATGCAAGGAAAATGGAAAAGCCAGGATTTGTGGAGACTGGTGATGATACTGCACATCCTATTATGCAGATTGGTAAAATTCCTTTGTCTATGCAGGATGGGAAAAAGAAATACCTGTCCGATGTATTTCATGTCCCGAACATCACCAAAAACCTGGTTTCTGTTGGTCAAATGGTTGAGCAGGGCTTGCAAGTTAGATTTAATCCTCATGGATGCTTTGTTGAGGATATGAAAAATAACGATCGCTTGATAGCAAAAGGAAAGAAGAAGGGCAGGATGTTTATGTTGGATGCGGACATGCCTGAATTGAGTGCAGCAATGTTTGCACATGGGACTGGTGTAGTTGCAGATATTGATAACTAGCACAAATGCATTGGTCATGTTAATATACAGCGACTTAAATCAATGCAAGCCCAAAATATTGTTGCAGGATTGCCTAAATTCAAGGTTGCAGAAATGCACAAGGTTTGTGAAGCCTATCAATTTGGAAAACAGGCAAGGAATCCTTTTCCTAGGCAATGTCAAGAGAGTAAAAAGCCATTGGAATTAATCCACTCTGATGTGTGGACTACTAAAGCTGCATCTATTGGAGGCTGTCACTATTTTGTCACATTTATTGATGACTTAAGTAGAAAACTTTGGGCATATTTAATGAAAAAGAAAAGTGAAGTGTTTGGGCACTTCAAAGCTTTCAAAGCTATGGTTGAAAAAGAAACAGGCCTGCAAATAAAATGCCTAAGGTCAGATGGAGGGGGAGAGTACCTCTCAAATGAGTTCGCAAGGTGCTTACAGGAGCATGATATAAAGTAGCAATATTCATGCAGTCATACCCCATAGCAAAATGGAATTGCAGAAAGGAAAAACAGGCATATTGGAGAGGTATCTCGGGCCATGCTAAATGAAAAAAATCTACCAGATTATTATTGGGCTGAAGCAGTTGCTATAGCAGTTTATATAATGAACAGGACTCCCACTGCAGCAATACATGGCATGACGCCAAAGGAGATGTATACTGGTAGGAAACCAGACATTTCTCATTTGAAAATTTTTGGTTGCATTGCCTATGTCCATGTGCCAGATGAGTTGAGGTCCAAGTTGGATCCAAAAGCTGAGAAGTGCATCTTTATTGGTTATTCTCTGCAACAGAAAGGGTATAGATGCTATAACCCTTCTACACGTAAGTTCACAGTGAGCAGAGATGTTGTTTTTGATGAGATGAGCAACTGGTATAAACCAGTAAATGTAATGATTGATGTAGATGCACAAAATGGTAATGCTACACAGAATTCACAGCAGCAATCACAAAATATTAGTGGACCTGGAGTGTTGTCTATCAGTGGTTCACATGTTGGAACATGAAGCCAAAGTGAGTGTTTTCTAGTGTTCTAGAGTAGTACTAGACTACTTTATATCCTAGAGTGCCATGTGTCACTATGGGACTTATCCCATATACATGTGACATCTAGAGTGTGTGTGCCTATTCTATAAAGGCATTGTACTTTCTAGTTTTGGGATATCAATCAACATCAAGCTCTCTTGGCCTACATGTGAGTACTCTTGGTTATCATTGCTTTGTACTTGTATTCTCATTTCATTTCCATTTCATTCCGTTCCTGTGCCTTCATGTGGTATCAGAGCCACTGCTCTTTTGCTCCTAGAGATTGAAGAGAGGGAGGCCAAAAAGAGAAGCCATGCCCTCTCTCTCTTTCTCTAAGTGCAAGAGAGTATGGTCTCCTCCATCTTGAAGACCTGCTGCCTGACATCTTGAAGACAAGGCCATCTCCAGCTGCTGCCCCGATTTTTGCTCCACAAATTGCTCCTGCTGCCCATCAATCTGCCCATGTTGAAGCCCAGATTCTGCTCCTATTTAGGCTGCCACGCTCTTGTTCCTACTGTAGATCTGCCTGCATTATTTGATGCTACCCGTGAACCTCTTCTTCGACATTCCTGCTGTAGATTTGCCCATGCTATTTGCTGTTGTTTGAGACCTCCTGAGGCTGCCCATTTTTCTGCTCCAAAGGCCGCTTCAGTTCTGCCCATTGCCACTGCGAACAGCCTGCCACTCTGCCCAGCATTTTTTGTTTGAGACAATGGAAGAGCTGCCGCACGTTGCTGTCCTACATTGATGCTGATCTGTTCGTGATGCTGAAGGAGCTGCCCATGAATTTCTGAAGTTGTTGCCTCTCCTATGTAGATTTTGCCTGTGTGAAGCTATTGCCTGCGTGAAGCTTTGGTTGGCCACCTAGTTCATGGAGAAGCTGCTGAATGCTATCGTGGAGGAGTGCTGATTACTACCTGCATGGGGAGATCTCTGATTTCTACAAAGAAGAGTTGCTGAATTCTGCCCTACTTCATTTCCTACTTGAGATATTGACGATCACAAGGTTCCACCTCTGAATTTGCTACTTGCAAGTTGATTGCCATGGAGTCCTCGAAGTCAAGTGCCTTTATTGAAAAGTTCACGGGTAAGAACTTTCCGACATGGCAAACAAAGCTGCGTCTTATCCTTATGAAAGACGGGGTGTGGAACGTGGTTTGTGGCAAGGATAAAAAGCCACAATCGGATGAGAAGAAAATTCTACACTGGGAGAATTTAAACGACAAAGCCCTTTCTCTCATTGGTTTGGGTTTGGGTAATGAAGTTATTCATCATCTTGACTTTGATTCCACTGCTCAAGAATTATGGGAGAAGTTTGAAGGTCTTTTTGTCAATAAGGTAATCAATTCTAAGGTCTTTCTCCACCAAGAATTCTTCAAACTCCAGATGAAGCATGAGGACTCTCTTCTCGCCCATCTGAATCATATGGAGTCTCTCATCACTCAACTTGCTGCGTTGAAGGCCCCAGTTGGGGATGATGACCAGGTCGCGGTGCTCCTCACAAGCATTGAAGACATTCCTAAGTATCGGGAGATTATACTAGCATTAAGAGTGACAAGCATGAGCTACCATGACATGGTTGCTATGCTTCTTGATCATGAAAGAAGGCATATTGATACTCCTAATGCCAATGCACTATTTTCTAAAGGGAGGTTTCCTAAAGGAAAAGGTAACTTCAAACCTATCAAGTGCACTTACTGTGGGAAGCTTGGTCACACCGAAGATCGTTGCTTCCAGAAGCTGGCCAAACAACAATCTAAAGACCATGCCAACTTGGTTGGGACTATATCCAAGGAAGACGAAGACGATGCAGACATCTCTACTCCAATTCATGCTCTCATTGCTCACATCCAATATCTCTCTCTAGATGAAGAGGTCTATGCACCAGATGATCTTGACTTTGTTTTTTGAGTGTGTCAAAGGTACTCTGCCTTGGGAGTCCCCCTAAAATGAATGCAAATAAATCATGTGTGTTGAGTCAATAAAGGTTCTCAGCCTTGGATAGTCCTCCTAAAATGATGTTATTCTCTTTATTTGTATGTGGCTTCCTACCACTTCATGTTATGAAGCCAGGGGGGGATGTACTATGGGAGTCCTATTATTGGCATTGATGGATTTTGTTATCAGGCCTGGCCGAGTTCCAGGATGTTGGTGCACTCCCTAGACCGTTTTGTTGGGTCAGGTAGCCATGCTTCTCTTTTGAGCCTCTGAGCTATTGGGGATGTACAGATTAGTAGATTCATCATGTCATGTCCTGTTCTTGGCTCCATTCTAGTAATCTCTCACCTTGCCTTCATAGGGGGGTGTTGGAACATGAAGCCAAAGTGAGTGTTTTCTAGTGTTCTAGAGTAGTACTAGACTACTTTATATCCTAGAGTGCCATGTGTCACTATGGGACTTATCCCATATACATGTGACATCTAGAGTGTGTGTGCCTATTCTATAAAGGCATTGTACTTTCTAATTTTGGGATATCAATCAACATCAAGCTCTCTTGGCCTACATGTGAGTACTCTTGGTTATCATTGCTTTTTGCACTTGTATTGTCATTTCATTTCCATTTCATTCCGTTCCTGTGCCTTCATCACATACTTCACCATGGACAGGAAGATTGAGATCAGGAGAATCTCCTCAAAGCAATGCAGAGAGTGGTATGCAGGTATCACGAAAAGGAAAAGAGAAGGTAGATCAGCCCATGTTTGATGTGAATGTAGGTCACTCTTGTGTGGATGGTGAATCCAGTGGCTCAGAACAGAGCATTGATGATGAGTTGGGTATTCCTTCTGTTGTTACACCTGGAGTAAGGAAGACCAGGGATGTTTTGAGAGCACCTGGAAGTGAGCATATTTTCCGCAGGTCTACCACGATTGGGTATCCTATGGATAGGCTGAAATATGATGGATTTATAGCCATTCACTATGCCTATATGGTCAAAGTGATACAGGAACTAGAACCCACTTCTTTTGAGCAAGCCATGGGAAATGAAAAATGGGAGAAAGCCATGGATGAAGAAATGGATGCCTTGGATGCAAATGCTACATGGGAATTGGTGCCTTTGCCTTAAGACAAGAATGCAATTGGCTGTAAGTGGGTTTATAAGATCAAGAACAATGCAGATGGTTCTGTGAATAGATACAAGGCAAGATTAGTTGTCAAGGGGTATGCACAGATATATGGCATTGATTATGAAGAAACTTTCAGCCCGGTTGCAAGGATGGCAACCGTAAGAGCAGCCATTGCTATGGCTGCATTAAAGGGATGGTCTTTACATCAGATGGATGTAAAGAATGCCTTCTTGCATGGTGATTTGCAAGAAGAGGTCTTTATGGAGCAGCCAGCAAGTTATGTTCATACTATTCATCCTGAGTTTGTTTTTAGGTTGAAGAAAGCCTTGTATGGCTTGAAGCAAGCACCTAGAGCATGGTCTGACAAGATAGGATAGTATCTTGTCACTATTGGCTTTCAGATTTCCAAGGCAGATTTCTCACTCTATGTGAGAAAAATAGAGAAAGGGATTATGCTGCTTGTCATTTATGTTGATGATTTGATCATCACAGGTGATAGTGATGAAGATATCCTTCATGTGAAAATGCTATTGCGGCAGAAGTTTGAGATGAAGGATTTGGGAGAGCTGCGTTATTTCTTAGGCATTGAGGTGATTAGATCACCAAGTGGGATACAGCTCTTGCAGAGGCAGTATCGATTGGACATGCTGTCCAAATATGGGATGACAGGCTGTAAGCCTATTTCAGTTCCTTTGGAGCAGAATGTGAAGCTGAGCACAGATGCAGGTGAGCTTTTGGAAGACCCTACTATGTACAGATGCATAGTAGGAAGTTTGATTTATATGACTATTACCAGGCCAGATCTAAGCTATGCTGTTGGATTGGTAAGTCAGTTTATGTAGGCTCCAAGGAAACTGCATTTGGATGCGGCTAGACGCATACTCAGGTATGTGAAGTCCACATTGCAGTATGGACTATTTTATGAGGCTGGGGTTCAGATATAGTTGCATGGATACACTGATGCTGATTGGCTGGTAGTATTTCTAATAGATGATCTACCAGTGGGTATGTGTTCTCTTTTAGGAGTGCTACAGTCACTTGAAGCAGCAAGAAACAGCCTACAGTTGCCTTGTCGAGCACAGAGGCTGAGTAAAGGGGTGCAGCAATGGCTGCATGTAAGGTAGCTTGGTTGCATAAGCTACTTTATGATATGCATCTGGGCCAGTTGTCATTCATTATGACAACATGAGCAGTATACACTTGGCAAAGAACCCAGTCTTTCATGCTAGAACAAAGCACATTGAGGTGCATTATCACTATGTGTGGGAGAAAGTGTTACTAGGTCTTATTGATCTAGTTTATGTCAGCACAGAGGATCAGGTAGCTGACATATTCATGAAAGCATTAGGCGCAGAGAAGCTGCGCAAGTTCAGAGACCTGCTTGGTGTGCAGGAATTAGGATTGAGCTCGAGGGGGAGTGTTGAGATATCGAGCTCCACTCGCGACATGCCAGGGTGACTGTTGTGCATTTATGTCACCGACTTGTTAGCTGGAGATGCAGTTGGTACACCGCCCACGAATAATAGCTGGATGACAGCTAGTCTTATCTACTCTAGTTTGTGGCTCAGTTAGTATGCCACCTTAGTTAGTTGAGTTTGGTTTGAGACCCACATATAGGGTTCTTCAATTTTCTTTGTACAAGAGTTCTTTTGGCTTTCACAACTAAGAAGAGGAAAACTGTTTTCAGCCTCCACCTTTGTGTGTATTCCCCCATTTGTGCATGTGAGAAAGTCGCAAGCGAGACTCCTTCCCTCTCTCCCACTATCTTGACAGGAGGAGGAGAGAGGAGGAGGAGGAGGAGGGAGGAGGAGGAGGAGGAGGAGGGAGGAGGAGGAGGAAGGAGGAGGAGGGAGGAGGAGAGGGAGAGGATGATTTGCAAGGTCGGAGGAGAGGGGAGGAGAAGTTGCAAGGTTAGGACATGCTTCTGGACATGCAGTGCAAGGAAGCATGGACACTTGAGACAAATGCTTGGAATACCAAAGTAGACTCAACACAATGTCCCAAAGAGTGTGGGCTTCATTCCATTATGGGGTATTTATACAAGTTGGAGAGCTTCTCTCTCTACATGTAACACAAAGTTGTAACACAAAGTCGTATCACAAAGTTGTAACACAAAGTTGTATCACAAAGTTGCAACACAAAGTTGTAACACATTCTCTCTCTACAGGTAGAAGTTGTAACACAAAGTTGTAACACAAAGTTATTACACAAAGTTGTAACACAAAATTGTGTCACAAAGTCATAACACAAAGTTGTATCACAAAGTCGTAACACAAAGTTGTGTCACAAAGTCGTAACACAAAGTTGTATCACAAAGTCGTAACACAAAGTTGTATCTAGAAGTTGTAACACAAAGTTGTATCACCTTCCCTTTCTACATAAGTTCATGTTGGCATAGAGTCAACATACTCCCGGATCCATTTTATTACCTGTCCTTGGGTTATGGCTTATTGCAATCACGTACCTGGGTTGCCATGTTTTTAGTCCAGTGGCTGTGGAACTTGTGTCGTGCCAGTCGATCCTGCTGTAGAGCCTTAACACCATACAATTTTTGCATAGTTTCTAGGTAGCCTGTATCCACCATTTGCTCGAACAGAGATATGTGGCGTGCCTCCAAGAAGATCACTCTTTGATAGAGTCGGCTTGTAATCTGAGCATCAATCCTTTCATTGGGATTAAAGCTGAGTGGAGGCAAATGGGAATCAAGGTAACACGGGACCTCCAGAATGAATTCTAATGTTTTATAGAATATGCCACTTTGGTAAAGGAAGTGATCAATGTTGCCGGCGCACATTATTTGTTCATGCTACTGAAGTGCTCAGATCATGGTGCCTTGGATATTCCATTCTACACCAGAGTAGGGTTCGATCATTGGCCAATTAATGACTTGATCTTCAGCCAAAGTGTGTATGTTGGCTTCCCATTTTTTACACCGTGGAACTGCATAGAACTTGGGATGGGTTCTGAGACATGGAGGTGCCCGTAAGTACTCCTTTAAGAAGATTACATCAAAGAGCTTGGGACGGTGCCAATCAGGTTGTGGATCCAATTTGCTAATCCAACCTTCACTTATTTGATGCTGACGAAGGATGGTAGGAAAGTTATCTAGGGTCCATCCACCGCAAGTTTTCATATCAAGATATTTGCTCCAAAATTCCTTGATGGGGTTACTGGGAAGTGCTATCTCATCAAAATCATACCCATCATTGGAACTTGTCATGGGCATATGAATTGGATTATCCAGATCCTGATATTCAAAATCAAATACTTTGTCATTTTCTGCTGATGGAAGCACCAGAAGTGCCGGAGGTGATGATGGCATAGGGAGACAATCGGGGGACATTGGGAAGAAATATGGCAGAGTGATAGTGGTAGAAGGGGGAGCAAAGGGGAGGGGGAGAAGAACTAGGCAAATGGTTTGAGCAGCTTGGTAATCCTCAAGGGTAGGATTAGCAAGGGAGGGGAAAAAGCTAGGTGTGAGGGGCTCATAAGTTTGTGACTATTGGGTAAGTTGAAAATGGTGAGAGGCATGAGCAAAGAGACAATGGAGGGAATAGATGTTAAAATGGAGCTCGGGGAAGGTCAAGAGGGTGGTAGCAGCAAGGGGAAGTGAGATTATGATGTTGGCAGAAAGAGTGGTTAGATATGGGAAGTTGGATGTGAGATAGGCCTTGTCATCTTCCGACACTTCTTTTTGCTGGTGCGATGGGATGATCAGCTACATGGGTTGGATGTCGGTTATGTCGTGTCGTGCAAATAATAGGGATGGCCTTTGTAGCAATGGCAACAAACCTGCAATAACCCTAAGGGGAGGACTACCCATGAGGCAGACATATGCAATGAAAGCATCCGTCCTGAGTGTTATAAACCCGGCATGTGTAGACTGGTAGAAGATATTCTTCTCATCTTTAGACAAGTCTTGGCAAATTATCGCAAGGTTTTAATCTCGATTAATCCTTCCCAGTTGATTGTTGGATGAGTAGATATGATCTTGATTTGGAGTTGCTTCCATTGGATAAGCACGCGTGCGTTGAGGTGATCTTCCACTTGTAGAGCAGCCACAAGCTCTTTGTACACCATGGTTGTGCATTGTAGTGGGGCGTCATTGGTGTTGTCTTCCAATGCCTCATTGTTGTGCACTAGCAATTGGAGTTCAAGCTTGGAGATGACTATTTTTTGGGAGTGCATCTCATTCATTTTTTCTTTGTACTGATGGTAGATGGTTGTGTATGCCTCCTTAAGCTTTTTCATTTGCAAGGTGACCTTTGCCTGTTGAGGAATTTCTTCAATGGTATTGGACCATTGGTCCAAGACTTGGGCTTATGAAGTGCTGGCTTCTTGAATAGTAGCAAGTTGGTCTTTTAAGAGTCGGCATTCCCTTGAAAGCTCATCAATGCTGAAGGCACATATTGCCAAAGATTGTTTCATGTGTTCAAGCTTGTCTTTGCAATCCTGGAGCTCTTCTTCTTTGTGAATGAGAGTTAGTCGAGCTTGTGCCACTACCTCCATTTGTTATGCATGTGCAGATGTCAAGGAGTTATAGTAGGTCTGAAGGATTGCCGTTGCTTCTACTACCGTAGTTAGCTGTGTTTGACTTTGGTGGAGGTTGGAGGTCACATCCCTTATTGCCTTCTCTTGAGCTTGGAGAGCCTGGTTCATGCGCACTTCTTCTACCTCCTTCTCATCTATCTGTGCCTGAAGTGCCTTGACCTCTATGGCGATTTCTTGGAATTGGTCTTCAATTTCTGATGCAGTCTGCCTTTCCAATTCTCTTTCAATTGCTTCCTTGGCCAAGCTAGTTTAAATCATTTGGCTAGCTTGATGTTGGAGAATGATAGACGGTGATGAGGTCTGGCGATATTGCTGATACAAGTGGTGCCCATGTAGTCATCTCAATGATTCTGTAGTAATTGCGGGAGGTTGTTCCAATGGCATCTCAGTCCCTTGTGTACAATAGTCATACTGCTAATCTGGCACTAGCTCCCCTTGTGGCTCATCGACTGGCATGGCGTCGATGGGTGGTTCAAGTGCTAATGTGGTCTTAAGGTCTGGTGCTGATCTTTTCTTAGGTTCAGGTGCCGACCTTGTCTTGAGCTCGGGTTGGTCCTATTTGTGGAGACTTAGTGGTTGCAGTTGTGCATCGAGCTGTAGCATTTCCTGGGGCAATTCTGCAATCCCGCTTTCCAGAATAGGTGCTTCTGCTAAGGCATCTGCACTTATCAACGTGATAGTTGGAGAAGTTGGTGACGGCTCCCATACTGAGGAGAAGGGTATGTCCAACTCCTCAATTGGTTTTGGTGACTGGGGCAGAGTCATTTATCTTTCTTGTAGTTCTTTTTTGATGATTATAGCCAATAAGTGTGGAATCTTACATTTCTGGCCTAGAGAACCATCGAGTTTTTTGGTAAAGAAAATGACGAAGTGCTAGACCCAGTCTTGTTTTAGCTTCCTACTCAACAAAACAAATGTGTGGAGTGGAAGGAAGCATTCCTTGCCGTACTTTATTCCTAGGTTTGTGGATAGAAATTGTGCTGCTTCCTTGAGGTGATGGTCAAGGATTGAGTGAAGCAATATGCCATCTCTATGGATCAGGGTGCCCTTGGTGAGGAGAGACTGTACTTCGATAAACTTTGCATCAACAGACCGTTTAGGGTATTTGACACCTTGTTTTGGTAGTGAGAAAGCCCTTTGAATGACTGTACTATCGAGGATAATGTTCAGTGGACTCTGCTGTATAGTGATTGTACTGTACTTGCCATCCTTTGCATTGCTGGAGTAGTAAGAATGGAGAAAGTCCTTGATGTAGGTGGTCAGGATAGGACTGTCCTCCAAGGATTTGAGGCTCTCATGCAAACTGCCTAGATCCCGTTGCTCTAAGTAAGATGTTGCTTCTTGGGAAAGAGCATAAGTCGATGTGGGTGGCCAGACAAGTTCCAGTGATTGGGCCTTATTAACCATTGTGTAGGCCGGTTGTGCCTGGGGTGGCATTTGTTCTGCTTGGTCATGCACTGAATCTTCTTCAGAGCTATCGCTTTGGACCATGAATGCCTATGGTCTCTGTGGTTGAGAGGATGTAGATGGCTGTGAACTTTGGATGGGGTCCCGTGGTTGAGGCGATGGGCTCTTTCTGTGCATCCTCTTTAGTGGTGGCATCTTTTCTAGACCTGCATCCATGTGCATGTAGTGTATCATTGATCATTAAATTGATTGGCATGCCGGTATGACCTTTCTCTGTGTGTGTGTGGGAGAGAGATCTTTTTTTATACATCCTTTGAGAGTGTGGAATGAAAGTGTGTGGTACAATTATTCATGCAATCATCTATGTGTCTAAGCGAAAGCGTGTGAGTGCACGTGACCTAGTAGCTAAGTAGGGGCTAACTATATGCTTTTTTTTGTTGGGATTTTCATAGGGTAGCTAGAACTCATTCATCACTTCTGAGCTCTAGGTAAAATCGATTGATGCTACCTATATGTGCGAAGACGTACATATGCAAGTGAGTGCTTGTGATACAATATAATCCTAACTAAGGAAGACTTGGTTTCCCAAATCTTCGTTTTTGTCGGGGATGAATTGCGTGTTGATGTAGTAGCACTTCAGTCGGCTCCCATTTATTGTTGTGTTGAATTGGACTCCATCCAATGTTTCAAGTAGCACAACTCCAATGGGATTCAACTTTCATACTCAATATGGTCCTTGACCTAGATACTTCAGTTTCCCCTTGTGTACTTTGTCATTGTATAACAGGACTAAGTCGCCTTCCTTGATGTCTTTAGCTTTAAGGTTTCTGTCAAACCATGCCTTTGTTCTGTGTTTTTCTCTTGTCATGGCATGGTAGGTGACTAGTCTTATCTCTGTATGCTTTTCCAACTGATAGAATGTTTCTTTCAAGGACTCATGATCACCCATGCATTCATGTACTCCGATGTGTAGACTTGGTATTACAAATTTGAGTGGGACCATAGCTTTGAAGCTGTACACCAATTAACAAGGTGTGTTCCCTGTACTAACCTTGAATGTGGTTCTGTATGCCCATAAGGCTGCATGCAGTTTCTCTGCCCAATCAAAACGTTGTGGTTCTACTACCTTGGTGAGGATATTGCATATGATTTTGTTGGTGGATTCAGCGAGTCCATTCCCTTGGGGGTAGTAGGGTGTGCTTTTTCTATGGATTACCGTGAAGCCAGACAAGAGTTCTTGGATTACCTCATTGACAAAATGTGTGCCTCTATCCGACACAATTTCAATGGGGCATCCGAATTGGGTGATCACATTTTCGTATAAGAATCTTGATGTGCTTCTGGCATCTGCCTTTCTAACTGCTTTAGCTTCAGCCCATTTTGTAAAGTAATCAGTGGCCACAATGATGTAGCATGCCTATGTTCCTTTGCTGTTGGATGTATGGGACCCACATAGTCAATCCCCCATTTTTCAAATGGTTGTTGTGCAACAATTGGTGTTAGGGGATTGAAGTCTTTGTGTTGTGGTTTAATAGTCCGTTGGCATACATCACAACCTTTTACATATTCATACGCATCTGCCCACAGTGTTGGCCACCAGTAGCCTGCGAGGAGAACTTTTCTTGCTGTGGCTTCCCCTTGGAAGTGTCCTCCTGCAATGCCCTCATAAACTTCACTCAAGATTGGTAGGATCTCATGAGGCATTACACATCTTCTTAATATCCGGTCCTTGCCCATCTTGTATAGTTGTCCTGCAATGAGTTGATAGGGTGCAGCCTTTAGTATCAATTTTCTAGCATCTACTGCATTCATGTCAGGGGGTGGTCTTCCTGCCATCAAGAACCCAATGATATCTCCACACCATTCTAGAACAGCATCTATTTGAAATAGTGTGGCATTTGGTAAGTCAGCTTCTACTCCAGTGGCTTCTTCTCTTGACTTGACTCGAGACATGTGATTGGCAATGTAGTGTTGGGCACCTTTGCAAACCACTATTTTGAAGTTGAATTCTTGAAGCAAGAGGAGCCATCTGGTTATTCTTCCTATGGTACACGGCCGGTTTACAAGATAAAGCAATGCTTGATGGTCAGTGTAGAAGACAAAATCATTTGCCAGTAGATGTGCTGAAATTTCTTTACACTATACACCATTGCTAGAGCTTCTCTTTCTATGGTTGTATAGTTGATCTCTGCATCATTGAGTTGACGACTGGCGAAGTAGAAGGGGTAGTCTTTCTTATGTTCACCAGATTGACAAAGCACACTCCCAATTGTTTCCCACGACACAATGTGCATATAAGATCATGTCACATTGTACGAGGATATTTCTCTAGTTAACTATTGTGGCTGTTAATATCACAGTCTCACCTTGTATATGAGCAAGTTGTCTCTTGATTTTATTCTTGCCTCATCCTAAAAGTGCATACATTCTCCTTCAGCTCTTCCACTTGGTTCTCACTAATGGCAAGTCTTAGAACTCTATCTGATTTTGCTAGCTGCAATCGCACCTCTTGAAATTCTTTAGTAGCTTCAGCATAGGCCTCTCTCAAGATTGTTAGAGTACTTTGGTTATCAGAAAGGATGGAGGACTGCCTCTTAAATTTTCAAGAGCCATGGCATGCTCCTCCTATAATCTACCTGTAGGACATTGTACTTATTAAATTCCCAATAGTGAGCCTTCTCTTTACAACGTTGCACATTCTCTTTCTCACTGTGAGCTCCACCTTGGCTACTCTCTATCCAATTTGCATCCTTCTTGCTCTCTTCCCAAGTTGCTTTCTTTTTTGCTTTACTTTTCCACTGGTAAGGCATTTTCCAATAAGGGTTCATGTGCTGCACATACTGCTTCCAATCCCTCGGGGGACCATTTAAGAGGCGGTGGTTCTGATTTTGAGGGAGCTGCCTTTGCAAGGTACAATTCGACGATCCTTGATTGGACTCGTTCGAATTCATTGAAGTGCTTGACCTTGGCTTTTCTGCGATTTCCTCCCGCAGCTTTCTTGCAGGATCTTCTGCTGTTATTCAACTGCGGAGGTTCAACTTTTGGGAGCTCGACTGCCATTAGGGCATGCAAAATGGCCAGGTCATTATCAAAGATTTGATCTTCAATTTTAGCATTCGTAGCCTGTGTTTCAAGGTCCGAAGGAAAATCTGAGTCATCATTGGTATGGGTACCTTCTTCAGGTTCATTATCCCATTCAAGGTGAGCCATAAATAATGGCATCTCCAGATCGATTGGTTCTTCATGTGTCGGTGGAGGATTGACCTATAGTGCATTAGCATATATCTGTGAGAAGATGGGGTCTAATGAATGGCAGTTGTCGATGGTTGCCAATGTTTGTATCTAGTTATTGACATTGCTTTGTGAGTTACCTACTATGGCATGTTGTTGCAAGGGAGCTGATTTGCTCAAGATTGTCATGGAAGATGTGTCATCCAATACTCTAGGCACAATTGGTTTAATAGCTCCTATCCCCACATTCACCTTGACTGCAGTGTCTTGATTCTGGATTGTCAATCTATCAGTTCCCCAGTCATGGAGGACTGATGCTTCCCGTAACCAAGGATGTCCTAGTAAGATTTGATAGGATTTTTTGGGGAGATCCAAGATTGTGAATTGAAAGGAAAAGTGGACTCCTGCGATCTTTGTGGACATGCCATTCACTATTCCCAAAGGTTTAGCCCGTGAATCATCAGTAAGGCGTATGTTGAAATCAGCCTTTTGCATTGGTGGGAGACCCCATTCTTCGTAGAGCTCCTTTGATAGGACATTGACACCTGCTCCACCATCCACTATGGCTTGGACTTCATTATATGCCTTGTGGATCAAAGGCATAGTAATGTTGCATATGTCATCTCTCTCACCCATCTGCACAAGGCTATCTTCAATGTCGTTCATAGTTGGAGGGGGATTTGCACATTCAATATATCCTTTGAAATCTCCCAGAGATTGGGACAATTCCGTAAGAGGATATCAAGGGGAATTGACATAAGGCAACTCAGGATGCTAGAGAGTGCGGCTCCTTCAAGTCGATGTGGCAGTATATTCTATTGTGGAGTCTGTTGTTGGAACAAAGGTTCGAGTACAGTATCAATACTGTGTGGGGCCAAGTCATGGGTTGGGTCTTGAGCTTGTTTCCCAGCCTCAAATTGAGCTTATTCATTTTGGACCCATTGTTGAAGTTCCTAAAAATGAGCCTTCTCCACCTCTGCATTTGGGTATGGAACTTCTTTCATTTGAGGCTCAGGAGTTGATGTGGATGAGCTCGGCTGCTCATTGCTTGGCAGAGGTGGAGGCACTTGTGCTTTCTTTTTCAGAGTCGCTTTGGTTGGATTGGAACAATACGGTCCTTCATGGCCTCTTTCTGTTGGCGTGTAATTACATTGATAGGTTGTGACTTTACACTTGCCGGACCCAGACTTTGATGGTCCACCCCAATGATGCTGATGGGGACGGCACGCTTAACCTCTGTTTGTTCTGGGACCTTATTTTTCATGGGACAATCCATACAGGCATGTCCTATGCCACAATCTCTACAAAGTGGTTGGAAAGTAGTAGGGCTACCACAATGAGGGCACTCTATGATCCGATGATTTTCTCCACAACCGTAACACTTGATTGGTGCTCAAAATGTGTTGGGTCGTACTTGATTTGCATAAACTGGTATGAGACCCTCTACACCTTCTACATAGTACACTGGGTACTCTTCTTCATACTCAAATAGTGAGTCTACTTCCTCGGCTTGTAGTTGATGTATTGGAACTGCCTGAGGAACTGGATTTGGTGCTCTTGGATACGGTCGTGGATTTGGATTCCTAAGTAGTTGTGGGACTTGTGTCCAAACAGGAACAAGATTTAGCCTTGGAGCTGGGGGCACTTGTGCGAGTGCTAGTTGCCTATATATTGGCATGGGTGCCGCTTGGTATTGTGGAGGTCGAGTTAGATTGTTGCACATGTTGAAGATTTAACTGTTCTCATCATGACCACCGACGATGTAGATATGGCACCACAACCGTGGCAGTGGATTTGCTTGTGTAGTGATCCTAGCTCTTAGGACTGGGCACTCATTTGCTGTATGATTTGCCAAGCAGTGTGGACACTAGACATTTTCTCGCCGTGGATATGTTTGAGTTGGCGGTTGAGACAAGTGGGGCTTTTGATCCATGGCCTGCATCATATCTTCTTTCAACCTCAAAGTCATGGCCTCTAGGTGATCTTCATTGGATGTTTCGGCAGTGCCCTTTGATTTACCCTTTTTCGAGTGCTTATCTTGTGTATTTGATCTGGTGTCATCACTACTAGTGTCTGAGTCTGTCATGCTATCTTCGATGTCAATGGCTGTCACATGAGCAGCACTGAATGTTTCATAGCTACTTATCTTTTTCATATCCTTGTGGATTTTCTTTCTTAGACCTGCTATGAACCATGCTATGAGGTACTTGGCATCTGGGCGTGGGTCACATTTGGCAATCAATCTCTTCATCTTTCCCAAGTATGTGCGTACATCTTCCCTCTGGCCTTGTTCGATCTTACTGAGTTGGAGAACGGATCGTCTTGTAGCCTCTCTATTTGAAAGCGTCGTTTGAATTCGGTTTGAAGTAGGTCCCATGTGGCACATTCTTCCATGAGAAGTTCGAGGTACCATTCTGACGCTTCATCAGTTAAGGCCATTGGAAACCAAGCCACCTTGGTTTCATGGGATTGATCACCACCTGCTCGACATGCGGCATCAAAATGCTGGAGGAAGCGAGCTGGGTCTCCCCTACCATTATATTTGGGAAGTTCCAGTTTTCCCAAGGGTCGTCGACCTTGATTGTTATGATTTCGTCAATTGAAGAAGTTGTCAGCCTCTACATCGAGCTTGATATCCCCATCATGGTCATGATGGCATCCAGCCATGTTGGGGCATGGAGGAGTTAAAGGGAGTTGTTGAATCTCAGGGGGGGATTCGGGGTAGAGGATTGGCAGGGGCAGTGGTTGTAGTAGAGTTAGATGCAGATGTGGCAAGCATTGGAGTCAAAGGCATTGGCCGAAACGTAACTGCATGCAGATTGTGCATGATTTGCTAAGGGTGTCGATACCCCAAGTGCGGGTGTGGAGGTGGTGTTGTTAGGAGAGTTAGAGTGGTGTTAGTTTGTGTAGGGACCGTCATGTTAATAATGTGCCTAAGATTGTCCTACGTGTAGGGAAATGTGCCGGTGCAAACAAAGCGTTAATCAGAGGTCACAGCGTGAAAATACGAGTGAATTAGTGCAAAATGAGGCCCACACAGGGGCGCAAATGAACGAGTGCTAGGGGTGCCAAAATGGTGTGCAATGGGTTGGAAAAATACCTCATAGCGTGTGTTTTCGTGTGTGAAATTTGGGTTCAAACGGGGTTCATTTTGGGTCCCAAACGGATGAATTACGAGGGGGTAAAGCAGGGGTAAAATGTTGGTTTTGGGGGGGGGTGTGTCCTAAGGGTGGTGTGAATGGACTTTAGGTCCAACTGAGGGGTTGAAACCAAGTGACTCTAGTTAGACTAACTAACCTAGATCCTCCCAGTTACTATAACTAGGAGGTTTGACTAACTGTAGTTAATTACTAACTGAAGAGTTAGTCTAACCTAACTAAGGGTAATCCTAATCGAACCTAGTCTAACTAACTGTTGAGGGTTAACTAAACTAACCTAACTTCAGTTACTACTAACCTAACCTACGTGAACTAATCTAACCGAGGTTAACTAACTAACCTAGTTATCGTAACCTAATGAACCTAACCTAACTATAGTTAATACTAATCGTACTAAGGTTAAAGCTAACCCTAGGGTTAGTTTTAGCTTCTTCTTTTTTTTTGTTCCTGTGGGGGGGGGTGGGTTTGCACGGGGGCGTTGGTTTCGTGGGGGGGTTTTTTGCATGGGGGGGCAGTTTTTCGCAGGGGGTTTTGTGAAGAGGTGGGAGGGCGAGGGGAGAGAGGAGAGGGGGGTAGGGGAGAGGGGGTTCGGAGGAGAGGGGTGGGCATAGAAGGGGTTCGGGGGTGCGGTCAGGGGAGAGGGGCAGGCGTAGAACGGGTTCAGGGTTGCAGGATGGGGGGTGAGGGATGGAGAGCGGGGGGGCTGGGGGTGGCAGGGGGCGGGGGTGGCCGGGAGGTGGCTAGCGGGACGGGGCATCGGGAGCGGCCGGAGTATGGCTGCACCACGGGCGGGCAGTGGTGCCACACCGCGAGCAAGTGGTGGCACCGCGGGGTGCGGGCATGGATGTCACCTCTGGCGTGCCGCCGCGGGCAGAGGTGTTGTGGTGGCACCTCTATGGGGCATCGCTACGGGGCGGTGAGCGGGGCGGGCTGCGCGGGTGGCAGGGCGGTGATGCCTCTGTGGGGCGCTGCCACGGGGCGGGCCAAGGGGTAGAGCGAGGGGGGAAGAGAGAGAGAGTGGGGGTAAGGGGAAGAGAGAGAGAGAGAGAGAGGGGGGGGCAAAATAGAGAGAGGGGGAGAGGGGTAGAGAGAGGTGGGGGGAAAGAGAGAGAGAGTGGGGGTAAGGGGGAGAGAGGAGAGAGAAAAGAGAGAGGGGGGGGAAAATTAGTCTCACTGGGATGTAGCCAAAAGATTCTTGAGATACATCAAAGGAACAAGACTGTTTGAAATAAAATACAAAGGAGGTCATCCAAGGTTGCATGGATATTGTGGCAGTGACTATGTCGGAGATCATGAGACCAAGAGATCAACACAAGGATATGCATTTTTCCTTGGTCAAGGTGCTATACCATGGTTATCAAACAAATAGCCAATTGTTTCTTTGTCTTCAATTGAAGCAGAATATAGCTAGGGCACTCACTATAGGTGCATGTGAGGCTATATGGATCAAAAGACTATTGTTAAAAATAGATTACCTTGATGAATCAAAGACAACAATAATGTACTATGATAATCAATTAGCTCAAGCATTGACCAAGAACCCAGTATATCACTCTAGGACCAAGCTCATTGATGTTAGAGAGCGCTTTATCAGAGAAAGAGAGTTACTTGGTGACATCACACTACAGCAATGTGATAGCAAAGAGAATGTTGCAGACATCTTTATGAAACCACTTGGCAAAGAGCTTTTTGATAAGCACCAACAAGCTCTTGGTTTGACTTAGAGGAAGAACATTCCCATTAAAGGGGTGTGATGGAATGTAATTCTTAGTCCTTCTTCAAATCCCCAGAATCATCATTTTGAGGGAAGGCCTACTTCATGATGTTGATCTTGATGGAAGGTGTTGAGAAACAATGCTCAACATCATGTGTTCAAAATTGTGCATAGCACTAGCACATAGAGTGCTATAAAGGAAAGGGTTAGATGCCTTAACCCTAACTTTAACCCTGAAAGGGTTGTATATATTCTACATTTTCAACTAAATCTAGTGTACAATTAGTCATTTGTGGTGTGCTCTCTAGCTGCTCCCTCTCTTCTCATCTCCACTCTCCTCCTCTCTCCT
The DNA here is from genome assembly GCF_047967505.1 of Dipteris shenzhenensis. Classification (NCBI taxonomy): domain Eukaryota; kingdom Viridiplantae; phylum Streptophyta; class Polypodiopsida; order Gleicheniales; family Dipteridaceae; genus Dipteris; species Dipteris shenzhenensis. The sequence goes on from NC_141597.1 coordinate 15,248,975, forward strand.
CTTCATATTTTGTCAGATTTTGCAGTACCACTTCAATGTGTTTGTATATAGCATGTAGTAGAGTTGTTGCTGATAGACATAATGCTGACCATATAGGGTTAAGGTGGATTAGATATCTTAATTGAGCATGGTGTGATAATGTTGCAAGTTAATGGAGTGGGAAGGATGATTTGCCTAAAGATTTTTGTCATCTTGTAGCCTCGATGACTTGGGCTCCAATGTTCTAGCCATCTATGAAGCTATCCTGCACCTCATGATTTGCTACAACAATCGGAGCTATCCTGTTGTAGTTTGAGGCATATTATTGTTGGTGATTCATTTTAGTTTGTTGCCCATCTTCACGAATTCATTTTCCATTATGACTTCCTTATCTTCCAATTCATTGCTCATGGAGAAGTTTAAAGGGGAAGGATTCACAACCTGGCGAACAAGAATGCAACTATTGCTTATGTGAGAAGGAGTTTGGGATGTGATTGAAGATGATGAACTCAATGCTTCATCCTCTAATCTCAAGGTATGGAAGCAACATAATGCAAAAGCCATTTCTCTTATTGGTCTTTGCCTAGCAGATACACTGATCCACCACGTGGACTTCAAGACAATAGCCAAGAAAATGTGGGATCACCTTGAGAGTATTTTTGGTAATAAGATCACTAACTCAAAAGTTTTTTTGAAACTCAATTTCTACAAGTTGAAAATGGAAGATAGTGATCGCTTGGCAAAAATCTCTTGTTCATCAACTCTTAGGTTTAAAATGTGCACCAGATGATGACAACAAGATGGCTATTCTTGTGAAGACTATGGAAGGGGTTCCCTGATTTGAACAAACCCTTGAAGTACTAAGGCTTGCCACTACCACATTTGATGATATGGTAGCCCTACTTATTGAAAAAGATCATTGCAATAAGGAATCCCTTGTCATCTATCCTAGTGATCAGACATTTGCCTCCACAAACAAATGGAAGACCAATAAGTGCTACAAGGTGCCTCCAAGATATTAGTATTGATGTCATGGATCAATCATATGAGAGGTACTTTTTTGGTATATCACAAGTTTGATAACAAATGCCTGAATCAATAGACTTTTATAGGGATGAATTGTTCAAATATATGTGCATATGGTTTTTGGCCTTACAACTTCTAAGAAATGAAAAATTAGGACATTTATAAATTCCAAAATTTTTGAAATTTCTTGGCTTCAAGTGGCTCATGGGTGACATGGTTGTTCCATGCATAAATGGTTTTTAGATGAGTGGCCATCAATCTGAGGTGTAGCTCAACTACCTTGAGATCGAGGTGGTTTTTATGCAAACTTAGCCACCAAGTGATGGCTCCACCACCCAAATGCATGGCGACAGCCAAGAATCCCATGAAAATATTATTTGCTATTCATTGCTCTTCTCATCATTTGACCGATTTGAAGGTTCTAGTCAATGGTAGGTGATAGAGTCATTCTATATGGTGCTATGTTGCAACTTTAATGTTGTTCCCTCTATCTTGCTATCTCCATTGAGCTCTGCCATGCAGCACCCTTTTGTTGTTCTTTGAAGCCTTTGTAGTAGCCATCACTCTTTTGTTGTTCCATGTAGGCTTGTCATCTATGGAGCATTGGCAAGCTCCATTTTTTTGTTGTTCCATGCCACTTCGGATGAATGGAGTCTTGATTGCATTTGTTACAATGTTTGTTGCTTTGTTAATATGATCTTCCTACTATGACCGTAGCTCAAGTTCTTTAGATGGTATTGAAAAATTTCTTCAAATGTTTAGTACTACAAACTCTCAGTAGCACAATAGCTACAGCAGCCCCTCTTCTAGTCTTTTCTTTTTTGGAGAGTCTAGGGCCAATTTCTTAATTTTGGACTTACATTGTATAGAGGTATGCAGAAGTTTTCCTAGTTCAAAAAGAATGTAAATAGGAAAAGTGTGAACTAGGAAAAATGGAGCATTTTCCAAGTTTGATAACCAGAAAGACTCATTATACATAGATATTACCTACATAGGAAATGAGAAAATTTTCCTAAGTAGGAAATTTTCTATGTAGGCAGTATCTATTTAGGAAATGTCTAGTGAGTTTTCCTACATGTGAAACCTAGAAATTGCTCCATTTTCCTAGTTTGCACTTTTCCTACTTATGCTCATTTTGAACTTGGAAAATTCTTATTTTTCCTATATAGAGAATGGTCCAAAGTTTCTTGTGATATATATCTCTGCGAACAAAAATTGCATTCCCTCCCTTGCCAAATCAACTTTCTATGCTTACAGCATTGTCTTTTACTCGAGAAAATTGTCTTGAGTGTGCTCACTATATCAAAAACATAGCTTCTCAGTTGCTACTATAAAGAAGGAAAAGTAGGGAAAGTTAGGCTTGAGATGCTCTAGTACACAACAAAGATGAACTAATACAGCTGGGTATAAAATGAGGAGGGGGGGGAGGTGCAGATAGGAGGGGCAGTGAGGCCTCTCCAACAAAAGGAGGAAGAGATGGGGAATAAGAAAGGGTGAGAGAGGGGAAGGGAGGGAGGGAAAAGGAGAAGCAAGGGAGGAGGGAGAGTAGGAGGTAGAGGAGGGAAGGAGTGAAGCGGGAGGTGAGAGGAAGAGGAGGAGGGAACACGAGGAAGAGGAGGGAAGGAGGGAGCGGGAGGTAGAAGAGGAGGGAAGGAAGAGGAGGGAAGGAGGGATCGGGAGGCAAAAGCGGAGGGAGCAGCAATTAGATTAGATAGGCTGATTTGTGATTAGATTAGATGGGTTAATTAGTTAGTAGCTTAGGTTAATTTTCAATTAGGCATGTCACAACTAATTAATTAATAGGTTTGTAGTGCAGATGTGAATATATAAGTAGATACTTAGGTGTGCTAAAGGTGGCAATTGTGATGCTGTGGACTGGTGGTACCTTATGCCCCTTCAAATTTATGGCTTTAGATTCCAACCTAGCATATCTATGCACCTTGTGTAGCTGTGCATTTAGCTTGGAACAAGCATATCCATAACATAGACATTTAAGAGCTATGAGAAAACTAGGAAGCAACTAGTGGCCTCTGTGATCGAAGTCAAGCAAGTAAGAAATCATAGATACAAGAGCCAATCTTTGTCAATAGCCAATTTTTATCGAGCATCACTATTTCACATGAGATAATATCTTAAGCAAGCATAATAGATTGAAAGAAATGCATGTAGCCAAAGAAAATAGAGATTCAAAGTTAAATTCCCCTGGATTATATGTCTGACTGTCCAACATAAATGAGAAGATGCGAGCTATCCTTATCGATTAGTTGATCAAAGTGCATTTTAAGTTCAAATGCATGCCAAAAACGCTCTTCCTCAACAAAAATTTGTGTTGAGAGAGAACTTGCAACTTGTAGGGTTAGCAGCCATGCTCGTGGCATCCAAGAACAAAGAGATATGGGTTTTGGAGGTCCAAGATATGATCAATAATTCATATACCAGGGAGACAGTGTTGGAGATAGAAAAGTAGACATTGAAAAATATCCAATTCAATCTCATTGTACCAATGCCCTATGTGTTTTTGGTGCACTTTCTCAAGACAACTACAATAGCATCCAACAAGCAATTGGATTTGCTTGCTTTCAAAGCTTTGCCTCATGGAGTATAGTATGATGACATACTCTCTTTTCTTGTTGGCTACTACTCTTGTGTACAATGCACTTCAAACGTTCAAGACAATGCCTAGATGGAACACCCTTTTGCATAGCCATTTCGGCTACTCATGCATATGATGCCATGGCATGATTGCATGAGAAACACAACACAACAAAATGAGAAGCAGCCTTTGATGCACAATTATGTTTTTGACACCACAAGCTATGCAAAAACAATTGCTCTTCTTGATGGATGGATGCATACATGTTGTCTCAAGCAGCTTGCATAGCTTGATCATAGTAGTTTTTGGCACAATCTTGATCTTTGTGATGTCCCACAACAACTTCATGTATTGTCAGAGAACCTCTCCATCATTCATGCATGCCAAGGTGGATCTTTCATGGAATTCTTCAGACCTCTTGTAATCACCTTTGGCCTGTAGAATTTTATGAAAGAGATCAGTGAGATGCTTCAAAGGGCTTGCAAAACTCATCAAAAACTTGTTGCCAAGAGACATTTTGGCTCACCTCGTACAACTACTGAGCATAATTCCTTAGAACCAACGGGTTCTGTGGATTGGCTTGCAATAGCCCCTAATAGTACAAAGATGAGCAAGAGCCCATGACTTCTATTGAGGCAAAGAAAAGCTTGCGACCTCCATACCTCCCTCAATCGATGCAATAAGCTTGAGCTTTATTGTAGTGATTTCTATGTTTGTGGTTAATTGAATGTTGCTATGACTTGAATTTGCACTTAAATGATTAGTGGTAGCAATCTGTGGCTGGAATGAATTATGATTGTTGTGAATTTTTCTTCTTGAGTCCTTGGAAATTGTGATTGCTTAAGTACTACTCAAGGACAATTTTGCAAAATCACATGAGCCAAAAATTTACTATTATGTTTGCAGAGGATTCCATGAACTTGCATTAAAACTTTTCTCAATCTAGCTTCCATATCCTATTCTCTGTTGTTGTATACTATTGTACCTACTATCCACATAAGGATGGATCGCTTTGATCACTTCGCTTACTCTCACAGAGAAGATGATTATAGTGACTCAAAGCCTTTCCTCGCTACACTCAAAGAATACTTTCCAATATCTAGTAGCATTAGGAGTAGTTTTTTCACTGGACAAACACAATTCACTAATGCTACAGCAGGCAGCCTAGGGGGAAGTTTAAATTTTGTGAGCCTTCATTAAACCACTGTCATAAATCTAGGATTTTGATATTTATGAAGATCCAATGGTTTGAGTTATAACTTTATTATTGGAAGAGAAAGGAAGGAAGAAAGAAAAGTAAGAAAAAAAAAGTGGGCTCGATTAGATAATTAGGTGCGTTGAAGGTGGCAATCTTGCTCCTATGGACTGTGTTGCGATCTTATGCCCCTTCAAAATTATGGCTTCAGATTCCAACCTAGCATATCCATACACCTTGTGTAGTTGTGTGTAAATCCTAGAATAAGAATATTCATAAGTTTGTTGACCTACATATATTTAAGATCAAAGAGAAAAATGGGAAGCAACTAGTGGCCTCTATGACTGGAGTCGAGCAAGTAAGAAATTGGAGATATAAGAGCCAATATCTATCAATAGCCAATTTTTGTGGAGCATCACTAAAGCGCATGAGATACTATGTTACGGATTAAAAGAAATGCACACAACCAAAGAAAATAGTGATTCAAAGTTGCATGGCCCAAGATTATATGACTCACTAGTCTGACATAAATGAAAATATGCAAGCCATTGACCTTGGACTTGAATCAAGGGACCATATTAGAACCCACATTTCCCCTCTTAATGAGGCCTCCCCAAAGCCAAGGAGCCCACCAAAGTGCATCCACCATCCACTAAAGGCATCCTAGACCTTTGATCTATCCACCATCCACCTCCATCCAAAGTCCAAGGTTGCCCAATTTCAAAATAAAGGTACCCATGTTAGTTGAGTCAATGCTATAGGTCCCTTAGCCCATGGGTTACCATAGTAGGTTCATTTCTAATTAACTTAATCCATTCCTTATTGGGCCTTTATGAGACCCCAAATCTCCCCTAATGCATCTCTATCCCATGTGATAAAAGATTTGTTGGATGTATTATAAGGAATAACATCTCCAAGTATTTCCTCCATATCCTTACATTTATGCTTTAGCTAACATGTGTGTTAAGAATGTTTGATATAATAACTATCACCTTATCTTCAGCAAGTCTTCTAAAATGGAAAAGTGAATTTGGATCTCTATCAAGGATTGTACCAAATGAAATTACTTCTCTATTGAGACATAAAATCACCTCCATCCCAAAAGCAAACTTTGTAGCCATCTCCTTTGCAAGCTTCCTTTGCAATCAAGCTATAGAGCTAATTGAAAGAAAAAGAAATTAATTTATAAAAAATGTATAATCAATAAGTAGATTATGGATTTGATAGTAGAAAACTCAAAAATTTCATGGTGATATTTAGAACTAGTCAAACATACATATAATTGGCTTAAGGTATATTAGGATTTACTTTGACTAGAGGCACACACATAGGATAGAATCACACCGATGCATATTTGTGAGAAATAAGGAAACATGCATGCCCAACCATGCAAATGATATCCAATGGGTATGATTCTTTGTAAGGGCCTCAAAGTGGGTGATTGTTAACATCCACAGAGTACAAATGCCAAATGCAAGGTAATCAATGATTAATGGTGACCAAGCCCAATTATCTACTTCAATAGGATAAGCTCAAGGGAATTTGACACCCAAATACACCAAGGTTAAAGATTACAAGCAATGTGCATACGGAAGGAGTATAGCTCAAACTCAAGGAGTTTGATCCCCAAATACCCTAAGCCTACCCAAAAGTCCAAAGATTCCAGGCAACGTGCACAAGTTGTATGTTCTAGCTGCCCCTGTTGAAAAAAGGAGGTGTTGGAACAAGGAGATGGAAACTTCCAGACCACAAAGAGTGCATGCACCTTGCACTGTTCAGCTCCACATTCACAAGAAATAGTGATGCCAATGGAAATAGCCATGAAAGGAGTATAGCTCAAAGTCAGGGAGTTTATTCCCCAAATATCATCCTAGGACAGGGTTATCGTTGAGTGTCCTAATGAAGCTGAGTCTCGCCACTCTAGGTTTGAGTCTCATGCATCATGCATGACCACAAATAGGTGAAGGTGTGAGGGCAATCAGGGAGTTTGAGCCCCAAATCACTCGAGCCTAGGAGTGGCGAGGCTAACACAAGCGCTATTTGGGAGCCGGTTAGGACCACTCCCTAACACTAGGTTTGTCCCAAGCCCTTTAATATTGTTAACACAAGTGCTATTTCCACTAGTAGGGAGAGTCGGTAAGAATAGCAATATGCCTTAGCACCCTACGAGCCCTATGCACCCATGGTTGTAAAGTGAGGGAGAGTGCTAAAGGGTTGGCCCTCCCTTCAAAAGGTGACTTGTATAAAAGGCCATTGAAGTTTGACTTTGGTCTTCATTGTTGTTTGCACAAGTTTGAATACAAGCTCCCTCTTCTCTTCCAAGAGAGCATTTTGGGTGTTCTCTTGTTTCCATTGTAGTGCCTTTGTGGTTGTCACTCTATCCCCCTTCATTCCCTTCTCCTTCTTCCCTTCCTCCTCCTCCCTTCTCCCTCCTTCTTTCTCTCCCCTCCCCTCTTCCCCTTCACACTTTCTCGCGTGAAACCACATTTCCACAATTCGAAGGCCGCTTGAGTGACACTTGCAAATGGCTTGTGATATGCATTGCTCCCACAATGAGTAGCCGGGAGTGGAAGCTCCATCGGCATATCTTCAACTACCCCATGACATGTGAGTCACTGCTAAGACCACACTAGATTTTTGGCACCACTGTCGGGGAGAAAAGGTATGCTTTTGATTTGCACTTGTCTCCCTTCATTATATTCCCATTGCACAAGGTTTCAAGCTTAACTTGGAACTTGTTAGTGGAGTTGTAGATGTTGGGGTAAAGGGCAGTGTGCCCACCCACTTGTACAGTCCCCATGTATACTCGTATATATATGATAGAAGAATAAGCTGGAGTAGCTTTTGCTCCACCACTTTTGGTGTCTCCTATCCCTTTGTGTGTGTGCTCTCCTCTTCCACAACTGGTATCAGAGCCTGGTTGAGCTTGGTGAGTGTGGCTAACAAGGAGAGAGTCCGGTGGAGCTTCAAGCAGTGCATCCCAAGAGTAGGAGCCAGGCCTCCACCTCGAAGGAAAGAGCTACAGAGAGAATAGCATGTGGATCGTTGCTGGAGTCTTCCTTTCTAGCACTAGTGGATCTGAATGCGACGATGGGGACAAGTAACAGTTGTCTCATTGAAGAATTTCCACCTTGTTACAGCAGCAACGGATCATTTGCTTGACACCAAGAGTGAAAGCAAGAAGAGCATGCTCACATCCTTGGAGATACCTGCTTCAAAATCACCAGTAGTAGAGTCAATGATAAGCACAACGCAGTTGACATCTCTATTATGGGTTTAGAATGATGTTTTTTGGCACGACAGAAGACGCAAGTGTTTCCCAAGAAGACTTCCTGCTGTGTTGAAGATTTGGGTCGTTTTGCACATGAAGGATTGTAGGGAGTGGCTCAGCAAGGCCTATACTCAGAGTCTTGAATGTGGTCATCATTGTGGTGGGCTGAGAGGTGAACGAGTTTGCTTGCCACATTTATGCATACCGTCCTTCTGCAGACGATTTCTGCTCAATTTGCACGGTTGATCCTCCTTATAGTGCCCCATCAATTCAACTGAAGTGCGGGCATATCGTTTATTTTGAATGTGCAAAGAAGTAACTGAAGCAAGGTTTTCCTAGTCCAGAAATCCGCTTTGGATACCTAACTGCTCACAGTGCACAAAGCGCATGAAGCATGATATGCGGGAATCATTGGATTTGCTGAACTTGGTAAAGGCAAAAGCAATGAGTTAATGAGTTGCCAGATCTTGCGAGTGGATGAATTAATGTGAAAGTGTTATCTTGCACAAGTGCTTCTCACCTCATCCTTTCTATTCTGTAATTTCCATTTTACAAGCTCCCACTGGTGTGTGGTTGAGACGTGCTTTTTAGCACTTTTGGTACAGGGAAAGTGAGGTCTTCTTGCAGGAATGTCTCCCATACACAATGAATGCATTTGGGGCAAGAGGTTAATGCCATTTTTGACACTGTTTTTTGACACTTGAAAAGTGGCAAATGCATACATGTTGATGCACTTTGGCAAATTGATGCAGTAAATGTCACTTGGTATATGCCATTGGTGATGCATTTTGGATGCATGCATGAGTGGCAAATGCATACAATTTGATGTTCACTTGAATGCCAATATAATGAGGCCATATACATGCAGTAAATGCATTTTGGGGACTCTTGAAAGGCATTTTTTATTCTCTGGTATGCAATTTCCAGAAAGCGGTTTATGCATTGGATGCCACAGTATATGCAAGTATTTTGCTCAGAAATTGGATGTTCAATATCTGGTTATGCTTTGAAGCCCACGAGCTGTTTTTTTTTTAAATGACAGAACAGTCATTTTCAGGACTGAATATCTCTTTCCTGGTGCAGAATTGCACTTTGTGCCGAACTGGAAAGTTGTAGTTCACTGAACATACTACAACTTTGCTTTTGGAAGCAAGTTGATCCGGTATAAGCTGCAGGAGTTACAGCCTCTGCAAAACCACAAAAAGTTGCAGTCTACTGTCTATTTGTGACCAATGTGCAGGAAGCTGTTTTTCAGGTGAGAATATCTGAGAATCCAGAAGGATTTGGCTCTTGAGGTCAACTGACAAGTTGTAGATCTTTCTACTAGCTACAACTTTGCTGTTTACAGCTTTGGCATCTGGTCTTTTAGTGAAAAGATATCACTGTTCAAAAACAGGGACAGCGTGTTATTTTGCCCAAAGTGGCTGTGAGGTATTGTTGCAGGGATTTCTCTTGCACAACAGTGAATTGGGAACTCACAGTAAATTACAGAAAGTGATTGGGATCTCACTTCAGTCCAAGGGCATTATTGGCATTTTGGCAAATCACTTTGGCACATTTGGCAAGTGGTGAATGCTTGATTTTGTTGCCAAAGGATTGCACACTTGAGGTGATGCATTGGTGTTGCAGTAAATGCCATTTCGATGCATTATGGATTTGCATTGGTGGATGCCGCACTGATGTTTATGGATAGTTGAGCTGGGCTCCTATTGCCATTGGTTGAGCAGGCATTGCTCATTTGGTTCAGTGCATTTCTTACTTGGATTGCCAGGCATTGGTAGGTTACTAGGCTGCATATATTCTTGTTTATTCCTCTTTTTGGCTGAGTGCTTTTGAGCATTGGATCAGCCAGTTTATTTGGAGACCTGATTGGTCTGGACAACACTATATATTTGTTCATTTGGGTTGCCTATTGCACTATACTGCTCTTTGGTTGTGACCTATTGTGCCACAGATATGGCATCTACAGCTGGTAGTGCCCTCTTTGATATTGAGAGGTTAGATGGATCAAACTTTCAGTATTGGAAAGAGCACATTTATGATGTGTTAGTGTAGAAGAGGCAGCATAAGCCCATTCAATGCAAAGGTGTCAAGCCTAATAGCATTAAACAGAGTGATTGGGATGACATGGATGAGCAAGCATGCTCTATCATTCAGTCATCACTCTCGAAGTCAGTCTACTTGCAGGTACAGGATGGTGTACAGGGTGTAGACTACCATGCATATGAGTTTTATACTCGTATATGCCGGATGTATGACCATGATAGTGTTATGTTACAGCATGATGGGCTGAAATGTCCTGATGGGCTGAAATACAGCCTTGATATGCACTCCAAAAGTCGATCAATTGGTAGAAACAGGTCATGTTCAAGGGGGAATTCTAGGAGCAAGTCTAGCTCTCGGACTTGTATTAGATGTTTCTATTGTGGAAAGTATGGCCACATGAAAAAGTATTGCTGGAAATGGCTGAGAAAATACAAGAAGAAGAGCAAGGTTAAGAATGACATGAAGAAGGAGAAGAAGCATGTTGAGCTTCAAGGCGTGGATGCCAGGGTTTCCACTGACAGTAGCAGTGATGAAGGCATTCTTTTGTCTATGTCTGACACCTCCTTCTTGGCCACTGATGTACCCATTCTCGGCGATTGGATGTTAGATCCATGTGCTTCATGTCATAAGACTCCCCATAGGTCATGGTTCAGTGCATATCAGGAATGCATTGTGGAGAGTGGTTTGATGGGCATTGATCATTCTATGGATGTCTATGGTTATGGGGATATCCACCTTGTTATGCCTAGTGGCTCTATTCTTGTTCTACAGAGGGTTAGACATATACCAGGATGTGCTACGAGCAAGATCAGTACTGGATAGTTGGTTGAGGCAGGTTATCATGTCTCTTTGGGTGATCATGCATGGAAGATTGATGTATATGATACATTTCAGCGCTTCTTGGGTAATGCTGAAAATCAGTCAGGAAAGAAGCTATTGAGCTTGATGACTGATGGTGATGCAGAGTTTACCTCTTCTAGATTTCAGCATCTATGTGATACACTTGGTATCAGGAGGATGTTGACCACTCCTCATCTTTCTGCTCACGATACCTTAGCAGAAGGCATAAATCAGATTCTATTGGACAAGATTGGTAGCATGCTACGGTATGCAGGTCTTACCAAATGCTATTGGGCTGAGGCATGTAAGACAGCTACATACTTGCTTAACAGGTCACCCAGGAGATCTCTGAATGGTAGAGTGCCATTTGACTTCTTGACAGGCAGGGCACCATGTTATGAGCATTTACGTGTGTTTGGCTGCGAGGCTTATGCTCATGGTTCCCGATCGAGGAGGTGTATCTTCCTTGGATATAGTGAGTCCAGTAAGGACTACAGGTTATGGGATTCTTCAACTAGAGAATTGATACGCAGCCATAATGTCTATTTCAGAGAGGATGCTATGTTTGGACAGCCCAGGACTATGGATAGCAGGAGAGTGGTGTTCCACGAGGGTGTAAGTGCACTGATACCTCCGAATTCTATGCAGGGACAGCCCATATCCCTTGGAGTGGGAGGTTTTTCCCACGGTGAGCAGGTTATAAAGTTGGGACAGCCACGATTACTTTCTGATTTTGGTCAGAGACGGTCAGATGTCTCTAGTATTCCACAGGTTTATACTCCTATGGAGATTGTTGATGCATCTTCTATGGATAGTTACAGTTTACTCCCAAGATGCGGAGTGCCTCTTGCAGATGAGGATGAGGCTATGCATGGTGAGGAGGATACCTTGGCTAATGATGCCCGGTATGATCCATTGGCTGGTTATGCCAGGACAAATGTGGTTTCTGCAGTTATTGACTCGGGTCATATTGCGCATGGGTAGGAATCATTGATATGTTTACTTCATAAGTGCCTCCATGGCCAGAAGCAATCCCCTCGAGCTTGGCTTCATAGGTTTGATACCGTTATGAGAGCTCAGGATGTGATGCACAGTGAGACAGGTTATGGTCTCAGTATTCAGGAGGTCGCTATCCTTCTGAGGTTACTTGCCATATGGTTCCTTATGGACAGGGATGCTTTGCAGTGGGAGCTGCATGATCTTGATGATGTTTGTCAGATACTTGGTTATTTCAGTATGGACAGGGGGAAGTTACTGAGTACTCCATTGCCTATATTGGCTCCATACTTGAAACACAGCAGGTTTGATGATCACAGCAGCAAGTTATGGTTGATATGGCAGCCATAGTACTTCATGCATCCATGACTATGTTGAGACTTGGTTCTCACATGTTTGCCATTGGGGCTACACTTCCAGTTCTTGCTTCCGTTGTAGTGGGAGTTGGTAGCATAATTATGGCAGATTTTGGCAGTAGGGAAGCAGTTGTGGACATCAGGTCCTTCTGTTTCTAGGAGCAGCATGTAGGTGATGCAGGTTGGGTAGACCAGCAGAGGTCTATTATTGGGCATGTGCTTATGGTCACAGGTGGTACAGAGACATTTTCTTTACATAGTGACAGTTCGGGTGCTATGGACTTAGCACAGGAGCACGTGGTGGTGAGAGTTCACTCTCCCAGTGAGATCTGGCATGAGATCTTGGTTGACAGTCATCTACAGCTTGTCATTTTCTATCCTGCAAACCTGATGTTTGCTAGCAGCTTATCCTCTATGCACTTTGCACATTGTAAAGTGCCGATGGGCATAGGATGACGGTCTGGTCATCTTGTTTTTCAGCATATGGCTGATTGTATTGTATGTGTACTATATTCCCTTAAAGGCACACTGCCTTTAAGTGGGAGGTTGTTGGGGTAAAGGGCAGTGTGCCCACCCACTTGTACAATGCCCATGTATACTCATATATATATGATAGAGGAATAAGCTGGAGTAGCTTTTGCTCCACCACTTTTGGTGTCTCCTATCCCTTTGTGTGTGTGCTCTCCTCTTCCATAGTAGAAGAGAAGAGAGGTGGAGAGAGAGAGAGAGAGAGAGGACATAAATCCATTTTTTCATGTACGAATGCCATTTTCCAGCTTGGGAAGCTTGTTTTGGTTGCTTTTTGGTGTTTCAAGTTGATAGGAACATCATAAACTTGATTGCTAAGGTGTTTGTGTAGTCTAATCACCTCAAAAAACAAAACTGTGGATTTTTGTTAAGTTTTGAAGTAGTTTCATGCTCTAGAACTTCCCTTTTCTGAGTTTTTGCATTTTGACTTCCAAAAAGTGTTTGTTTTCAAGTTTTTTTTTATATGGAGTAGGTAGATAGGTAGTGTAGCACCCCCCATCACAAAAAAACAGGAACAGAAACTGCAAAATCCTTAGAAATCACCCAATCTCAGTCAGTGCAACTGTGTCTAACTACCCCGTCAAGTCGGTGCTGTAGCATATCGCACGGACCAAATTCCCCATCAACCGTTGCATTATCCAGATCTTAGTGAAATTATTATTTTTATTTGAGGCCATTTCAAGGCTCATTTTGGTGGTGGAAGTTTTCCGCAGGCACTCAAAAAAGTGCATTGTTTTTTATGTGCGACCATTGTTCTATAGGTCAGTGAAATTACATCGTATGCCTGTGTGCAGAGATATTGGGAGTGACAGAATCATTATTATTTCCTATTTATGCATAATCATCACTAGGAAGTGACTGTGTGGTCAAATACTACTCTCGTCAATTTTGTAGATTTGCCCTTTTGAGGCAGAAGTTGTGTTTTTTTGCAGTGACAGAATATTTTGCAGTGTTCTGTAATGGCATTTGATGCTCTTTCACAGATTGTCACTGAAAAGCTTGACAAGAACAACTTCCAAGCATGGAAGTTTAGAATGACGAATTTCCTTAAGGCAAAAGGCTATTGGGAGTTCATTACTGGAGCTGAACAAGAACCAGTTATTTCTAATGTTCCCAATCAACAGGAGTTGCACGCATTTAAAGGTTGGCATGAGAGAGCTAGAAAAGTTATGTATTGGCTGTCTATCAGTATTTCAGATTCTATTATTGTGCATATTTAGGATGCAAGCATGCCAAAGGAGGCATGGGATACTTTGACAAAAATGTATAGCACAAATACGCAAGCCAGGAAAATGCAGCTCAAATAGGAGTTGCATAATGTGTAGAGAGAAAATATGAGCATCAATGACTACCACATGAAGGTGAAGAAGATTGCAGATGCACTTGCTTCTATTGGGTCACCAGTGGAAGAATATGATTTAGTTTTTGTGACCTTGAATGGTCTAGGAAAGGATTATGCACAATTCTGGACATCCATTCTATTCGTGAGAATTTTCCTGATTTTGAGGAGTTGATTGCTCTTCTAATTTTTGAAGAGCAAAGAAATGGTGGTGCATCTTCTTCAGGAGGAACTTCAGAAGAAGTTGTTTTCTACTCAAATGTTGGAAGAGGTAGAGGCAGAGCTAGAGAGGCCAACTTGAAGGCCATGGTAGAAATCAAAATATGCAGCAAATTCAAGAAAACCAGTCCTATGGAAGAGGACGTGGTAACTTTAGAGGCAGGGGGAGCCAAAGAGGTTATGGTGGATGGCAGAGAGGCCAAAATGCAAACAGCAATGTTGAATGCTAGTGCTATGGTAAAATGGGTCATATGGTTAAAGACTGCCATAAAAAGTAGAATGACATCATGATTAGAAAATTGTAGCAAGGCAATTATGCATCCTCTAATAGATAGGGTGATGACAGAAATGAGTATGTGTTTATGGTGTAGCACATAACCAATTCTGTGACAAGTGCAGAATAAAGCAATGATGTGTGTTATGTTGACTCAGGTGCATCAAACCACATGACAAGTCATGCAAAATGGATGCAGGATGCAAGGAAAATGGAAAGACCGGGATTTGTGGAGACTGGTGATGATACTGCACATCCTATTGTGCAGATTGGTAAAACTCCTTTGTCTATGCAGGATGAAAAAAAGAAATACCTGTCTGATGTATTTCATGTCTTGGATATCCCCAAGAACTTGGTTTTTGTTGGTCAAATGGTTGAGTAGGGCTTGCAGGTTAGATTTAATCCTCATGGATGCTTTGTTGAGGATATGAAAAATAAAGGTCGCTTGATAGCAAAAGGGAAGAAGAAGGGCAAGATGATTACATTGGATGCAGACATGCCTAAATTGAGTGCAGTAATGTTTGGACATGGGACTGGTGTAGTTGCAGATATTGATATCTGGCATAAACACATTAGTCATGTTAATGTACAGTGACTTAAATTAATGCAAGCCCAAAATATTGTTGCAAGATTGGCTAAGTTCAAGGTTGCAGATATGCATAAGGTATGTGAAGCCTATCAGTCTGGAAAACAGGCAAGGAAACCATTTCCTAGACATGTTCAAGAGAGTAAGAGGCCATTGGAATTAATCCACTCTGATGTGTGGACTACTAAAGCTGCATCTATTGGAGGCTATCATTATTTTGTCACTTTTATTGATGACTACAATAGAAAAGTTTGGGTTTATTTTATGAAAAAGAAAAGTGAAGTGTTTGGGCATTTCAAAGCTTTTAAAGCTATGGTTAAAAAAGAAACAGGCCTGCAAATAAAATGTTTAAAGTCAGATGGAGGGGGAGAGTACCTCTCAAATGAGTTTGCAAGTTTCCTGCAGGAGCATGGCATAAAGTAGCAATATTCATGTAGTCATACCCCACAGCAAAATGGACTTGTAGAAAGGAAAAACAGGCATATTAGAGAGGTATCTTGTGCCATGCTTAATGAAAAAAACCTGCCAAATTATTATTGGGCTAAAGCAGTTGCTACAGCAATCTACATAATGAACAGGACTCCCACTACAACAATACATGGCATGACGCCAAAGGAGAGGTATACTAGTAGGAAACCAGATATTTCTCATTTGAAAGTTTTCGGTTGCATTGCCTATGTTCATGTGCCAGATGAGTTGAGATCCAAGTTGGATCCAAAAGCTGAGAAGTGCATCTTTATTGGTTATTCTTTGCAGACGAAAGGGTATAGATGCTATAACCGTTCTAGTTGTAAGTTCACAATAAGCAAAGATGTTGTTTTTGATGAGATGAGTAGTTGGTATAAACCAGTAAATGTGATTGATGATGTAGATGCACAAAATGGTGATGCTGCACACAATTCACAGCAGTAATCACAAAATATTAGTGGACATGTGGTGTCCTCTAGCAGTGGTTCACATACTTCACCATGGATATGTAGAATCACATGGGATATAATAGATGCATCTTCGAAGAGGACTGAGAGCACAAGATGTAACCAAAATGTTGTTCACTATAGATTGTGAGAGAGGTGACTCTCTCTTATAGATATGGGGAGAAGGCACCTTCCCTACATTAGTGGGACTAGCCTAAATCAAAGGAACCTCCCATGTGGGGGCCTTTGGCTTACATCACCACTTAGGTCACACACTAGACAGATCATAGCACTAGATGTGCCTTTACAACACACACACACACACACATGTGACTCCCCTAGATGCACACATGCACCATAGAGCAAGCCCTTGATCACACTTATCCCAACATACCCCCCCTCAAGGGGTTGCCTCTTGCAATGTCAAGGATACATCTAGTCTCATAGCTTCTCATGCCATCTCATGGTGGTCAACGACAAATCTATGGCTAGGATCTCATGCTAGCAAGGGTTCCCAAGGGTGTGAGGTTCATAAAAATGGGATATACAAAACACATAGCATATGGTCTACATGATATGGTGACCAGAGGTGATTTACAAAAGACAAAACATATGACATTCTTTTTGGAGTACTACTCCAGGCAAAGAACCTCAAAATTTGACCAAGTGATGATAAACAAAAATTAAAGAGACAAAGTGCTCAAAAAGCATAGTCTTTATCTTCAAAGTTTGATTCTTCATTTGCTGATGGAGTTCTTCCTTTAGCTAGATTTGCTTTGTTGTTGAAGTAGCCCTTCTTCACAAGAAATGCTTCATTTTCTTTGGAGTTGTTATTTTTCATGGAATAACACATTCCCTTTTGAAATTGTAGCCAAAGGAACTTAATGAGCAAGATATATTTGAAGCATTTCCCTTGTGCACCAAATACTGTGAGAAGATGATCCCAAGCTTCATGTGAAGTTTCAAAGCCATCAATGTGGTGAATGTATGAGTCACTTAATCCCAAAGCAATGATAGCAAGAGCCTTCTTGTCTTTGATCAACTAATTAGCTTCTTCTTTTGTAGACTTCTTTTTCTGTCCATTCACAACATTCCATATCCTCTTTTTCATATGCACAAACTTAGCTTTTGTTTGCCAAGTATGGAAACTAGTTCCATCAAGCTTCTCTACTTTCTTGGGCTTAGTCATGTTTACAATTCAAGTACTCATAAATCATGGTCAAACAGAATCACATAGTCATCATTCTAAATGCAAAGTATAAGGACACTTATGAGCTACATGACTGAGTTCTACTACTCAAGTACAATCAAAACAATGAAAGTTTGCAATAAATAATAGAAGCCCCAAACTTATGGTGATTGCTAATTTCCCTTTGACCAAAATATGCAAAATTCTGTCAGCAGAGATCAAGGTAGATTGGAGGCCACAATTCGCATAGCTTGTAGCTCTATTCAAGTGCCAGGTTGCCATGTAGAAGCTTGGCAAAATCGACTAGTCTTTTGTCTGTTTCTCCTCCAATACTTGACCAAACGTGCTCAAACTTCATCAGCAGCTTGCTTGTAGTGTCTCCCAACTCGTGCTTAGAGGAATTTGGAAATGAGTGACCATAGAGTCGGCATTTGGCAGACTATTTTCTTGTTGGCACAAGCGACGGAGGCAAAATTTTGCCATAAGCTTCGAGCTAAAGGGGCGCCCTACAAAGATTGTTCTACAGCACAAAGGGCTTGGACAATGGTTGCTTGTAGGTAGAGAACAAGCTCACACAAAATTTTGGAAGGAAAGAGGAAAATGGAGATGATGAGGAATCTTTGAAAAACTAGTAGTTCATGCTAGAAAGAGCATCTAATGCTAGGCTAGGCTAGATCTAGAACCTAAAGCTCTGATACCAAATGTAGAATCACGTGGGATAGAATAGATGCATCTTCGAAGAGGAGTGAGAGCACAAGATGTAACCAAAATGTTGTTCACAATAGATTGTGAGAGAGGTGACTCTCTCTTATAGAAATGGGGAGAAGGTGTCACCTTCCCTACATCAGTGGCAATCAGCCCCTACATCAGTGGGACTGGCCTAAATCAAAGGGACCTCCCATGTGGGGGCCTTTGGCTTACATCATCACTTAGGTCACACACTAGACACATCATAGCACTAGATGTGCCTTTACAACACACACACACACATGTGACTCCCCTAGATGCACACATGCACCATAGAGCAAGCCCTTAATCACACTTATCCCAACATTATAGGCAGATTGAGAACACGAGGATCTCCCCAAAGCAATGTAGATAGTGGTATGCAAGTATCACAAAAAGGAAAAGAGAAAGTAGATTAGCCCATGGTTGATGTGAATGCAAGTCACTCTTATGTGGATGGTGAATTCAGTGGCTTAGAACAGAGCCTTGATGATGAGTTGGGTATTCCTTCTATTGTTACACCTGGAGTAAGGAAGACAAGGGATGTTTTGAGAGCACCTGGTAGTGAGCCTATTTTCTGCAGGCCTACCAGAGCTAGGTATCCTGTGGACAGGCTGAAATATGATGGATTTACAGCCATTCACTATGCCTATATGGTCAAACTGATACATTAACCAAAACCCACTTCTTTTGAGCAAGCCATGGGAAAAGGAAAATGGGAGAAAGCCATGGATGAAGAAATGGATGCCTTGGAATCAAATGCTACATGGGAATTGGTGCCTTTGCCTAAAGACAAGAATGCAATTGGCTGCAAGTGGGTTTATAAGGTGAAGCACAATGCAGATGGTTCTGTGAACAGATACAAGGCAAGATTAGTTGTCAAGGGGTATGCACAGACATATGGCTATCAGATTTCCAAGGCACATTTCTCACTTTATGTGAGAAAAATAGAGAAAGGCATTATGCTGCTTGTAATTTATGTTGATGATTTGATCATCACAGGTGATCGTGATGAAGGTATCCTTCATGTGAAATATGTAGAAGTTCGAGATGAAGGATTTGGGAGAGCTGTGCCACTTCTTGGGCATTGAGGTGATTAGATCCACAAGTGGGATATGGCTCTTGCAGAGGCAGTATGGATTGGACATGCTGTCCAAAGATGGGATGATAGGCTGTAAGCCCATTTTAGTTCCTTTGGCGCAGAATGTGAGGTTGAGCGGAGATGCAGGTGAGCTTTTGGAAGACCCTACTATGTACACACACATAGTAGGAAGTTTGATTTATATGACTATTACCAGGCTAGATTTGAGCTATGCTATAGGGTTGGTAAGTCAATTTATGCAGGCTCCAAGGAAATTGCATTTGGAAGTGGCTAGACACATTCTGAGGTATGTGAAGTCCACATTGATATATCGACTATTTTATGAGACTGGGGTTCAGATACAGTTGCATGGATACACTGATGCTGATTGGGCTGGTAGTATTTCTGATAGACAATATACAAGTGGATATATGTTCTCTTCTGGGAGTACTATAGTCACTTGGAGCAGCAAGAAATAGCCTACAGTTGCCTTGTCGAGCACAGAGGCTGAGTACAGGGGTGCAGCAATGGCTGCATGTGAGGTAGCTTGGCTACATAAGCTACTTTATGATATGCATCAGTCTACAGATGGGCCAGTTGTCATTTATTATGACAACATGAGCAGTCTATCATGCTAGAACAAAGCACATTGAGGTGCATTATCACTATGTGCGAGAGAGGGTTCTAGTAGGTTTTATTGATCTAGTTATGTCAGCATAGAGGATGAGGTAGCTGACATATTCATGAAGGCATTGGGTGCAGAGAAGCTATGTAAGTTTAGAGACCTGATTAGTGTGCAAAAATTGGAATTGAGCTCGAGGGGGAGTGTTGAGATATTGAGCTCCACTCGTGATATGCCGGAGTGACCATTGTGCATTTATGTCACCAACTTGTTAGCTAAAAATGTGGTTGGTACACTACCCATGAATAATAGTTGGATGACAACTATCTTTATGTACTCTAGTTAGTGGCTCCAGTTAGTATGCCACCCTCCATGCCACCTTAGTTAGCTGAGTTTGGTTTGAGACCCACATATAGGGTTCACCTATTCTTTTGTACTTAGAGTTCTTTTGGCTTTCACAACTAAGAAGAGGAAAATTGTTTCCAGCCTCCACCTGTATGTATATTCCCCCATCGTGTATGTGAGAAAGTTGCAAGTGAGACTCCTTCCTTCTCTCCCACTCTGTTTAAAACTACCCCTCCGACAAGAAGCTCATCTCGAAGGACCTGATTGACATACTTCCGTTGTCCTTTAGATAACTCAAAATCAATAGCCTTATGCTTAGATCCTTCCATCCCTAAACCATATGTGGGATCAAAACAAAAGAGCATTCAAAAATAGTTCTAAATCTAAGAAATGGAACAACTTTTCATAGCCCAACATATATGAAATTGGTATCAACTTATTAAAAAAAGAAGGATCACATCACATCATGCATACCAAACAATGATGCATATGCATATTCACAACAGAAACTTTTACAAAATAAATAAGCATACATTTCTTCAGCTTATCAACTAGATCTAAGAAACTTGGTCCTAGGTCGTGGTGCCTCTTAGCCCCCTTCCTTGTGAGTGCAGGAACCAGACACCACTTCCTGAACCAAGCCCTTCTTTCATGTTTGAAATCATGATACTACATTACATAAAGCATGCCAAACCAATTTCAACTTACTCTATACAATGCACCAATAAATACATTAACAAAGAAAGAGCACATCATAGACAATGATGCATATGCATATTCACAACATAAACTTTTAAAAAATAAATAAGCATACATTTCTTCAACTTGTCAACTAGATCTAAGAAACTTGGTCCTAGGTCGTGGTGCCTCTTAGCCCCCTGCCTTGTGAGTGTAGGAACTAGACACCACTTCCTAAACCAAGCCCTTCTTTCATGTTTGAAATCATAATACTACACTACACAAAGCATGCCAAACCAATTTTAACTTACTCGATACAATGCACCAATAGTGAGAGAGAGCATAAGAGAATATTTGCAGTAATTATTTGGAGCGAGGTTTCATTGACCCATTCTTGATGGAGGTAGAAACTTTTAAAAAATAAATAAGCATACATTTCTTCCTGGTTCTCGGCAATCCATGGTTTGGTGCTGCTAATGGCTTCCTCGATGAAATCGATTACTTCAAAAAGACTGACTTACCAAACTCCTGCAGAGTGGCATGATGTTCATGCTCCAAATTGTCATACATGTCCCTCTAACATGTAGCCATTTCATCTTGCCTAGAGCTGCTCTCTACTTGATCTGATTCTGGGCATTTTGTCTAGCTTTCAAGGATTCTTGCAGCTCCCCTAACACCGCATTGGTTTTCTTAGCCTTCTTTCATACCCTCTCTATCATGCCATTGGCCTTTTCAACACTCAATGCATTTACCATATTGCAAATGGTAAATGCATTGAGTGTTGAAAAGTTGTAAGTAGGTAGCTTGCAAGAGGGCAACTCTACCCTCCAATTAAGCAATGTGGCCAGCTTGCCTCACACCATTATCAATAGACTTACCAAGCTCTTGTAGAGTGGTACGATGTTCGTGCTCCAAATTGTCATACATGTCCCTCTAATACGTAGCCGTTTCATCTTGCCTAGAGCTGCTCTCTACTTGATCTGATTCTGGGCATTTTGTTTAGCTTTCAAGGATTCTTGCAGCTCCCCTAACACCGCATCGGTTTTGTCAATGCTTCTTTCATGCCCTCTCTATCATGCCATTGGCCTTTTCAACACTCAATGCATTTACCATATTGCAAATGTTTCAAAAAGCCATCCTTTTATGCCTTCTGACAGTCAGGGACTTCTTCCATGGACATCAACTCCCTCTTTGTATTCTCTACCTCCGTTATAGTGTCCTTCAGTTGTTGCTTCAGGCACTTGATACACTCCTCTGCTTCTTTTATTCTCTATGTTTGCTCCATATCCAACTTTTCAACTTCATTTTCCTTTGCCTCAGCTGCCTTGGTTTGTAGCCGTGCTTACAATTTCCTTATGTGTGCTACATTTGCCTTGAATTGTGCCAGTTGTGCCTTGGCTTCATCATACTCCTTGAGATGTCACTTGAATACCACATTTGGGTGTCCTTCATTGGCTCTCCTTTGGAACTTCCTCATCTCCTTGTCAACTATGAATAGGTGAGTTAGAATGACATCGCCCATTGTAATCTCGTTGGCCTGAGGCAATATTGGAGACTTCCTCTCAAAACAATTCTTTATGTTGGTTAATAGGATTCTAGGGATCACCTTTGAATCAGAGACTTGTGTGCCACACAGATGCTCTATTACTGCTTGAACCTACCGATACTTTGCGGCTCCTTGAGTATCCAAAAAGAAATGTCTTATTTTCTTTATTTCTTTTTTAACTTCTTTTGCCAAGGTCAAAAACTTGACCTCAACATCGTCGCTAACCCATGCAAGCGGGACGTCTTGTTTCTTCCATGTACGCTCTAAGAAACCAGCCTACAAACTTCATCTAAGGACTTTAAGCATGTTCTCAACCATCTTTGTGCTGATGTGGACTGTCGAACCCTATATACAATGTATCCCTCCTTCACATTTATTTCCCTTAGACATATCAAAAAGCTATTGATCGAGAGATCACTAGATGCATTGGATGTTGTGATTGCAAGACTAGTTGGAGCAATGGAACTACTCGATGTGGCGAAGGAGCTAGTTGGAGGGTGCTAGACCTTGGAGTGTGCCTCTGATACTTCCATGATTAGTACAAGGAACAAAAGTTGTAGGGAGAAGGTTTGTGAGGTGCAAGGATTACAAGGAGGAAGTAGGAGTGCAAGGAGTAAGTAGGAGAGGATGCAAGGCTTGCAAGGATGTGGACACGTATAATCATGTGTGAATTCTAACTATTCCCACTATCATGTGTGACTTCTAACTATTCCCACCAGTAGAACCAGTTAGTGAGTACTCGTTTTAGTGAAGACCCTTGTAAACCTTGTAACTTATGTTATCTTCAACTTCATAGTCACAAATTTACCAATTTTCATATTGGATAAAATCTGCCACCATGTTGGAACTTAATAGGCTTAATTAGAATTTGGACACTTATAATAATGATAGTGGAATTCTGTCGCCATGCTAGCACTACTAGTTAGTGATCACATGCATGACATCTAACTATTCCCACTACCATAACCAGTTAGTCTCTAGTTAGTGAGCACTAGTTTTAGACCCTTGTAACCCTTGTAACAGATGTTATCTTCAACTTCACAGTCACATATTTGGTTATGTGACGTAACATGATGGTAATTGGGAAAGTCATGCAGTGAATAGCACCATCTAGGTGAAATGATGGTGTGGTGAGGATTAAATGGTGGCCCTCGGAGCTCAATTAGGCTTAAGTGGGATGAATTGATTTCATTTCTTTTTAGCCATTGGGCTTGCAGCCAATGGGTTCAATATTTTGCCCCTTTCCCCCCTTCAAAATGAAGTGCCACATTGGAAAAAATATACTGTAGTTCCCCTTAGTTATGCAAATTGTTGCTCGTTGACTACAATTTGATCAAAATAACCAATTGCTTAGCAAGGTGGCTAAGTGGGCACTGGCTATTTAAGTGCCATGTAGCCTCATCCACTTCACACTGTTCCACCCTCATCATCTCCACCACCTCGTCGACTTCACATTGCTCTACCCTCGGAATTGAGAGCAAAAGGAAGTGGCATCTGGCAATTTTAGACCCCTAATACTTCTTGAACCCAAATGAAAGTCAATCTAGCAAAGCAAAGGCTCAGTGACTATTGCAAAGAGGAGAGGTGCCATAGGCCCACCCTTTCCTTATTGATCTTTGCAAAGAAAAAGATTGAAAATGATATCCATTGACCGATACTATGGACTGTGCATTAGTAAAGAGCATCTTGGTAAGCTTACAGAAACTAGAATCAAATTCGAGGGCATCCATTGTTCTCAACACAAAATACTAGCTAACCCTATTCGTAGGCCTTTTCCAATTCAAGGTTAAGCATCAAAATCTGCTCATTCTGCATTACTGCATAATCCATCGCTAACAGAGCTTTGACAATTGCCTCATGTATATTTCTTCCTACCACAAACCCAAACTGATTTGGGTGGATTAATCTCCTCAAGATAAACTTAATCCTATTAGCTAGCAATTTGGTAACCACTTTTTAAACCAAGTTTAGCATGGAAAGTGGTAATACATGAGGTTTTGAGAGAGAAAATTAACCTATGAATCGCTTGCTGCTTCCAGTTCACACATGCACCGCGAAGATTCCACGAGGCAAAGGCCACATCTTGGGACTTCTCTTTGATGAGTCACTCATCTTCATCAGAGGTGTCCCGCTCCATATCTTCCGTGAGTGGAGCATAAATATTGATGAAGGTAGGGCCCTTTCTTGCCCTACCTTTGATGGCTCTAAGGGATTTAGACTTCTTTGAAGTCACTGGAGCTGAATCATTTACATGCACAATATTCTTCTCACCTTTGAACTTTTGAATCACATTTTTTATTTTGTTGATCGCGTCGCCTCTTCCTTCGGCTTCTTTATCTATCTCTTTGCCCTTTGAAGCCTCTCTGGTCGAAAGCGTAGCTTGATTGTCCTGCTCGCTCGAGTTGCTTTTGTTGGTCGGATCATTGATCCATGGAAGAGCCTTAAGATTTTCCTTGTCCACCACTGGAGGAGGAGCTCAGGTTTCTGTCGAAACTCCATCACCTTTTGTGTCACTAATGCCTTTTGCACATCCGTTTTCTCAGTAATAAGAGTCTCAACACCTCTTTATGGGCATTCTCTAGCAAAATGACCTCTGCTCTTACAGATGTAGCATGCATCAGGGAAAACCCCGAATTGCACTTTAATAAAGAGATTCCATCTGTTTGGAAGAATAAGGTCCATCGCCTCAGGAGGATCCTGCCGTCGGTCCCAAAGTACACAAACCTTAGGAGAAGCTCGTTTTGGCTGCACAGGTAGCATATAGAGGACTTTGCCAAGTAGAGCCGAAATAGTATCGAGTTGAGGAAATAGTATGTTGTTGAGCCTCGAAAAATGCACCCACACCGGGCATTCACGTTGGAGCACTGTCTCAAGAGTGAAAGAAGCGCTCCAAGGGATGGCATAGGAAAGGTTGCCTCTGTAACTGACCGAGCTCCATACAAGCCACTCCCTCTCTCCTGCTTTATCAACGGTGGCTTGGAAGAAGCCTCTCCCGAAAAAGCGGTAGTCAACAAGCGTGGCTTTTCCCTAGTAATCTGCCAAAAGCCATCTAGAAAACTCTCCTAAAACTCCTCCTCTGTGGGAATCCTTCCAAGGAATAGCATGTCGACACGCAATCCAAGAGTCGATTGTATTCATGTCAAAGAGCTTCCGGACCTTAAAAATGTGCACTATGGTTCGTCCCTTCTGCTGCCTGAAATGACTCACGCTTTCTGAGGTTAATGAGCTGGAGATCATTCTCCAGACGTGCAAGCTCCACCACCTCACAGTCGTCGAATCCAGACCTAACTACCTCAGCAAAATAGCGCGGAGCACTGTCAGTTGTGACCTCACTCTCTAGTTCGCTAAACCTTTCTGGACATAACATCGACTGAAGCGTCAGCCCTTTGAGCGTCTTGCTGGCGGGGCTTATCAGGGGGCATCCTGAGACAAAGGAAGGGAGCTCATCACTTGGTGGATCTTATAAAGATTTCTTTTTGGTCTAGCTGCTCTCTAACCAGGGTCCACAACCTGCGTAGGGAGGCCGGCTAGGAGCTTCGGGTCTTTATTTGTAATGGAATTATTGTAACAATGTGTCAACAAAAAACGACAATCTCGGTCCCTCGATCGATCCTCCTGCCGCTCAGAAATCTTGTCGCCACGAATCTATCCGCCAGATGCTTTCAGACACATACACCATTTTGTATCAATACCTCTCGCTAGTGGGGATCTTGCTATCGAGATTTCTGATGCATTCTCTCTCGTCGAAGAATTTGCCCACGAGCCACACTCCAGCAGCCACAGCTTAGTGTTGGACAAACAGGAGGAGATTTCGTAGTTAGAGAGTCTGATGGATTCTCTCTCGTCGAAGAATTTGCCCGCGAGTCATACTCCACCAGCCACAGCTTAGTGTTGGAAAAACAGGAGGAGATTTCGTCGTGGCGATCTTGCTATATAGAGAGTCTGATGATTCTCTGTCGTCGAAGAATTTGCCCACGAGCCACACTCCACCAGCCACAGCTTAGTGTTGGAAAAACAGGAAGAGGAGGACATATGCTAGCTGCTATGCCCTTCCACGAATTGGATTATCATGCCCTGCCCTTCAAGGAAGTATGAACGTGCTGTGAAGAAGCCATCGAAGGTCAGTGGAACAACAGGAAGACTCAGAAGAAGAACAAAGAGCAAAGCTAGCAGTTGATGAAGGTGCTGTGAAGAGCCATGCGTGCCCAAGCGATGTCTTCCGATGTGGATCCTGCTGCCTTTCTTCCTCCACATGACAACGACAATTTGAACTGCTTTTGTCCATCCCAGATTGCCTCTCTTCCAGAATTTGAATTGCCTGCTCCTCCCAGCTGCCTCTCCCGGGCATCTTCTTTGCGCGACTGCAATAGCGAACCATCCCGTTTCAACCTTCCACATCCACTTCGTGCTTCCAAATCGACTCACGAGCAAGCGTCTCCTTCGACCAAGCGTCCCACATCCTCCCATCAACGTTCCCGTTCTGGCTTCGCTTCCCTGCAGTCGTCACAACGCCCACCGGAGCATTCTGTGGAGCTCCCCTGCAGCTTGCTCGTGGGGCTCGAATCAGCCTCAGTTGGACCTGGGCAGAGCTCAATTTTGTCTCGTCAACCTTCTACCTCTGGGAGCGGTAGGAGGGATGCAGAAAGTCGGGTGATTTTTATCAATAATCCAGAGAAAACGAACGATAAATATGATTATGCAGGAAACAGAGTGCAAACCAGCAAGTACACCATCGTTTCCTTCTTGCCCAAGAACCTGTTCGAGCAGTTCCATCGAGTGGCGTACGTCTACTTTCTCGTCATCATATTGATCGATCAGGTTCCTGCATTGCAAGTTTTCCAAAAGGGTGCATCGGTCCTCCCTCTCTTATTTGTATTGGTCATTACAGCCTCCAAGGATGTCTATGAAGATTGGCGGCGCCATAGAGCAGACAGAAAGGAAAACAACCGGTTAGCTTTGGTGTTTCAAGACGGCCACTACATAACCAAGGCGTGGAAACACATACGTGTAGGAGAGATGGTGAAAATTCAAGTAAATGAGACCATACCTTGCGATCTGGTACTACTCAGAACCAGTGATCCCAATGGTGTCGCCTTCGTCCAAACGACTAATCTCGATGGTGAATCCAATTTGAAAACTAGGTACGCCCGCCTAGAGACTGCAGAGATGCTATCGACAGAAGAGAAAATGCCCTCCATCACTGGCAGGATTATGTGTGAGAAACCCAACAGGAATATCTATGGATTCGTTGCCTACGCAGAAATTGATGGACAACAGATCCCCCTTGGTCCCTCTAACATAATTCTTCGAGGTTGCGAGCTAAAGAACACTTCTTGGGCAGTAGGGGTTGCAGTGTATGCGGGCCAAGAGACAAAGGCAATGCTAAACAGTACTGGAGCTCAATCAAAGAGGAGCGGGTTGGAGCACAGCATGAACAGCGGGATACTATGGCTCTCTGTTTTTTTGTTCGTTGTATGTTTTATCGGGGGTTTGGGAATGGGCCTTTGGTTGAAATCGCACTCAGATCATCTGGATTATTCTCCTTACTATCGCAAGCAGACCTTGACGCCCAAAAGAGAGGATTACAAATATGCTGGCAGGGTTGCAGAGGCCATCTTCGCCTTTCTGAGTTTTGTGATTATATTCCAAATCATGATACCCATCTCCTTGTACATATCGATGGAGCTGGTTCGTCTAGGACAGGCATATTTCATGGTCCGCGATGCAGAAATGTATCACAGTGACTCCAATACTCAATTCCAGAGTAGAGCGCTGAACATCAATGAGGATCTTGGGCAGATCAAGTATGTCTTCTCAGACAAGACGGGCACCCTGACAGAAAACAAGATGGAATTTCGGAATGCAAGCATTTTTGGGCAAAATTACTGCAATCCCATAGCGACGATATCACGTGCAGGTGATATTGAGGGCTCCCTAGGGCCTGAAGACAAGCACGTGGTGAAAGGTCAGTAGAATCGCAGATCCTGATGTGTCTAAGATCCTGAGGCTACGTCGTCACTGTAGAAATCCTTTTTGACCTTGCTATAGCAAGACTAAGCATACTCATGCCCACAACCCTGAGTGTACCCAGGAGTCAAGGACAGCAGCAGCTAATCTCAGACCTGCTGCAAAGGCAATAGGACTCATGATGGGCAGTTGAGCCCATATGGAGATCAAACTACTCATGACTGACACTTGATTCACGATACATGTTAGGACATGACAGGAACTAGTCTCGACACACAGAATCTTTCCTATAGTTCTTAGGATCACCAGTATTTTTCCTTTCTTTGTTCTTGGCATGTGATAGACACCTCCATTCTTCCCATGAGTTGCGTTTTCATGTCGACTTGAGTCTATTGGTTTCTAAATCGATCAAATATAAGAGTGGCCAATTATGGCCCGGACAAACCCACACATGGTTGCTTTATCCCTAATCTTACAATAAGGAACTGCTAAATCATTTCATATCCCCCATTTTTTTCCACCCTTTGTCTCCGTAAGACTCTCCCCCCAATTTTTCTTTTTTTGTTACATGATAAGATTTTATAAACTTGTCTATATATGATGATGCCGCCCCTTTTGTTATGCAGGGCTGACACACATGTATCCTGGGATGTGCAGAGGTGCTGGGCAAATTGACTTGGAAACCCAAATCTGCAGTGAAAGTTGACCCACATCTTATGCAAGTGCTGCAGATTTCTCAGAAAGGCCTGGAAAGGAAGGCCGTGCATGACTACCTGCTAACACTTGCGGCTTGCAATACTATTGTCCCTACCAAGGAAAAAGTAACACCTTCAGGCAAGTTGGAGGTAGAGGTGGCTCTTGCAGCAGATGAGGGCACATGCTTAGTAGAATATCAAGGGGAGTCACCTGATGAGCAAGCTCTTGTCTCTGCAGCTGCTTCATATGGTTATACCCTCCTCGAGCGTACTTCTAACTATGTTGCCATCAATATCCTTGGGGAAACACACCGGTATAAATCTGATAATTTGTTCTGTGTTTACTATCCACATACTCAGCACAAAGTGTTCTTATATAAGTAGGTAGCTTAGACATTGTGAAGTGTGACAGTTGTGTACTTTTTTGGGGGCCAAGGCCTCAAACAAAAGGGGATCAGGCCTTTTCGCCATTGACGGTTTGTAGTGTGTCTATGTAGGTTCCAAGTCCTGGGCATACATGAGTTTGACAGTGTCAGGAAATGCATGTCAATCATCATCCAATGCCCAGATGGCTCGATCAAGCTACTGGTCAAAGGTGCAGATACTTCTGTGCTTCAAAAGATTGCACCGACAACAGAAAAAACTCAGCTGGAGGAAGCCTTCCAAGATCAGATCATATTCAACACTAAAATGCATTTAGACTCGTATTCAAAAGGAGGGCTACGGACCCTTGTTATAGCAATGAGGGATCTCAGCACTGCAGATTTACAGCACTGGCAGAAACTGTATTGCAAGGCAAATGCTTCCTTAGTAGACAGGGTAGGGATGCTGCATGAGGTTGCTGAAATGGTTGAGAAAGAGCTTTTGCTGCTGGGAGCAACAGGGATCGAGGATAAACTGCAGGCTGGCGTTCCTGAAACAATAGCTGCACTAAGAGAGGCGGGAATTAAGGTGTGGATGTTGACCGGAGACAAACAGGAAACGGCCATATCTATTGGGTTTTCCTGTGCTCTGCTTACAGATGACATGAAGCAGATTATCATTAATGAAAGTGTGAAGGAGCGCTGTCACGAGGCCCTTAGGAAAGCGAAGGATGCTTATCTACTGGTGGCTCAGGAAAACAAAAGTTCTTTGTTAAGGCAAAAGAGCTTGAATGCAATGCTTGTGGGCCATCAGAGAGATGCATATATGTCCAGTGAGTTGCTCTCTGCTTCAGTAACAAAGACGTTTTCTGCACCTTTATCACAATCGGAAAAAGATGATAATTTCTCCTGTGCTTCCAAGGTGGTTTGGACAGAATTGAACGGCACCAAAACAGCTCACTCCCTGGCACTCATCATTGATGGCAATACACTGGTCCATGCCCTTGACGAGGATTTGGAGCAAGAGGTGTTGCTTATCACTTTGCAACCTTCCAATTGGTTCTACAACTTACTTTTTCACTGTTGGCTGTATAGTGATGGTGTGGACAATTGCTTCTTAGCCAAGGTCTGTCACGTTTATTGTTCAGCTTGTCTTCAGGTCCTGGCAGCCAAATGACAATAACTTGTCCATCATGAACTGCAGCTGTTTGATCTAGCTACAGGATGCAAAGTGGTAATTTGCTGCCGAGTTGCCCCCTTGCAGAAAGCTGGGATTGTATCTCTAGTTAAGCGAAAATCACATGAGATGACGCTGGCCATTGGGGATGGTATGTTTGGACTCGCACAGCAGTGAGCCATTTTGTGTTTAAAATTAAACTGCAAAAGAGAGGAATTGTTTCTATGTTGTCCTGTTTATGTTACGTTACAGCATTTCTAAGTGTGTAGCAATATGCATTATGTATTGTAGCCTGGATCATTATTAAGACCTTGGATGATTGCAGGAGCAAATGATGTCTCTATGATCCAGATGGCTGATGTGGGAGTAGGCATCAGTGGTCAAGAAGGGCGACAAGCTGTATTGGCATCAGATTTTGCAATGGGCCAGTTTAGATTTTTAAGGCGTATGTTATTTGTTCATGGTCACGGGAACTATAGACGGCTGGGGTATATGGTGTTGTACAACTTTTACCGCAATGCTGTCTTTGTAATGATGCTTTTTTGGTAAGCTATTTTTTGTGCAGGGGCTTGTCAAAAAGGGTGCAAGCTTTGGGGCCGATAGGTTTTGTGTTGAAATATTGCTGCCCAATTTGAACTGCTTCTGTAACATGGTGTAGTAAGAACAAGTTATAATTGTCTGTGCGTGGCCAGAAATGACTCACAGATTGAGGTCCATAATGTAATATACTGTGCTTACAGGTACATATTTTATACCGCCTTCTCTGCATCCTCTGCGATAGATGATTGGAACCTTTCGTTTTATTCTCTCATTTATACATCTGTTCCAACAATTCTTGTTGGAACATTAGACAAAGACGTCAGCTGTGTAACCTTATTGAAGTACCCAGGTCTTTACAAGGGTGGACAGCAGAGTGAGAGTTACAATAGAACTCTCTTCTGGTTGACAATGCTGGACACCCTCTGGCAAAGCCTGATTCTTTCTTTTGTGCCAGTCCTAAGCTACCAGCACAGTACCATGGACATATGGGGTATGGGAAGCATGTGGATCATATCAGCAGTTATTGTGGTCAATCTACATCTTGCAATGGATATTCATTATTGGACCTGGATTTGTCACCTTGCGATTTGGGGCTCGATTGCAGCGACATTTGTCAGCCTAATTGTTGTTGATCTTCTCACTGAAAATGTTTCCTTGACTCACTATTGGTAATATAGTGATTCATTTACTCCATTCTTTGTTGCTAATGAAGCTTCACATTGCTCAGAGTTTAGTAGACAATTCTCAACACTGCTGACATGACTTCAATTTTCTGCAGGGTAACCTTCAGTGTCCTTCCAACAGCTAGCACCTATTGGCTTACTATCTTTTTGATAGCATGCT
This sequence comes from Dipteris shenzhenensis, assembly GCF_047967505.1. NCBI lineage: Eukaryota > Viridiplantae > Streptophyta > Polypodiopsida > Gleicheniales > Dipteridaceae > Dipteris > Dipteris shenzhenensis. The sequence continues at coordinate 15,280,908 of NC_141597.1, forward strand.
TAGCATTGCTTCCTCGGTTTATCTTCAAGGTCGTGAAGCAGAGATTTTGGCCATCGGATATTCAAATAGCTCAAGAGGAAGAGAATCTTAGCAACCCATTGGTGCCACATTAGATTGGCTTTTTTTGTTTGTCCTTCCCACACCTTGACTTTTTTAACTAAAGTGGAACTGGACACACAAGTAAATGAAGCAGATAACCTTACTGTTACCTTTGTTCCTGCCATGCATTGCAACATTTTTCCAAGATTCCTTTTTGTCTTCTTCACTTTATTCTTTATGCATATCCAATCCACTTCAACTTATTGGCTCCAGTTGGAATGAGTAGCACTCATGCCAACATGAGTGCACATTGGAGAGGAGGGCCTAAGTATTGATGGTTGCCAAATCGTAATTTCTGGGCTGCACATAGCTCAAGAAGGCACTGGCATAAAGTTGCTTGTTCACTGCAAGCTTTGCACGCTACCTCTTTGACAAACAAAGGAAGTCTCTATCTTTGGAATCTCACACCTGGAAGCAGGATTGATTTATCTATACCACTCTGTTTGTCTATTGACACGTGTGTGTGCGTGTGCGTCGCACCCACACATGTGCTTGCCAGCTTATGTGTGGTACTTGTGGTTCTATACATGTGATGCTCATGTACACATTTGTGTGAGTGTCTATCTGCATGTGTACATGTGCATGTTCATGTGTGTGTGTCGGGGGGGGGGGTTGCAAAGCTCATAATTGTCAGTATATCTGAGAATGGTTGTTAGTGTATTAATAGATTGTGAATGAGAAATTGGACAAGAATAACTTTCCAAACATGGAATTTTCATATGACAAATTGAATCCTCAGGCAAAGATTATTGAGAGTTTGTTTTAGGTGATAAAGAGGAGCCTTCTTGTCTGGAGATTCCAACACATAGTAAGTGCAGGCCTTCACAACATGGCATGAAAGAGCTAGTAAGGTCATGTATTGGTTGCATCTATTTGACTAGATGATTGTACATGTATAGGATGCACAACCCTAGGTTGCATGGGACACTTTTGTTAAGCCTGTGGCAACAAGGATCAAGCCACAATTAAAAGCATCCAATATGTGTGCGTAGAGTAGCAACAAATTTCCACTTGTAATATATTGAGATTGAAAGAAGGTTTGATGGATCTGATAGGGTAAGGATAGCCAAAATGCCATCTACAAATGAACTGATCATACTTGCAAAATCATGGTCTAGAGAGAGAAATACTAAAATTTGCAGTTTTGTGTAAGAGAAGTCATTACACAGTTTTCTGCAAGAGAAAGAAGACATTATACAAGAGACATAACTCCTTACAAGAGAGATCAGTTCTTACAAGAGAGATGAATCCTTACAAGGGAGAGAAAACCTTACAAGAGCAAGAAATCCTTAGAAGAAAGAGAAGCCCTTACAAAGAGAGAAAATGCCCTTACACTTTTGTGCTATGTAGATAAGTATTTACGCTTTCTGTAAGGATGGAAAATTAGGGACATGTAATAATATATCATAATGCAACAAAGATCCCACTCTTATGTTCACTCCTCCCTTTTCCTCCTCCTCCTTTTCCTTCCTCCTCCTCCTCCCTTCTCCTGCTCCCTTCTTTTCACCCTTGTTCACTCCTCCTATACCTTAAATCCCATAATGCATTAAGGTGACTAGCTCTCCACTCCTCAACCTTGCAACTTTTTCCCTAGAATCTTCCTAAATCCCTTAACTCTTTCTAAACGTTAAAGACCTAGTTATCTTTCTCAACCTTGTCCTCCTCCTACGCCTTACAAAACATTTTTAAACCCTTGAACCCCTATGGATCCATCAAACCTTGTGATCAACATATCTTTTTCACCTAAGCTCACACTAGAATTGATTTCCATAATTTATCCTACACCTCTTACCAAAATACATCCTGAGGACCTATGTTACATGTGTGAACACATATGCTAGAATGAGAAATGACATAACCGTATGTGACTAAAACCCTCAGAACTTGAAAATGAGAGATAATGTGACGACAACTTTCATGAAGATGTATAGTGCCAATAAGATTAGGGATGTCTGTACCTCGGTAGTAGACGTGGAGAAAAAGGGCTTCGTGAGGTATAGGGAACATTCTCAATGTGGTGGCAACAAAAATTACATACTATGTTGAGAAAAAATGAGTATCAATGACTAATCTATGAAGGTGAAAATTTAGACATAGGTAGAGGTAGAGGTACATGATCTAAAGGCCATTTTGGTGGATGCTTTGGAAATCAAAGCCATTAGGAAATTTTGTGATATGGACATGGATGAGATCACATGAGGCATGGGGTGGTAGAGAGGACATGGGTAGATGTCAGAGAAGACAACAAGAAAATCATAGTTTGGGTGCGATTACTGTGGCAAACTAGAGCATACGGACAAGACATGCTACAAAAAGGGAAATGATGTTAAGAGTGGAAAGTTACAACAGAGAAAATATTCCTCATCAAGAAAACAAATTGATGATGGGGATGCAAACTATTGTAATGCAACATATTCTTAACTCCATTACAAAAGATGAACCAAGTTGTACAAATGTTTGATATGCAAACTTTGTGCCTCTGACTACATGACCAATCAAGGCGAGTGATACAGAGATGTGCATAGTTTGGAAAAACTAGGGTATGTAGAAATGCATACTTTGAATCCTATTGCCACCACCTACGTAGAACAAAGTATCTGGTAGAGAAAATGGCAGCTGCAATGATGGGGCAGAGGAGGGGGAGGGTGATGGGGTGATGATGATGATGCTCATGGGGATCATAACGACTAGGTCGCCTCAGCCCAACACCATCGTTCCAACCTTCTAGATCTACATAATAGTCAGCTTCCACCCCTAGGGTAGCATAGTAGTTCTGAGACCATTCCACTTCTCATAGTAGGATGTAGCCAATGCCTTTGGCTCAAAGACTCTTCATGTCTGGCCACGTATCTTCTTTGTCTTTCCAAGTGTGTGTCAACCATTGATTAAGGCAGAAAGTAGTCGAATAGAAATCCGAGACTCAAAATTGAATTGATCCTTCTTCCCCAACAAGATTGCCCAAATATTGACGCTTTGGTTCCCTCACCCAACTAACTCAGAAAGTACTTGATGGCAACCAAACCCCATGTTGTGTTCAATGAAGATGCACTCTCTTGCAATCCTAAGTAGATGTGCTCGGCGGATACAGAACAGATGCCAACATATATACACTTAGAGGTCGGGGTTAGCTATCATAGGAGAACTGTGTGATGACGGGAGATTACCAAGTCGTTCACACACTTAAAACACTTAGAATATGGATTACAGACATCAACATTGTTGAATGGACAACCAACATTCGAATCAAGCCTACTTGATTACAACCAAGCTGCCTTGGCTTGTAGTGAGCACTCTATATCCTAGTAGGCTCAGGTCAGAGGGAGAGAACTCGGCACACTACTCTCTTGTTCTCTCCTCTACCTGCTACAACCATATCACTCTACCTAAGGAGCCGCCTTTTGAAATGATATACGCTTGGTGCACCAACCTCCATCTACTGATTGGTCATGACACCACAATCATATGCAACTCCATGCAACTCCACTATAAAACTACTACTCGCCTGACTCCACCACTTCCATCCGAAGTCGACACTTGGTGACCACACGAGGCTCCATGTTAGCCTAATCTGAGGGCTAACTCTCTCTCTCTCTCTCTCTCTCTCTCTCTCTCTCTCTCTCTCTCTCTCATACACACACATGCGTGCGCGTGCGCATGCGCACACACACACACCCCTCGTCAGCCATGACCTTATCTTTACTATCTAGAGCTAGTGAGAGAGAGGCACTCAAACTTCTATAGCCACCCAAGAGGGATTGATTGCATTTATGAGGACTTGGAATATTTCCTTATTCTGTCATGCTACTTTAGCTGGGATGACATGTCCTTAGACCACCCCCATGGTTTCTTATTCATATTGTTTAGGCGAAGGCTAGAGTTCATGCTCTCCCACCTCTTGTATTAGTGTTTTTGAATTGAATAAACTACTTATTGTTTTTTAAAACAATATCCAAAATATTCTTAGTTCTATCGAGTATGTCATCACTATTTTCCATTGTTCTTATCAATAAAACCCTCTTGAGTTACAACGTGTAACTATTTACACATTTAAACTTCCATTTTCCTCCCACAATATCAATAGAGCCCTATATAATAGCTTAAACCCTCATATGCCTCCTCATTCTTTCATTGTTTTGATCCTATAGCTATTTATTTCCATGGATAATGGCCATAGATGTACTATTTCCTTATACTTAACCATTATATTATCTTTTACACTACAAGTCAATGTCACCTCTTAATATATCAATGATGTGCCCCCAAAATGTTTGGACCTATATTCGCTCATTGACGGATGAAGATCTCTCATGGCAAGTGGAGTCTGAACACTCATCCATGGAGAGTTTGGATTTTGAGCGAATGGCCATTTGCTCAGTTGAGCATCAGAAGGAACACGAAGATCAACTCAGAGAACAACGTGAGTATCTTTGACAATACTCGGCTATCATTCTAGAGGGATTTCTTTGAGAAAGGTATGAAGTCTGAAGACCATAATTTTTTGCAAGCCATCTTGCCAGCTAACTGTTTGATTGTAGTGTACCAAGTGCATCATGTGCCACTGTGTGGCATGATTAACGTTAAGGGATTATTAATGCTGAGACATCATGCTAAAGTAAGGGATATCCATGCAGCTATTGATTCGATGGGCATTGCAATCACAGATTCTGAACGACTATAGTTGATCAGAAGCTCCACTGATCAAAATCAATACCAATTGCAAATTCACTATACGCAATCGTTATCATGTTCATCATCTCCAACAGCTACCTCTTAGATACTTTGTGCTCTCATTCTCTCACCTTCGTCCATACCTTTGAGCTCCTTGTCCTCATCAAGACAATCTATCACTCACCTATACCTTCCCTCACAACCTTCTCTCTGTGTGTCTAGACTTGTCATCTTTGTTGTGATGGTGGATCATCAGACCCGTCAAAAGTGGAAGACTTATCTGATTATGTTTTTACTAGTATTCACAATTTTTGAAAATGCTTTTGAGAACCAACTCCAAAGCCAGCAGCAAGGGGAAAAACCATTGCAAGTCCCCACCTATGTATGCTCCAACACAGATTAATGTCCAGGACAGTGCTGTGGCCAAGTAAGTATACCAGATGAATAGCAATAGGCCAAGCAGGATGGTAAGGAGCAACAGGGGTAAGGAATAGGTGAGCAGAAGCCATATAGCTAGATGAGTGGACAACACAAAGACAAGAAGCTGGAGGGGAATGGTGACAAGGACACCTCCTAGCACAGTAATGAGGGGGGGAACAACAAGGAGTGCACCGCCAAGGAGTGCAAGCCCAAGGAGAGGAGAAGTTGCATGGGAACAACCAACAGGTCACCTCCAATGAAGAGAACAATTACAAGGGAACTGGAGCCAAAAAAGGAGGCCGAGGCCATGCATAAAGCCGAGCAACAAGGAACTCGATCAGCACTAAATCCTCTGACCTTACCCCCACTTCCTACTCCCGTCCAGAGACTCGGTCCAATGGAGCCATTACCTCTTTGACCTGCTATAACTAAAAATGAGTATCAAGATCGCGCAGTCACAGAAAGTCAGTGGTGGCAGGTGCTGAGAGAGAATATGGATTATGTGGCGCAGTCCCTGATGTATTCGGCCAACCACTGGATTCTTCCCCAGGTGCTGGAACATAACTTATTTTACAGGCTAAGTATCAGGAGGAGGTGACCAAATATTTAGAGGAGCAAACAACCAATCTGCGTAGAGCGAAAAGTGATCTGGATGCCGAGTGTGATTCTCTCCAAGAGCAGCTCGAGGGAGTACGGGCAGTTCATGATGAGCTCCTTCAGGCGCACATGCAATTGCAACAGACGCATACCAAGCTCTAGACCGACTATAGCAACTTGTAGTGCTAGCTCGAGTGTCAGAAGCACCTCGCCCAGGGCACTGTGGTGTCCATTGCTGCAAAGAATGTTAATGTGCAGCAGGCTTTATAGAAGCTGCACCAACAGGTCGCAACAGGTATAGCAAGATTGGATTGAGCTGCTGGAGTAGGAGAATGTGCACCTGAGGGAGTTGGTCATGGAAGAGGTGACGGGAGGAGATGCACAGCCCCAAGCACATATGGAGAGATACCAGCAACTCCAAAAAGTCATCCACCTCCAAATGCCCGACAAACACCCCGGCAAACCACCTCGTAGACAACCACCAGATCATGATGGAGTCAGTAGTCTGACGGGTGGGCACCAACAGCCCACTCCAAAAGAGTAAGCTGGAATCTCAGACCCACGTTCCTTGGTTGAGGGAAGGATTTTGCAGGCAAAGGGGCTAGAAGGGATCACAGCCAAAACAGTATTATTATTACATTCTATTAGAGAGACCCATATCAAGCGGGCAGTACAAACAGACTACAGTTTTGATATAATATCGCAGATCTGATTTTTGGTCAAGGTTGCAGATAAGGACGTGCAAACAAAGAAGATTGTAGATTCCGAGCCCATTTTCCTGGATGAAGGTCTTCCAATTATTGTAGTTGCAAAGAAAATTTTGCGGCATGTTCCTAGTAGGAAGGAGATGCCTATCCGCGACAGGGTTTATTTGCAGCAGCTGTCGATAGGAGATGAGGTGTTTACTGCACCCTCCATGCATAAGGACATTTTGGAGATTATCTTTGTCTATGACAAGGCCATCCAAGACTTCAATTATTTTGTCGAAGATTGTGCTAAGCGGTAGCACAACGTATTCAAAATCGAGCATAGGTTGATTCTCGCACAAGTTCGGCAGCTACCTATTAAGCCTACCATGGATGAGTTACCCATCTAGTAGAACAAGCTTGTATGGGAGCTTGAGAAACTAATCACTAGTCATGTAATGGAAGCGCGGTTCATGAGTGATAACATACACGACCTGTGTAAGGAACCAAGGATTAAGCGGCAGGAACATGTTAGCCAAGTGCAGTGGTACCGCACTAATTTTGAAACACTCGGCATCAACTTCCAATCTGAGGACCCAATTGTTGAAGCTTGGTCCTTGGATTGGCTTGCCAAACGCAACCACTGGTAGAAAGCTCCAATGTCTATCCTTGGCCACCAAGGGGGCACCATTTTGAACCAATGCGTTCCCCTCCTCAACCACCACGTACAAATCAAGCCAGTTCTTCTCAACCACCCGTCCGTCCCCCTCGACCAACAATTAACAAAGACATCACCGACCCCACAAATTCAATGTTGACCTTGCGTCAAGCCAACTAGTACACAGTCATTGAGCATCGAGCACGAATAGTAGGAGCAGCTGTCAAGCACTGTTTTGCAACAATGGGTGCAGATGATTCCGGAGTATCAACCTATAGGCGAGTAGCACTGTGCACACCGAGTGCGAGCCAAAATGGAAGGCGGTTCTTAGGTAGAAACTAAGTTGTAACAGGCGGGGAAGAAAAACAAAGAGTAGTGTGCTAAGTTATCTTCCTCCGACCTGAGTTGTTAGGTTAGGAGGTATTCATTGCAAGCTGAGGCGGCTTGGTTGTAAAAAGTGAGCCTAATTCAATGAATGAAAAATCATTGTCTCTTCTTCATTTCACTTGTTGTGTACTTCACTAACAGTTAAGTGTGGATAATAACTTGTTATTCTCCAGTCATCATATGGTTCTTTCCCTTTAGCTAGCCCCAACCTCTGAGTGTTAATTGTTGGCCCTTGTTCTACACCCAAGAACCCCCTACCTTAGAATTGTAAGAGCAAGCATCTCCTTGAAGCACAACACCAGGTTGAGAACTAATCTGAGCGTTTAGAGTTAGCAGGTGAGTGAACAAAAGCATCAACACTCCTCTTCTTATTACAACCATATCACTCTACCTAGGGAACCGCCTTTCAAAAAGATATGTGCTTGATGCACCAACCTCCTTCTAATGATTGATCATGACACTGGAACCATCTACACTCTACTCCAAAACTAATGCTCGACTAACTCCACCTCTTCCATTTGAGGTTGGAACTCGGTGAACACATGCAGCTCCATGTTAGCCTAACTGGAAGGCTAACATCTTGCCTGGGCTACCCTTGGCCATGTCGTCATGAACTAGCAAGGAGTAGTTGTTGATCGAATGCAAAAGCTCTAGGATTGAATCCTCATGGTCGTCGATGATGCCTTCGATGGAGGGGAGGTCAAGGATGGGGACTGATTATCGAGATTGTCCAGCCTCGTCTATGGTAGAAGCTTGAGGAGGGGAACTTGGTGGCTCAGCTTCAAAGTGGTGTCCCCTAGGTGGCCAAGGATAGATTTTGCTAATATCCACAAGAGGCTGCTTAGGGTTGGTGACCCACTCTAATGTCCAAGCTTTGGCTACTAGGTCTTCGGATGGCTCGTCGATGTCTAATACCATTGCAAAACTTGTCTTATAGCACTGATCTAGCTAATCTGCTCCTACCACTTTGTGTCGCGATCCTTACATAGATCTCATATATTATCACACATGCAATTACCTTCTATCACATGGTTGCTTATGAGCTTCTCAAGCTCTCGCTGATCAGGGCTTGCAGGTCAGATTTAATCCTCATGGATGCTTTGTTGAGGATATGAAAAATAAAGGTCACTTGATAGGGAAAGGGAAGAAGCGTTGAATGCAGACATGCCTAAATTGAGTGCAGCAATGTTTGCACATGGGACCGGTGTAGTTGCAGATATTGATATCTCGCATAAACACATTGGTCATGTTAATGTACGACGACTTAAATTAATGCAGGCCCAAAATATTATTGCAGGATTGCCTAAGTTCAAGGTTTGAGAAATGCATAAGGTATGTGAAGCCTGTCAATTTGGAGAACAGGCAAGGAAACCATTTCCTAGACACGTTAAGGAGAGTAAGAGGCCATTGGAATTAATCCATCTGATGTGTGGACTACTAAAGCTGCATCTATTAGAGGATGTCATTATTTTGTCACTTTATTGATGACTACAGTAGAAAAGTTTGGGTGTTTTTATGAAAAAGAAAAGTGAAGTGTTTGGGCATTTCAAAGCTTTTAAAGCTATGGTTGAAAAAGAAATACGCTTTCAAATAAATTGCCTAAGGTCTCATGGAGGGGGAGAGTACCTCTCAAATGAGTTTGCAAGATTCCTACAGGAGCATGGCATAAAGCAGCAATATTCATGCACTCATACTCCACAGCAAAATGGACTTGCAGAAAGGAAAATTGGAGAGGTATCTTGTGCCATGCTCAATGAAAAAGACATGCCAGATTATTATTGGGCTGAAGCAATTGCTATAGCAGTCTACATAATGAACAGGACTCCCACTGCAGCAATACATGGCATGATGCCAGAGGAGAGGTATACTGGTAGGAAACCAGATATTTCTCATTTGAAAGTTTTTTGTCGCATTGCCTATGTTCATGTGCCAGATGAGTTGAGATCCAAGTTGGATCCAAAAGCTGAGAAGTGCATCTTTATTGGTTATTTCTGGAGCAGAAAGGGTATAGATGCTATAACCCTTCTCGTAAGTTTACAGTGAGCAGGGATGTTGTTTTTGATGAGATGAGCAGCTAGTATAAACCAGTAAATGTGATTGATGATGTAGATGCACAAAATGGTAATGCTGCACAGAATTCACAGTAGCAATCACAAAATATTAGTGGACCTGCAGTGTACTCTAGTAGTGGTTCACATACTTCGCCATGGATAGGCAGATTGAGATCAGGAGAATCTCCTCCAAACAATGCAGATAGTGGTATGCAAGTATCACAAAAGGGAAAAGAGAAAGTAGATCAACCCATGGTTGATGTGAATGCAAGTCACTCTTATGTGGATGGTGAATCCAGTGGCTCAAAATAGAGCCTTGATGATGAGTTGGGTATTCCTTCTGTTATTACACCTGGAGTAAGTAAGACAAGGGATGTTTTGAGAGCACATGGTAGTGAGCCTATTTTGCACAGGTCTACCAGATTAAGTATTCTGTGGATAGGATGAAATATGATGGATTCACAGCCATTCACTATGCCTATATGTCAAAGTGATACATGAACCAGAACCCACTCTTTTTGAGCAAGCCATGGGAAAAGAAAAATGGGAGAAAGCCATGGATGAAGAAATGGATGCCTTGGAAGCAAATGCTACATGGGAATTGGTGCTTTTGCCTAAAGACAAGAATGCAATTGGCTGCAAGTGGGTTTATAAGGTGAAGCACAATGCAGATGGTTCTGTGAGTAGATACAAGCCAAGATTAGTTGTCAAGGGGTATGCACAGACATATGGCATTGATTATGATGAAACATTCAGTCCGGTTGCAAGGATGGCAACCGTAAGAGCAGTTACTGCTATGGCTGTAAAGAATGCCTTCTTGCATGGTGATTTGCAAGAAGAGGTCTATATGGAGCAGCCACCAGGTTATGTTCATGTTGTTCATCATGAGTTTGTTTGCAGGTTGAAGAAATCCTTGTATGGCTTGAAGTAAGCACCCAGAGCATGGTCTGACAAGATAGGACAATATCTTGTCACTATTGGCTTTCAGATTTCCATGGCAGACAACATGAGTGGTATACACTTGGCAAATAACCTAGTCTATCATGCTAGAACAAAGCACATTGAGGTGCATTATCACTATGTGAGAGAGAAGGTTCTAGTAGGTTTTATTGATCTAGTTTATGTTAGCACGGAGGATCCGGTAGTTGACATATTCACAAAGGCATTGGGTGCAGAGAAGCTGTGCAAGTTTAGAGACCTTCTTGGTGTGCAGGAATTGGGATTGAGCTCGAGGGGGAGTGTTGAGATATTGAGCTCCACTCGTGATATACTAGTGTGACCGTTGTGCATTTATGTCACCGACTTGTTAGCTACAGATGCAGTTGGTACACTGCCTATGAATAATAGCTGGATGATATCTATCTTTATGTATTCTAGTTAGTGGCTCAACTAGCATGCCACCTAGGTTAGCTGAGTTTGGTTTGAGACCCACATATAGCATTCACCTATTCCTTTTGTACTAAGAGAGAGTTCTTTTGGCTTTCACAACTAATAAGAGGAAAACTATTTTCAGCCTCCACCTTTGTGTGTATTCCCCCATTGTGTATGTGAGAAAGCTGCAAGTGAGACTCCTTACTTCTCTCCCACTCTCTTCACAAGGCAAAGGAGCCTTAGGGGCCATGGCCACCAGGGAGGTACAGTGTGTCTATGTGTTTCCCAACGGGATTCACTCTTAATACATGGGGGACGTCACCTTCGTGCATGAAATTCAAGAAAACCCCCTATATAGGATCCATGTAGCATAATAAAACATCCCTATTTAGGCTTATAAGAATACCACAAAAGTGTCTTATGTCCCCCCTTTCCTTAAATCTATGTTCTTTCTCAATTATTTGGATCAGACCATAGTAAAATTTAGATGATATAGATTAGACCATCTTCAAATATTCACCAATGTTAGCATGACGCACATGTATGTAGGTTATGAATGCATGGTTTATAAATCCTGTTAGCATAGTATACACTCTCTAATAAATTTTTTGAACATTAAAGCAAGAATGAAAACTCATAAGTGACCTTGCTACCTTATAGATAGTGCGTACAGTGGTATTTGTGGGATTGGATGCAAACCTAGAGGCAAATTTATGCATCAATGTAAATCAAATCTTTGTGGGTCATAGGATTTATGTTTTAGGCCTTTAGAAATGCTCTCATATTTGGTTTTAGTAGGAGGGTGTGGGGGATGGGATTTTTTGGAAGTGGGACCTCTTGAGAATACCTAGGTAGGTTGAGAAATTGTCTAGGCTTATGCACAGATGGGGCTACATGGTATGGGAAGCATAGCCTTACTTGGGATGGACTATGGTTGGAGATTTCTTGGTGTCTAGCTTGAGGGTGACCCTAAGGTATCTATGGTTGGGTGGTGATGCACTAGCCAATACCACGTGTCCCTGTATCTACATATTGAGATTGGTCTATGCTTGCAATTTAGCACAATGATAGAGGAAATCTTGGATCCCTAGCTTAGGGGGTTGTTTCACTCAGAGACCTATATCGACAATGACGTGATTGTCTACGCAAAGACACATGAGAGTCCAGAGAGGGGGCTGCCCATAGTGAGACAAGTTACACCTAACACACTATTCAAAATTTTTGGACTTTCTCTCTTGGTTTGGACTTTTTTTTGGAGCATATCTCTCCACTCAACTTCACTTAGTGAGCTAAAAAATTGGGTTTTTTAGAGCACTAAATGGGTCACTTATATACAAATAAAAAGTCAAGTGGTGACCTCTAATTTTAAAAAAAATGGCTCAGTGAAGCTATAATTCCCAAACTCGTGCATGGTGCCCCCATCCAATAACTATAATAATAATAATAGTAGTCTCCTAACTCAAGTTCAATTTTAACACTATGAAGTGAAAATATGACACCATATGAAAAGAGTTTGTTGAATTCAACATATAAGTGGTGTATAGATACACCATTTTTTTTGAAAAAAAAGAGTGTTGAATTCAATATATAAGTGGTGTATAGATACACCCTTTTTTTGAAAGACAAACCATACAATAAATTATCTTATTGGTGGTATATAGATACACCATTTGTATGGAAAAAAGCATACAAAACATTATCTTATGCATCTGAATCTCATTCAGAGTCGTCAGATTCATGTAATGTATTTGCGCTTTGATAAGTCAAGTCTTGCCAAATGATGTTTAATATGGACATGACTTGGATCAGGGATTGTGATACATTTTTCAACATTGTATCCATGCTTCTTTTTAAAACTTCGTGTCCTCGATTTCCAACAATGAATAATGCTACTAACTTCCACCTCTATTAATCCCTCATTATTTGGAACCCATTCATGTTTCTTTTGCAAGCATCCCTCATAGAGTTGTTTTATTGTATATCTTCTCGAGAGATTTTTCAATGGCTTTGGTTCATACCATAAAGATGTAAATGTTATAAGAGTTCCCTTGTCATCCCTTTCTATCTTAGCAACCTTTGCAACCCAAATTGGGCCACCTTGGTCATCCAACTTTGAACCTGGATCAGATGCCCAAACTATAACAAATAGACCCTCTTCAATCTCATTAGATGGTATAAACTCTGGTAAGGGTTTGTCTCCCTCCCTGCCACAATATTTTCGAGGTAAAAGGCATTCCTATGCTTCCTCCATATCTACTAACATATTTATATCCAAAGGAAAACTTGGTGACCTAGCTTGTTCCGGCCAAAAGGATTCATAGTATTCAATGCTCATTAAGTTTTCTTGTCTTTCTAAAGATGGGATAAGTGCTTTAGTTGATTTAATTGTCTCCAAATTCTTAGTTGATTGCTCAGGATATTTTTGCATCATACTTTGAAGATGTTTAATAAAGGCTTTCAAGGCTCAGGATATTTCTGCATCATACTTTGAAGATGTTTAATAAAGGCTTTCAAGCCTTTCATTTCATCTATGTCAAGTGATTTGTTTTTTGCAAGAACAAATCTAGTTTCCTCCAATGGAATTATTCGTTGTAATAAAGCATATGACTCACTCCATAAATGATCTCCATCTACTGAGTAGTGCTTCCATTGCATCACTGGAATATTGTTATGCATGTGAAACCGAAAGTAGTGTGGATTTTTGTGTCCTATTAGGGCATCATCTCCTATTTGTAAATGTGGCTCTATGAATGCTCTCCAATCTACCATCCTCTCTAAGATAGCCACTTCTGATTCTTCCTTGTGAGAACCTCCAATTTTTTTCCCAATTCGAAATAGCATATCCTCCATTGTCAAAACATCCATTGCCTTCAACTCACTAGAGATAACACTGAAGATTTGATCTATGTCTTCATGTGTATGGCCGACAAGAAGAAAGCCAACTTCCACTTCTTCAAATATTTATAAACCAACCAGCATAGAGCATAAAGCAAATATATATTTATTCTTGTTCTCTCTCCAACAATTATTAGCTTGTATTCGCAATGTGTTAGGCAAACATCTGTGAGCATCTCTGACCTTTCTTATTGCTTTCATGATTGATATAACAACTTGGTTACTATCATGGTCATGCAAATTATCAATCCATACATCACAAAAGATTCGGTATCCATGTACTAGTACTCCACACAAGTGTGTTTTTAGTTCAAGCATAGCCCTCCAATGCCGGTGGGATACGTCTATATCATGGCAAAGTGGTTGTATTTTGGTCCATGCCATCAATGGTGATGCACATGGACTTATCGACATGTGAAATAGCTTCCTCTCTCCAAGAAGCATACAACTTTCGAGCATCCTGCACATGACATAAATGGATTGATTGCCATTTAATATATCTTCCTCGCTACTGCTCACATTTACTATGTTCAATTGCATTTTTTAATTCATCACATGTCTTACATTTTGACATCCTTTGCTTTGATGGTGTCTTGACATGGCAAAAATCTCTACGCCAAATTTTGTACAAGGTTGATCGTGAAATCATGCTCTCGTCTCTGTCTTGTAAAGTTTTATTGATAGTTTCTAGGATGACCTTCTTTGTCATTCCCAAAGAAGATGTTGTTGGCATTCGACACGTCCATCTAGCATTGTTTATTGAAGATGAGGCTGCGGTAATGCATGGTCTTCGAGAACTTGCTTTAATGTTGCAGTTGCATTTATAGTGCTTCCATGGCATTTAAGCTTGTAGGTATTTCCATGAATTGTATGAATAACTTTTTCTTTAACCTCTACCCAGATGGTCTAGTATGTGCCATGTGATAGTCTAGTTAACCATTGATATCCTTGATTGCAAATGGGTCTCCCATTAACCATGGGTTTCAATATAGTTTTACAGTGTCTTGTGCTCCAATCTTGATTAGTGCCTTGATGAAGAAAGCATGAAAACTCTTGAAGAAGATAGTTATGTCTATTAGGCACTGTCTTACTCCAAATACCAAGCGTATGGCTGCACAATCATCTTTCCCAACTTTTCTAATGCAAAGTCTCTTGCAACAAACTCGCATAAGCATCCTTTCCATATTCTCCTCGGATAGCATCACATGTCTCTTTGGTTCTGGAATTGATGCCATGATTCTTCGCCTCTTCACACTCACATACTTTTTTTTTGCAAATAGTGTCTTGTGTTTTCTAGTTGTAAGACCATCAAACCTTGAATCCATTTCCCTTGAATCTTCATCTTTATAATCAAATGCTGTGTGGGCTTCAGAATTATTTGATACCTTATAATATCTTGGAAATGGCAATCTGGTAGACATGTTCATTGATGTCAATTTGTTTCCAATGCCTCTTGAATTTTGTGGTTGAACTGTTTCTCCTTCGTAACTCAAGATTCTCCCATCTATATTCTCTTGCATGCTAGCAACAATATTACGAACAACATGACAAGTCTCAGATTCTTTGCCCCTTTTGCCTTGTGTTCGAGTGGTAACATCATGATCATTGTCACTAATATCATCAATTCCTGTTATTGCATCACTTATCCCATCGATCTTTGCATGTATTTTTCTTTGTGGTCCCATCTTATTATTCTCAACACAAGACAAGTCCTTAATATCAATAAGCATGTTTGAGTCACTTGCAACACAAGACAAGTCTTCTATACCAGTGAGCCTGTTTGAGTCACTTGCAACACAGTCTATACTAATGAGCATGTTCGAGTCACTTGCAACACATGACAAGTCTTCTATACCAGTGAGCTTGTTCGAGTCACTTGCAACACAAGACAAGTCTTCTATACCAGTGAGTATATTTGAGTCACTTGCAAACACAAGAAACCTTTTTTCTCCCTTTTTTACATCAACATCTATTACTATAATGTCCTCAATATCTGTGAGCATGTCACTATGATACTCTTGATTACTACTATAGCTTCTTATCAATTTGGATCCCATTTGTGTTATAGTCTTTTTCTTCTGATAATATTCCATTGTGTCTTCCATGACATTGAAGGAAACTATCTTGGGCAAACTTAATTTCAAGAAAGCTAACCCCCATTTACAAGTACTATGAACTTGTAGTTGAGATGTAGTATTATGAACATCTAAATGTGAAGTATTATCCATTGCATTGTGTAGTATTATGAACGTCTAAATGTGAAGTATTATCCATTGCATTGTGAATGATACCTGCACTAGTCAACTTAATTATCTCCACTATACAGAGAAAACTCTGAGCATAGCCCTAAACTGATTAGGGACAAGCACATAGGGTTAAGGATTTAGGGTTAAGTACTAAATCCTAAGCCCTAAATCCTTAACCCTAAATACTAAACCCTAAACCCTAGGGTTAAGTATCCTACTGATTAGGGACAAGCACATAGGCTAAAAGCACACTGATTCATATTTTCTTACATTCATGCTGAATGGTTTATCAGAAGGTACGATCCTTTGCAAAGGCTTTACCTTAAGTAGCTATAAGTCTACCTAGTCAAAGTATCCTACTAATTAGGGACAAGAACATAGGCTAAAAGCACACCGACTCATATTTTCTTACATTCATGCTGCATGGTGTATCAGCAGAAATGAAAAAGTATGTGATAAGAAATATTCAGAAGAAATATATATTCCATATCATGGATACCATGGATATCTTGTGGTTGCTAAAGTAAAAAAATGATATGGATGCAATGATACTGTAGATTTGTGCAAAGCCTTAAACTTTGTTTAAGGTTTTTGCAAAGTATTACACATAGTAATAAAGATAAGTAAGTATGCTAAACTTCTTCTAGATTCTATGGTTTTAAATACCTACCTTACAAATACATTATCTAAATTTTCATTCTTCGACTAACTAACAAGTATTATACACATGGAATAAAAGCATACATGCTAAAAGTAAGTGTGTAAAATTTAATATTTTCTTATTTTTTTAATTAATTCAATTCTTTTATTGACTACTTTTTAAAATTAAAAGGTTATTAGTATATAATCTACATAATTTTAAATGTTATTAATGTATAATATTAATTATTTATATATTTATTTAAATTTATATAATAATAAATTTATATCTATATTAGTTTTTAAGTTAATAATGTATAGAATAGCAATATATTCACTAATTCTTCATTGTTTTAAGAATAAGTATTATATAAAGCACATATTCTAGAAGATCTCCCTTTCAAGTTATATTTTTTTTAATTAATGTATTTATATATTTGTTTATATAATAATTATATAATATTTATATTAATTTAGAGATTAATAATATATATTTTTAGCAAAATTATATTTTAACATTAGTTAATAAAATTTTATTATATTATGGAGTAAAAATATTATAAATGGATTTCTTATAGTAATAAAGTGTCGTGAGAAGAGTTATTTGGAAAGATTTATGATTAAATTTTTTTTTGAAGCTGTTGCGTATGCAATAGGTAGGGACGTTTGAGTGGTTTTGAGGTTGAGAGAGAAATTTGTAATAAAGTGTTGTGAGAAGGGTTTTTGGAGAGATTTATGATTAATTTTTGTTTTGAAGTTGTTGCGTACGCAAAAGGTAGGGAGGTTTGAGTGGTTTTGAGGTTCAGAGAGAAATGTGTAATAGATTGTTTTTTTTTTTAAAGGAGTTTTTTGGAGAGATTTATGATTAAATTTTGTTTTGAAGTTGTTTCGTACGCAATAGATAGGGAGGTTTGAGTGGTTTTGAGGTTGAGAGAGAAATTTGTAATAGATTGTTTTTTTTTATTGATGAGGTTTTTGGAGAGATTTATGATTAAATTTTGTTTTGAAGTTGTTGCATACGCAATAGGTAGGGTTTGAGTGGTTTTGAGGTTGAGAGAGAAATTTGTAATAGATTGTTCTTTTTTTGTTGGGGAGTTTTTTGGAGAGATTTATGATTAAATTTTGTTTTGAAGTTGTTGCGTATGCAATAGGTAGGGAGGTTTGAGTGGTTTTGAGAAATTTGTAATAGAATAGGTTAGGAGAGAAATTTTTAAAAATAGGTTGTGAGAGTTTGAGGTAAAGAGAAAAATTTGTGGGATAAAAGATTTACTGCAAAAATGGTTTTTGAAGTTGTTGCGTACATACAAGCTTTTGAGAAAAGGATCGAATTAGAAAAAAAATTCAAATTTATAAAAACTTGATTCTTAGAAGTTCTTGCATACGCAATAGGTTAGAAATTAACTCATCTCTTGCAACATTTTGAAAATTTTTGAGAATCCTTTAACAGGTTGATGAGAGGAGAGAAGCGTGGAGTGTAAACGAATGATCTTTGAATGAAAGAGAGAATGAAGAATGTTCTACTTATAGTGAACCTAAAAGAACTTAAAAGACCTTAAAACTAAAAAAAGCTGACTTGACCTAAAAGCTACCCATTTCCTATAAAACTCTACTTCTCCTTATTCTCTCTCACAACTCTCCTCATTCTCTCTCACAACTTTCCTAGAGCTCCACCACCTCTCCACCTAGGTACTCCCTCCCTCCCTAACCTCTTGCTTCCCATCCCCTCTTCTCCCGCTTCCTCTCTCCCCTCCCTTCCCCTCTCCTCCCTCCCCTCCCTTGCCCTCCCCTCCCCCTCCCTTCCCCTCTCCTCCCCCTTCTTCTCCCGCTTCCTCTCTCCCCCTCCCTTCCCCTCTCCTCTTTCTTCTCCCCTCCCTCCTCTGGCTTCCTCTCCTCCGCTCCCTCTCCCTTCCCCTCTCCTCCCCCTTCCCCTCTTCTCCCCTCTCCTCCCTGCCTTCCCTTCCACTCCCCTTACTCCCCCTCCCTTCCCCTCCTCTCCCTCCCCACCGGCCTTCCCCCTCCCTTCCTCTCCCTGTGCCTCCCCCTCCCCGTAGGCCCCTCCTTCCCTGCCGTCCCTCCCTTCCCCTCCCCCTCCCCGTGGCCCCTCGCTCCCCTTCCCCACCGTCCATCCCTTCCCCCCCCTCCCCCGCCCCGCCGCTCCCTTCCCCCCCCACGCCCCCCCTCCCCCCGCCCCGCCCCCTTCCCCTCCCCCATGCCCCCCCTCCCCCTCCCCCTCCCCCGCCCCGCCCTAGCCCTGCCCCACCCCCTTCCCCTCCCCCGCACCCCCCCTCCCCCTCCCCGTTGGCTCCTTCCCCTCCCCCACACCCCTCCCCTCGCCCCCCTCCCCGTCGAGCCGACGGGGAGGGGGGGGAGGGGAGGGGCGCAGGGGAGGGGCAGGGGCAGGGGCAGGGGAAGGGGAGGGGGCGGGGGCAAGGGGCGCAGGGAGGGGGAGGGACGGGGCAGGGCGGGGGAGGGGAGGGGGAGGGGGAGGGGAGGGCCCCACTTGTTGCGCACGCAACAGGGGGGAGGGAGGGGAGGCCGAGGGGCGCGGGGGAGGGGGAGGAGGGGAGGGGCACGGGGGAGGGGGAGGGGGAGGGGGAGGGAAAGGGGTGGGGGGAGGGGGAGGGTGCAGGGAGTGGGAGGGGGCAGGGCGAGGCAGGGGAGGGGGTGGGGTGGGGAGGGGGAGGGGGCCCCCCTGTTGCGTGCGCAATAGGTGGGGGGGGATCCCCCCCCACCTGTTGCGCACGCAAGGGGGAGGGAGGGGAGGGCAAGGGGCACGGGGGAGGGGGAGGGGGAGCCGATGGGGAGGGGGGGGAGGGGAGGGGGCGGGGGGGGAGGGGCAGGGGAGGAGGGGAAGGGGGGGTGGGGACGGGGCCCCCTTGTTGTGTGCGCAACAGGGGGAGGGGGGTGAGGGCGAGGGGCATGGGGGAGGTGGAAGGGAGGGGAGCACGGGGAGGGGGGCCAAGGGCATGGGGGAGGGGGAGGGAAAGGGGTAGGGGAGGGGGAGTGGCCGGGGCAGGGAGGCGGGGAGGGGGGGTTAACCCTCCCACCTGTTGCGTTGCGCATGCAATAGGTGGGGGGTCCCCCCACCTATTGCGCACGCAATAGGGGGGAGGGGGGGCGGGGGCATGGGAGGGGAAGGGGCGAGGAAGGGGCGGGGGGCACGGGAGGGGGAAGGGAGGGGAGGGGGGTTAAGGGGGAAATCCCCCACCCACCCACCTGTTGCGAACGCAACAGGGGGGAGGGGGGGTGCGGGAGCAGGAGGGGAAGGGGCGGGGGTAAGGGAGGGGGAGGGGGAGGGGAGGCGGGGAGGGGGGGTTAACCCTCCCAACAGGTGGGTGGGGGGAAGGGGAAGGGGAGGGGCAGGGGAAGGGGCGGAGACAAGGGAGGGGAGGGGGGTTAACCCCCCACATGTTGCGCACGCAACAGGGGGAAGGGGGGGTGGGGGAGGGGGAGGGGAAGGGGAGGGGCGTAGGGAAGGGGCAGGGGCAGGGAGGCGGGAAGTAGAAGGTGGATGAAAAAAATTTATTAACTTAATTTATTTAAAAAAAATAAAAAAGTTAAAATAAATAAAACTTAAAAAAATTTTAAAAAATTAAATTAAATTTTAAATATAAAAATAAATTAATTAATTAAAATAAAATAATTAAAAAAGCCAAAAAAATAAATTATTTTATTTTATTTTAAAAATTAAAAATAAATAAAACTCAAAATAATATTTAATGAGAAATTTATTTAATATTTTGAGTTTGAAAATCATTGTAATTCTCATTTTTTATTTTTGATTATTTTTCAGAAAACTATGGCTTCCAGTTTTGGTTCCAAGGTGTCTTTCAAATACCTTGAACATGCTTGGTATTTTATGGAGTGCAAATCAAAGTATTTTTTGGTGATCACTGCAGAGAATGTATCAAGCATAAAATATTCTACAGAGACAGTAAGAAATGGTGGCATGGTCTCAAATATCAACATTAAAGAAAACAATTTGATAGAAGTTGTGTGCAAAGGAAAGAATGATGAGGTGGTTTACAAGTTATGAGTTACTCACAAGCACTTCTTGAAGCCCTTACCAGATTCAATTGAGGGATCCCAAGAATTACTTAGTGCCTTAGAAGCATTGAAGAAAATGTGGGATGCATTTCCAAGTGATGGTGTTGTACCTTCAACAGTAGTAAGTACGCCATCTATAACATATAACCCTCAAGTACCACCAATATCTGTGGTGATAACTACGGTAACTCTGACAAGAGTAACTACAGTATCTCCAACTGTACCTACACCATCGATTGTTGCAACTATAGGAACAAGAAGGAGCGATCGTGGAGTAGATTCAAGTTCTACAGCTATTCCCAGAAAGAGAGCAAAAATAACTCCTACTCCACATGCAGATCGTTCAAGTGCAAGTGATTTAAAACCAGGCGAAAAATTGGATAGCGATGAAGAGGAGGATCTGCAAGAAGAAGATACAAGTCTCGAAGACTTTTCTATAAGTGCGGTAGGCTTACATCCTCTAGAGGATAAGGGATACATTTGGGGATTTTCACAATTCAGCATGGCCACAATGCTTATTGGTCGAGCTTCATTGTTCACAAATCAAAGAAAGCTAGATAAGACATTTGCACACAAATTGTATGAAGATACGAGGAAAACAAGAACTCTAGTTGCCACTAATATCACTCTTCGTCCTATGGCATTTAAGAGACTTCAAGAAGATGATCCTACATTGCCTGATGTCACATTTCAAAAGCGTGTGGACTTTTTTTATGCTTTTGAGAACTTTAGAAGGAGTGACTTTGTTCGTGGAGAGGCTTTGTACCAAAGCCGATATGGGACTAACATCGAGAAGAGATACATGCTGGCAAAGAATAGATTCTTGAAAATATGCAGGTTTGAGCCCATTGATGGGCAACACTTTTGTGAAGCTTGCAGGATCACCCTTGATGAGGGAAGAAAAGGAAACTTGCCACAGATTGAGTGGATGGAAAAGTTTCAACGGGTCATTTGTCATATATGCATATTTAATGATGACTCGAAGGACATTCTGAATTCTGCTCCATTTAGGTTGAAAAAAAGCTCTTCTCTTTCTGAGATCTTGATAAAGGCAAGGGAGTTATGGATGGGCTGTGGAAAGCCACAAACAATGAAGGGCAGGAGACCTACATCTGAGTACATGGCAAAGAGGACTTGGTTCTATAGATGCTTGAAAGGTGTTGTAAGCAATACGCAAGGCATACCAAGTAATAAGGTTGAGGCAAAGGTTTTGAACACCGCCGTTGCAAGATACATGGATGTTACTTGCATTGTCTTCTGCGAGGACTCAGTGTTTCAGAGCATCGTGGATGTTTGCCAAGCATATAAAACAGGGAAGATATCCTTTGAGGCACCAGAGCACATTGCAACTCAGAGGAAAGAAATAAAGAAACCGATGTCTATTGTTTGATGGAGAGCATTAAGGTTTGTTCCAGATGCAATAACAGAAGAAGTATGCAAGAAGATCCTAAGTGGTGACTACTTCTTTGGAAAGAAGAGCAAGCATAGCAACTTGGATGAAGTGGTCACCCGAATGATTCAAAGTGAGGCTGCCCTCTCGGCTTTATTATTTTTATTGAAATCTGATCATGAGTTAGCTGGCAAGTCAATTGATGTGGATAAGAAGAAAGCACTTAGCCTAGATCAACTCCTTGATAAGACATGGGCTAGAAAGTGGTTGGCTTCAATGGATGCAGATGCCGCACCAACAAAGGATCTAAGAGCTAAAATGCCAAAGGTTGTTGAGACAGAACCTATGGACATCAAGAAAAAGTCCTTGCAGTCCACTACCCAAGTTAGAGCAATTGGTGGTTTAGATGATGGTTCTCCATTCAGCTTCTCCTATGATATCCTGTTATCAGAGAATGATACAAAATTTGCACACATCAATGGCATTGATACAAAGCATTTCATAACAATGAGCAGTCATGCTTGGGAGAAGCCATGTGTATTCTTCATAGATGAATTGCAAGACCTTGCAGTGTCACAGATAGTTGAACTTGTGCGGTTTATCGTAGAAGGTCCTATGGCAGATAAGAAAAGATCAACGTTGGTCCTATTCATGACAGAATCACAAAGGGATGCCTTGTATGCGAGTTTGACATTTGCATTTGGGTATTTACTTTCAAAAGTATACCATGGTATAGTCCTACATAATCATATGACTGTCTTGGAAGGCACTGCCATTCAATTCTTGCAGCCTTTCTTGATGTGCTTCTTAACCAGGGCTGGTAGCAATCTAATCCAAATTCCTTTAAGGACTCACGAGCTTCATTACTTTGAGGACAATAAGGTTAAGCTTGATGCAGCAATGGTGGATTACATAAAGCCGATGGATCCTGATGTGATACTAGAGATGACAAAGAATTTACTGAATGATGGGTGGGAAGTAGCATTGTATCGAATGGGTTTTGCTGCTGAGAAATTGCTACGCCAAGGTATAAATGTAAATGTCATTGATACCCCCCATCAAATTGAGTTCTTTGACACATATTACAGTTGCACTACCTTCTTTGAAGAGAAAAATGTCAAAGAAGAGGGTAGTGAGTCTGAGGGTGATGATTCTAGCTCAAGTGATGATGAGGATGAAAGCCCTGCATCCGATGACTTACGGCAAGAAGAAATATGCACAAAGAATAAGGGTGATCAATTGTCAACTAGAGTCAAGAAGGTTCCACTCATCATACGAGAAGGCTCGCGGGAGCAAGAAGTAGTAGTACAGCACATCACAGGAAAAGGTAAGGCTAAAGAGGTGGAAGCACTTCCCTTGAAATTAAAAGTGAGGAAGGCACCCTTGATCTTGGGTGAAGGACAGGCAAGTGGATCAAGCAAGGAAGCCTTACTCAAAGAAGGTATGGATGAGGCAAAGCATGACTAGGAGGAGTTACTAGGAGGCATCGATGGTTCTTCAACCATGACCTTATAGACTCCAGAGTAGCCTACTACTCAGGAACCTAGTAACCAGGTCCCTACTCACCAAGAACTTGGTCATGAGACTCTAGAGCAGCCTACTAGTCAGGTGCTTGGAACTGAAGAGCAAACTACTGAGGACCTTGCTACTGAGACTCCAGTCTTAGAGCAGCCTATTAGTCAAGACCCTGGTAGTCAAGGGCCTAGCATTGAGGACATTGGTACTGAGTAACATGATCGCTGACGGCTTTGTAATCACAAGTTTTGAACTTCTATGTACAGCGAATATCTAATAAAAAGTTTACTACTTTTTTTATTTCTTTACTCTCATTATTGTGTATAAAGATTGTTTATGAGGTCCATGTTATACTTAATGGTGTATTTTAAACTTTATGTCAAATGTATTTTTATAGTTAAGGGTGTTTTTTAATACCAAGTGTGGTGTATATGTACACCACTTACACATAAAAGGATTTATCTACACTACCTTTCTAAGGGCTTTATGTACACCACCTTTCTAAAAGAAATGGTCATAAAGGTGTGTGCACACCACTTATACATAAAGGTGTTTATTTACACCACCTTTCTAAGAGAATTGGTCATCTATTGATGTTCTTAGGTGATAGTAGCTCAATTCACAAGAAGTTATGAAGATGTTTATGTAGACCACTTTGTAAGAGATTTTTGTGAAGTTATGAAGATGTTTATGTAGACCACCTTTGTAAGAGATTTGGTTATGCATTGATGTTCTTAGTACTTAATCATCAAATCTTTTGTTTTGAGTTGGCAAATCTAGTTCAAAAAACAACATTACTAGTATATTCAAGATTTTTGGACTGTTTTTTAGTCCATTTCTCAAATTGGACTTTACACAAGTCCAAAAATTTTGAATAGTGTGTTACCTAGAAGTTAGCTCATAAGAGATGAGGAGAGACAGTGGAATATGAGGGTATAGAGGAGATTTGTATCAGTGATGTGAAAGGGTTAGCATGCATGCCACATGTGGATATTGTTGAGATATCGAGCTCCACTCGTGATATGCTAGGGTGACCGTTGTGCATTTATGTCACTGACTTGTTAGCTGCAGATGCGGTTGGTACACCGCCCATGAATAATAGCTGGATGACAGGTATCCTTATCTACTCTAGTTTGTGGCTTAGTTAGTGTGCCACCTTAGTTAGTTGAGTTTGGTTTGAGACCCACATATAGGTTCCTTCAATTTCTTTATACTAGAGTTCTTTTGGCTTTCACAACTAAGAAGAGGAAAACTATTTTCAGCCTCCACCTGTGTGTGTATTCCCCCATTGTGTATGTGAGAAAGCCGCAAGTGAGATCCTTCCCTCTCTCCCACTATCTTCACATGGTATCAGAGCCTTGTTCGTGGTAAGGAGCTCAAGAAAGCAAACCAAGTTCGCGGTGTCCTAGTAAGAGGACTAGTGTTGCTTTCCTTTATCGAGTTTGGGAGCAAATCTCTGCAGGTAGCACAGCCAGAAGTGTAAGAGTGCACTGTCTCAGATTGAGATGCCCTTCGTGGTGTGGCGAGAGGACAGTATATGCTGCGAGTAAGGGCAAAGCCCTTGGTGACTTTATTTTTTTGATTCGAGGCCATTTTGGGGCCCCTTTTGAAGGCGGAAGTTCTTCGCAGGCACTCAGGAAAAGGCCTTGCTTTTGCTATGTGACCATTACTCTGTTGGTTGGTGGAAAGTTGCCACAGAAATTTCATCGTATGCCTGTGTGCAGAGATATTGGGAGTTGCAAAATCATGCTTGTTGCCTGTTGATGCAAAATCGTCACTAGGAAGTGACTGTGTGGTCAAATACCACTTTCGTCAGTTTTGCAGATCTGCCCGTGTGAGGCAAAATCTGTGGTTTTCGCAGTGACAGAATATTTTGCAGTGTTCTGTAATGGTGTCTAATTCTCTTTCACAGATTGTCACTGAAAAGCTTGACAAGAACAACTTCCGGGCATGAAAGTTTAGAATGACGAATTTCCTTATGGGAAAAGGCTATTGGGAGTTCATTACAGGAAATGAAGAAGAACCAGTTCTTCCTAATGTTCCCAATCAACAGGAAATGCAGGCATTGAAAGGATGGCATGAGAGAGCCAAAAAAGTTATGTACTAGCTATCTATCAGTATTTCGGATTCTATGATTGTGCATATTCAAGATGCAAGTACGCCAAAGGAGGCATGGGATACTTTGGCAAAAATGTACAGCACAAATATGCAAGCTAGGAAAAGGCAGCTCCAATAGGAGTTGCACAATGTGCAAAGAGAAAATTTGAGCATCAATGACTACCACATGAAGGTGAAGAAAATTGCAGATGCACTTGCTTCCATTGGGTCGCCAGTGGAAGATGATGATCTAGTTTTTGTGACCTTGAATGGTCTAGGAAAGGATTATGCATAGTTCCAGACATCCATTGCAGTCCGTGAAAAATTTCCTGATTTTGCAGAGTTGTTTGCTCTTCTAATTTCTGAAGAGCAGAGAAATGGGAGTGCATCTTCTTCAGGAGGAACTTCAAAAGGAATTGTCTTCTACTCAAATGCTGGAAGAGGTAGAGGTAGAGGTAGAGGAGGCCGATCTGCAGGCCATGGCAGAAATTAAAATATGCAACAAACTCAAGAAAACCAGACCTATGGAGGAGGACGTGGTAACTCTAGAGGTAGGGGGAGCCAAAGAGGCTGTGGTGGATGGCAGAGAGGCCAAAATGCAAACAGCAATGTTGAATGCTACTACTATGGTAAAATGGGTCATATGGCTAAGGACTGCTACAAAAAGCAGAATGACATTATGAATGGAAAATTGCAGCAAGGCAATTATGCATCTTCTAGTAGACAGGGTGATGATAAAAATGAGCATCTATTTATGGTGCAGCACATGACCAATTCTGTGACAAGTGTAGAAGAACGAAATGATGTGTGGTATGTTGACTCAGGTGCATCAAACCACATGACAGGTCATGCAGAATGGATGCAGGATGCAAGGAAAATGGAAAAACTAGGATTTGTGGAGACTGGTGATGATACTGCACATCCTATTATGCAGATTGGTAAAATTCCTTTGTCTATGCAGGATGGGAAAAAGAAATACCTGTTTGATGTATTTCATGTCCCGAACATCACCAAGAACCTGGTTTCTATTGGTCAAATGGTTGAGCAGGGCTTGCAGGTCAGATTTAATCCTCATGGATGCTTTGTTGAGGATATGAAAAATAACGATCGCTTGATAGCAAAAGGAAAGAAGAAGGGCAAGGTGTTTACGTTGGATGCAGACATGCCTGAATTGAGTGTAGCAATGTTTGCACACGGGACCGGTGTAGTTGCAAATATTGATATCTGGTGTAAACACATTGGTCATGTTAATATACAACGACTTAAATCAATGCAAGCCCAAAATATTGTTGCAAGATTACCTAAATTCAAGGTTGCAGAAATGCATAAGGTTTGTGAAGCCTGTTAATTTGGAAAACAGGCAAGGAAACCATTTCCTAGGCATGTTCAAGAGAGTAAAAAGCCATTGGAATTAATCCACTTTGATGTGTGGACTACTAAAGCTGCATCTATTGGAGGCTATCACTATTTTGTCACTTTTATTGATGACTTCAGCAGAAAAGTTTGGGTGTATTTTTTGAAAAAGAAAAGTGAAGTGTTTGGGCACTTCAAAGCTTTTAAAGCTATGGTTGAAAAAAAAAAGTCCTGCAAATAAAATGCCTAAGGTCAGATGGAGGGGGAGAGTACCTCTCAAATGAGTTTGCAAGGTTCCTGCAGGAGCATGGCATAAAGTAGCAATATTCATGCAGTCATACCCCACGGCAAAATGGACTTGCAGAAAGGAAAAACAGGCATATTGGAGAGTTATCTCGGGCCATGCTAAATGAAAAAGATCTACCAGATTATTATTGGGCTGAAGCAGTTGCTATAGCAATTTACATAATGAACAGGACTCCCACTGCAGCAATACATGGCATGATGCCAGAGGAGATGTATACTGGTAGGAAACCAGACATTTCTCATTTGAAAATTTTTGGTTGCATTGCCTATGTTCATGTGCCAGATGAGTTGAGGTCCAAGTTGGATCCAAAAGCTGAGAAGTGCGTCTTTATTGGTTATTCTCTGCAGTAGAAAGGGTATATATGGTATAACACTTCTACTCGTAAGTTTACAGTGAGCAGAGATGTTTTTTTTAATGAGATGAGCAGCTGGTATAAACCAGTAAATGTGATGATTGATGTAGATGCACAAAATGGTAATGCTGCACAGAATTCACAGCAGCAATCACAAAATATTAGTGGACCTATAGTGTCCTCTAGTAGTGGTTCACATACTTCACCATGGACAGGCAGATTGAGATCAGGAGAATCTCCTCAAAGCAATGCAGATAGTGGTATGCAGGTATCACGAAAAGGAAAAGAGAAGGTAGATCAGCCCATGTTTGATGTGAATGCAGGTCACTCTTATGTGCATGGTGAATCGAGTGGCTCAGAACAGAGCATTGATGATGGGTTGGGTATTCCTTTTGTTGTTACACCTGGAGTAAGGAAGACCAAGGATGTTTTGAGAGCACCTGGAAGTGAGCCTATTTTTTACAGGTCTACCAGAGCTAGGTATCCTGTGGATAGGCTGAAATATGATGGATTTATAGCCATTCACTATGCCTATATGGTCAAAGTGATACAGGAACCAGAACCCACTTCTTTTGAGCAAGCCATGGGAAATGAAAAATGGGAGAAAGCCATGGATGAAGAAATGGATGCCTTGGAAGCAAATGCTACATGGGAATTGGTGCCTTTGCCTAAAGACAAGAATGCAATTGGCTATAAGTGGGTTTATAAGATCAAGCACAATGCAGATGGTTCTGTGAATAGATACAAGGCAAGATTAGTTTTCAAGGGGTATGCACAGACATATGGCATTGATTATGAAGAAACATTCAGTCTGATTGCAAGGATGGGAACTGTAAGAGCAGTCATTGCTATGGCTGCATCAAAGGGATGGTCTTTACATCAGATGGATGTAAAGAATTCCTTCTTGCATGGTGATTTGCAAGAAGAGGTCTTTATGGAGCAGCCACTAGGTTATGTTCATGCTATTCATCCCGCGGGAGGTTCACTATGTATAAACCCTCTATATCACGTGCGTTCAAGGACTATTTGTAAATTCCCTTATCTGTAAAATTTTCACTAATAAAATGTACCCTTTTTCTATACAAATCTATTAAAAAATTTCAAAATTATTTTAAAAGCTCCCTTATGTATATTAATTTGTGTAAATTTTAGAAAATAAAAAT
Organism: Dipteris shenzhenensis; assembly: GCF_047967505.1. Lineage (NCBI taxonomy): Eukaryota > Viridiplantae > Streptophyta > Polypodiopsida > Gleicheniales > Dipteridaceae > Dipteris > Dipteris shenzhenensis. The sequence continues at coordinate 15,309,849 of NC_141597.1, forward strand.
ATCCTTTTGTTGAACTCACGTGATAGGGTTACATATGATGACCGACCCCCCCGAGATTCATCTTGAGTTTGTTTGTAGGTTGAAGAAAGCCTTGTATGGCTTGAAGCAAGCACCTAGAGCATGGTCTGACAAGATAAGACAGTATCTTGTCACTATTGGCTTTCAGATTTCCAAGGCAGATTTCTCACTCTATGTGAGAAAAATAGAGAAAGGGATTATGCTGCTTGTCATTTATGTTGATGATTTGATCATCACACGTGATAGTGATGAAGATATCCTTCATGTGAAAATGCTATTGAAGCAGAAGTTTGAGATGAAGGATTTGGGAGAGCTGCATTATTTCTTGGGCATTGAGGTGATTAGATCACCAAGTGGGATACAGCTCTTGCGGAGGCAATATGGATTGGACATGCTGTCCAAATATGGGATGACAGGCTATAAGCCTATTTTAGTTCCTTTGGAACAGAATGTGATGCTGAGCACAGATGCAAGTGAGCTTCTGGAAGACCCTACTATGTACAGACGCATAGTAGGAAGTTTGATTTATATGACTATTACCAGGCCAGATCTAAGCTATGCTGTTGGATTGGTAAGTCAGTTTATTCAGGCTCCAAGGAAACCACATTTGGATGCGGCTAGAAGCATACTCAGGTATGTGAAGTCCACATTGCAGTATGGACTATTTTATGAGGCTGGGGTTCAGATACAGTTGCATGGATACACTGATGCTGATTGGGCTGGTAGTACTTCTGATAGACGATCTACCAGTGGATATGTGTTCTCTTTTGGGAGTGCTGCAGTCACCTGGAGCAGCAAGAAACAACCTACAGTTGCCTTATCGAGCACAGAGGCTGAGTATAGGGGTGCAGCAATGGCTGCATGTGAGGTAGCTTGGTTGCATAAGCTACTTTATGATATGGATCAGTCTACAGATGGGCCAGTTGTCATTTATTGTGACAACATGAGCAGTATACACTTAGCAAATAACCCAATTTATCATGCTAGAACAAAGCACATTGAGGTGCATTATCACTATGTGCGGGAGAAGGTTTTACTAGGTCTTATTGATCTAGTTTATGTCAGCACAGAGGATCAGGTCGCTGACATATTCACGAAGGCATTGGGTGCAGAGAAGCTACGCAATTCAGAGACCTGCTTGGTGTGCAAGAATTGGGATTGAGCTCAAGGGGGAGTGTTGAGATATCGAGCTCCACTCATGATATGCCAGGGTGACCGTTGTGCATTTATGTCACCGACTTGTTAGCTGCAGATGCAGTTGGTACACCGCCCACGAATAATAGCTGGATGACAGCTATCCTTATCTACTCTAGTTTGTGGCTCAGTTAGTATGCCACCTTAGTTAGTTGAGTTTGGTTTGAGACCCACATATAGGGTTCTTCTATTGCTTTGTACTAGAGTTCTTTTGGCTTTCACAACTAAGAAGAGGAAAATTGTTTTCAGCCTCCACCTGTGTGTGTATTCCCCCATTGTGTATGTGAGAAAGCCGCAAGTGATACTCCTTCCCTCTCTCCCACTATCTTCACAAATATGAGTTCAAACACCTAATACATGGTATATTTCCATAGTAATATGCCACTCCCCCTCGGATACATCATCATCTATGCATGATGTCACCATAGAGAGTCATAGGCCATATGAGGTGATATCACGGAATTCTCTAGGTAGGTGGAGATTCTCCTACTACGTTACTTTAATGCACGAACAATGAGTCAAAATATTGGGCTACTCAATTTTGGAGTTGACCTCCTTAGAGTATTGAGATAGATCCAACAAAGCTTAGGATAGCAAGGTTGATTCTTGAATTTGAAATGATGGTAATTTGTACACAAGGAGACTTTTTTCATGGTTATGCCAATGTTTGATATACCAAGATCTTAGTTAAAAACCCATAATCATCTTGGTGAAACCCTAGCCATGGCTAGAAGGGATATCCATAGTAATGCCTTACAAGATGCACTAGCATGAGGATAGCCATCGATGGCTTACATGAGAACCCATTATGGTTAGGGTTATGGTTTGACTCAATGCCCGTATCACATCGTGCAATTCACACCATCCTTAACCGTGGCAGTGCTTGAACATGCACTTATTGATAGAAATAGATTCAAGGGTTTGTTGATGGAATCTGTCCCTTGATGTACCCACATTTTTTATATGGAGCGTGGATGAGGCAAGACTACCTCTTATTTTAAGCATATCACTAAGAACAGAGAAGAAACTAACAAGGATTTATTTAGTAGCAATGAGTGAATAGGAAAGAGCCTAGCATGAAATTTGTGTAGCCCCACCATGTGAATTGAAGTGTAGAGAGGAGTTCTCTATGAAGATGATTGAGTCCAAGTCCCTAAGAATGGGTGCCTAAGAGGCTAAGAGCCCATCAATCTCAAACCTTGTTGCTCTATGAGGCTCTATTGACAAGTCATGCTATTTTGGCATGCAGCCCTAAGCCAATGATAAGTTCCATCCAAGGCTAAATATGGGTAAGAGTCTTATAGCAAACAAGTAACGTGAGGGAAAGATGAAAATGAACTTGGAAAGAGCATTAAAGAGTTCTGGCAATTGATGGAAACAAATAAAATGCAAGCCAAGAGCATAATGTTTTTGGATGCATAAAAATGCAAGTTGGTTTGTCGCTTGACACAAGGCACTAGTTGACATGGGTCAGTGCAGTGACACAAGAGCAAGCTCTCAAAGAATGGCCTATGCCATCTTGCAAGATGAGGAATAAAGAACATGATACTTGTGGCAAGCTATAGGCACCTATGCACTTGGGACACTGGTGCTCTGAGATTTCCATTAGATCCATCTTGAAACATGGACCAAGGAGTCTAACACACACACAAGACAATGGATAGTGGGCGACCAACCCACAAAGATGTAAGGAACTCAGCCAGTGGGATCCCTCACAATGGTTACACCATTACCAACTACAATCTTTTGTGAAAGGATTGATCAGGAGTGTACCTACAAGGACCCAAAAGATGGTAAACCATGCCTGAACTATAGGGCAAAGCCAAAAGAAAATATGGTGGAGGTTCATAGCAATATTGACATGCAAATCATTTTTAGACTTAAATATAGGAGGAAAATATTAAGAAAACATGTAGTATTTAGTTCCCTCCAAAGTTTCCCTTCATTTAGGATATTTAGAGGTCCTCATAGCGTTATCAAGCACTGAGTCATTGGAGGCATTAGGGATGAAAGACCCTTGACCTATTCTCAAACTTTAAATAGGTAAGCAATTGGGGTTTGTCTATTAAAACTCGATGCAAAATGCAAGCTCCAAGTATGCCATTTTCTATAAGACAAACTAGCAATCGGCGATGAAATGAAATGCCATAGTATATGTTGACCTTGATCCAACAAAGGGTGTTTATTTATAAAAATAGCGGGGTCATGGAAGAAAACTATGCTAAGGAGTATGTGATAAATGACTTGCTAGCCCAAAAATTAATGGTGCTAAAGCATGCACCCTAATCTAACCATTAGGGCAAGTGCAAAGCAAGAGTGCAAGGTCCCAATGAATGGGAGGGCATGGGGGTTGTGTTGTAACTCTAAGCATGAGTGCAAGTGAAAGAATACTTGGTGCAAATCTTGGTGGTAGTAGAAAATACGCAAATGATAACTTTGAAGACCAAGTGAAGTAATGTCCATTGTGTATAGGAATTGGATATGGTTTAGTACATCCTAAAAGATGTTGTAGTCCTAGGCCAAGGGAGCAGTGTGCACCATGCATAGACAAGAGAATCAAGTCACTATTTCTAAAACAAGACATGACAAAGGACAATAACATGACCAAATCAAGAGATGATGATAGGATCCTTGGAATATCTCTTGGTGGGGACACTATGTTCTTTGCCTTTCTCCTATGAATACTACAAATAGGTAACAAGGTTTCCTATAAACATTAATGCTGAGGGTTGTCTTATGATGACTAGTTGTTATTCTTTAGGCTTGGGAAACCAATAGGTGGAATCCAATGGGGGAGCCACACAAACCCTTACAAGGGCTCAAAAAGCCTAGGGTATCAACAAATCTAAGCAAAGTAGCTACAAGATCACCTGTACATAGGAGACCCCTCCTAATCTTAGCCTCCCCTCAAAATAGATGATAGGTCAGGGGCTCTACCTCCCTCCAAATAATAGTCCCATTTCAAGCCCGCATAGAACATTGTTTGCATGCTTCCATGTGTGACTATAGTTTGAAACAATCAAAGAGAAATCTCTTAGATGGAAGGACCAAAAAGAAGTCCAAATAGTAGCATTGAAAAAAATCTAAAAGACACAAGTGAAAGATGCAAAGACAAGAGTTTGGCAATTAGTGGATCCATAGGAATGGACCAATCCAAAAAATACAAAACCTAATCAACAATACGGAAGCAAGTCTAAAAGTAATTTCAAGTCATAGACTGATGTTGAGTTTGAGAAAGGATCCGAATCTGACAAGTAGCCAAGAGTTGGAGAACCAATCAATAGTTCAAAAGAAGGGTGTGACTAGTTGAAAAGAGGGTGAAGAAAGCCTCTTGGCCAAATCATCCCATGCCTTGAAACAAGCATTTATAAAGATCACATTGGATCAACTATTGAGTTTGGCTCCCATGTTTCATAAGAATTTCATCAGGCAATTGCAAGAGGGAAAATAAGAGCAAAGGGAGCCAAAATTTTTATGTCAATTAGATTACCAGCCATCATTGGAATGTCACAAGTAGAACCAAATGATGTGGCATATAAAGTCCTAACAATCAAGGTGCATTGTAATGGTCAATAAATACATGGAACATTACTAGATGAAGGCTTGGGTGTGAATATCCTCCTACACATCATGTATGAGAAGATGGTTTAATGGAGATGGATGAAGCACCTTTTCAGGTCAAAATGGCTGACCAAAGATGAGTTTGACCGTTAAGTATTGTTCAAAATCAACAAATTGTAATTCAAGGCATACCATTTAAAGTAAGTTTTGTGGTCCTCCAGATGGAAAAGGGAGATTTCTTCTATCCAATGTTGCTTGGAAGACCATGGTTTAAAATAGCCAAGATGAAACAAGATTGGGGTGCCTCTAAGATCACAATCCAAAGTGGAAAAAGAAACTCCACCTAGACATGGTCCCCGAGGTTGTACTAGAAAAGAAAAATAGACCATTGATTGCGCAGGTGTGTCAATATGCCGCAAGAGATGGACAATGACGAGCGGCAAGATTTTTGGATGCAAATCCATCCATAGTTCCACTCTTTGAGGTGGATGTAGGCCATATAGTGCAACAACATGCAAAAGTGGTAGCAGCCTATCAAGTAATGTTGGCAGAACCAATTGAACTTCAACAAAGATCTGGCAAAAAGCAAGTCAATCAGGAATCCAAAGAAGATCTCAATGAAGACTCCACCCAGCAAAAATGGGGCAAAGATGACATTCATAAGGCAATAGAATCCTATGAGGAGCAAATGCAAAAAACAGCAAGGGTAAAAGAAGATGTGTTGGAAGATTTGATTTTGGGCATGACAAAACAAAGCCAGATAGTAAATTAAGTGTGCACATAAAAGGTACTTTCAAAATAGAATTGATGCAATTACTAATGGAATTTAAAGATATTTTTTCTTGGGAATACACTGACATGAAGGGAATAGATCTGAGCCTGTGTGTTCACCTCACTTCATTGTAAGAAAAGCCATGGGATATAGGATCGCGTATCTGTTAAGTGTAGTCCAAACATAACTAACAGCCCATTTTGACATCTAGCCCCGAAACTCAGAAGACTAATCCACCTACTGCAAATCTATGGCATACCCAAAAGACTTTGGAATGCTCATGTTCTATTTGAGAACAATGCTAGATGACCTCCTCACAAAAACATACCTAGAGAAGAGGGACAATAATAGCTACAAGGAGGACATGCTTCACATTTGGCTGTATAACTTGGAGTCAGCAAAGAAGGTGAATATTAATTTTCCTAGCTATCATTTTTCTTGCTCCTTTAAGGTACTTGTCAAGCTCATGATGTAGGTTTCTTTTGGTAGGACATGATGGTGGCATGAAGTTGTATAGAGTACCAATATTAGGATGAAGAGGACCTTGAGCGAAAGGAGGAGTTACTATGGGAGTACAGGTTGGTAGAGGCAAGCAAGCAATTGATGGTCTGAGTGTGTAATGAGGTCATGTTCATGTGGTATCAGAGCCTCCTTTCCTACCTTCCCCTTCTTCTTGCTCTATCGAGAGGATGAGAGAAGCCGCAAATGGAATCTCCCCTCTCCTCTAAGGTAGAGCCTGAAAGAACATGGTAGAGAGAGGGAGAGAGAGAGACAGGGTAGGCTAGGGAGAAAGGAAGTGATACTCAAAAGGAGACATAATGAAATAGAAATGAAATGACTAGAGCAATGAACAAAAATGAGAGTACTCACATGTAGACCAAAGAGCTTGTAGCTTGATACTTGATTGATTTGACACTAGACAAGTACAGCTCTTATATAAGAGCACACACATTTTTGACTCACTTTTGCTTCATATTCCAACACCCCCCCATGAAGGCAAGGTGAGAGACTACTGTAATGGAACCAAGAACAGAACATGACAATGGCGATCTAAGGTGAGGGACTATTGGAATGGAACCAAGAATAGAACATGACAATGACAGTCATCAAATTGTGCACCCTATGTAACTCAGAGGCTAAAGTCTGAGCGTGTTCAGAGATTGATCCAAGAACTCTCATGTCTTGAGACTCAACATGCTTAGAGCCTCACATTATAGCATGACTACATGACCAGCTCATAGGTCTAGGAATACACCAACATCCTAGAACTCGGCCAGGCCTGATAACGAGACCTATCAAAGCCAATACATGGCTTACATCCTTGTCTAAACCTATCAAAGCCAATATAGGGCTCCCATAGTACAGAAGACATTGATCTCCCCTTTGGTTGTGTTGGTGAGCTTAGCTACGTACAGGTAGAGATTGGAATTAGAAGAGAGACGCGCCCTATGTGCAGACAAAGAGTAGCATAGAACTAGGTCCTAAGTGAGGCTATTGGCTCATTCAGCTTCAAGATAATTGAGGCCAGTGAATATGAGCTTGAGTTTCAGTGACATTGTCACAAGTTGTGAAACTACGAGCTATTGTAACAAAGGTATTCCTCTATAATATAAATACTGTGATTGTATCTTTTGGCCAAGAAGGTCACTATGAAAGAACCCCATATTGCACGTGCAATGAAAGGGTATTTTAAGAAACCCCTCCTTACAGATTTTATAGACAGCCCTTCTGTAAATTTTAAGATGATACAAAGTGCTCACTGGTACAACAAGCACATAAAAATTCTTGTGCATATCATGTATAGGCATTTGCTTAATTCTTTTAATTGATGGCAATCTACTTACTGACTCACATGAGTCCAAGTCAGTGCAACGCACATACCATTTCTAGAAACATGACACCTTTTGTTCAGCATGCTTTTCTACTGCATTGGGAATGGCTGAAAAAGTAAAATCCCCATACAAAAAATTTTAAACAACATTGGGTGTGGTCAGATGGTGCTACCTCTTAATTTAAATCAGCCTGTGGATTCTACTTCATCTAAGCTTTAAATCCCTCACTGGTCTAAACATGATGTGGAATTTCTTTGGGTCTATCCATGGCAAGGGTGAACATGATGGATGTGGTGTTGTTATTAAGCAAGCTCTATTAAACGCCAATTAACATGAAGGAACATGGTGGAAAGAGGGAGAGAGAGAGAGGGTAGGCTAGGGAGAGAGGAAGTGATACTCAAAAGGAGACATAATAAAATGGAAATGAAATGACTAGAGCAATGAACAAAAATGAGAGTACTCACATGTAGACCAAAGAGCTTGTAGCTTGATACTTGGTTAATTTGACGCTAGACAAGTACAGCTCTTATATAAAAGCACACACACCTATGCATATGGGATAACTTCCACTATGACACGTGGCATCCATAGGACACACTAAACTAGAACTCACACTAGAACACACATTTTTGACTCACTTTCACTTCATATTCCAACACCCCCCCATGAAGGCAAGATGAGAGACTACTGGAATGGAACCAAGAACAGAACATGACAATGACGATCATCAAAACTGTGCATGTCGGAGAGCTAGACATGGCTCCCACACAATCTCAGAGGCAAGTGAGCATGGCTCCTAGGCTAGTGAGCATAACATAGAAAGCTCATCTGGCATGGCTCAGAGGCTCATCATGTATGGATGCATGATCAACTCAAAGGTCTAGGAGACCAATGCACCACTATATATGCCAAGCCTAATAACTAGACCCTATCAATGCCAATACATGGCTCCCATAGTACATCCCCATCTTGACTCCAAGGACTAACTAAAAACATGGAGTCACACACCAGAAAAGAAATACATCAGTTTAGGAGGACAATCCAAGGCTGAGGACCTTTATTAACTCTTCAAACATTTTTTTTAGAGGGACTACTCAAGGCAGAGAACCTTTAACTCAAACATATATAAAAATATATAAATTTTATGCATAGCAAGGGTAGAGAACCCATGAGCCCGAAGAAGCTACCACACAAGAGTGTGCACATTTTGATGAAAAATCAGTGAAGAATTAGGCAAGGATGCCCTCGATGTCAATGAAGGCCATAGGAGTAGCTACCAAGAAAGATCACATCATGACTCTCAATGTGCCGATCGGAGTCACCAAATGCATAGAGGAGGCAATGAGTAGCAGAGATGGCACACCAATCAAAGCAGTCACCGAAGTCTACTAAGATAAGAGAAATTATATTTGACTATTCGAGATAGTCAAACACCGCAATATCACAATGTCAGAGATGATGACGTGTGAAAAGAGTATTCCTCGCTATCGAAAGCTTCAAGTCAATGTACCGGAGTGTCGGTATTGTCAAAATAACTTGTGGGTAAGCTCGGGAAGCTCAAATCATTGGTGGAGGTCACTGGAGTCCAAATCTGAGCAAAAAATGCCAAAAACTACCCTAAAACTGCTCCGAATCACCTTCTAACAAGTTGAACGGACTCTTGGCATTGTCACGCATCTACTTATAGAGGTCCATATGGATGTACGGACGTCAGCTGTATGGACAAAAATCAAATTTTATTTTTTTTCACAAACTGGTGCGGGACAGGTCTGCTAATGTTTGGGCAGTGCCAAAATGTCAAGAAACATCAAAATCGAACCTCAAAAGGTCAAAAAACAGTCACTAGATTGCTCCAAAACAAGTTTTTGGTGACCAATTGACGAGGAATGTCCACCAATGCTGAGGAGAACCACGAACTGATGTAGGAGTGAGTTGAACTCACAAACAAGGACCATGAGCACTCACTAGGATACCGGAGTACTTGATGGTGAGGAACCATGGTGAGGCTAAGGGAAGGGAGGCTCTGTTGGAATATGAAGCCAAAGTGAGTCAAAAATGTGTGTGCTCTTATATAAGATCTGTACTTGTCTAGTGTCAAATCAATCAAGTATCAAGCTACAAGCTCTTTGGTTTACATGTGAGTACTCTCATTTTTGTTCATTGCTCTAGTCATTGCATTTCTACCTTGTGGTATCAGAGCCTCCCTTCCTACCTTCCCCTTCTTGCTCTATCTAGAGGATGAGAGAAGCCCACAAATGGAAGCTCCCCTCTCCTCTAAGATAGAGCCTCCCTTGCCTTAGCCTCACCATGGTTCCTCACCATCAAGTACTCCGCAGTCCTCGTTTGTGAGTTCAGCACACTCCTGCATGGTTTCGTGGTTCTCCCTCTGCATTGGCAAACATTCCTCGTCAGTTGGTTGCTAAAAACTTATTTTGGAGCAATTTAGCAACTGTTTTTTGACCTTTCGAGGTCTGATTTGTACGATTTTTGAAATTTGGGCACTTCCCAAACATAAACAACCCTGTCCCACACCTTTTTGATATATATATATATATTTATTTATTTATTTATTTTTCCATATAGTTGTACGGACATTTGTACAGATCTTTGCAAATGGATGCATGACAGTGCCAAGAGTCCGTACAACTTGTCAGAAGGCGATTCTGAGTAGTTTTATGCTATTTTTGGACATTCTTTTCTCAAATTTGGACTCTCGTGACCTCCAACAGTGTTTTGAGCTCCCTTAAGCACTTTTGCTCATTTTTTTGAGCTTCTTCTATGCATTTGGTGACTCTTTGATCAGCACATTGAGAGTCATGACGTGATCTCACTTGGTAGCTACTCCTATGGCCTTCATAGACACATCATTTGAGGGCATTCTTGCTTGGTTCTTCACTGACATACCGCTTTGCATCAGGATGTGCACACTCTTGTGTGGTAGCTACTTCAAGCACATGGGTTCTCTGCCCTTGCTATGCATAAAATGAATTAAATATATCTTTACTACTTTCTTGTTTGAGTCAAGGGTACTCTGGCCTAGGTTGTCCCCCAAAATGAATGCAAATAAATCATGTGTGTTGAGTCAAAGGTTCTTTGCCTTGGATAGTCCTCCTAAAAAGATGTATTTTCCTATTTTGTTTTGGTGTGTGGCTCCATGTCTCTCATTAGCCCCTGCAGCTCCTATTCCTTCCTAATATGTTGGAACACACTCCACCATTGGCCAGTGCTATCTGTCTCCTTTGGATCTATGGACATGTACTGCCTTGCAAATCGACGTCTTTTTAAAACCTTCCACCACTTTATGCATGTTTACCATGTGAGCTCTTGAATCCTGAGTCCACCAATCCCAAGTTTTCTGTTAACTAGAGGTTAATACATGGGTTTATGGTTAAGAGTTTGGATTAAGGCTTTTTGGTTTAGGAGTTAGGGCTTACAGATTAAGTGTTCATAATTTCATCACTGGAAATTTAGAAATAACACTTATTTCATTCATTTTGGACTTGTCAATGTACAAATTCATTTTTATAGATACTTTTGGACTAGATTTTGGATAAAATTTCAAAAAAAACCCACTCTTCAAAACAAAGATGGAAACATAAAAATAAGCAGTTTTTAAGAGTTTTTTTGAAGGAAATTAAATGAAAATTATAAAATTTAATGTGAGAGTTTAATACTTGTAAATTCTCATTAATAGCTACATTAAAAGACTTAATTTTTCTTAATTATTTACTTAATTTATTATAATTAAAATTAATAAAAATAATTTAAATGCATTAATAAATTAATGTATGTATGTATGTATGGCCCATGCATGACATTAATTTACTATAAGAGTCCTCTAATGTATATGTGTATGTATGTATGGCCCATGTATGACATTAATATACCATAAGAGTCCTCTAAAATCTTTAAGATATCATAACGGTATCAATAAACACCTTTTGAGAGTTTAAAAACTCTAAAATCTCGTAGATATGGCGTCACACACGATGCTACACATGCATGATGCATGCATGGAACGTACATGTCCTTGGTTCATCAATGGAAGGCCATTGATACATATAGTGGGACTAGTGCAATGCACTTGTCCACATGGCATAGGCATGCCCGCAAAGCTTTTAGTTGATTCGTGTCCATGTGGGATCCATGCTGCAACTATTGACGGAGGGGAGGGAGGGGGAAAGAGAGAAAGGGGGGGAGGTAAGAAAGAGAGAAAAAGAAAGGGGAAAGCGGAGGGGAGGGAGAAAGGAAGGGAAGGGAAGGAGAAGGGGCAGGGAAGAGGAGGGAGGGAGGGAGAGAGAGAGAGAGAGAGAGAGAGAGAGAGAGAGAGAGAGAGAGAGAGAGGGGATGGGGAGGGGAGTTGAGGGGAAGGGAAGGGCAGGGTGAAGAATGGGGAAAGGGGAAAGGAGGGGAGGGAGGAAGGGGAGGGAAATGGGGATGGGGAGGGGAAGGGAGGGGATGCAAGGGATAAGGTGAGGGGAGGGGGAAGGGAGGGGAGAGGTGAGGAAGGGAAGGAGTGGGGAGGGGAACTCCCTAATGCATGCTCTGGCGGCCATGGCCGCCAAGCCCATGCCTAATGCATGCTCTTGGAAGGGGAAAGGAGGGGTGAGGAAAGGAAGGAGAGGGGAGGCGGCTAACAAATACATGCTCTAGCCGCCAAGCCCTATATATATATTCAATTATTTTTTTAATAATTATTTCTTTTGCACAGGGGCTTGGCAGCCGCAGCTGCCCAATTGGTGTTTTGGATTAGAAGGGGGAGGGATGATGGAAAGAGAGAGGGGAGGGAGAAGAGAGAGGGAGCAAGGAGGGGAACAGAAGAGAGGGAGCAGGGAGGGAGAAAAGAGAGGGAGAGGGGAAGAAGAGAGAGAGGGGAGGGAGAAGAGAGAGGGAGAGGGGAGCAGAAGGGAAGAGAGCGAGAGGAGAGAGGGAAAGGGGAGAGAAAGAAGAGGCAAGAGAGGACAGAGAGGGACGGGAGGGGAGAAGGGAGAGGGATAGGAAGCAGAGGGGAGAGGAAGGGGAAAGCAAAAGGAGGGGAATGTGAGAGGCTATATATAAGCCATGAAACCCTAAAGTTTTGAATTTCCCTCTCTTTTTCCTCTCTCCCTCTCCTGCTTCCTCTCCCTCCTTAGAATTCGAATGTCTCACTCTCTCTCGTCGCCATTCTCTCTCTTAGAATTCAAACTTTCCACTCCTTTCTCCTCTCCTCATTTGAATTCAAAAATTTTAGGGTTTCATGCTTTATATATTGCCATTCCCCTCACGTCTCCCTCCCCTCTCACATTCCCCTTCCTCTCCCTCCCTTCGCTTTTCCCTTCGTCTCCCCTCTCTCTCTCCCCTCCACTCTCTCTCTTTCTTCTCCCCTCTCGTCCCCTCTTCTCCCTCTCTTCCCTCTTCTTCCTCTCCCCTCTTCCTCTCTTCCCTTCTGCTTGCCTTTCCCTGTCTTTTCTCCCTCCGTGCTCCCTCTTCTTCCTCTCCCCTCTCCCTCTCTTCTCTTCCCCTCCCTACTCTCTCTTTCTCCCTCCCCTCTCTCTTCCCTTCACCCCTCCCCATTCCAATCCAAAATACCAATTGGGTAGCCACAGCCGCTAAGACCCTGCGCAAAAATAATTATTTTTTTTTAATGCGGAGGGGCTTGGCGGCCGCGGCTGCCAGAGCATGTATGTGTGAGCCCCCTCCCCTCTCCGTCCCTTCCTCATGCCTCCCCTCCCCTTCCCCTTTCCCTCCTCTCCGTTTTTCATTTCCTTCTCTTGTCTCTTTAGGTGCTTGGCGGCTACAACTGCAGTTGCCAGAGCATGCATTAGGGAGGCCCCCTCCCCACTCTTTCCCTTCCTCACCCCTCCCCTCCCCCCCCTTCCTCCCCTTCCTTCTTCCCTCCCCTCCCCCTCCCTCTTCCCCCTCCCCTCCCCTCCCCATACCCCTTCTCCTCCCCTTCCCTTTCTCACCCCTCTCCCTTTCCCTCCCCTCCCCTCTCCATTCCCCTCTCCCCTTCCTCCCACCCCCTCCTCTCCCCCTCCCCCTCCCCCTTCCCCCTTCCTCACCCCTCTCCCTTTCCCTCCCTTCCTCACCCCTCTCCATTTCCCTCCCCTCCCCCTCCCCATTTCCCTTCCCTTCCCTCCCCTTCCTCCCTCCCCCTCCTCTCCCCTGCCCCCTTCCTTACTCTGCCCTTCCCTTCCCTTCCCCTTCAACTCACCTCTCCTTCCCTTCCCCCTTCCTCTCCCCCCCCCGCCCCTCTCTCTCTCTCTTCATCTTCTTCCCTTCCCTTTCTCCTTCCCTTGCCTTCCCTTCCCCCTCTCCTTCACTTCCCCCTTCCTTTTCCTCTCTTTCTTACCTCCCTCCCTTTCTCTCTTTTGCCCCTCCCTCTCCATCAACAGTCGTCTCACAGCATGAATCCCACACCAACAGGGTCAACTAAAAGCCCTCCGATCATGCCCATGCCACATGAGCAAGTGCAGTGCACTAGTCCAACCATATGTATCAATTGCCTTCCATCGACGAACCAAGGACATTTACATTCCATGCATGCATGTGTAGCGTCATGTGTGACTCCATATCTACCATATTTTAGAGTTTTTAAACTCTCAAAAGGTGTTTGTTAATACTGTTATGATATCTCAAAGATTTTAGAGGACTCTTATGGTAAATTAATGTCATGCATGGGCCATACATACATACATGCATACATACATACATACATACATACATACATACATACATACATGCATGCATGCATACATACATACATACATACATGCATGCATGCATACATATAATTTTTCCATACATTTAAATTACTCTTATTAATTAAAATGTAATTAAACTATCTTTTATTATATTGTTATTAAGTGCAACATTATAGAGGGATATTCTGAAATTTATTATGTGGAAATGACAATGTCAAAAAGTCAACTTTTGATTCCATAACAACATTTTCATAAAGTAAACTTTCCATTTGGGAATGAGTTTTATCCAAATGTAGACACATGAGTCCAAAATTAATGAAATAAGTGTTAAATGCTAGAACTTGGCATAGCCTAGTAGTATTGCTAAAGATAAGGCAGAATACATAAAGGGCAAGCTTGGGCTACTTTTCAGCCCTTTTTGAGTAAATAAGAAGTATCCTAAGGTGAATGTGAAGCTGAATTTTTTGTTTCCATCTCAACAAATGTATTTTCCCATCCATTTTTTATGCTAATAGTGACTGCTACACCATTTTTTTGATTGATATTGTTCACACACACACACACACATAGAATGTGGATGTATCACTTGTGCAATTACTCCACATTGCATTCCATCCTATGAATACCCAGCCCCCCCAACCCGCCTCCCACCTTCTCCCTTCTCTTACCCCTCCTTATTTCCATTCCTTCAAAGCACCTGGCACACCACAACTATGCCCTCCCCCTCCCCGCTTGCATTGCCTCCATCCCCTAATCCCCCCTTATGTCCCCTTTTTCTTGACAACTCGATCCCCATGTACCACTTCTTACTCCTCTCCTCCTTTACATGCTTTCCCCCTCCCTTGTCCTTTAAGAAAACAAATGGAAGGGACGGCAGGAAATGAACGGGATGGAAATGAATGGGAAAATAGGAATGGAAGTGAGGAAAACACGTGGCAGACTAGATAGGGAAAGAGACGTAAGGGAGGGAAGGAAAAATGATACAAAGAGATGGGAGGAAAATGAATGGAGGGCCATGAGCAAATTTAATGTAATTGGGGGAAATGGAAATGAATGGATAGGAGGGTGGTGGTAGGGGAGTGGATAGGGGTTATCGCAGACTAGATAGGGAAACGAACATGAGGAAGGAAGCAAAGGGAGAGGAGGAAAATGAATGGAGGGACAAGAGGGAAATGGAAATGAATGGATAGGAGAGGGGAGGGAGGGGAGGGAAAAAATGAACACAAAAGGAGAGGAAAAGCCTAATGGAGAGGAAGGAAATAATTGAAGGGAAGGAGGTGAGAAAAAAAAGGGGGGGAAAGGAAACAAAATGGGCAGAACTAATGAGCGAGAGGGGAGGAAAACAATTCAAAGTGGAGAAAACATGGAAATGAGAATGACAAATGGTACCTTGAGAGAAGAATGCAAACTTGTGATACTTGATATTTGTCAATATTGCAAGAATAATACAAATGTATGGAAGGGAGCAAAGATTCAAAGTACAAATGGAAATTGAAATGAAAAATGGAGAGGGATTTTGTTATGTTACCTTGAGAGAAGAGAACAAACACATTGTAACGCTTTGTATTCGATGTTCTAAGAAGAGTATAACATATTCAAGATATTGATTAAGAGTCCTGACAAGCATATGCATGTATTTAAATTTTAGATTTGAAATTGCACCTTCAATTAATTTTGTAAAATTTATACTTACAGCACTCCTTTTTTTTTCCTTTCCATTTCTTCTTATATATTTAAATTCAAACTTTAGACTTCCTCCTCTGTTTCATTTTATTTATTTATTTTATTTTTCCATTTTCCCTCATATTTTTAAATTTAAAATGTAAACTCTCTCTCTCTCTCTCATTTTCATTTCTTTTTATGTTGTAATCCTTTCCTTTTCTTCACTCATTTTTCATAAACTTCTTAATTTTTTTCCATTTAGCTACCTCTAACACTTAAAGGATTTAATTATCAGATCACTAGTTAATGACATCTTTAGTCAAGGAGGAAATTTTGAGATGTTTAAGACTCCTACTTAAGGCTTGAATACATAGATTAATTTAGATACCAAGTTAAACTTTGTCACATTTTGTTGAGCAATGACTAAGTTATGGATCAAGCAAGCTAGCCATGTGCAATATATTCCATGATCCTCACATTATAGTCCCTAATAATGCCCAATCATGCTTTGGTTCTTCATTAAAACACAAAATAGAATTTTATAATAATGGAGACCATGGTGTACATATCATTTCACTTAAAATTGGAACCTCAAAATTGTTTGAATATCTCTGGCTTGAATTGTATAGAATAGTATAATGGAAACATCTAAATGATATAGTGTTATTTTCATAATGTTTAACCCACTCATGCTATCCTTTGGATTGCCACCAAATCCAATCATCAACCTATAAGTTTAACTTCATCAATGTTTTTAAAATGGCTATAATTGAATATCAACAAAAGTTGCTAATATGCTCACTCGAAGGTGATTAATGGGTCTGAACTCATGCTATTCATTGGTTAGTTATCAAAGGTTGAATGATGGACTCTTAGTAAGCATTGTTAAAGGATGAGCTAAATAGTTTGTAAATTAATAGTTAACTACCTCAAATAGAAAATCCAATCAAATGAAGTTTTCCTTGGTTCTTTATATTCCTAGTTGTCAAATAATCTTATGCAAAAAGGCCACTCCAAAAGGGCCCAACCATGATGTGTCTATGGCGGTAGAGAGCATATCCGCATTTATCTAGCTTGGGGCATGGTCACTAAAAAGACTCTGATTCACTGGCTATGTGAAAATGTTTTTGTTTAAATAAGTACATTTGTACATTGGCTTGCATCCACACTAAGCACACTTAATATAGATCTCCTCTAGCAACTCTAGAGCAAATCAAAATGTCATAAATAAACAAGATGCCTTAGGGGATCTTGAAGCCTTATACTTATTAGAGTTGAAAGTTTGAAGTTGTCATCTTGGATGTGCATCAATATCTTTGTAAGACTATTTAGAGACTTGCAAAATTGTGAATGGTAAAAAGAGGGTATAAAGGTTTGATTGAACAAGTCTATTTATTCTATGTCCAATAATCTATCATAGTCTAAACATATACATATATGGATGCAAAAGTTTCCAATTTTAATTCAAAAATAGCTAAAAATTATTCAATGGTAATTAAAAAGCAAGGCATGTCATATTCTAACATCATATCTCGACAAGGATGAGGGATTTTCTTTTTTGCAATGCTACCATTGTTGCTTCTACTTTGTTCTTCATGGCTTACAGTGTATCCATAGATAAGTTTAGCAAAAATGTCCAAAGGATCAAAGACAATATGTTTGAATTGTTGTCAAATGATACCATAAGGAACAAAGAGTGGTTGAGGATTGTGTTATAATAAGACCAAATCTACCATGAAAAATAAAAGTATAAGATGCTTTCTATCCACTAATATCCTTAGTTTATCCTTAATCCTCGGTGGTTATTTTCTTCTTTTGTGGAGTTTTGTGACTTGGAAGCTCACATATCTATTACTATATCACAAGTAATATTTTAGCAAACTAAGTGTTGGGCAAAAGACACTACCATATCCATTGGAAAATCAAAATCATTAATATTCTATATATTCTTTGAAACACAACAAATGTAAATTGCCAAATATGCAATTATATTCATAAGGTAGAATTAAGATCCTTATGCAGATGCCCTTCCTCACTTGTAAGAAATCAAAGGGTTTACAAGTGTCTTTCGTGTTTGAAAGTATCTAGTCGACTACAAAAGATCATGTGTAGGACTACATACATCCATATGAGTAGTCCAAGCACTTAAGTAGGAGAAACACAAAGAATCAAATAATCCATCCTTTTAAGACACCATTTCTACTAAAAAGAAGGCCTTGCATTCTTCTCTTTGAAAGTGCTTGGAACAACTTTTTAAAAGAAAAGTTGACTAATTGAGACGACAAGGCCCTAACAACGTCACCTTTTTTAGACATGAAACCTATATTGGTAGAAAGAGGGACAAAGAAGGGGGCAACATGTGGAAAACGATTACGTATGCATGGAAGGATGTTGATCATGTCAAAGACATTAATAGCTTGTGATCTCACTAAAGTGAAGAAGAAAGATGCTTAATTTATTTTGTTTTGTTGCACGCGCATGTGTGTGTGTGTGCGCGCGTGCGTGTGTGTGTGTGTGTGTGTGTGTGTGTGTGTGTGAGAGAGAATCATGTGTTCATCATTGGACATAACGGCAAAGGCACACGCAAGCATGAAAGTTTGTTTAGGAGTGCAAATAGCATCTATCAAATGACATCGAAATGAATGCATGTGATCCATGTTGGGCTCATGCCACACGAGCCTATGGATGGGTCATTGGTGGGCGCATAATTGGTTTGTGGGTCCTTGAATTTTGACTGTATTGTTATCTAGAAACATACATAAATTGAAGGTGTGGCTATGATGGTGGTTGAGGTCCCCCTGTAAGTTGGTCAGAGACATGCAGAATGACCTTGTGTATGGTAGATATGTTTCATGAAAGAGATGGTAGTAGATATGTCCTCGGGGGGTCTACTTAACAATATGTAAATATACCATGTGAGTTCAAATGAATGGGTTTTTTAATTCAAAATTCCAAGGTAAATTTACAGAAATACATTATAGAAGGTTTTAAAAATCGATTTGAAAAAAAGCCACGTAAGTTTACAAAGAAAAAAGGGTCCTTTTATTCAAGAAAAATGCACAGGTAAGGGGTTTTTCAAAGACCCCTTGAACGTGCTGTTTAGAAGTGCTAGAAGTTGCCAGAGCCAATAGTATTTATAAAGAAGATGCAAAAGTGTAGCAAGAAGTTTTGGATAAGTGCATGAAATTCGAGGCAAAGATGAAGCGCCTCTGGTTGCATATTTCACACCTTACTTTTGAAGTCTGTGACTTTGAGCACCAGTGCTCTATTTCACCTCCAGCCAATGGGACTAGGGCATCGGCAATGAGTTGGAGTGTCTTCAATGCTCCCATTCAAGTACATAGATTGATGGATGGGCCAATCAACGATGGTGGCCAGCCCTCACACTCGGAGCTCTTTGAAAGGTTTCCAAGCATCTAATAAACGCGTCAAGCTGCGAATGAAATCAAGGTAAAGCCGCGCTGCCAATGGACACTACCCCTACGCGTGTCCACCCCTAAGCAAACAGTTTTAATCTCTAGGAGGGGTGTGTGTGTGTGAGTGAGAGAGGGGGAGAGAGAGGGATTTGCTAATTTCTACATAGGTTGCCATTGCATTCCGTCGTATGTATAAGTAACAGATATCTTGTCAAATACTCAAGACGGGAAACTAAAGGCCGGCGGGAGCCGGCGACGTGGCTAACTTATGCGGTGTAATGGTATCCTTGTGAAGGACGGCTCAGAACCTCTCTCTCTCTCTCTCTCTCTACTTAGACTTGAGAGTTCCAACTCTCTCTCTTTTCCTATTTGAACACTTTCGCCAGCTCACTTGCACTTGCTAGTCTTCTTTTCTGCTGCCAGCCACCCCTCACAGCTTCACCTGCACTCTTCATTCTTCCATCATCCCCTGATCTTCTCGTCCCCTTTTCCACCTCGGACTCTACATCACCAGCTTCTCCTGTAGCTATGCTTTTCTCCCGCCCACCTTCCCCTCCTACACATCTCCCTGCCTCCCCTCCTAATTCCGACTCGACCCCGCTGCAGCTCCACCCTCTTCCCTGCTTGCAGCTAATCCCACTCCCTGGTACTCTCCCTGCCCCTTGAATTCGCTCATCATGCCTTGCACCTTGTTTCTTTCATGTCTGCTTGCTGTTGGTGCTCCAAACTCGTTTCACGTTGCTCTTTCGATTTCCTTCCGGACCTTTCATCATATATGATTGTCTGCACTGCACTAGTAGCTCTTCAAGTCGTTGCTGCTTACAGTCATCGCATTTCCACTTTTTTCCTGATCGTTCGCGGCGATCGTCGAGGGCTGCCTATCTGTGTTCTTCAACTTGATAGTTCACGTCATCACGGTAGATCGACTGCTCAGTTTGGGGCTTTCTCGCAACTGTTAGACGACTGCTCGCGCCATTATTCCCTATGGACTCTAAAATTCAGTAACAGCAAGCCATGCTAGGCCATTCTTGATCCTGTTAGAGCTTCCTTAAGATGCATTGTAAGCAGCGTCTTTCATTCTGTACTTCGACCTTTGCAAGCGCTTAAGAGAGTTTATTTTCAGATCGCTTGTCCGGTGAGCACAGAAGTGGCCGAAATGGCTGCCAATCTCGCCCGTGTAGGCCACGCTCAACGGATTGTGTCTTTGGGCTCGTGAATTGGGGATGTAGAGTTAGCGGCTAGCTGCTGCATTGCTGCTCATGTCATTTGTATCATTCTGTACTTCGATGTTAACAAGCGCTTAAGCCAGTATTTTCAGATCGCTTGTCCGGTGACCACAGCAGTGGCCGAAATGGCTGCCAATCTCATCCGTGTAGGCCACCGTCAACGGATTGTCTCTTTGGTCTCGTGAAGTGGTGATGTAGAGCTAACAACTAGCTGCTGCAGTGCTCCTCATGTCGTTTGTATCATTCTATGCCCAGAAACCAGGGTTTTTGTGTGCCAAAGCCAAAATATACTCATTCTTATTCTTCCTGCCTTGCAGCGCCCCGGCCTTGCGCTTTATTATTTCTAAACCTTGCGACAAGACATCGTTTTTTTTCGGGGGAGGGGACAAGCCATTCTTGTTCTTGCC
This sequence comes from Dipteris shenzhenensis, assembly GCF_047967505.1. Classification (NCBI taxonomy): domain Eukaryota; kingdom Viridiplantae; phylum Streptophyta; class Polypodiopsida; order Gleicheniales; family Dipteridaceae; genus Dipteris; species Dipteris shenzhenensis. Next base: position 15,330,620 of record NC_141597.1, read on the forward strand.
TTCTTAACATCTCATAACTCTCAACGGCCCCACGAGGTTTCTTGTGTGAAAAGACGAACTAACTTCGACCCTATGAGTCCCTATCTGGTCGTCAATCGTACGAGTGTCATCACTATCAGCGCGAAGTCGTACGCTGCATTTCCATTAGTTAAGCACCTCCTACGCAACCCTGTTTGAGTGCGTGGTACTTACGTTTAGCACAAGTCTCGTGGAGCGTAAGAAACAGCACATGGCATAGCACGATGGCATTTCGCACATAGATACAGGGTGTACGGTGTAGCATCACTGCTTGCACATTGCACAAGTTGGTATAGCGCAACAGCAACATGCCCGCGCAAGTTTTGGATTCGTGTTTACCGGGGTATGCACATTGCCATACATGATACAATCAAACATGTTCGGTGTGGTGCAGGCCGTCATTCGTGAATCCAGGTTCCATGGGTGGTACATCTGGCAATTGGTTCAAGAGTTTTGTGGGTACAAAAAAGCTGCTCAAGGGGTCATCTGGGAAGGCATCACCGACGTCGGAAGATAAAGAGGTGAGCGAGCAGTACCCCTAAGGAAAGGCCGTGCGCTCTGAAAATCGTCTAAGGCGAATTATTAATTCATTGGATGTGTCGGTGCGCGACTCGCTTCCAAATAATCCAGATTCCAGATCACTGCAGATATCTTCTTGCTACTTAATACTAAGCTTGCTAGTCTCGTACGCCCAAATTGTTGCGGTCTCGTGCACAACGCATGCAAAGCTGTAGCCTACACAGTTCACGTGGAGTCCCAGGTGCACGTTGATGAGCAACGAGCAAATTACGTGTACGCCAAGGGCTTTTGTTATTATAAAGCATGACTGATTGGTGGGTTTTGGCAGAGGAAGTCCGCAGCTGTCCACCGCGAGAAATCGCACGAATCGAAGTCGAAGAGATGGAGTTTTTTCAAAGCTTCGAGTGTGGACAAGAGGGCGGCGAAGGGAGGGGGTTCGGACGAGGATTCTATGTCGGTGTCCACAGTGTCTGCACCGGCTGGGGAGCAGGCGGGTGCTCATGCGGTGAATAGCTCGACGCCCTTGGTGTGCCATTGCACCGAGCGTCTCGCCTCTTTCCGGAGCAGAAAGCGAGAGGAATCGGCCGCTATCTGCATTCAGGCGGCTTTCCGTGGCTTCCTGGTAAAGGTTTCACGCTGGCTTGGCTCGCTTTATAGGAGTACTCCATTGTACACCTCAAGATTTTGTATTGCAAACTCGCTCGGTAGAGAGGTGTTATGTACCAGATGTTGCATTTCTGCGAATTGGTTTACTCCTCGTACATCTTTGCTCTCGTCTCCTTCGTGCTCTCTCTGTTTCTCTTTTATGTTAATTCTCTCTCTCTCTCTCTCTCTCTCGCCCACGCGCGTGTATTCTGTTTGTTGTTCTGTCACCCCTTCGTCTCCTCTGTGGTGACATGATTGTCCTCCAAACATTCCTTCCACACCCCCTAATATATTGCATCGAGGTCGGATGCCGTAATGGCCGACGCAATACAGGATCTAAGTGTTTGGAAAGTAAACGTAATGGTTGCATTTGCAAATAATCGCAGCCTTAGGGGTACCTGCAATGCGCGAAAAAATGGAGAGTTCCGCGGTTGAAGCAATGCTAATTGCGAACGTAGGATAAAATAGGACGAATTGGTTGTTGCAGGCGAGGAGGGCGCTGCGAGCGTTGAAAGGGGTGGTGAGGTTGCAAGCGCTGGTGCGGGGGCATGCGGTGAGGAAGCAAACGGCGGCAGCACTGAGGTGCATGGAAGCGTTAGTGCGGGTGCAGGCGAGGGTGAGGGAGGATCGACTACGGATGTCAATGGAGACAGTAGGAGAAGCATCGCAACACCATCACCACCAACGACAACAACAAGAGGGAGAAGAAGCGCGGGCGGAGAAAGCAGAGAGGAGGCCGCGGTGGGAAGTCGAAGACGACATAGAGTTCGAGGTAAGTAGCAGAAATTCGATTCACGACGTGACTACGAGTAGATCTCTGCATCTCGCCCAACGGCGCGAGTATATGCGCAAGAATAACCACGACGTCATCGTGGCGCTCATTCTGCTTCATCATCTGTACTACGCTCATTCAAGCGCGAAGATGAGATTTAGTCGCACCGATTAGAATTGAAATTCTTGCGCGAAGATGAGATCTACTCGTACGACTAGAATTGAAATACGTCAGCCAAGATGAGAATCTAGTGCGATAAGGATCGGAATTCGGGAGATTTACTTGCAGCGACGAGAATTACAAACTCGCGGCGATTGCAGAGATTGTTGTCTTAACGAGATGCGAGGGAGGGTGCAGGAAGAAGGGTGGTGCGATAGCGTAGGGACGCTGGCGGAGCTGCGAGCGAAGCTGCTACAGAAGCGGGAGGCGGCGGCGAAGAGAGAGCGAGCATTGGCTTACGCCTTCTCAAACAAGGTCAACGCTATTTTCAGCTCAGTCAACTCTTTTCATTTGCAACCCAAAAACAATTTTATAGTCACTTTTGTAATAAATATTGTGGACTTGCTTTTAAATGTATATTTAACTAGTTCTGGGAATAAAATTTGTATGTTCAGTGGCGGGCGGAGGAACAGCTCATTGCCGCCGCGTGGAGCGCCGCGGCCGCCACATCACCGCCTTCGTGGGGCTGGAGTTGCCTCCAACGCCTCATTGAAGCCGGCCCCCCCGCCAGTTATCGCCGCCCCTCCGGCGGCGCCTCCTCCTCCACCACCACCACCACCAGCACCACAGCCTCCTCCTCCTCCGCCCTCCGCTGCTCCATCGACCACCACCACTCCTCCTCCTCCTCCCCTTCCTCTCGCCCTCGCTCCTCCACCCCCCGCGCCCCTCCTCCCCGCCCCCCCCCTCAGCCCCCCCGTCGTGCCTTCAGTAACCCCCGCCAACGCCCCCTCAGCGAGAGCTCCCTCCCCACCTCCTTCCGTCGCTCCTCCCCTTCACCAACCCCCCCCGTCCTCACCACCACCCCCTCCTCCCCCGCACCCTTGTACTTACCCCGCCACCTTCGCCACTCTTGCGCCACCGCCGGTGCCCCCCCTACGCCTCCCCCTTCCGCTTCCCACCGAAGACCTCGAACCGCTCGTGCCTTCTGATATGCCATGAGCGGCTGCAGGCAACCGTGTTTGCCCTGTCACTCGCTGAAGCGACGACGGTTCGTCTCCAGAAACTTGTAAAAACCGCCACAGATCACCACATCCGATACGCTGGGCAAAAGTGTTCCAACCTATCATTTTGTGAACACCCCGCGGATGTTTCAACTTCAGCTCACAAGTCCAAACTCCATCTCCAACAAGAAGGCACATTCTGAGTTTGCACATTCAATTGATACGACTGAGCAAGGCAACTTCATCAGCTCACATTTCGTATTTAGTTTCAAAATCTTGAGTTTAAAAGAGGAATCTTAGAAATTCCTTTATGGACTTCATAAAATGGGAGAAAGCCCCTACAATTGTATGTTCAAAACCTCAAAGTATGAGGCCTTGTAGGTCTCTTGACAGTTAGTTTTTCGTGAACATTGTTTACACTTATGGAATAGAAAAACAAAGTAAAACGGTACATAGTCAAGTCAATTTTTGCATTATTTCTTGGGAGGGAGTGTACCATGATAGTGCTCACCATTAAGGCTACTTAATTGAAAAGAAGGGGAGTTGAGAGTGTAAAAGAAAATAATGATAAAGTACGTACTTGCTCTTAAAGTGTGTTGGAAAAGTATAATTTGAGGACATGTGTGAGATCAGCAAATGTAATAGAATTTAACATAGAATTCTAAGGAAGTTTGAAGAATCAAATATTTAGACTTCATATGACTCTTCAACAAGTGGACATGCAAACCCTACTAGATGTCTTCTTAGCTCCGAAGGCAAGTTGTACGATAGTAGTAACCAAAAGTTGTTACCCCATCGAAACCAACAACCATACAATAGAAGGAAAGCTCCAACAAAGCTTTGGAGAATACTCTACATAAAAGTAGACATGGCCATCCACAGGGCCTATCACAAAAACTATACAAAGGAAACAAACAAAGCCACATCATAGAAAGTTGGGTGCTTTGTTGTTTTTTAAAAGCCACATCATAGCCTCTTTTTTTCCCCTCTGCTCCCTTTGTACAAAAGCAACAAAGATCCCTAATTCCTTCTTTCCCAAAGTAGAGGTATGAAAGGATTTGACTTCAAAGATTACGATCAAAAGCATTACTATGGAAAGCGGGATCGAGACATAATTACAGCCTTTCATGTATTAGAGAAAGAGCAAATTGACTTCAAATTTGAATTCAAATACCTTGAACAAATACTTTTCCAAGCAAACCTTTTGCTTTATTGATTTCTTTTAAAAAACTCATTCCATGATGAATCCAAAGCAAGAAAGTTTAACTATGCACATTGAGGAAAGAGCGAGGGAAAGGAAAAGCAACATTCGAGGAGGATACTTATGAGGAATCAATAGATTGGAGAAAGTAAACTTTCACAATTATGGAGTTCCTTATTTGAAATTCACAAAACAAGAAAGTATCAAATGGATTTGTAAGTAGCCAAAGCTTAAAGGATAAAATCTAGATGTACTAACTCAATGTAAGATTTTAATATTCAATTGACATAAGGAAAGGTTTCGTAAGCGAATTGCTAATGGTTAATAAATCGAGTTTTATTCAATTCAAAAATGATTTCCTATGGTCCCTAAAAGGAATTTGTGAGATCCATTAGATGACAAAAAGGGATCCAATAATTAAGGAGCTTCATTCAAGAGTCACATGGTAATAGTGACAAAGCACAAGTTGGTTATAAAGGGATCAAGTGGAAAATTATAGTATTAAAAATGGCTACTTGCTCTACAAAGATTGAGTGTGTGTCCCTAATAAGAATGACATTCAGTGCAAATTTCCTTTTCAGTGTCATGATAGTCCTAGTGCATGACAACCAAGAATTTAAAAGACATTGAACTTCTGAAAAGAGAATTCTTTTTGCTTGGAAAAAATAAAGAGCTCCAAGATTGTATATTGAAGTGCCAAAAATGCAAGGTCAATAAAGTTTAACATCTTAAGGTAGGTGGTCTATTACATCCTTTGGAAATTTCATCTTGTAAATAGGAAAGCATCTCCATGGAATTTATTGTTGCATTACCTAGGACACAACGAGCCCACAAATCTATGTGAGTGATCATGATCGATTGAACAAGATGGATCAACTTACTCCACCCGATGAAGAGATTAAAGCTCCTGAATTAACAAAGCTATTTGTGGATCATATTTAACATAGGTTGTATGGGCTATCAATGGGTCTTGTTCTCATCTTGTTACTGATCAGGATAGCAAAATCAACTATTTTTTTGGGTGGTTGTATTATGTCATTGACATTGGAAACCAACTTGAATATGAGCACTACGATGTTGGGGAGTGGTGGGAGAGAAGAGGTGCATCATGACAAGAGTTGAGAACACAAGAAGAATCCAAAAAAGTGTTCTATTGATTGTGAGAGAGAAGCCTCTCATTTATAGAGTGGGAGAGAGGGTGGCTTAGATCATAGGCACATCTCCTAAATCAAAGGCAATTAGCCCTACATCATAGGGACTTCCTAAATTATTGGCACCTCCTTAAGAGGGTGCCCTCTATTGCCACCATCACTTGTGTCATGGTCCTAGATAGTACCAGTGTGCTTTCGTACTAAGTGTGCTTCACACACACACACACACACACACACAAAAGGCAAATATTATGGCTTGCCTCATAACCTTATATGAACATGGAAAGAAGGACCAAGAGAGGATACAACAAACTTATTTGATTGCTACATTTCCCTTATGGTTTATTTCTTTTGAATTATGCATAGCCACTCAAATCTCGTTACTTAGAGATCAGATGCGGCTTGTTCAGCTCATCTTGCTCACCATCTCTTCTTGTGGCTCCCATCTCTACTAGAGCTTCCATCTCTGATACGGCTTCCCTAGGTTGTCTTTCGTGTCTTTCGACCACTATGGGGTTGACTCCTAAACTGCCATCCTTGGTGTCTTAAACCATGTTTCATGAAAATGTACAACGTCCGGAGGCAGTTCAATGATTGTAGCTCACCTACGTCTCAAAGGAGGCAGTGCAAATATACCTTGCATCTTCAGATCCAGCAAAGCCACAAGGTCACAAGTTCTATCAAATATATATTTAAGTACGTAGAGTGAGTGCATGTCTCTATCCATGACTATGACTCTGTGTGCCTTTATCACAAGGACAAAGATATTAGAGAAGAAAGAGATCATGTAGTCTTCTACGCTTTAGTGCAAAGCCCGAGGGTTGATGCCTGCCATCTGTACCCAAGTTGTTATCTCTTGTAAATTGATCTGATGAGCCTCTAAAGCGGGAGATTTGTAATAACTAGCTACATGTGCTTCTCAAATTTTCAAAGCTTCCGGAGAACATTTTCATGTCGATAGTATCTCCTCTGTCGGGATCTTTTGGGGGGTTTTCTTCCTCTCTTTTGAGATGATGCCTTGGAACTTAGTTTCGGATCACCCTTCACTGGTGTAGTCTTTTAGGTATGTGCCATCTTATTTAAATTTTGATGAGAAACCAAGAGGATACACTGAATGAAATAGATATAGTGATAGAAATTCGACTTCTGGAGAGCAAATCATTACAATGCATGTGGGTGGCCATGTGAGGTCACAAGTGCCATACCGTGTTGTAGTGATCTAAAAATTGTATGAAGCAGATTCCATGCATAAGATAAAATTTGATGAGAAACCAAGAGGATAAAGTGAATGAAATAGATACAATGATAGAAATTGGACTTTTGAAGGGAAATCATCACAACATAATGTGGGTGGCCACATGAGGTCACAAGTGCCATATTGCATTGTAGTGGTTTGAAAATGCTATGAGACCAATTGCATGGGTAAGCTATAATTTTATGAGGAACCAAAAGGATACAAAAAATAAAATAGATACACTGATAGACATTGGACTTCTAAAGAGCAAATCATCGTAATGCGATGCAAGTGGCCATGTGAGGTCACAAGTGCCATATCACACTCTCGTGATTTGAAAATAATACTTGCTACCAGGACATTGATAAAATAGTAGCGAGATTGGAATTTCCCTGAGCCCACAAATAGTCATTGTATTTTAGTTTTAATAAAATATTTGAAGCATTTTGTGGAGTTTTGGACTTCTCAAACTACCATCATCCATGATCTATGCTTCTCTACTCAATTTGTCATACTTGATTTTGTGTCGATTTGCTTCCATGTTAATACTTAAATGTCTATGGAAAGAAAATTGTTGCTTTTTTAGTGTCAATAATATGTGAGAGTAATATTTTTTGAGAATTATATGAATTATCTGACGTCTACTCGAGTAAGGTCGATTTATGGCTTTTGATGTCCACGACTAGACCATTGCATCAATACACTCCCATACCTATGGATCCAAACTATTCTCTTTCCAATACTTGCCACAAGCAGTCAACATAGGCATTTGCATCAATGATACATGAAGGAGGGCTCCCTTATCACCACCCAGCCACAAATTCCCCTCAAGCTCCAATCTCTCTTCCTCTAACTTCACACGAGGTCTCAGCTACCTCTATAATTTTTATGCTTTGCCATAGACAAAACCACTTGGAAATTTGCAAAATCCATGATTATATTGGGTCTCTATGCCTAAAAATACTTTCTAACTAGACTTCTTAATCCATCATGAGAACCTTCATTGCCTCCAATATTTGCACTCAAATCTAGGAAAATCTGCAAAGGAATGGACCATATATCTTTCTATAAATTGTAAAGTTTTTATTAAGGCATATGTAAGGTAGCAAATGCATTCATAAGAAGGGGGCTTATAATTGGAAATTCTACTTTTTTTCTAGAAATCCACTAAGAGAAGAGATTCAACCCTAGTTCTCACAGTATACAACATGAAACATGTGTACTTAGAGAAGGGATTCAACCCTAGTGCTCACTGTATACAACATGTAGCATAGTAGATTCATTAATGGATTAGGATTTTTCAATTTGGGGGAGTTATGGGCCATTTATCTAATATAATAATGGTATGTACATGTACCTAGGGGACCTTAAATTATATTAAAAATTGTAAAGTTTCAAATATAGGGTATTTTAAATGTGTGCTTGCTCGCATGTGTTCCATGGATTTTCATAGAGTGACCGCTCGAGGGACTTAAAATTTGAATTGTGGAAAAAAATCCAAAAGATTAATATGAAGAATTAAGGGTAAAGCCCTATGTAAATATACGCATGTGGTATGCAGAAGATTTGAATAGTGAACCTTTCAAGCTAAACTCTAACACCAAGATGCAAAAGCAAATACTAGCTTGTCTTTCCATCCGATAATTTCTTTTTGATGCCATCACAAAGCAAAATCAAAATATCCTCTCCCCTAATTTACATATCATTAAATGAACCACAGAGGGAGAAGGGAAAACAATAATGGATAAGTGTGCATAGTCCGCCTCCAAGAATCTTGTTGTTAAAAACAAATATTCACTTGTGTTTTAGTTATTATTGTTAGTGAAGTTGTAATGCTCTCTCTCTCTCTCTCTCTCTCTCTCCAATGGTATGAATCTCACATTATTTTTACTCTTGTTAAACTTTGTGGCATGGGCTGCGTTCATACTTCCATTGTTTGAGTATGAAAATTTCCTTCTTTTCTTCGCCTACGTCTAGGCCCTAGGGTCAAGAGTCTACAATAAGGTGAGATGTTCGACGTAAGAGCACATGGTGCCTGAGAATCCATTCGGAAATTCAGAGGAGCTGTGCTCCAGACTCCAGAGTCCAAACTTCAAAGTCAATCACGTACGCGAGTGATCATTGTGGATATAGAATCTAGGATTTGATATGATGAGGCAGGCGACAACACACTACAAGAAAGCGTTTTGGAAATTGAACACGAAAAATCGACTAGCTAGTTGCGCTGGAAATTGCCTGGAATCTGCATGCGGCCCGCGGGGGACCCAAATCTTCTTGTTGCGATCACACAAGAGACGACAATAGGAATCCGGCAACAACTGCACGGAAGCATCGGAATAGACACCATAGCCCAGTGACCCCCAGTTCCCAGTCACCAGCGCCGCGGTCGTGATTCGTCAGTCGTGGCATGCTTTCAATGCAGTCCTGATAGCATTTTCGGCAGGTGCCAGGGCGATTCGGAAAGCGGTTCTGGTACCAATGGCGCCAATAGGTTTCCCTGCACATACCTGAAGGTGAGACAATGAGCAAGCTTGTATCAATTATAAGTCCGTTGTCCATTATTCCAGCAGCACGCAAGCAACCTGCTTTGCTCCAATCAGATTCAGATTGGCATTCATTCGCGAATCTGAAATTTGAAAGCTGTTGTCGCGGCAAAACATTCCACGGTCCACCATTTCCCCGGCTTCAATTGATTCACAACTTACAAGAATCCAACATGCTTTCCAGTGGAGTTGTGAGTCCCGAGTCCGCAACTTCCCACTTGACTCATTCTTGGCTCGTTCTCGACACTAAAGAACAAGGCCAAACTACTGTAGGATGTCCACAGTCCATGCGTATTGCACATAAAATAACCGAAAGGCTGTGAAAACGTCTCTGGATTCTGGGCGATGGGGCCATCGCCCACCACAGCTTGAAAACTGAATGCCCAGGGGCCAGAACTCAAATTTGAATCCAGCGCTCTAGCTGGAGATTGCAATCTCGAAAGCCACAACCGGCAGAAGAAAACTTGGAAAGTTGGAGATTCCTCAAGGCTCAATCCTTTGTTTGACAAAGAGGCTCCAACCTCCCACCGGACTGTGTATCCCTCGAATAAATCGACGATCGATTGTGTCATTGTACTTCTCAATTGTTTGCAGTTTAGAAGACAAGGGTTGACTTCATATACCAAATTTATCAAAATTTTCAGACTTCCATCACATGGTAGTCCCGACTCCCACCGTTCACAAAAAAACTTTTGGGAGAAAAGTCAATATGACTAGAATTTCGGAACCGGGAACACTCAATATACTGACTTCTCCCAAAAGTTTTGGTGAAAATCTGAAAATTTTGATGAAACTAATATGATAAGCATTTTGGAATAGTGGGTAACGTTGGGATCACTTAGTGATTCTTGAAGGAAGCTTTGGTCTTTTGGGGCTGCACCCTGTATGCCCACTCTCTCTCTTAGAGTATGACATGCTCATGATTCATATGAAAGATAGAACAATGGACAAATGTGAGTTCACACTTGAATATAGATTGCACATATGTCACATGAGTTAGACTGGATTGAAGAATAAAAATACTCTCACTGCTCATCATATGTGAGATGCAGTACAAATGCCATTGCCACACTCAACGCACAATTCCTTTGTTCCACTCACCCACTATCTTATCTTAGATATCCACGCTCTCTCATGTACCCAAGCTAAGTCCTATTTACATGCTATTATTCCAACCATATTCAGTGCACTTTTCCACTCATCCACCGCCACCATGTAGCAACTTCACACACCTGATCCTTTGTAGTCTATTGTGTCACACCTACTCTTGTAACCCATAATAATCTCTAATAGCAACAACTCAATATCGATACATTGTTAACAAACTCAGGCTTGGTGTATTCCTTATGAAGAATGTTTTGTCACTGATGTAGCCAAACCACTAGTGAAGACCCTTTCAAGATTTTAGCATGAATTCTTGCTTATAGAATTGGCAAAATTGCTACATGATTTTTCTTCACCCTCGCTCAATGCATTGACTCCATCTTTCTCAAGGTGTTATGGTTTGGTTTAATGATTTGGACTTGAGGGGTCCACCTTGTGTAAGCCATGTATAAAACGTGTGTTCAAAAGATAGTTTAAGAACCCCTCGCTAACATTTTTTGCCCTATTTTATATTACCCTATTGTGAGTCTTTTTATTGATCATTATATCCCTTCTATAAATGTGAAATTTCATAAGCTTGTGTTTTTTGCTCTCCTCTTGTATTTGTGTAAATTGAATCAAATGCTACCTAGAAAAGCCATGTTGTGTGACCAACTAAAACAGCATGCACCCTTTCCACACACACATGTGCTCAATAAGAAGTATTTACAACTTTGTATCGATGCAATTCACAATATCTCATGTATTTGCTTCATTTTTTTTTTCATAATTTGTATACTCCCAAACTTGTCACTAGGTGCCTTAAGACCCCAAAGATAGAGTTCTGCATGTTGTTATATAGAACAAGAAAGGGCTATATAGGTCTTTGGGAAGATTTATGAAACAATGGTAGATCATAGATAGGGACTTAGTGTAGAAATACGTAGTGAATAGGTTTGACCTTCTCCTTATCAAAGACATGATGCAGGTACAGAGATTTCTTGATTTGGATGTGGGGTAGGCAGATTAAAGCTTTGCATTAATTCCATCAAAAGGGTAAAAAAGGTTGATTCCCAATCTTATCTTCTTCAACATACATAATATTAGTAAGCTTTTAAATAAGAAGTGGCTAAGGAAGAATGAAATGAAGTCTCGGGTATTTAGATTTGAGAAGATTTGGGACAAAAAATTACTTGAAAAGAGATCTTGTCTGTTATAGTGGCTAATTATTTACAAGATTGTCTAGAAAGGGAATAGAGCTATAGTTATTGAGATAAAGGGCTTTAATGCACCAACATTGTCACAATACCCCAAAAGATACTACTCACTTGTTTTTGAATTGTAGGTTGTCCTATGTGATTTGAATGAACTTTTGGCAAATTAGAGGTTGATTCACCCCTTGCTGGCAATTGGGGGACAAACCTTAAGTTGGCAAGGGCCAAAGGTTGGCTGAAAGTGATTGCTTACAATTGATGCATCTTGAGCCTTTGTTTAGCTGAGAAAGTGAGCATAAGTGAGCACTGTTTTTCCAAAGTTGTCTTGTATCCCACGAAGGGATTATTTTTTGTGAGTGCAATACTCTTCCCACTAGGGGAATTTTTTGGATAACAATTTTTAAAATTGTTGGGCTATTTCATTGGAGTTTATGCCTCAAATGCTTCAGGAAAAGTTGGTGATTGGCAGTTTGCAGTCTTGTGACAGCAGTAAAAAGTGAGCAGGTGGTTGTTTCAGAAGTGAATATCAGAGAATCCATGAGGAAATGTCTTCTGAGTTGAACTAAGAAGTTTTAGTTTTCATGACAATGTACAATCTTGTTTTTGAAAGCATTTCAATTTGAGATTTAGAGAAAAAGTTATGATGCCCAGTATGGCCATGATTTACAGTTTTGACAGTTTATGATAGTAGCTAGAAAAAGTGAGCAGGGGGCTACTTTCAACAGTAAATATCAAAAAATCCATAATGAATTTGGACCTACAGTAAACTAGGAGTTTGTAGATCTATTTGGTCGTCTACAACTTTGGTGTTTACAGCAAAGGCAACCGAGTTACGGTTGGGAAGATATTGACAGTTCCAAACAGTCCAAAACTATTGTAGACTGTTATTACAGCAGTAAAAGTTTGCAGGTGGTGGTTTCCAACAGCAGATATAAGGAAATCTGTAAGGATTTTGGACTTGCTGTAAACTGAGAAGTTGTAGAGTTTTCTACAAGCTACACTTCTTCTGTTTACACCTTTTGCATCGGAGCTACCATGAAAAAGCTATTGGCTAGTTTTGGGATGCCCCGAGGTCACTTACAGCAGAACACATATTTGTGACAGTGACAAAGTGGCTGTTGTCATTGCAATTGATATTTTTTGGGCTTGAGTTTGGTACATTGGTGCAGTGTATCCTGGTTGTTCTGTCATCCATTATGATGGCTTCGACATCAGCAAATGCATTGTTTAACATTGAGAAGTTGGATGGCACAAACTTCTCCTATTGGAAGGAGCAAATCTACAATGTTCTGGTGTAGAAGAAGCAAGTAAAGCCTATAAAATGCAAAAGCATAAAGCCTAAGGATTGGAAAGATGATGAAGAGTGGAAGGAATCGGATGAGCTTGCATGCTCCACGATCATGCTCACACTTTCAAAATCGGTGTATTTCAATGTGAAAGATACTGTAGGTGGTGCCTATGGTGTGTGGACAAAGTTGCATGATCTTTATGAGAAGCAGAGTGCCGCTTGTCAAGTGTATTCGGTGAAGAAACTCATAGATCTTCGCATGGAAGAAGGGACTTCCATGTCTAGCCATTTAAATGAGTTTAAAACAATTTTCAGTCAACTTTCAGCTCAAAAATTTGCCTTTGATGACTCAATTAAGGCAATGTTCTTATTGGTCACCCTTTCTAAAAGTTGGGATACTTTTAGGAATGCTATAAGCAATTCAGCCCATGCAGGAGGCCTGACAAGCAGTGATGTTGAGAGTAGCCTTCTCACTGAGGAGGTAAATAGAAAGAACAATGCTGGAACTAAAAGTTCAAGTGCTCTCAATGTGAGAGGGATGTCATATTCTAGGGGGAAATACCATGACAAAAATACAAGCAAGTCTAGAAGCAAATCTAGAGAAAAATCCCATGCCAAAAAGGATTTGGAATGCTTCTATTGTGGGAAGAAAGGCCATTTCAAAAAGGATTGCTACAAATGGAAGAACGATAAAGGCAAAGGCAAAGCTAATGTGCAACCCAAGAAGGAAGAGAAATCCATGGTCAATATAGAGGAAGTGAATGCCATAAGTAGCAATAGTGATGAGGGTGACATTCTTTATGCCTCTATGTTTGAGCATGCTTTTCTTGTGACTAGTGATGATGCATTGTCACAGAATTGGATACTAGACTCAGAGCATCTTTCCATGTCACTCCACATAGGGAGTGGTTTACCATTTATGATGCAGGAAGGAAAGGAACCGTGAGACTTGGAAATGATTATCCATGTGACATTGTTGGAGTGGGAGATATCCACTTGTCTCTTCCTAATGGTTCTACATTTGTACTCAAGAATGTTAGGCATGTTCCAAATCTGAAAAAGAGCTTGATAAGTACAGGACAGCTTGATGATGATGGCTATCATGTGTTTTTTGGCAACAATACATGGAAAATTAGCAAAGGGTCACTTGTGATTGCTAGAGGTTCCAAGCATGGAACGTTGTACTCAATGCATGTGTCAAGCATAAGAGATAATGTAATCAAATTTGTGACCGATCAGCCATCCATCTCTTTGTGGCATCATCTGTTGGGACACATGAGCATGACAGGAATGAAGATACTTTCTAGTTTGCAGTAGGTTCCCGTGTTTAATTTTTCACATTTTAGCATGTGTGAGCATTGCATGTATGGGAAGCAAACATGGTCTTCACATAAAAAATCTTTGGGCAAGAAGACGCTTGAACCATTGGAGTTGGTTCACAGTGATGTGTATGGGCCTATGCCTACTGTCTCATTGGGTGGTGCTTCTTACTTTGCTACTTTCATTGATGATGCTACACGGAAAGTGTGGGTCTATCCTTTCCGAAAGAAGAGTGATGTCTTTGATGCATTTCAAAAGTTCTTAGCATTTGCTGAAAATCAGTCGGGCAAGAAGCTCAAATGCTTGCATATTGATAATGGAGGAGAGTATACATTTCATGCATTTAAGAATTTTTGTGAGCTACGTGGCATCAAGCGGGAGTTGGCTACTCCTGAGAATCCTTCTCAAAATGGGGTTGCTGAGAAGATGAATAGAACTATTCAAGAAAGGAATATAAGCATGCTTTCTAATGCTGGTCTACCTCATGGCTTTTGGCCTGAGTCTATCAAGACAACAATACATCTTATCAATAGATCGCCTAGCAAGGCACTAGATGGGAAAGTGTCAGAAGAGGTTTGGTCAGGCAAGCCACCATCTTATGGGCATCTTCGTGTATTTAGCTGTGAAGCTTATGTTCATATCCCTAAGGAAAAATGCAGCAAGCTTGATCCAAAGTCAAGGAAGTGCATTTTTCTCGAATATGGTGATTCAGGCGAGATGGGATACCGATTGTGGGATCTAGAGGCCAAAAAGATAGTACACAACCATGATATTATCTTTAATGAGGACAAGATGCACAAGAAGCTAGAAAAGACTGTTGAGATACACAAAGTGGTGTTTCAAGAGGATGGACAACCACCATATGAGAGGCATGCACAACCTATTCCACATGATGCAGGGCATGGACAGGCCGTAGATCGTGATGTGGGAGAGCCACATCTAGGTGGACAACCGTGGGTTATGTAGGAAAATCAGTTGGGACAGCAAGATGCTCATGGTGAGCAAGTGTTGAGACAGGGCCACTAGAGTCTCACGACCTCCACAGAGGTATGCTCCATCTCTAGATTATGTCATGTTGATAGATTGTGGTGAGCCTTCATGCTTTGAGGATGCTATGTCTAGGAATGACAAGCATAAGTGGGAGAAGGCTATGTAGTCAAAGATGGATTCTTTGATGAAGAATGCTACTTGGGATTTGGTTTATTTGCCCAAAGGAAAGCATGCATTGCCATGCAAATGGGTTTACAAGCTGAAGATGTCTCCAACAGATGCATTGCCTAAGTATAAGCCAAGGTTGGTAGCCAAGGGTTTTAAGCAGGAGAAGGGTATTGACTTTGATGAGATCTTTCCCCCAGTGGTGAAGATGACTACCCTTCGTATAGTGCTTGCATTGGTTTCCAAAGAGGACATGGAGCTTGTCCAAATAAAAGTAAAAACAGCTTTTCTACATGGAGATCTTCATGAGCAAATCATTACCCCAATCTGGGGTGTCATCATCACAAATCCAAAAACCATTGGATTTATGCCAATTAATGTGTGCACCTGCAACTGTGGAAAATAAATCCAAGACTGTCCAGAAGGAAGTGAGCATCCTAGGGGAGGCATCCAAAAAAACAGCTGTGTCATTTGCCAACTCACTATCCAGGAGCTCTTCTTCCCAATGGATAGGAAGCGTCAGCCCATAAATATCAGCTTGAGATCTAATGTAGATACTCATAGCTTCCGCCACAAACAGAAAAAGAAAAGGGGCAAGAGGACATCCGTGGCAGACTGATCTGGAAATCTAAAACTTGTTCCCTCTTACCCCCCCAATGAGCACCTGGCTATGGGCTGGTCTGTAGAGAGAGGATAGTCCTCTAATCCATGCATTTGAAAAACCAAAGCGAGATAGAGTACCCTCTAAAGAATCCCAGTCTACTCTGTCATAAGCTTTCTCAAAGTCCAAGAGTAGAATGGCCAATCTCTGGCGGCTCTACATGGCCCATTTTGAGGCCTCCCAAAATGAAAAAATATTATAAAAAATACTTCTGCCATGCATAAAGCCTGTCTGTGTGTCATGAATCAAATTTGGAAGAAAAACCTGTAGCCGCAGACTGATGGCTTTTACCAGAATCTTGTCAAAGGTGCCCAATAGAGTGATGTGTCTCCATTGAGATACAAGATTCCTATTACCCCCCTTTGGGATGAGATGAATGAGACCATCTGTAAGTGAGTCCGGCATCTCACCAAAGTCCCACACGCCTTGCATGGTTGATGTAATGTGATCACCAATCTACTCCCAAAAAGTAATGAAAAAGGAAGGGGTAAGTCCATCCGAACCTGGGCACTTGCCCTTGGGAAGGGCAAGTAATGCAGTCTTGAATTCTACATTGGTGAAAGGTGCATCCAAAGAAACATACATCTCATCCTTCACCAATACAGGGATACACTGCCAAATAACCTCTCTGGCACCATCTATAGCCTGTGTGCCCGGATCTGTAGTAAGAAAGGATGAAAAAAAATATGAAGCTACACGTATGACAACATTAGGATCTGCTGACTGTAACACCCCATCTAAGTCAACAAGCTGTGAGACACTATCTCTACTATGTCTGGGCCCATGAGTAGAGAAAAAGTGTTTGTTGACCCTGCCACCCATTTGAATCCAAAAGGATTCCTGAGCATGAAAGTCATATTCTGCTCTCTGATCCAACAATGCCTATATATGAGCCCTTGCTGTAGCAAGGCTCCTAAATCCAAACATCTGTGGGCCTCTTCTGCTCTTCCCTCTGAAGGGATGCTAACTGCTGGCGTATACCAATCTCACGTCTGAGAATCTCATGTCTCCTGGAATCAGTAACTATATGATAATAGTCAGTAATTCCGGATAAGGTTGCAGCTACCTGAGATGGGTGGACAGCTCCACCCTGTATGTGAGAAACCCAAATCTATAAAATATCCTCCGTGAGGCTCTCCTCTACATAAAAAGCATCCGGAATCTTGACATTGGCAGAGCGTCCTCTCCGATGAGGCTCACAAATCTGCAACACCACTGGAAAATGATCTGAGGTGGAAACCTAGTGGAAATGCATACAGATCCTCCTCTGTCAAGTGCCCAATCGTCTACATAAAATCTGTCAATATGTGCATGGATGGGCATGTGTATTCTCCTGTTCGACCAATAGTACAGGAGTGACTGTGGCATAACATGAAAGGCATCATCCAACCAAGTGTCCCTGCCACTGTACTAAAAGAGAAAGGCATCCCATCCTATCTGCCTCCCTTTTTGTTTGAAGGCAAATCAACCATGTTGAAGTCACCACCAATGATCCAAGATTTTGCAAGGGGGGGCCAAGAGAGTAACTCCTTCCAAAAGAATATCCGCTCCCCTCTGTTGTTGGGAGCATAAAGATTGAGAAGACCAATCTTACGCCCTCCAATCAAAATAATGATCCATTGAGCTCTAGAGGGGGAGATAATACCATGACCAACAACCAAGGGGAGAATAGGAGAAATTGAAATGCAAGTACCTCCCCTTGTGCCCATAGCAGGCAACTAGAAGGTATGTCTTGAAAGCAGTTTGCCAGACTTAGAGCAATCACTGGCATCCAACTTGTGTTCTTTGATAAAAAGGATATCAATAGCACCTCTAGTGACACTTAGATGAAGCTGAAGCTGCCTATGACAACGGTGTGGAACTCCGCCCAGGACCTGTATGTTCTAGCTGACTATCCTCATCGATAGGAGGATGCTAGATGGAAAGGCTTACCCAACCTAGTAGAGAAGACCAGCTTCCCCTATGCCGAAACACTCCTGCTAAGGGCAAGAAACTCAATAGGTGAAAGAATCCCCACACCTGCTGAAGTGGAGGCCCTATCAAAAGGAGTCCCAATGACCGAGACCCCTAAGGTGGAGGGCACAAACTCCTCCTCATCCATGAAAGTAGCCGAATCTGCCAGTGCTGAGAAAGAGTACTGATAAACAAGTCTCGCTAAGAAGTGCGAAGAAGACCTACACTCATGGAAGATGGAGAAGGACCTGCCGGGCCTCTATCAGTAGAACTAGAGCTGGGGGCTGAGGAGGCCTATGGATGGGCTAAAGAGGAATCTGGAGTCCTCATATGTGCATGCACTTTCTCTGTTGTCTTGACTATGGCAAGAACAGTCTGTGGTAAAGAAGTACCTGTAGCCCCCTTGTGGTCAAAAACCAAGGTGACTAGGGCTAGTGCATTTGAAGGCCCCTCCTAATGTGGAGCTGTAGTGTCTGGGGCTGCAACAACATCCACCTCTGGAGTCTGGAAGGCATCTATCTGAACAAGATCAAAGGACTCCTCCTGAGGTAAGGGAGCCGATATGATAGCTCTCCACCATGGGACTAGGTGTGCTGCGAGCATTGGGCGCTCTGCTGCACCTGGTGGTCTTGGGGTGCACGAAGCAAGGCACCCTGCTGCTCCTGGTGGTCCTGGATTGCATGGTACAGGGTGCTCGAGAGGTGCAGTCGGTCTGGGGCACATTATCTCTAAGGATGGAGTGCGCATGGATCCCACGAAGATTGAAGCAATTCACAGCTTGCCACAGCTTAAGAATTTGCATGAAGTATGAAGATTTTTGGGGTTATGCTCATACTACATGCGATTTATATGCCATTTTGCTGAAATTGCTTCACCACTCTATGCTATGTGAGAAGGGAGCATCCTTGGTGTGGGCTGAAAAACAAATTGCAGCATTTGAGATGCTAAAAGAAAAGCTTACCACAGACCCAATACTGATCTTACCAGATCTTCAAAAAGCTTTTCACGTCCAAGCTGATGCATGTGGAAAGAATGGCCTTGGAGTAGTCATTATGCAAGAAGGATGGGTAGTGGCCTACGAGCAGCCAGAGGGGTTTGTTGTGCAGGGCAAAGAACGGATGGTATGCAAGCTTGAAAAAAGTCTTTATGGGCTGAAGCAGGCTCCTAGGGAGTGGTACCATAAGTTTGATGCATTTATGCAATCACAAGGGTACACACGAAGTGAGACAGATCATTGCCTCTACACAAAGAAGGCATCAGATGGTAGCCTTCTTATTTTGATTTTATATGTTGATGACATGCTTATTGCTAGGAAATCTACTTTGGATGTGGATGCCTTGAAGAAAAGGTTGCATGAGACCTTTGACATGAAGGATTTGGGTGATGCCAATCACATACTTGGCATGAGGATTGTTCGGGATAGGAACAAGAAACTCCTTTATTTGTCACAGAAAGAGTACATTAGCAAGGTACTTGAATGTTTCAATATGGAGAGGGGGAAGTCCATAAGTACTTCGTTGCCCCCATATGTGAAACTCAACCAAGCGGACAACCCTAAGTCACGCACCTCTGCCCCTCCGTAGCACCACCTCCTCCTCCGCAGTGCCGCCCTCCTCCCCCTCACCGCCCGCTCGCCACCTGCCAACCCCTTCCCCTTCACCCGCCCCTCCACACTCTCCTCCCCTCCACCTCCCTCACCCCCTCCACCCTCCCCTCCCCTCCCCTTTGTGCAAAAAATCCCCCCCCCTGTGCCGGCGTCGCCGTGCGGTCTTTCCCCCCACTAACACACCAAAAAAAAAAAAGGAAAAAAAAGAAGAGAGAGAAACCTAACCTAACCATAACTTTTACCCTAGGTTATTCTAACCTAGGTTAAGTTAGGATAGATTAACCTAGTTTCAACCTCGGTTAAGTTAGGATTAACTTAGGTTAGCTTTAACCTAGGTTAGGTTAGCTGCAGTTAGGTTAGTTTAAGTGTTAGTTAGTTACACTACCTAGGTTAGTTGACCGAACTATGGTCAATCTAACCATCACTAGGTTAGGTTAGACTAACTGATTAGCATCTAACTAGATAGTTAGGTTAATTACACTAATTAGGCCAGTTAGGTCAACCAAACTAGGTCAGTTACAACCCCTCAGTTGGACTTAAAGTCCATTCACGCCACCCTTAGGACCCCCCCCCCCACAAAGCAAAATTTACCCCTACTTTAACCCCTCCTATCTCATTCGTTTGGGACCCAAATTGAACCTAGATTTCACACATGGAAACACCATGCTACGGAGTAATTTTTCTAGCCCATTGCACACCATTTTGGCATCCCTAGCACTCGCTCATTCGTGCCCTTGTGTGGGCCTCGTTTCACACAAATTTGCTCATATCTTCATGCCGTGACCTCCGATTAACGATCCGTCTGCATCGGCACCTTTCCTTACCCACGTAGGACAATCTTAGGCACATTATTAACATGACGGTCCCTACACAAACTAACACCACTCACACTTGTGGCAGAGACACCCTTGGCAAATCTTGCCAATCTGCATGCAGCTACATTTCGGCCAATGCCTCCAACTCCACCGCTTGCCAAATCCGCATACAACTCCGTTGCAACCACCACCCCTGCCAATCCTCTACCCCGAATCCCCCCCTGAGATTCAATCACTCCCTTTAACTCCTCCATGCCCCAACATGGTTGGACACCGTCGTGACAATGATGGGGATATCGACCTCGATGCAGAGGCTGACAATTTCTTTAATTTAAGAAATAATAACAATCAAGGCAGATGCCCCTTGGGAAAACTGGAACTTCCCAAATATAATGGTAGGGGAGATCCAGCCTAATTCCTCTAGCATTTTGATGCTGCATGCCGCGCAGGGGGAGATCAATCCAATGAAACCAAGGTGGCTTGGTTTCCCATGGCCTTAACTAATGAAGCGTCTGAATGGTACTTAGACCTTCTAGTCGAAGAGCATGCCACATGGGACCTACTTCAAACAGAATTCAAACGATGCTTTTAAAAAGAGAGGCTACAAGATGATCCCGCTCTCCAATTAAGCAAGCTTGAATAAGGCTGGTGAGAAGATGTACGCATGTACCTGGGTAAGATGAAAAGATTAATTGCCAAATGTGACCCATGCCCAGATGCAAAGTACCTCGATTTTGAGCATGGCTTAGATTGGCAACTTGGGGAAATTCAAAGCATCCCCTCTATGGCAATCTAGTCTACTCTGATCTAGATCTATACCAACTATCAATCGATGAAAGAACAGTAAATAATTCCTTTTCTTTTGTTCTTTTCAAGTGCTGGGTCAAGTTTGTAGATGAGCTCGTCAAACGACGCAGGTTGGTTTGCAAGGCGTAGGACGTTGGAGAATTTGTCACAGCGAGGGAGCTTGGAGGCTTCACAGCGAGGAGATTAGGTGCTTGCAGGAAGCTGTTTAGAGGCACACGTAGGAGCCAGGAGCTTGTAGATGGTTGTGTGGCATTGCAGCCATAGCTTTGCTATGAGGCACTACAGCCCATGAAGAAGTAATGGATCAACTAGTTGTTGGAGTCGACGATGCAATCGATAATGCTGTGGCAGAGGGTCAACATGGTCACTCTGTGGTTGTATGGAGAAGGCTATGGTTGACGGGCTGTTCCGAGGAGCTTAGCTAGAGAGGCTTCTAGAGCTATTGCACGAGAAGCCTATAGGTTGGCATCGCGTTGGACGATCGCGTTGGACGCTGGGCACTCAGTTGCTGGAAGCCATGAGCTCTATGCTAACTGTTGGTGGTCGGGCTGTGCAAGTCATAGAAGTCGATAGCCCTTAGTAGTTGCATGCATGGGTACCTTGTCACTATTGGCTTTCAGATTTCCAAGGCAGATTTCTCACTTTATGTGAGAAAAACAGAGAAAGGTATTATGCTGCTTGTCATTTATGTTGATGATTTGATCATCACAGGTGATAGTGATGAAGATATCCTTCATGTGAAAATGCTATTGAAGCAGAAGTTTGAGATGAAGGATTTGGGAGAGCTGCGTTATTTCTTGGGCATTGAGGTGATTAGATCACCAAGTGGGATACGGCTCTTGCAGAGGCAGTATGGATTGGACATGCTGTCGAAATATGGGATGATAGGCTATAAGCCTATTTTAGTTCCTTTGGAGCAGAATGTGAAGCTGAGTGCAGATGCAGGTGAGCTTCTGGAAGACCCTACTATGTACAGGCGCATAGTAGAAAGTTTGATTTATATGACTATTACCAGGCTAGATTTGAGCTATGCTATTGGATTGGTAAGTCAGTTTATGCAGGCTCCAAGGAAACCGCATTTGGATGCGGCTAGATGCATACTTAGGTATGTGAAGTCCACATTGCAGTATGGACTATTTTATGAGGCTGGGGTTCAGATACAATTGCATGGATACACTGATGCTGATTGGGTTGGTAGTATTTCAGATAGACGATCTACCAGTGGATATGTGTTCTCTTTTGGGAGTGTTGCAGTCACTTGGAGCAGCAAGAAATAGCCTACAGTTGCCTTGTCGAGCACAAAGGCTGAGTACAGGGGTGCAGCAATGGCTGCATGTGAGGTAGCTTGGTTGCAAAAGCTACTTTATGATATGCATCAGGGGCCAGTTGTCATTTATTGTGACAACATGAGCAATATACACTTGGCAAATAACCCAGTCTATCATGCTAGAACAAAGCACATTGAGGTACATTATCACTATGTGTGGGAGAAGGTTTTACTAGGTCTTATTGATCTAGTTTATGTTAGCATAGAGGATCAGGTAGCTGACATATTCACGAAGGCATTGGGCATAGAGAAGCTGCGCAAGTTCAAAGACCTGCTTGGTGTGCAGGAATTGGGATTGAGCTCGAGGGGGAGTGTTGAGATATCGAGCTCCACTCGTGATATGCCAGGGTGACTGTTGTGCATTTATGTCACCGACTTGTTAGCTGCAGATGCGGTTGGTACACCGCCCATGAATAATAGCTGGATGACAGCTCTCCTTATGTACTCTAGTTTGTGGCTCAGTTAGTATGCCACCTTAGTTAGCTAAGTTTGGTTTGAGACCCACATATAGGGTTCTTCTATTTCTTTGTATAAGAGTTCTTTTGGATTTCACAACTAAGAAGAGGAAAACTGTTTTCAGCCTCCACCTTTGTGTGTATTCCCCCATTGTGTATGTGAGAAAGCCACAAGTGACACTCCTTCCTTCTCTCCCACTATCTTCACAATAGCTTGGTACTTTAACTTGCGTTTAGTATTACGGATGCTGTATAGGAGTGCCAAAACTCCTTCTGCTAGGTCCTGGTTCTTGAGGTTGCAGTCAAGCCACTTTTTACATCGGGCCTTTTCTGCCTAGAGAGAGTAGGCTACATGCAACCTTGTCTCTTCTAACCTTTTGAGGTCAACTAGCCGTTCTGCTAGTGTGGTCTCTATGAGTCTTTCCTTAATGGTGGTAAGATGAAGGCTAGGCACTACATACTCTTTCTATTGGCATCACTACCTCCACCCTGAAGGCTAGGCTGAAGGGGGTATAGTGCATGGTCACTTTATAGGAGGTTCTGTGGACCCATAATGCTGCTATGAGTTTGTGCTCCTAGTCGGTGCGACTAGCTTCTATTGTACAGGTGATGATCTTATAGCACATTTTATTAGAGCTCTCGGCCAAGCCATTTGCCCTAGGGTAGTATGGCATTAACTTCTTATGTATGATCATAAACTCATTAGTCACGATTGCTATTGTTTCGTTGAGGAAGTGAGTTCCCCGATGGCTGACTAACTCCAATGGACATCCGAACTGCATGATGACTTGTTCTTATAAGAATTTGGCAGTGGATCTTGCATTGGACTTCACCGTGTCTCTTCCTTCTACCCACTTGGTGAAGTAATCGGTGGCCAGGATGCACTGGGGATTCACTAGTAGTAATAAAGAGATGTCACCTGCGTGCAATAAATATATGAAAATTCCCCTTATCTACCCCCTATTTACGGGACCTTACCTTATTAAATGTACCTTCCTTCCCTTATGTAACCCCCCTCCCTTGCACTCACATGGTACCATACGATAAACCCTAGTGGAACCCTTGGGCTAGGATGATGTATCTGGACCCGGTCCCCTTAGCTGTTGCTGGGCTTATGGGTCTAATGAAATCGATGCCCCATTTTTCGAAGGGTTGATTGGTTAGGATTCTGGTCAAGGGCATCATGTTTGCCTTGTGGGGGATTTGGACACATTGGCAGGGGTCATATCATTTGATGACTTCGGCCATGTTTTCAAAGAGCATCAGCCACCAAAGGCCAGCTTGTAGCACTTTGCGTGTTGTAACATCAGTGGGGCAAAATGACCTCCTGTGATTCCGGAGTGGGCTTATTTAAGCACATCGATGTATTCGTGTTTGCACATGCATCTTCGCACGATGCCATCCTTGCCCATGTGGTATAGTTGGGTGGCTATTAGTTGATATGGCTCTGCATCCTTAATTAGTGTGTGAGCTCTTTCCTTCTTAAGGGCCATGCCTAGGGGTAATCCGTTGGCCAAGTAGTGGCCAATTTTGGTGGCCCATTCGGGAATGATGTTGAGGAAGAAGAGAGAAGAATCTGGGAGATCATCTTCTACTCCCATTGGGGCTTCACCATTTGGAATTCTCAATAGGTGGTTGGCCAAAACATGGGTTTTTCCTTTACGTACAGCAACTGTGAAGTCAAACTCTAGAAGGATTAACATCCACCTGGTGATGTGTCCAGTCATGTAGGGTTTGTTGACCAAGTATAACAATGCTTGGTGGTCCACGAAGAAGACAAACTTGTTAGCCAGTAGTGCCTGAACTTCTTAACTGCATAGACCATGGCGAGACCTTCCCTCTCGATTGTGGTGTAGTTAACTTCGATCCCATTTACCTGGTGCTGGCGGGGCTCGAAAAGTATATCGGGTAATCCAGATTATGTTCCCTAGGTTGGGCTAACACACACTCGATGGCAAAGTTGGAGGCATCAATATGGACATGGAATATTAAATTCCAGTCGGGTGACCTCAACACTGGTGCGGTGGCTAGAGCTAGTTTGAAGGTTTCAAAGGATGTTTGGCATTCCTCGACCCACTCAAAGGATACTAGCAGCTTGTATAATGGGTGGGCTATGTTTGCATAGAACAAGATGAATCTCCTATAATAGCCTGTGTGGCCAGTAAATTGTTGGACTCCCTTGGCATTAGTGGGGGGTGGTAACTCCAAGATGAGTTTGATTTTATTATGGTCCATAGAGATTCCATTCCGGGACACCATGTGGCCTAGGATGACACCATGTTTGACCCAAAATTGTCACTTAAGAGGTTGAGGGATTTGTGGTATAGGCGGCATTTCTCGAGGATGAACCTGAGGTACTTTAGATGGGCATCCCACTTCGAGTTCATGCAGATGTCGTCCAAGAAGACTTCCACAAAGTCTCTTAGACACTCTTTGAATACCGTGATCATCATCCATTGGAAGGTAGTAGCTGCATTGGTTAATCCGAATATCATCACCTTGGCTGCATACACACCCCATTCGATGGCAAAGGTGGTCTTATGTTGATCTTGTGGGGCAATCGACACTTGGTTGTAACCTAAAAATCCATCTCAGATAAGAAAGGAACAAGCTGAGGACCATGGATCTACAAAGAGGAAAATGAAGGGCAAGGAAAAGTTGCACAATGTGGTGGACCCCTCGACGAAAAGAAATCTAGAATTGGGTGGCACATCCAGACCTTAGCGGAAGAAAAATGAGGTGGAATAGCAAGAAGAAATTGAGCCCACTACGTACCATCGAGTGTTGAAGGTGAATTGGGTGGCTGCGGGAAAGCCCCTACGAGAAGGTCAAGATCACAAGTGAGTGTGTTTCAAGCCCCATTATCAGGCAAGATGGGGGGTTGGAAATAGGATGGGCATGGCAATGATTCTATTCTTTGTTATATAGAGTTTTTTTGAAGGTGAGAAACTTCTTGCTACTGAGAGTGAATCCTGGGGAGTTTCTGATTGGTGGGCAACCATTCGTTGGTGCTGCACACCTGGTGTGGGCTGATTTCCCAACATCAACCCCCGTCGAAGAAGGAGGCAGCACAGAAGGGGTTCCTCATTGGAATATTTTTACCAAGGAGCTAATTGAGGGGGTCATCACATTTTTGAGCTCCGTGCTTATCGATGGAGGCTGGTATGTTGCCACATGCATTGCTGATCATGTGGCTATCATCCAAGTAGCAGTAGAGCATGCAGGGTTTTGTCTAATTAGAACAATGCTAGTGCTCATTGACTTTGGATATCTATGCACCATGCCATCAGAGAAGGCACGTATAAGATCAATGTTGCACCAATTAAAATCTTGTTTATCTCTAGATGTCAGTCTATCACTAACAACTAATTGTTAAACTCTAGACAATTTATAGAAAATGCAATTACATTAGAAACTATTTAGTAATTGTTAGTAATTGTTAGAAAGTCAAACTACTACTATAGTTACTAATAGTTAAATTTAGTTAGTCAATATACTTAGTTATAATTAAAAGTTTTTATTTATTAGTGACTGTTAGTTTGTAATTCTTGGTAAGTTAGTACACAACTATTATAGTTGCCTAGTACTAACACTTGTAGAACAAATGGTTGGATTAGTAACTGTTAGTAAGTTTACATTTGGCCTACAATTGTCTTACTAACAGTTTGAAGTTAGCATACATTTAGATTGCTACCAGGTAGGTTGCTAACAATTAAATAGCTAACAACTGAGTGTATGTGTCTTCCACGTAATGGATGCAGGTAATGTTCTTAGTGTTGTGCATG
This sequence comes from Dipteris shenzhenensis, assembly GCF_047967505.1. Taxonomy (NCBI): domain Eukaryota; kingdom Viridiplantae; phylum Streptophyta; class Polypodiopsida; order Gleicheniales; family Dipteridaceae; genus Dipteris; species Dipteris shenzhenensis. The sequence continues at coordinate 15,357,332 of NC_141597.1, forward strand.
TTTTTTCGGCAACAATTGTGTGGCCTGCACATTTACCTTGAGGAAAGTAGAGAGGATCATGGGAGAGGACATCTGCCATCGTGATTTTGGTTGGATACATGAATGCAAGTGGGGAGAAAACATGCTTTCAACAGTATATGGTGGTGGATACATTCGGGGTGTTCAGAGAGGCAAGTTGGTCTTGGTAAGGTAATGCAGGACATCTTTCTTCATGTTAATTAATAATGTGGGAGACTCGCATGCTAATCTAAGACTTGTTGTGTATTGTTGTCATGTAGGCTTTTGTTACATGCATTCACAAAGAAAGGAGATGTGGTCATCGATGCCATGGCTGGGACTAGAAATATGTGGGCTACATGTGCAGAATTGGAGAGACATTGTGTCTCACTTGAGAGGGATGACACTCTGCTTGATGTATTTCTACGACCCATGTCTAGGACAATTGTAGGGAACGAGGGTGGGGGAGAGGAGTAGGCTATGATATTTAGCTTTTTACATCTTGAACTTATCCTAGACATGTTTTTATGTGGTCCATGATGGCCAAATGACATCCATGAATGACACTTTGATGTGAAAGAGATGCAATCTAGTGATGATTTCAGTTTTCTAAAAGTATTATGCCCTCAAGCAATGCAATGTTCATCCTGCATTTTATTACTTTCTAAAATTATTATGCCCTCAAGCTAAGGGATCAAAAAGAAGGGCTGCATTTTTTTGAAGTAAAGGATATATCTCAAAGGTAGTGGTAGGAATTTTAGATGATGTTGTTTGCAATACATTATTTTCATAAGTGGGTGACAAACGATATTGTAATAATTTTTGTTGGTTTACTACCCGTTTCCCACCTATCCAACATTGATACAAATGATATTAATGAATGATTGCATCTATGGTAGATAAATTTGTACCTGTGTGTTGTTATTGATCCAACAAAAACCTCTACATGAAGAGTTCAAAAAATGTCTCCTCATGGAAATGTGAGAAATGAATCAAAAAGCTCACCTAAGGTGGTTAGAAACTGTGATAAATTTAGAAAAAGCTCACCTAATTTGAAAATTTCTAAAAAAAGCTCACCTAGTCAAAAAAAGCTCGCTCGCAAAAGCTCGCCTAAGTTTTTTATTCCTCTAAGAGCGGCTTGGAAGACCATAGGAAATTTCTATGTGGCTAAGATAAAAAATCACACCTGGAATATTGTAGGCGACTCTCTAAGAGAGGTGACCAGGGAAAAAGTTTGCGGAAAAGAGAGGCAATTAGAGAAAAACGTGCAAAAAAACTAATTTTAAACATGTCTTGCATGTCAGTTTTTGCCCAAAAAGTACCCCAAACCCTTAAAAAAATCACAAATTATGACATAATTTGATGATATCATCGAGCTACATTATAAAGTTAACCCTAAATTTGATGATATGTAGTGAAAGTTATGATGAAAGTCGATCATATCATCAAATTTTCGCATGATTGTGATACAACTCGATAATAGCATCGAGTTTTGTCATAAGTTATGACAAAAATCGATGATATCATTGAAATTTGTTATAAATTATGATAGAATTCGATAACATCATCGAATTTTGTCATAACAAATACAGAAATAGTAAAACTACTATAACTTTTGAGCCAGAACTCCGTTTTGGGAGCTTTTTTTATCAAAATTTAGAGCATAATGGCTCTACAATTATATTTTGGCTCTTTGTTCAAATTTGAATCAAAATGTATTCCAAAATTGGGTGCAATGTAAGGGGGTCATTATCTACTACTACAAAATTCCTTATTAAAGGAAATTCCATCTAACCGACACATATACCCTACAAGTAGCAAGCAATAATCCTAGCATAAATATAGCTCTAATCTCCCATGTTCAAATAATATTAGGGCTCATTGATATTTTGTTTCAACTTATGACATAACTTGATAACATCATCAACTTCTATCATGAGCTATGAGTCATATTAGCATCAACTTTCCTCGTGACCAATAAATACTGGGATGGAGATCAAATTTAAACGTCCACAAATAGATGAGGATGTAATACATGTTGGCATCATCTAGGAATTACAGAATATATACTTGATGAGGAGACAAAAATATGCGGAGAGTATGATGGGTAGCTTCTTTTGATATGATAAAATGGCAATCAAGTTAATTTTCTTCCTTGTGTGTACATCGGTTTAATGCAGAATGTGCTCAATTTTATGTATTCATGCAAATCAAGTCAAGTCAAGAATTCCATTTTTCTAGTGGATTTTTTTTTGGGACGTATGATAGGAAGCAATTTGTTCAAAAATGAGTAAAAAATGATATTTTTAAACGGTATAAAAAAGAATATTCCATTTAGTTCTGATTTCTATGAAATAGTTCTCACTTCATCCGCAATAGTGTTCTACTCATCTTTCCTTCGTTCATTGGAGGATGCAGCAGATGTATGGTATAGCCAATTTTTGGCTGACCATTTTCAAACTTGGGTAACTCTAAGGGAGGAGTTTTTATGGACTTTCAAATTGGAGAACTTTGAACAAATGATTGTCCAGGATTTGTCCACTGACACCACGAAGCCTGAGGAAAGCATCTCTGAGATGTACACAAGGATGAGGGTCTTGGCAGCTAAGATGTCTGTGTCACCTAATGATGCTATCATGAAGGGGTGGTTTTTGAAAGCATTACGCCCTACCATTGCTATAAGGCTGGTTGACAAACTCCCTGAACATGCCTCACTCCAAGACTTCCTGAAGGAAGCCGTCAAGATGGAATGGTCACAGTTAAGTTTCGCCTCATCATCGACTAGACCACCTAGCTCCCAAGAGAGGAGGGATCATCCTCATGGTAGCAACTCAAGAAGGAGTTAGAAGAAATCAAATAAGGTCTGTAGGATATAATAAAGGTGGATGGCCAGTCATCCTTTGAGGCCCAGATTCAAAGTGGTCTTTGGTGCACAGAATGCAAGGGTTCTAACCATGGTCACTGGGAGTGTCCCTCCAAGCGTAAGGTACCTACTTCTACCTCCTTTTGTACATTTTGTGAGATCAATGGACATGATGCCTCTGAGTGTAGGTACCTCAAAGGATTAAGGAAGCTTCTTTCAGAGTATACTTCGGAAGAACCTCTAGTTGCTACAATCAATAGAGCTGTACCAATAACTTCTAGCCCATCATCAGTACCTCATGCTCCTCCTCTTACACAAGCATCTGAGCCACCTTCTCCTCCTATCATACCACCTCCATTACTTCTAACTCCCCCTTTGCTCCAAGTTCCTGCACCCAATTCAATTGGTGCCCCTTATTTCTATCCTCAGCCTAACTATGCAACATACCAACCACCTATGTCAGGAGGTGGCTATGGACCCCCTTATCAACTTGGTCGATGGGGTGGTTTCCGAGGTGGACGTGGAGGTGCAGGCAGAGATACCAACTTTTGAAGACCCATCATGTGTTACAAATGTGGCGAGTATGGCCACTACCAAGATGATTGTACACAGCCATTCGAGGGACCCTATTGTACATAGTGCAACACAAACAACCACTACACCAAAGATTGTCCCAATGGAAGAGCGGAACCTGCATCCCAAGTGAATATGGTTGATGTAGTAGTGGCGAGAGAGGGCAACAACCCCCATTTAATTAGTGCTGTGTTGGGCTCTATGACATGGTCATAAACAAAAGGTGATAAATGTAAGGAGGACTCAGAGTCAGCATCAAAAACCTTAGCATCAATCAGTTCGGCAAGTGTTCCCCCACAAAGGTCATTCTCCTCTCCAAGGTACATAGTACATCCAGGAATAGATCACCCTTTCTTGATCCTGATAGTGATTCAGAAACAATCTCAAAGGGCACACAGCCATTAAGGTCTACCACTAGCTCTGGAGGTGCCTCATCTTCAAGCATCAAACCATTACAAGAAAGTCAAGCATCAGACCATTACATTTCTCAATTGCCTCCTAGGAGGTCGACATAAGGGATCTACTCCCAGTGAGCCAACACTAGAGACATTACCGGCTCAACATGGGTCTACACTAGACTACTACTCCACATACACTGCCCTCACTTATGAATAGAGTCCCAATGGATATTCATGGAGTGGAGCTTAAGGATGTCTTCCTTGATGGTGGGGTAGCCATGAACATCATGCCGAAAGGTACACTCCAAAAATTGGGTTTGAAGTTGACAAGTGATGTTCGACAAGGAAGCTGTCATCTTGGATTGGATGGGAGCCCTGGGATCCTTAGCCATCATTATGGTGGAACTATGCCAACAAGAAGATCCCAAAAAACACCTTAGCACTTCAAGTAGAGTATCAAAAGTCCACCAAGAACCCTATGCACAGGGTCTAGCTAAACTAGTTTACGAAAGGATGCCTTTTTGTCTTTGCAATAAATCCACACATGTATTAGAGAATGGTGACTAGGGGTACGGCACAAGGTAGTGTAGAGGGTACTACTATGGACACCAATGATCATGCCGAGGACAATGATGGTACTGTAGTGAATGCTGGCAATAGTGTAGTGAGCACTGACTTTGATACAGTGCCTGACACTTGCAGTAGTGCATTGAGCACTAACTGTGATAAAGCACCTGACATGGAGGACATTGGTCGAGATGATGTTGATGGTACTATAGCATACAATGATGGATCTACTGTATACAATGCTAGGATTGCACAACCCACCAATGGTACTCCAGTGTACAATGATGGTACTATAGAGTACAACCATGGTACTATTGAGTACAATGAAGGTCATATAGAAGACAGTAACACTAGTGGAGAAGAAACTGATGGTGATGGTGATTTAGAAGACAGTGACATAGACATTGCTAAGCTTGAGGAGAATCAACACCAAGGGCTTGAGGTCTTGGGGAGACCCACGGATATGATGATGAGGACATGGCTGACCTCACTCTGGTTGACCTTTACTTATCAGAAGCCGACCACCCCTCAGTTGAAGACCTTTCGAGAACCACTTATGAGTGGAAGGCTTACCTTACTAGGGCATGCTGAGATAGACACCGAGGCATCGAAGGCACACAACATCTACCGACTCTACATCTCGACCCGTGCACATGCCAGAGAACCCACCAATTACTTATCCCCCATCTTGGTTGAGAGAAGTGGAGGGAGACTTTCCCCTTGAGGATACTCTAGCACATATAGGAATGAGCACGGGTGAGCCAAGTACCTCAACATCTCAATGCACTACCCTTGATGATGCATGGAACTGTGGTACCTCAACATTGGGACTGAGGACCCCAACCTTAGCATTTGAATGTAGCCACTTGGGTCTGAGAACATGATTATCTCCTAGAAGTAGTGACAGATCTTTTTAAAGAATTTGTGGATGTCTTTGCCTGGTCCTACAAGGATCTAAAGGGGGTGCTAGTTGCTTTCATGGAGCATTGCATCGACTTATACCAAGATGTAGATCCTGTGATTAAAGGTCCATATTCAATGAATCCCAACTATGGCAAGGCAGTCCAAATAGATACACAAAAAATGGAGCAAACAGGATTAATCTACCCAGTGGATTACTCGGATTGGGTCAACGGAATTGTCATTATACCCAAAAGAGAGACTGGCAAACTCAGAATATGTGTTGACTATCGGAGTTTGAATCTGCAACATGATGTGATAGGTTTCCCCTTCCCTTCACCGATAGAGGGTTGGAGACAGTGGTAGGACATGCTTTATACTCATTCATGGATGGGCACAGTGGGTACAACCAAGTTTGTGTGAAAGATACCTTGTCACTCAATGGGGAACATACACCTACCGAATGATGCCCTTTGGATTATGTAATGCCCTGGCAACATTTCAATGAGTTGTAACCAAACTCTTTCAGGAGAAAATTGGCAAGTTTCTTGAGGTATTTCTAGATGACTTCTCTATTTTTAATAGTAAAGCCACCTCCCATCTTGATCCGGCCATACAAAATGATCATCTACATAAGTTAAGATGGGTCTTTGATAAGTGCAAAGAAGTGTGCTTGTGCTTGAACCTTGACAAATGCTTCTTTCTCACACTCTGAGGTGTTCTCCTTGGTCATATTCTTTCTATTGAGGGCATGACTATTGACCCCACCAAGGTAGAGGTGATCGTCTCATTGCCTATCCCTCGTACACCTAAAGAGATGAAGTCTTTCTTAGGGCATGTGGGATATTATCAAAGGTTCATATGTTTCTATGCCGACATTGTTGTTGCACTGGCATAACTCCTACATCAAGGCCGATTTGGGCCACCCGCAACAACTAGCCTTTGATGATTTGAAGCATCGCCTCATGAAGGCCCCCATCCTTAGGCAACTAGATTGGGATGTCATTTTTCATGTCCATGTGGATGCTAGTGGGAGGGCAATAGGTGCTATACTAGCTCAACCTAATGAGGATAACAAGATTGATTTGCCCATCTACTTTGCTAGCCGACAACTCAATGGAGCAAAACGCAACTACAATTCCACAGAAAGGGAGGGCGACATGGTTTATGCCATGACCAAGTATCATCATTACCTCTTGGGAAACAAGTTTGTGATCATCACTGATCATCAAGCTCTTAAGTATTTATTGGAATAAGCCTACTCTTGGTGGACGATTAAGCAGATGGATTCTTCTTTTTCAAGAATTTGAATTTGACATTGTGGTGAGGGTTGGCAGACTACATCAACTTGCAGACCACTTGTCCAAGTTACATTCCGAGGAACTAGCCAGTGGTAGCACATATGAATTACCCAGTGTGGGTCTTTTTGAGGTGATGACACTACCTGATGAATGCCTATTTGCGGTGGATTGCTTTCCACCATGGTATGCCAACATAGTACAATTGTTGTCTACAGGTGGCTTTCCTCCAGGTATGACTCCAATAGAGAAACGGAAGAGGATCCTTCAAGCAGCTCCTTTTAAGTAGTTGATTGTAGGTCAATTGTACAAACTCGAGAAGGAACATGTCTTGGGATGGTGTGTGCTTTCCCACGATACACAATCCATTCTTGCAAAGGCCCACACTAGCATAGGTGGAGGGCATATGGCCTCAGATGCTAGTGCTTAGAAGATCATGCATGTTGGGTTCTAGTGGACCAATCTCTTTTGCGACTGCCATGCTTATGTGACCCGATGTGATTCATGTCAAATGAGAAGGCCCCAAGCCTACAAAATATGAGTACCTTCCTCTAAAATCATTTACTCTAGTGCACCCCTTCTATTGTTGGGGGTTGGATTTCAATGGGCACATCTCTCCTACCACACGACAAGGGGACAAGTATGCTCTGCTTGTCACTGATTATGGAACCAAATGGGTCAAAGCCAAGGCAATCAAAAACAGTATAGCCTAGGTGGTAGCCACATTTCTATATGACCAAATCATCTCTCAGTTTGGCTATCCTATTGAGTTGATGAGTGATAGAGGATCTCACTTCCTCAATGACACCATTGTTGCCCTAGTTAACATGTTACAAATAGTTCACAAATTTCATCTCCCTATTACGCACGTGTGAATGGCCTAGATGAGAGCTCAAATTGAACAATGTGTAGGATCATGCATCGTCTTTGCCTTAGTTGTTTAGTAGATTGGGATGACATACTTCCAGTTGCTTTATTCACCTACAACCAAATGGCTTACAAGGCGAGTACTGGGTATTCACCTTTTGAGTTGGTCTATGGATTGGAGGCTGCCATGCCTTACAAATTTCATCTTGACACCCACAAGTGCTTCTGGATAAGGATGACAACTTTGAAGCTTGTACAATGGAACACTTGTGGGATTTGGAGGCATTGGCAGAGCATCGACGTGAAGCAATCTTCGCTCAAGAAGTGTGGTAGAAATGACAGAAAGCATGGCATGATCGGAACCTCAAGAAGAGGGATTTCAAAGTTGGTGATTTAGTATTGTTGTATTCGAGTAAGTTTCTCAAACACAAACCTAAGTTTGTAAGTGGTTGGATAGGCCCATTTTTCATTACCAAGCTTATCCCAAGTGGCAAAGTCTACTTGGCCACTTTGGAAGGCAAACTCCTAGCTGCACCAATGAATGGGCCATGAGTCAAGAGGTACCATGTTCAATGAGGAAACAACCTCCTCCCCCTTGTATATACACTATTGTCTTCTCCTTTCCCCCAGTATCAACTTCTCTTTCTATGTGATTATCACTTTCTCTCTCTACATGGGTCCTCCTCTTTCCACTCCACTATCACTTTATCTCTCTAAGTGAGGGCTGCCCTTTTCACCCCGTGTCACCTTCTCTCTCTCATTGAGGACCCTCTTTCCTACTCCAGTGTCACTTTCTCTCTCTAAGTGAGAACTCCCCTGTGTACTACCATCATCATGTAGAATAACAACCTCTTTGCCATTAATGAAACCTTTCATTTTTAGAAGAGTATGAAAATTATACTTACCTCTCTCTTGCTTTGCTGCTTCATCGTCGATCATGTGCACTTTTGCCGTTGGGGTCTTTTTTCTTTTGGGACATTCAGTGGCTATGTGTCCCACCTTGTTGTTATTTCTTTCTTCAAAAAATTTCCATTGTTCGGCTTCGAAGAAGAATCTGTCTTCTATGGAACAAAACCATTTTTAGATTTAAAAAAGGGTTTTTTATCAAATCTCTTTTTCTTATGGAAGGGTACATGCCATTCCACATCTTTCCCTTCCTTTGGGATCCCATTCTTCCTCTCACAATTCATTGCAAGAGAAATCGCAGAGTTCAGTGAGCGAGGATGAAACATGTTAATCTCGGCTCTCAACTTAGATTTTAGACCTACCACATACTTCCTGCATTGATCTCACTCATTAACTTTCTCTAAGGACTATAACTGGATCAACATTTGCCAAAACCTATAAGTGTATGTCGAGATCGTTTCCTTATTAGAATGCCTAAAAGTGTCCCACTATTGTCTGGATTTTCCTTTGAATTGTGAGGGAAGAAAATCTCTCTTGATGAGCTTTTGAAAAGACTTTCAAGAATTTGGACGCCTTTTACTGTGCTTAGTGATGTTCCACCAAAGTGCAGCACTCTCCACTAAATGATTTGTAGCACATTTAATGTTATCTTTTTTAGAGAATTTCTCCCCAAGAAAAATAATCATCTAGCTGACTGATCCAAGACAAGACAGTGCATGCTTCTTTCTTTCCATCGAAATTTTGAAATGAGAAAGCTTTTCTACTTATCTTACTCTCCTTTCTCAAATTATGTGCTCTCAGTGTGGCTTTGATTGTCTTGATAATAGGATCATCATTGGATGACTCATTGTCAGATGAATACCTCTTCCTTTTCTTACCATTGATTTTCTTTTCCAATCTCTCCCTATGCTCATTGGCCAATTGTGCCTGTAGTGCATCTAATTTCTCCTGAAGCATGGGTGGTTGTGGCTGATGCACCATGCTAATGCGATAAATACAAGTAAAGTGGAGTGGAGGGAAATAAGGATAATAAGAGTATGAGAATTAAACAAGTGAAAAAGTGTGATTCGAGTGTATGGTAAGAAATGGATGGTAGAAGATACTAAGTGTATGAAATATAAAGCAAAAGAAATCACTTATCTCGCTCTTTGATCGGAGGTAGAAATACTAGAGTGGGAGATATGTGACCGATGATGTCGCTTGTTGTCATCTTTTGCACTTGACTACTCTCCAATTAATTGCACGATGATTTTGTGGTTCCAAATCATGTTCTTGATTCAAGCTAGGGCCCTCTTTTGTCTCATGTGTAAAATTGTTGCTCACCAATCCTTCTGCTAAGGTTTGTGTAATGGGGATATGATTCCTCCTTTCCTTTGAAGAGATCAATTAGGCAAGGTTTCCCTCTTGCCCCATTGATTTTTGAAATTGTTTGTTGATTCTATTGGTTGGTTTCTCAAAAGCCAGGTTTGGGGGAAGGCAATCTTAGAGGAATAGAATTATTGTTTGGCAAAGTAGCTAGTGTGTCAATAGTTTGCTGATGGCACAACCCTTACTCCTAAAAACATAGAGCATGATGTGAGATGCACTATGCAATGTTTGGATATTCTTTTCAAAGCATCTGGATCAAGAATTAGTCATACCAAAATAGGATATGCTAGTCTCATTGGAAGGATACAAGACTATTTGAAAGAACTGGGTTGTCACAGGAAAAATAAGGGGATTGCTGCTTGGAATACCCATGGGGTTTGAAATGTCCATGAAGAAAAGGTGGGACTGGTTCATGGAGAGATTCAAAAGAAAATTGATAGGTGGACAGGATTTCAAGCCAATCTTGCACAAGTAGGAGATTGGTGCTCAATCATTGTATCTATCCTATTTTCATATTCTATTTATCTTGTTGGGCTCCATCCAAATCAATTTTGGGCAGATTCATTAGGGTCTGCAAATCCTTCCTTTGGGAACTCTAGAATCTCTAAGGTAAGATGGTCTTACTACATTAAGCCTAAGAAAGAAGGAGGTTTAGAAGTAATTGACATGATAGCCACTATAACTAGAAAACGCTTTGCAACTTGGACTATTAAAGATATCTTAACCCAAAGTGTGATTAGGCACAACTTCTACTAAGAAATATGAACTAGGTCATGTCAATTGTCTCTGCTATCTACAATCTTGAACCTTGTAAAGCTAAAGGTAGCTCCCTTTGGTAGTCTACCTAGAAGGCCTTTGAGGAGATAAAGGCTTTGTTACATTTTTTTGTAAAAGGAGCCTTCATGGTTAGTAACTTTATATGGGTTTTAGCCATCTTCAAAAATCCACATCTCACAAAGGAACAATTCTCTCTAGCCAGTATTCTCTTTAGAAAAGGGCTGCAAATTTAGAGAGTTTAGTTGGATAGGAAGCTTTGTTCTACTTCCTATTCCAACCCCTTCCTCTGACATGGATGATCTTTTCAGAACTCTGAATGCCAGATGGTCATTGCAAGATAACAGGGAAAAGTGGTATGAAAGATTTGGGAAGCTATGTCACAGGCAGGCCCCTGAAAAAGATGTCTTGCCTAGCCTAGCTTACTCTGCATAAAGTTCTGTGGACCAATGCAAGAGGACTCAAAATAGGGAAGGGGGATGGTAACTATAAAAGATGCTCGGCGGGTATTCTTGAAGACATTTTCCACTTGTTTGTTGCATGCCTGCATTCTAGAAAGGTGTGGAAGCTCAAACATTTTGAATTTGGAGAGCTAGTTAATTGGAAGGACATTTTATTAGGAGATGCATTCAAAACCAAGAAGGAGCTTTGGTTTTAAATAATCGCTCATGCTTTATGGTATTGGATATCTAGAAATAATTTTCAATTTAATGATGTGGATATGTGTACTAATGCTATGTTTTCTGCATGGTGGGATTGGGATTGGACTATCACAGTGCAAAATTGGAACCTCTCCTTCAATGCTCAAGTCTCCCACTAGACAAGTAAGCCATATAGCTTCCTTGCATGCCTCAATGGCTGCAACATACTCTGCCTTAGTGGTAGACAAATCCGTACATGGCTGCAAATGAGAGACCCATGAAATTGCACCTCCAGTGAATGAGAAAACATATCTTGTAGTAGACCTCTTGGTGTCTACATTCCCTGCAAAATTAGCATCTGCATATCCAACAACAGATGTGTCCTTCCTCCCAAAAAAATGCACATGTTCTTTGTATCATTCAAGTATCTCATGATACCTTTCACTGCCTTCCAATGCTTCTTGCCAGGATTTGCCATATACCTGCTAACAACTCCCACTGCAAAAGCAATATCTAGATGTGTAGCAACCATGGCATACATCAAGCTTCCTACTATGGATGCATAAGGTATCTTTCCCATTTTACCCACTCCTCACTGGCATAAGTCCTCTCACAACGAACTTGCAGAGTAAGGCTCTGCACTGTAGATCCGGGTCGATGATATTCAAACCCCCTTCTCTTGAAGGAAGAATCAAGGTCTCCCAAGCCACCCTGGTTGTAACATCAGATGTGCCATTTAGACCACTCCATAAAAAGTTTCCTACAAGCCTCTTAAGCTGAGTGACACAATCCCTAGAGTGGAACCAACAAGAGCATACAAATCATGCCGTGGCTAGAAGAACTTGGTTAACCATCACCACCCTGGAAGCCAAGTCAAGTTTGGCTGAGCTCCAGAAAAGGAGCTTTCTTTTGATGCTCTCCAACATCGGAGCAAACCATTGTGAAGGAGACATGCCCACCCCAACTTGGCAGCCCAAATATTTGACAGAGATGCCCCTCTGTACCCAAGTGAAGTGGAAAAAAGAGGCATATGCTCATGCTTATGCATGAGCATATGTCTACTTCGCTTATGCTCATGCATAAGCATAAGCATGAGCATATGTCTCATTTTCTTATGCTCATGCTTATGCTTATGCATGAGCATAAAGAGAAGGGGGAAACAGAGAATAAGAGGGAAAGGAAAGCGGAAAGGAAAGCAAGAAGGGGGAAATAGAGAATAAGAGGGAAAGGAAAGGGGAAAGGAAAGCGAGAAGGGGGAAAGAGAGAATAAGAGAAGGGGGAAATAAGAGAAGGGGGAAAAAGAGACATATGCTTATGCATGAGCATATGTCTACTTTCGCTTATGCTCATGCATAAGCATAAGCATGAGCATATGTCTCATTTCTTATGCTCATGCTTATGCTTATGCATAAGCAAGCGAGAAGGGAGAGATAGAGAATAAGAGGGAAAGGAAAGGGGAAAGGGAATTGAGAAGGGGGAAATAGAGAATAAGAGGGAAAGGGAAAGGGGGAAAGGAAAGCGGAGGAAGGGGGAAAGACAGAAGGGGGAAAGACAGAATAAGAGAAGGGGAAAAAAGAGAAGGGGGAAATGAGAAATAAGAGGGAAAGGAAAGGGGAAATAAGTAGTTAGGTTAGTTTTATTAAGGAGCAACCGGCGAGGGGGAGGGGTAGAGAGAGAGAGGGGGGAAGGGAAAGAGAGAGATAGGGAGAGAGAGAGAGAGAGAGAGAGAGAGAGAGAGAGAGAGAGAGAGAGGGAAGAAAGAGAGAGGTAGAGGAAAAGAGAGAGAGAGAGAGAGTTAGAGAGATAAAGAAAGAGAGAGAGAGAGAGAGAGAGAGAGAGAGAGAAAGAGTGAGAGAGAGAGAGAGAGAGAGATAAAGAAAGAGAGAGAGACAGAGAGAGAGAGAGAGAGAGAGAGAGAGAGAAATAGAGAGTTAGAGAGATAAAGAGAGAGAGAGAGAGTGTGTGAGAGAGAGAAAAAGAAAGAGAGAGAGAGAGGGGGGGACGGATAGAGAGAGAATGAGAGAGAGAGAAAGAGACAGAGAGAGAGAGAGAGAAAGAGAAAGAAAGGGGGAGGGATAGAGAGACAAAGAGAGAGGGGGTGGGGGGAAAAGAGAGAGAGGAGGAGGGAAAGAGAGAGAGAAAGAGAGAGAGAGAGAGAGAAAGGGGGAGGGGGTGGTGATGGAGGGGGTGGTGGAGGGGGGAGGGGGGAGGGGGGAAGGGGGGAGGCGGAGGGGGTGGTGGAGATGGAGGGGGGAGGGGGAAAGGGGGAGGGGGTGGTGGAGATGGAGGGGGGAGGGGGAAAGGGGGTGGTGGAGATGGAGGGAGGAGGGGGGAGGGGGAAAGGGGGTGGTGGAGATGGAGGGGGAAGGGGGAAAGGGGGTGGTGGAGATGGAGGGGGAGGGGGGAGGGGGTAGTGGAGATGGAGGGGAGAGGGGAAAAGGGGGAGGGGGTCGTGGAGATGGAGGGGGGAGGGGGAAAGGGGGTGGTGGAGATGGAGGGGAGGGGGTGGTGGAGATGGAGGGGGGAGGGGGAAAGGGGGTGGTGGAGATGGAGGGGGGGAGGGGGGAGGGGGGGAGGGGTGGTGGAGATGGAGGGGGGAGGGGGAGGGGGGAGGGGGTGGTGGAGATGGAGGGGGGAGGGGGAAAGGGGGTGGTCGAGATGGAGGGGGGAGGGGGTGGTGGAGATGGAGGGGGGAGGGGGAGGGGGGAGGGGGTGGTGGAGATGGAGGGGGAGGGGGAGGGGGAAAGGGGGTGGTGGAAATGGGAGGGGGAAAAAAGGAGAAGAAAAAAGCTTGACGGACGAAAATCCAAAGGGAGGAAGAGGTGGTCACCTGAATGCTCTCCAATCTTTCTCGATGTAACGTTGTTGAGGAACAATGGACAGTGGGTGGATGGCTAGGTTATTGCTACAAGATGGGCTCGAAGTCACTTACCATGTGAGGATGGGAGTAAGGTGGTGGTCGATGGAGAGGGAGGAGTGTCTTACATAGGGCTCGGAATGAAGAAGATGATGGAGGCAAAATGTGAAAGATGAAGAATGAGGGGGTGGAGAGGTTTTTTATAGGAAATGAGTTTAGGTTTAGGGTTTAGGTTTAGGGGTAAACCCTAAACTCTTCCCGAGCCATAACTTCTTATGGATAGCTTAGTTTGCTCTTCTACAAAACGGTGAAATGATCGAAATTGCAAGCTCTACGCATTCGTGTCCACGACCTAGCCTGATTATATATCAAGTGGCTTCTTTTTTAAAAATATAGAAAATTTCTTAAGGTAGTAACCCAAGGTTGATGCTTGGGGTTGATATGTTTGGCTAGAAATGGAAAAAAAAAATTATTCTCCTTTCCCTTGAGTGTTATGTTCATGAAAGTTCGAAGTAGTTAGTTTTTTACACACACCTGCATATGTTTACTCATTACTTGAGATGCTAGTCTCCCCGACAGCGACACCAAATGTTGGCTCTTTCCTACTGCTTTCGTAGGAAGAGTTGGGTATTCTCAGTATGCAGGGTTCCGAGGCTTTTTGTCACCTTCATATATATTGGGGTTGTCGGTTGTAGTATATGTGTAGCTTAGGACCTCGAGTCATGTTTCGGTGAGAGATGTAGGCTTAAGTGTGGTAAGCAAACAAAGTGCATGCATGTGTAAAAGGAACGTGTATCATCGTGATTGAGGCAATGAAGGCTTTTGCCTTCATTAGGGGTTTTAGGGTTTAGGAGAAGGTTCCAAGGTTTAGAAGGAGGCTCTAGGGTTAGAGGGAGTTCCAAGGTTTAGAAGGAGGTTCTAGGGTTAGAAGGAGGATCCAAGGTTCAGGGTATAGTACATGGTGGAGAACTCATCTCCCTCATAGATCATGGAGTTTAAGGGTTGAGGAACAAAGGGTTTAGGGGGAGCATAGGAATGGGAGAGGAAGAAGGTGTAAGAGCATGGGGGAAAGAAGAGAGAGGAGGGAGGAGGAGGAGGAGGAGGAGGAGGAGGAGGGAGGAGGAGAGAGGAGGAGGAGGAGAAGGGAGGAGGAGAGAGGAGGAGGGAGGAGGAGGAGGGAGAAGGGAGGAGGAGGAGGGAGGAGGAGAGGGAGAGGATAGGTTGCAAGGTCGGAGGAGAGGGGAGGAGGAGTTGCAAGGTTAGGACATGCTTTTGGATGTGGAGTGCAAGGAAGCATGGACACTTGAGACAATTGCTTGGAATACCAAAGTAGAACTCAACACAATGCCCCAAAGAGTGCGGACTTCATTCCATTATGGGGTATATATACAAGTTGGAGAGCTTCTCTCTCTGCATGTAGGAAGTGTAACACATTCTCTCTCTACATGTAGAAGTCGTATGTAGAAGTTATAACACATTCTCTTTCTACATGTAGAACTCGCATATAGAAGTTGTAACACATTCTCTTTCTACATGTAGAACTTGCATATAGAAGTTGTAACACATTCTCTTTCTACATGTAAAACTCGCATATAGAAGTTGCATGTAGAAGTCACATGTACAACTCATATGTAGAACTTGCATGTACAACTCGCATGTAAGAGTCGTATTTAGAACTTGCATGTAGAACATGCAAGTTGGATTTCTAAGAGGGATTATTTCTAGCCTTATGCAAGTACAAGCGGAGCTTTGCCGCTACTCTACACACACATGCTATTCTACCTAAGTCCATGTTGGCACAGAGACAATAGCGATAAGGTCCACATACCTTAGGGTGAGCACCTTCCCTTATAGGTATCGTGTGTACTACCACTTCTAGTGAAATTCCTTTCATCTCTTTGTATGACCATGCTAAGCAAACACGGTATTCCATTAGGAGTGTTTTGAGTTTGGTTTCAAGCTATGGAAATCCCAATGAAAACCAATTTTTCTTCCTCCCCTTCAAGGGCGAGGCTTTTGTGCATGTTTTTGCTGGTCCCTCATAGATTGGAGTTTCTCCAATGCTATCAGTTTCTTGAACTTCAGATTCTCTTAGTGGTCTTGGCATTGCTATTGGCACACTGGCACTTGTGTAATTCTTGAAGTATTCTGGCACTTCTCAAAGATCGGCCTCTGATGGTGTTGACGTAGCCTCACATGTGCCATGTGTACTAGGTGGCATAGTTGCATTTACCAATTTGTTAGCCTCTTCTTGACTTCTTTTCTGAAGTCTCTTAATCGAGCTTCATCCAACATGTGGCTTATATTTCCGAAACTTCTTACATTGGGGACTGTGGGGTAACTTTTCCACTGGTAAGGTGTTTCCAAGTAAGGGTTCATTTGTTGTGCATACTCCTTCCAATCCCTCAAGGGACCATTCAAGAGGCGGTGGTTCTGATATTGAGGGAGCTGGCTTTGCAAGGTACAATTCGACGATCCTTGTTTGGACTCATTCGAATTCATTGAAGTGTTCAGCCTTGGCTTTTTTACTTTGTGGGGCCAAGTCATGGATTGGGTCTTGAGCTTGTTTCTCAGTGTCAAATTGAGCTTGTTCCTTTTGTACCCATTGTTGAAGTGCCTGAAAACAAGCCTTCTCCACCTCTACATTTGGGTATGGAGCTTCTTTTATTTGAGGCTCGGGAGTTGATGTGGATGAGCTCGGTTGCTCATTGCTTGGTAGAGGTGGAGGCACTTGTGCTTTCTTTTTAAGAAGTCGCTTTGGTTGGATTGGAATGTTAGGGTCCTTGGTGGCCTCTTTCTGTTGGCATGTAATTACATTTACAAGTGATATTACACTTGCTGGACCCAGACTTTGATGGTCCACCCCAATGATGCCGATTGGGATGTCAGGCTTAACCTCTATTTGTTGTGGTACGTTATTTTTCATGGGACAATTCATATAGGCATGTCCTATGCCACAATCTCTGTAGAGTGGTTGGAAAGTAGTGGGGCTAATTTGCATAAATTGGTATTAGACCCTATAAGAAAACAATACAATGTCTGTGCTCAACAAATAACAAAATCCTCGTATGCAAGAGAGAAAAGCAGATAGTATGGAGAATCAAAAATTTGATTACTGTAAAACTAATACAATAGATGGCGCTGCCTCCCAACCGTGCACTCCTGTGTGAGAAGCTTCGATGGCATGCTGGAAATAGTAGAGGACAGAGGCTGGATGCTAAGGAATCAGGGTTGCTATAGCCAGTGATGAATATGGGCTTCATGGGCTTGCTCTTATATAGCCACCCATCGTAATCGGGTTAGACCCAACTGGGTGACTAGTCGGCCCAAAACAGCCGACTAGAGGTCGGTAGGCCACTGACCACACGATAGAATCGTGGCGTATAATAGAGCAACTAACCTACATTTGGTCTAGAGCCATCCAGGATCATCTAGGGCTCCAAACGGGCCCCGCAACCTGAGAGTGGGTTGCCCCAAGAAATGCTCCATCTACCCTTAGTGTGGTCAGTCATGGGATGCCTTCCTACACTTGCATGTAGCCTAGTTGGCAGTGTGCCAACTCTATCTAAAGCCGTCCAGCCATCAGGCCACACATGGCCCCCATCTGGTGTCCAAACCAAGACCTACCGGATAACCGAGCTACTCAAATGCCTTCTCCTCATATGGGGGGCTTACAAGTAGAGTTAGCTGGTTCCCGGGTAGTTACATGAGAGTGGAGCATTGATATCTAACACCCCCCCTCAATGTCCACCCGGAAGTGAACTTACTTTTTTGTCCCAATGCCAAGTCGATGAAGATGCCTCTCCAGCAAGTCTCTTCCAAGAGCCTTCGTGAAGATGTCCGCAGCATTCTCTATAGTCGGACAATGCACCAAGTTGACCTCTCCATCCATGATGAGCTCACGTACAAAGTGATATTGAATCTCAATGTGTTTCATGCGAGCATGGTACACAGGGTTCTGCAAGTCTAATTGTCACATGATAATTGCGTAGGTTTGTTCTGCACTACACCTATGTCCCCTAAAATCCTCCTCAACCACACTGCCTCACAAGAAGCAAAACATGCTGATTTGTACTTAGCCTCGATAGAAGAAAGAGCAACTGTAGGTTGCTTCTTGCTGACCCATGACACAGCTCCAGATCTAATTAAGAAACAATAACTTGTCACTGATCTCCTGCTGTCCACGTCTCCTGCCCAATCCAAGTCACAGAATCTGGTCAAGATGTTGCCCTTGGTATAGGTGATGCCTTAATCAAGTGTGCCTTTGATGTATTTCAGCACCCGCATCCCTGCCCTCCAATGGTTCTCCCGGGGCTTATTGGAAAACCTACTTAGTACACCAGTCGCAAAGCTAATGTCCAGCCACCTGTTGCACAGGTAAATCAAACTACCCACAAGCCTTCTGTACTTCGCTTCGTCCACCAGTGGTGATGAATCCTCATTTGAGAGCTTCACGTCAACCTCCATAGGGGTGCCAAATGTCTTGCATTCAACCATGCCAAATGCCTTCAGTATCTCTCCAACATACTTTAGCTGTCAGATGAAGATCTATTTTGGCTCTTTCCAAACTTCAATCCCCAAACAGAAATGCATCGGTCCGAGGTCTGTCATTTCAAACTCTCTTCCTAACAACTGCTTTGTCTACGATATCTTTTCTTCATGGTTTCCTATTATGACAAGGTCATCCACATAAAGGACCACGATCATACACCTGCCTCCTTCTCTCTAGCTATACAAATTTGCATCAAATGGGCTCCTCCTGAACCTGTTTTGCAGAAAGTAGGCATCAATCCACTGGTACCATACTCGTGGGGCGTGTTTCACAGCCTGCAAAGTGCCTTCTTCAGTTTACAGACTTTACCTTCTGAATCAGGGATCTGAACCAGGGATCACAAAACCTGGTGGTTGTTCCACATATACCTCCTCCGTGAGATCTCCATTCAGAAAGGTGGATTTTACATCCATCTGAAACACGGGCCAACTTTCCTATGCTGCTAAAGCCAAAACACTGCGAATCCGAGCTGTGGGAGCAAAAGTATCCTGATAATCAAAACCATGTACTTGTGCGAATCCTTTTGCCATGAGCCGAGACTTGTACTTATCCAATGTGCCATCGGACTTGTACTTGGTCTTGTACACCCACTTGGTGCCGATTACCTTGCATTTTGGTGGTCAATCCACAAGGTCCCAAGTGTTGTTCTTCATTATGGAGCCATACTCCGACTGCATAGCCTCCATCCACCTATCATCACCCTGTGCCTCTTCAAGACACTTGGGTTCTTCAGCACGGATCACCTCTGTCATCAAAGTGTAGTTGACCAAGTGTTCCTATGCCCTTCTTTGCTCCTCTAATCTCTTGGACCGGTAGTGTTCGGATGGTTCCTCCTCAATGGTTGGAGGTTCTCTGCCATCCAAAAGCTGCTTTACCCACTTCGGGAATGGCCGTTGCCGTTGTGGTTATGCAGGCTCTTCTTTCTCTTCTTTATCTTGAATCCTCCCAAGCACCATTGGGGGGGTTCGGTCTATTGTTGGTGGTTGTATTGATAGATATCCTAGTTCTGGTTGTCTGGAAAGGAAGCATCCTCCTCCAATTAATGTGGCTGTTCTGAGAAGACCACATCGTGACTTACTATTACCTTCTTGGTAACAGGATTATAGAGATGGTAACCCTTTGCCTCTTCACTATAGCCCAAGAAAATACACTTCCGGCTATTCTGTTCCCATTTGGTCGTGTTAGCATCAGGGACATGCACAAAACAGTCACATCCAAAAACTCTGAAATGTGTAGCTAAAGGTTTCTTACCAGAAAAGGCCTGCAGTGGAGTCATCCCATTCACAGCCTTCGTGTAGCTACGATTTAGAATGTAAACTACTGTGTTACATGCTTCAGCCCAGAATGTCTTTGGCAAATCTCTCCCTTTCATCATACTCCTGCCCATTTCGAAGATGACACGCATCTTGCGCTCTGCTACTCCATTTTGCTGTGGTGTATGTGGCGGGGGTTTCTGCCTCTTGATCCCGTGACTTTTGCAATAACTTTTGAATTCACTTGATGTGAACTCACCACCTCTATTTGATCTCAAATTCTTCACCTTCCTCCCCATTTCTTTCTCGACCATCACATGCCATTCTTTGAACTTACTAAAAGCCTCATCTTTAGTCTTTAGGAAGTATATCCACATCCTTCTATTGTAGTCATCGATCAGCGTCATGAAGTAGTAGGAACCACCCAAAGCTTCCGTCTCCATCTTTCCGCAGAGGTCCGTGTGAACGAGCTCTAGAGGAGCTTTTGCCCTGCTAGCCTCTTTAGGAAAGGGCTGCCAATGCTGCTTGCCCATCATGCAAGTTTCACATACATCGGGCAGATCTATAATTTCTTGTAGGTCTGCAATCATTCCACTTTTATGCATCTCCTTTAAAGAACTAAGGTTTAGATGACCAAACCTCTCATGCCACAGCTTAGTGTTACTCACATTGGCTCAAGCACTGAAAGCTGAGAGTTCGTAGATGTTGTTGCGCCGTGTACCTTTACCAATGACCTTCCCTTGAAGATCCAAAATCTGTGCATCATTCTTATCAAAGTGAACTTTCCCAATTGGGTGACCGACCCAATCGGTCCAAAAACCGCCGATTGGAGGTCAGTCCCGAAATAGGCCACTTACCACATGATAGAACCGTGGTGTAGAATAGAGTAACTAACCTACAGTCTCCGAGATCTCATCTGGGGCTCCAAACAGGCCCCACAGCCCAAGAGTGGGCTGCCCCAAGAAATGCTCCATCTACCCTTAGTGCGGTCCATCATGGGATGCCTTCCTACACTTGCATGTAGCCTAGTTGGTAGTGTGCCAAATCTATCTGAAGTCGTCCAGCCATCAGGACACACATGGCCCCCATCTGGTGTCCAAACCAAGACCTACTAGATAACCGAGCTACTCAAATGCCTTCTTCTCATATGGGGGGATTACAAGTAGAGTTAGCTGGTTCCCACATAGTTACACGAGAGTGGAGCATTGATATCTAATAGACCCTCTGCACCTTCTACATAGTACACTGGGTACTCTGTTTCATACTCATATGACGAGTCTACTTCCTCCACTTGTAATTGATGTATTGGAACTACTTGAGGAGCTAGATTTGGTGCTCTTGGATATGGTCGTGGATTTGGATTCCTAAGTAGTTGTGGGACTTGTGTCCAAATGGGAACAAGATTTAGCTTCGGAGCGAGGGGCGCTTGTCTATCACTTGCCTATACACTAGCATGGGTGCCACTTGATATTGTTGAGGTCGAGGCAGGTTGTTGCGCATGTTAAAGATGCAACTCATGGCCATCGATGATGCAGATATGGCACCACAACCTTGGTGGTGGATTTGCTTGTGCAGTGATCCTGGCTCTTAGGACCGAGCACTCATTTGCTGTATGATTGGCCATGCGATGTGGACACCAGACATTTTCTCACTGTGGATATGTCTGAGTTGGCAGTTGAGACAAGTGAAGTTTTTGTTCCATGGCATGCATCATGTCTTCTTTCAGCTTCATGGTCATCGCCTCTAGGCGATCTTCATTTGATGTTTTGGCAATGGACTTGGATTTACCTTTTTTCGAGTGCTTATCTCGAAACCTAGATCTTCTGTCATCACTACTAGTGTATGAGTCAGTCATGCCATCCTTGATGTCAATGGCTGCCGCATGAGCAGTACTTAACATGTCATAGCTGCTTATCTTTTTCATATCCTTTTGGATTTTCTTTCTTAGTCTTGCAATGGACCAGGCCGTAAGGTACTTTGCATCGAGGCATGGGTCACATTTGGCGATTAGTCTTTTCATCTTACCCAAGTACGTGCGTACATCTTCTCGACGGCCTTGTTCAATCTTGCTTAGTTGGAGAGTGGGATCATCTTGTAGCCTCTCCATTTGAAAGCATCTTTCAAATTCTATTTGAAGCAGGTCCCATGTGGCGCGCTCTTCTACTAGAAGTTCTAGGTACCATTCAGACGCTTCATCAGTTAAGGCCATGGGAAACCAAGCCACCTTGGTTTCATGGGATTGATCTCCACCTGCTCAAGCATGTGGCATCAAAATGCTAGAGGAATCGGGCTGGCTCT
This sequence comes from Dipteris shenzhenensis, assembly GCF_047967505.1. Taxonomy (NCBI): domain Eukaryota; kingdom Viridiplantae; phylum Streptophyta; class Polypodiopsida; order Gleicheniales; family Dipteridaceae; genus Dipteris; species Dipteris shenzhenensis. Next base: position 15,379,444 of record NC_141597.1, read on the forward strand.
CCCCTACCATTATATTTGGAAAGTTCTAGTGTTCCCAAGGGGTGCCTACCTTGAGTCTTATTATTTCTTTGATTAAAGAAATTGTCAGCCTCTGCATCAAGGTCGATATCCCCATCATTGTCACCGATGGCGTCCAGCCATGCTGTGGTGTGGAGGAGTTAAAGGGAGTGATTGAATCTCAGGGGGGATTCGGGGTAGAGGATTGTTGGGGGTGTTGGTTGTAGCAGAGCTGTATGTGAATTTGGCGAGCATTGGAGTCAGAGTCATTGGCCAGAACGTAGCTGCATGTAGATTGGGTGAGATGTCTCTGCCGCAAGTGTGGGTGTGGATGTAGTTTTATTGGGAGGGTTAGAGTGGTGTTAGTTTGTGTAGGGACCATCATGTTAATAATGTACCTAAGATTGTCCTACATGTGTAGAGAACTATGCCGGTGCAAACGGATCGTTAATCGGAGGTCACGGCATGAAGATACGACCGAATTTGTGCGAAACGAGGCCCACATGGGGGCACGAATGAGCGAGTGCTAGGGATGCCAAAATGATGTGCAATGGGTTGTAAAAATGCCCCTTATAGTGTTGATTCTGTGTGTGAAATTTTGGTTCAAGTGGGGTTTAGTTTGGGTCCCAAACGGTGGGCATGATACGAAGTGTTGAAGTAGGGGTAAATTTGGCCTTTTTGGGGGGGGCTTGGTCTTAAGGGTGGTGTGAATGGACTTTAAGTCCAATTGAGGGGTTTGAACCAAGTTAATTCTAGTTAGATTAACTAACTTATATCCTCCCCAGTTACTAGAACTGGGTAGTTAACCTAACTAGTTTTATTAGCTACAGTTAGTTACTAACTGAAGGTTTGTTAAACTAACCTAGTTGTTAGTAACTAACTTAGGTTAAACCTAACTAAGTTAGACTAACCTAACCTAGGTTAAACTAACCTAAGCTAGGTCTAACTAACCTAACCTTGGTTAGTCTTAGGGTTAGGTTAGTATTTTTTTATTTATTTTTTTAATTAATATAATAAATTGATTTTTTTTTAATTTATTAGGGGGGGGATTTCGAACGGCGGCGGTGGGGGGGGGTTACGCGCGATAGCGGGGGGTGGAAGGGAGGGTAGAGGGGAGGGGAGGTTGGAGGGGAGGGGGAGCGCAGAGAGGTGATGGGAGGTCGAGAGCTTGGGCGAGCGGGCTGAGTGGAGAGGGCGGAGGGGAGGAGAAACACAGAGAGGGGAGGGGAGGTGGAGAGGAGGTTGGAGCGCAGGGAGAGAGGTGGAGAGGAGGTTGGGGCATGGATGGCGGAGGGCGCAGGTGGCGGGGGCGAGCGAGCGCTGCCACTGGTGGCTCCGTCGTTAACGGGGCGGGTGTTGCACCAACCTAGGCTAGCGCTACGCACGAGCATCACCTACTGATGGGCCTCGCTGCGGGCATCGCCGCCTGAACAGCAAGGGCTAAGGCTCAAGGGCCTTAAGCCCTTGTCAATTAGAAAGGGCCTTAGGCCCTTAGTCTAGGGAGAGGCTCATGAGCAGAGGGTAGAGAGAGAGAGAGAGAGAGAGAGAGAAAGGGGGGGAAAGAGAGACAAAGAGAGAGCGAGAGAGAGAGAGAGAGAGAGAGAGAGAGAGAGAGAGAGGGGGGGGGGGGGGGGGGGGGAGAGATGGGGGGGTGTGGGGGTGGAGATGGTAGGGGGGGAGGGAAGGGGGGTGGTGGGATGGAAGGGTGTGGGGGAGTGGTGGAGGGGGTGGTGAAGAGGGAGGGGGGAAAGGGTGGGGGTTGAGATGGGAGGGGGGCTGGTGGAAATGGAGGAGGGGGGGGGGAAGGGTAGTAGTGGAGGGGGTGGTGGAGAGGGAGGGGGGGTGGGGGAAATGAAAGGGTGGGGGTGGAGATGGGAGGGGGGGTGGTAATGGAAGGGGGGGTGGAGGGTTGAGTGGGGGTGGAGGAGATGGAAGGGGGGGGGGGAGGTGGAGATGGAGGAGGGGGGTTGATGGAGGGGAGGATGGAGGGGGAGATGGAGGAGGGAGGGGGGGGAAATGGGGGCAGTGGAGATGGAAGGGGTGGAGGGTGGAGGGGGAGATGGAGGAGGGAGAGGGGGGAAAAAAGAAAAAAACTTAACGGATAGAAAACTTTGACGGAAAATGGAAAACTTTGATGGAAATCCAAAGGGCGGAAGAGATGGTCACCTAAATGCTCTCCAAGTCTTTCTCGATGTAACGGGATTGTTGAGGACCAATGGATGGTGGGTGGATGGAAAGGGAGGTGGTGGAGATGGAAGGGGTGGAGGGTGGAGGGGGAGATGAAGGAGGGAGAGGGGGGGAAAAAAGAAAAAAACTTGACGGACAGAAAACTTTGACAAAAAATGGAAAACTTTGATGGAAATCCAAAGGGAGGAAGAGATGGTCACCTGAACGCTCTCCAAGTCTTTCTCAATGTAACAGGATTGTTGAGGACCAATGGACGGTGGGTGGATGGCTAGGTTATCACTGGCCAGATGAGCTTGAAGTAACTTACCATGTGAGGATGGGAGTAGGGTGGTGGTCAATGGAGGGGGAGGAGTGTCTTGCATAGGGCTCGGAATGTGGGAAAGAGGATGGAGGCAAGATGTGAAAGAAAAAGTATGAGAGGGATGGGTGTTCTTTTATAAGGAAGGAGGGGGAGCTCTAGATTTAGTCAAACACATGTCCACCTTTGAATTTGTCCAAGTTTGACTAGGGAGGTGGTATTAATTTTTCTTTTGGGTTATGGCATTTAGAACCTTTAATCATCGATTGCCCATAACTTTTGGTGGTTGTGTCAGAATGTGATTTCGTAAAAAAGGAGAAATGTTCAGAATTTCAAGCTCTACACTCTAACAACCATCATATGGTCTAATTTATTTCTTAAGGTGTTGTTTTTCTAGAAAATATGCATTTTACTAAGACGATAACAAAGAGTTTCAGCTAGGATTTTTTTTTTTTCTTTACTTGAGTTGGAAAAGTTTTAGCTCTCCTAGCTCTTGAGTGATATGTTCATGAAAGTTCAAAGTAGTTTGTCTTTTACACATACCTGTGTATGTTTACTCATTACTTGAGATGCTAGTCTCCCCAACAGCCATGCCAAATGTTGGTTCTTTCCCACGGCTTTCGTGGGAAGAGCAAGGTATTCTCAATATGTAGGATTCTGAGGCTAATTGTCACCTACAAATATATCAAGGTTGTCGTTTGTAGTATACATGTAGGTTAGGACCTCGAGTCATGTTCTGGTGAGAGACGTAGGCTTAAGTGTGGTAAGCAAACATAGTGCATGCATGTGTCAAGGAACGTGTATCATCATGGTTGAGGTAATGAAGGCTTTCGTCTTCATTGGGGGTTGTAGGGTTTAGGAGGAGTTTAAGGGTTAGAAGGAGGTTCCAGGGTTTAGAAGGAGGCTCCAAGGTTAGAAGGAGTTCCAAGGTTTAGAAGGAGGTCCAAGGTTTAGAGAGAGTTCCAGAGTTTAGAAGGAGGTTCCAAAGTTTAGAAGAGGTTCCATGGTTTAGAGTAGAGTACATGGTGCACTCGTGTCCCTTGTAAATCATGGAGATTAAGGGTTGAGAAACTAAGGGTTTAGGGGGAGCATAGGAGTGGGAGAGGAAGGAGGTGTAAGAGCATGGGGGAAAGAAGAGAGAGGAGGGAGGAGGAGGAGGAGGAGGAGAAGGGAGGAGGAGGGAGGAGGAGGAGGAGGAGGGAGGAGGAGGAGGAAGAGGGAGGAAGAGAAGGGAGGAGGAGGAGGGAGGAGGAGAGGAAGAGGATGGGTTACAAGGTTGAAGGAGAGGGGAGGAGGAGTTGCAAGGTTAGGATATGCTTTTGGATGTGGAGTGCAAGGAAGCATGGACACTTGAGACAATTGCTTGGAATACCAAAGTAGAACTCAATACAATATCCCAAAGGGTGTGGGCTTCATTCCATTACATGCAGGAATTGTAAGACATTCTCTCTACATGTAGAACTTGCATATAGAAGTTGCATGTAGGAGTTGCATGTAGAACTCGCATGTAGAACTTGCATGTAGAACTCACATGTAGGAGTTGCATGTAGAACTCGCGTGTAGAACTCGCATGTAGGAGTGGCATGTAGAACTCGCATGTAGAACTCGCATGTAGGAGTCACATGTAGAACTCGCATGTAGAACTCGCATGTAGGAGTTGCATGTACAAGTTGCATGTAGAAGTTGCATGTAGAACTCGCATGTAGAACTCGCATGTAGGAGTTGCATGTAGGAGGTGCATGTAGAACTTGCATGTAGAACTCACATGTAGGAGTTGCATGTAGAACTCACATGTAGAACTCGCATGTAGGAATTGCATGTAGGAATCGTATGTAGAACTTGCATGTAGGAATCGTATGTAGAACTTGCAATGTGTAGAACATGCAAGTTGGATTTCTAAGAGGGATTATTTCTAGCCTTATGCAAGTACAAGCGGAGCTTTGCCGCTACTCTATACACACATTTTGTTCTACCTAAGTCCATGTTGGCACAGAGACAACAGATTTCCATATCCAGGCCACCATTTGCAGTTTTGACACTCCCGGTGGATCCAGAGTGGTCCAAAACTTCTACCTGAGAAGGTGCTTCTAGTTCCGTGAACTTTTGAAGGTGTGGTAAATCTCTGTCTACTCCAACGTCTTCATTTCGCCATTTCCTGTGTGAGTGGGATCTCAACATTTGGGCCTCCATTTGCAAAGCTGTCTATCCCATTGGATCCGGGATTTGCCTGAAACATATGTCTACAAAGTTGGTTGCCATTCCGTGAAGAATTGACAGAGTTGGCATTGAAGGAAATTTCTCAAAGTTTCCAAGACCTTCTCATTGATTGCCATGTGGCATTTTGGCTAAGGTTAAGTTTCCTAAGGTTCATTTTTGCAAGTAAATGCAAGGATTGACTGGCTCTTACTCCATCCTTAAATGAGATTTTGGAGTTGTGGCAGAAGAGAGATATTTGTAGATTGTTTTGCTGAGTTTGATTATGCAGTGACGCCCATGTTTTGAGACATCCTAGGTTCTACTTTCACTAGCAGTCATTGTCATAAGGCTGTGATTTCTTGCATATACCTTATGCAGATGACTCTGATTGTAGTCTAAACCATGTGCCCTCATTTATGGTTTGCATTGGGTTGTAGTGGATGCTTTACAGGCCATTTTGATGCATTGCGATCCTTGTTGGATGCGCTGATAGGCCCAGATTGCCTTGTGGGATGCTTTATTGATGGACGTTTAGCACACAAATGCTATTTCATGTTGAGGGATAGCTTTGACATGTATTGTAGTGGATGCACAGGTTATGCTATGATCTTTTGGATGAGACATTATTGATGCTTATGCCCATGGACGGTGTTTATGCTTGAGGCATTTGGCTCTTATTGTGGCATTATATTTGCCATTGTTTTGTCATTGTGGTTGACATTTTCTTTTGGGCCAAATTTGCTCATATGGATGCATAGTATATGCACATGAGTCAGATGCATTTTGATGTTTTGAGCCTTGAGTTTTGGTGATACTATCCTTCATTAAAGCAAACATATTGGATGCACCTGGTATTTGGTGTGATTTCTCTTTTGCAGGTACTAGCATTTGGGATTTTCTTTCATTTGCATCATGGCATCCTCTTCCATGTCTGAAAAGAAGTTTTTCAAGATTAAAAAGTTTGATGGGACAAACTTTTCTTTGTGGAAAGAGCAGATAAGGGATGTGCTTATTCAAAAGAAGCAGATTAAACCCTTGGTAGGGATTGAAGCTAAGCGTGCAAATATGTCTGAGGATGATTGAAATGAGTTGGATGCATTAGCAAAGTCTACTATTAGACTTCATCTTGCAGAATCTGTTTATTTCATGGTAATAAATGAGCAGACTACATAAGATTTGTGGAAGAAATTGTGTGCCACTTATGAGAAGGAAACTACCTCTAATAAAGTTTACCTCATGAAGAGGTTGTTGGAGCTGCAGATGAAGGAAGGGGTCTCCATTGCTTCTCACTTGAATGAATTCAATATTATTTTCAGCCAACTTCAGGCTCAGAAGATGAATTTCGATGCGGAGACTAAGGCAATATTTCTCTTATGTTCATTGCCATCCTCATGGGATACCTTCCATACAACTATCAGTAACTCTGCACCTGGTGGAAAACTGAAGTTTGATGATGTTGTGGGTAGCTTGTTGGCCGAGGAGATTAGATGAAAGTCTATGGATGGCAACAAGCAGGATGCAGCCTTAAATGTGCAAAGGGGTAGAAATAGTTCAAGGGGAAGTCCCAAGAAAGAGGGAAGCAAATCTAGGGCACAGAGCATTGAGTATTACACTGAGGCAAGAAGGGTCATATGAAAAAGGATTGCTACAAGCTGAAAAGAGAGCAAAAGGATAAGAAAAAGAATGCAAATTGGGGTGCAAATAAGAAGAAAGAGATTCCAAGTGAGGACAAAGGAAAAATGAAGATCGAGGAGATTAATGCAGTCACTGACGATAGTGACAATGACATTTTCTTTATGTCTAGTCTACCTGAAAACTTGCTCACCACTTTAGATGATGCATATTCCCAGGATTGGATTTTGGATTCTGGTGCTTCATTCCATGTTACTCCCCATAGGGAATGGTTTTCCACTTAAGACAATGGAAAGCCAGGTTGTGTGCATCTTGAAAATAACTATGCATGTGACATAGTGGGAGTAGGTGAGTGGGAGTAGGTGACATAAAGTTTTCTTTTGCAAATGGGTCTGCATTTGTTTTAAAAAATGTGAGACACGTGCCTAAGTTGACCAAGAGTCTTATTTCAGTGGGTCAACTAGATGATGCTGGTTTTCAGACCACTTTTGGCTTTCAAAGTTGGAAATTTCAGAAGGGCTCTATGGTTTTGGCTAGGGGTGCCAAGTGTGGGACTTTGTATCCCTTACATGTATCAGGGGTGTCTGATCATGTTGTTGAATAACCGAGCAGCCAAGTACTTCTTTGTGGCATTGTAGGTTGGGGCACATGAGCCAGAATGGAATGAAACTCTTATGCCATTTGGGTTATGTACCGCATTTGAGTTTTTCTGATTTTGAATTTTGTGAGCACTGTGTTTATGGGAAGCAAACTAAATCAGCCCATAAAAGAAGGGGAAAGAAAGAGCTTGAAAGGCTCGATTTGGTGCATTCAGACATATGTGGTCCCATGCCTACACGGTCATTAGGCGGGGCTGAATACTATGTGATATTCATTGATGATGCAACTAGGAAAGTGTGGGCTTATGCTATAGCTCAAAAGAGCAATGTGTTCCAGGTATTTCAAAAATGGTTGGCTTTGGCTAAAAATCAGTCAGATAGAATGCTTAAATGCCTACGGACTAATAATGGTGGAGAGTATATCTCTCATGACTTTCAGCATTTCTGTGATACACATGGGATTAAGAGGGATCTCAAGTCCCCTCACACTACAGAGCAGAATCCAGTTGCAGAACAGATGAACCGCACCATTTAGGAAAGGTTGCAATGTATGCTTTCCAATGCAAGTCTTTCTGGTGGTTTTTGGGCTGAGGCAATGAAGACTGCAGTGCATGTGATCAATAGATCACCTAGCAGGAGTTTGGATGGTGGTATTCCTAAAGAGGCATGGAGTGGCAAGAAGCCCTCTTACTCTCATTTGCATATATTTGGGTGTGAGGCATATGCACATATGGCAAAAGAGCTTTGGAAGAAGCTAGATCCTAAGTCCAGGAAATTGCATCTTTCTGGGTTATGGTGAAAGTCGAGAGATGAGCTATCATCTTGGGGATCTAAAAGCAAAGAAAATGATACGAAGCCATGATGTCTTCAATGAGAAGAAGATGCATAAGACACCCATGAGGGATGTGGAAATGAGGAGAATCACTTTCCAAGATGTGAATCCACCCGCATATGTTGATAGACAGTAAGCTGAACCGAATGTGTAGGAAATGGTGCCACAAGGTACTCCCATAGGTACACAATCAAGGGTAGATGATGGATCATCTATTGGTGGCAATGATGAACCAAATGTGGCTGATATGCAAGCAAGACCACAAGCTAAAATGCCCTTGAGAAGAACATTTACAGTGTTTAGACCACCTGAGAGATTTTTTCCAAGGGTAGACTATGTGATGCTTACTGATTGCAGGCAGCCTTCTTCCTACAGAGAGGCTATGATGCATGAGGATCAGTGCAAGTGGGAGTATGCTATGCAATTAGAGATGAATTCACTTGTAAAGAATAAGGCTTGGGGCTTGGTTTCTTTGCCACATGGAAAGAAAGCATTGCCATGTAAATGGGACTACAAGATGAAGGTCACAGGTGATGATGTGCCTAAGTACAAGGCCCGTTTGGTTGCTAAAGGGTTCAAGCAAGAGAATGGTGTGGACTTTGATGAGATATTATCTCCAATTGTGAAGATGACCACACTTAGATTTGTACTTGGACTTGTGGCAACAGAGGATATGGAGCTTATGCAAATGGATGTCAAGACAGCTTTCTTGCATGGGGATTTGCATGAGAAAATTTACATGGTACAACCAAAAGGCTTTGAAGAAAAGGGCAAAGAGCATTTGGTTTGCAAGCTGAAAAAGTGTCTCTATGGCCTTAAGCAAGTGCCTAGAGAATAGTATCACAAGTTTGATGCTTTCATTCGATCCCAGGGTTTTAGAAGAAGTGAGATTGATCATTGCCTCTACACTACAAGGGCTAAGGATAATAGCCTGATACTATTGGCACTTTATGTGGATGATATGTTGTTGGCCAGCAAGAACACTTATGAGCTTGATGCATTGAAGACCAAGTTGCATTAGGCCTTTGACATGAAGGATTTGGGACCTGCAGGTCATATTCTTGGTATATGCATCACATGTGACCAGAGTAGGAAATTCCTTTGGCCTTCACAGAAGGAGTATGCCACAAAAGTGTTGCAGTATTTCAATATGGAGGGGGGGAAGGCGATAAGTACTCCATTGCCTCCATATGTGAAACTAAGTTAGGTAGATAGTCCCAAATCAAATGAGGAGAGGGCCATGATGGCCAAGGTTCTATATGCATCAACGGTTGGGAGTCTTATGTATGCTATGATAGCTACTAGACCAGACATTGCATTTGCAGTGGGAGTTGTTAGCCGATATATGGCTAATCCAAGAAAGAGGCATTGGGAGGCAGTTAAGTGCATCATGAGGTACATGAAGGGTACCAAGGAGATGTGTATCTACTTTGGTAGAGGAGAGATGCATGTATTTGGGTACACAGATTTCAACTATGTAGGGCATGTGGATAGCAGGAGATCCACTTCTGGTTATGTGTTCACCTTTGCAGGTGGTGCAGTGTCGTGGATGTCTCATGCATTGCTTTATCTACAATAGAGTCCGAGTATGTTGCAGCCGTAGAGGGTTGCAAGGAGGCTATATGGCTTGATTGGCTAGTGAGAGATTTGGGGATTCATACAAGTGGACCGACATTGCATAGTGATTCCATGGGTGTTATTCAGCTAGCACAGAATCTGGTCTTTCATGCAAAGACCAAACACATTGAGGTCAGCTACCATTTTATCAGGGAGGTACTTGAGGACAAGCACATAGAGCTTGTCAAGGTTCATACAGATGATAACCCTATAGATATGCTGACAAAGAGTCTACCTAGTTAGCGATTTGAGTATTGTCATGTATTGATGGGCATTGGATAGTATGCTCATTGGTTGTTCTCCCTTAAAGGCACATTGGCCTTTAAGTGGGAGGTTGTGGGGGTTAAAGGCCACTGTACCTTAACCCCGATTATGTACAATACTCAAACACATATATATATGGATGAAATAGAAGATTAGGGTGTTCTGCACCCACTAAAACTTGTGTCTCTCAAGCTTTCTCTCTCCCTCTCAGCTTCCGTTGTATCCTCACAGGATGCTTATATAGAATGCTAGCTACAGTACCAGATAAGCATGCCATGTCAATTCAACCACAATAGATGCCACTATCTGCAAAATGGCACAAGAGATATGGTCATGTTAATTTCGAGTACTTGTTAGATCTCAGGAATCAGAGTATGGCAATTGGGATTCCTAAGCTACAGTTTCTTGGAAAAGTTTACAAAGCATACTGCTTCGGCAAACAAAAGCAAACCAACTTTGGCAGAAGTACCTCTTGTGCATTAGGTATTATTGATTTGATACATACAGATGTATGGGGTTATGCCCAAACCCGCAACATCAATGGTTCACTTTACTACTTGACTTTCATCGATGACTACAACAGATATTGTTGGGTCTACTTTCTGAAAGAGAAATCTGAAGTGTTTTCCAAATTTCAAGAATTCAAAGACATGGTAGAAAACCAGACAGGCAGAATGATCAAAGTCATGAGATCAGACAGAGGAGGTGAATACATGTCTTTAGCATTCATGAACTTTTGCAGAAATCACGGCATTCGAAGACAATTCACATGTGTAGATACTCCTCAGTAGAATGCAAGAGCTGAAACGAAGAATGTTACTTTAGCAGATAGTGCTAGAGCAATGCTTAGTGAAAAGCATCTTCTGAATCAGTATTGGGTAGAAGCAATAGCCACTGCAAACTATTTGCTTAATCAGCTTTCGACAGAACTGATACAAGGTACGACTCCTTATGAAGCACTCACTGGACACAAGCCACACATTGAGCATCTCTGCATATTTGGTTGCATAGCATATGCCCACATACATGATGATCATCGTAGGAAATTGGATGCGAAGTCATGCAAATGCATCATGGTTGGCTACAATGAAGAAAGCAAAGCATACAAGTTGTATGATCCCATCAACCGCAATGTCATTATCTCCAAAGATGTAATCTTTGATGAGGAATCAGAATGGAAAACGTCAAATACACAAGAGATGGAAGCATCGACTTCACAGTCATCTACAAAACAGGATGATGAAGAAGAGGAAGAATTGCCAGCAGAGCCACAGCAAGTCAGACGGTCTACTAGGGAAAGCAGACCACCAACCAGATTGACATATGGTCAGAAAGGCAAAGCAATTCTGGTGGAAACCATCAACTATGCTCTTATGACTACCATCATGGCTACAGAAGAGCCAGTGTATGTTGAAGATGCATGTTGAAGATGCAGTAGACAAGCCAGAATGGCAAACTACTATGAATGAAGAAATAGATGCTTTGTATAAGAATAATACTTGGGAATTATGTGACCTTCCACCAGGAAAGAAGGCCATAGTAAAATGGGTATACAAAGTGAAGTACAATCCAGATGGAAGTATTCAAAGATACAAAGCCAGACGGGTTCTTGATATCACTAGCGACACTCAGCAGATGGAATGTGTATCAACTTGATATCAAGAATGCATTTCTCAATGGTTACCTAGACGAGGAAGTCTACATGCAACAACCAGCAGCTTATGTTGAACCAGGAAAGGAGAATAAAGTTTGCCATCTCAAGAAAAGCCTCTATGGCTTAAAGCAAGCACCCAGAAGTTGGTATAGCAAAATCAACAAGTATTTTGTTGATCTGGGATACATGAAGTCCAATGCAGATCATACTCTCTACTACAAAGTTCAAGGGGAAGACATTACTCTTGCACTTTTGTACATAGATAATCTGATTGTGACCGGAAGCAAGGATAGCTTCATCAGAAAACTAAAACAAGACTTAACTACAAACTTCAACATGAAAGATCTTGGACTTATGCACTATTATCTTGGAATTGAGTTCTAGAGAGATTTAGGTGGCACATTCATGAGTCAGCTCAAGTATGTTGATAGTCTCCTGAAGAAGTTTCATATGGCAGATTGCAAGATTGCAGCCACTCCCATGGAGTACAGTTTGAAACTTACTAAAGATTCAGAAAAGCCTACAATCAATGACAGGTACTACAGGTAGCTCATCGGATCTCTTATGTATCTGACTATCACACGGCTAGATATTTGTCATACAGTAAGCTCACTTGCACAGTTTATGGCAGAGTGCTAAAAGGATGTACTTTGCCATCCACAAAAATTGAGCAAAAATTAAACAATGCCGAGGTTAATTACACTACAACAGAGAGGGAAGGCCTGGCCATGGTTTACACAGTTAAGAAGTTCAAGCATTACTTGCTAGCTAATAAGTTTGTTTTTTTGGTTGATCATCAAACATTACTGGTTAACAAGCCCTGCATGACAGGATGCATAACAAGGTGGATGCTAATCCTTTTGGAGTTCGACTTCATAGTCACGATGCATAAAGAAAAGACCCACATCCTAGCCATCAACCTTTCAAGGATTCCCAATGGGGAAGCTCCAATAGAAGTTGAGGATGACCTCCTAGATTCTCCCCTATTTCTCATTGACATAATTTCAAAATGGGCAGGCAAAATAGGCCACTACCAAGCAAATGGGCTACCTCTGGACAAAGCCCTCAAGAGGGACAGATCCCGCAAACTCATTAAAGATGCAGCGCCATGCCAACTAATTGCAAGCCAACTCTATCGCATGGGCAAGGAGGGCATCATGCGTAGGTGCATGTGCGAACATGAATATATTGACGTGCTCAAAGAAGCCTATTTAGGGACAACAGGCAATCACTTTGCTGCTAACATTACAGCATGTAAGGTATTACAAGTAGGCCTTTGTTGCCCAACTCTCTTCAGAGATGCAGTCCAGTTTATCAAGTGATGTGATCCCTACCAAAGAGTGAAAATCCCACATAAAGTGGATATAATGCCCCTAATGGGAAAATTAACCGATCAACCTTTTGAGAAATGGGGCATAGGCCAACCCTTCAAAAGGTGACTTATATAAAAGGCCAAATGGTTGACTTTGTTCTTCATTGTTCTTTGCACAAGTTTGAATACAAGCTCCCTCTTCTCCTCCAAGAGAGTGTTTTGGGTGTTCTCTTGTTTCCATTGTAGTGCCCTTGTGTCTGCCACTCCATCCCCCTTCACTCTCCTCTTCCCTTCTCCTTCTCCCTGAAGGACAAATTGATGTAATGGGGTGTACCTAGGGGTACAAGGTTTGTGTGAGTTTATGTTTCACCACATGGTGGTTACAATGACCAGGTTAGGTGGTAGAAGGTTGTAGTAGGTGTGATTAAGAGAATCATGGACATGATTGAGAGATACTGGGAGAAATTTGTGGATCTAGATGCTCTCTTGAGCTCACATATGATGTCACTCTTGGATGTAACTTGTGCCTATATATTGGGCATATCTCTCATGAACAAACTATCTCTTTTCATCATCTTGGTATCTCCATCTTGTCTCCATGCTCCTCCAACATGTGGTATCAAAGCCGTGTTCACCCTCCTTGAGCCCTCTTTGGGTGCCATGTCATCATCTTCCTCCAAAATGAAGGATTTCTTCCCTCTCTTCCCACGTTTTTTCCTTAGGCTTGTTCTCCTCATTCTCTAAGCCATTGTCAACGCCCTTTGAGATCAAGCATCTCCATGATGGGGCAAATACCTGGCTAGGATGAATTAGAGAATAGTGGCTTCCTCTAGCCATGCCGACACATCTACAATCCATGCCATTTCATGCAATGCGACTTACTAGAGCCGAATTTCATCAATTCCTCTTAGGGGAGGTTGGGTGACCTTATGATGGTGGACAGATCAAACAATGATTGTAGACTATGGGGGGCTATAGTAGTAGAGCAATAGCTAGGCAACCAACCAAACCTAATGCATGAACTATGAGATAGAGTTGCTACGTGCAAAAGACATTAGATAATCATAGAGGCCATAATATATGTCTAAAGAGGCTCAAGAGTGGTAACCTTGAGTGGTGGTGTCTTTACTTGTGGTAGAGAAAAAATGGTTGACCAAAGAGAAAAATATGCATAGGGATTGTACAATGATGCTAAATTGAACACACAGTCCAACACATAGTGATGAGGATGAGAGAAGATACCAAAATTTGGCCATATAAAATGTGCATGATAATGTAGTTACTTTCTCCTCTTTCTCTAGTTTTTCATGGAGGAAGGCTACAATTTATCAAAACATTACCAAGCCAAGAATTGGTATTTTCCTGAATTATCTAATACGGTCTTTCTATTAGTCATTTAAAATATTAGTTTCTCTTACCTATGCTCATATTCAAGATGAATTAAGAAACAAACTGGATTGAAATCTATGATGTGTATTTCAAATTCTATGATAAAGAATCAATGACATATTGTCTTTATAATGATGTTAAAAGAAGTCTCGATATCATTATAGATGAAATAATATAAAAGTTTCCTCAACCTAGTAATAATATCAGGGTCAATGTATGATTGGATGTAGCCATTTTTTGTGAAGTTGAAGGAATATATTGCATATGGATAACCTGCTTGCTTCGTAACTTATGCATTTCTCAATGAAGGTTGACAAACTTAATATTTAAACTAATCTAAATATTTTGAACTTGAATTTGAGATCATAACATTATGCAATTTGCATCTTCAATGAGATCATTAAACTATTGCAAAATGCTATAATGCCTATGAGGCAGGTATCTTAGACTGTATAGGATATAAAATATATTTAAAACATCAAATAATTGTACTCATATATATGGAAGCATTTGTTCATTTGAATTTACACTATTTGATCTTCTTACAAATCAAAGCAGGCAACCAATTATGGTTTAGGTGTCTAATATTGTGCTCCAATTATGCACACACATTTGAAGGTGCATAAATACTTTTTTAAATTCTAGTTAAAGTCAAACTTTTTGAAAAAATGCACTCCACACATAAGGAGCTACTGCATGGTGGTCTTAAAACTTTGATATTTGGTGATATTTGTAGCTTCATTCATCCATATACGGATGTAGGTTGGAGGAAAAACTCAACTTATACATGTGCAATTCTTTTTTAATATATCCAACATTATTTATCATTTTGCATTAGTTCTTTTTCAAGTCACTCCCTTATAAGGAGATCCCTAAGCATATCAAAGGTGCTTCCATTTCTTAATCCACAACACCAAACCCACTAGCAAGCCATTTATCTTTTACTTTTTTTAGTCTTTTTGGGCCTCTTTGTACTTGTTGAAGAGGCACAAGTTGGTGACGTGTACAATCAAATGTAGCAAAATATGACCATTATCAAAATTTGACATGTCTTACTTTGTCATCCAAAGTTGCACTTCTTACATGTCCTATCACCTATGCAGAGCATTCTCTTAGCATGTATGACATGTCCCTTTCAAGCTTTTCAAAATTGTTTTTCTCATTGTAGCTATCTTGGTTTCTTCTCATTTGTGTACCCTTCCCTTTGAGGGACATTCGCCCTTGTGCTTGCACCTTTCTCTTTCAGGGACACTTGTGCCCATGCTCTCCATGATCCTCAGACTCAATTAGAATGTGCACAAGTTTTGGTCCTTGTTTTTCTTCACAAGATAGATGGCCTAACATGTTTTTTTTGTTCTTAGTTTAGTTTCTTTATTTGAAATAAGCTACTACACTGTATGATGCAGTTTGCCATGGGTTGCAAGAGAGCTAGATAGAGGCTATAAGATAAAAAAGTTGATAAGCTTGATTAAGATATTATCTCTTTAGTGGTTGGCACTAGCCTAGCTAGCTCAAGGACAAGTGGAATGGGCTTAGAAGGACGGACTTGAAAGCTAGAGGGACTAGCTTGGAGAGCTCAGGTACCTTCTTGACAACCTAGTGGATAAGCAAAGAGGGGGGTTGGTCCTCTTCATCTAGGTCGACAATCTCAGTTTGTCCATGATGGCAAGAGGCAAGGGCTCAGGTCAACCTTCCAAGGCTCACACACCTAGCCAAGGTACTTGTCTAGTCACCAACCAATGAAAAATCATACAATAATGTGGGTTGAACTTTGCTTGGACCTTGCCATCGATTGCCTACAATTGTTGCTCAAAGTGCTTGTGAAATATAGTGAGCTAGTCAACTACAACCTTGTCCTCACAATCTGATAGTGCTTTTGCAACATGATTGGAGAATGTTGCCAATGCTCTTATTTAAGCTGACATATTGGATAAGAGATGAAACAAAGGATGGAACTTGATATCTAGGATCTTTCTAATAAGGTAGCTCTTGGACACTAAGTAGCTCTTTTTCTCAAAGAAAATATTGCAATGCACATTGTTGGGCACTGGCAATCCATAGGGATAGGAGAACATAGGAACACTATCAAAGCAACAACTTGTCAATCTACACATGGTGGTACCTAATCAAGTTGCTATTTTCCTTCTTGTATGACTCTAAGAGATCCTCAGCAAAAGAAGCATTCTAGAGATGAAGTTCATCATCGCCATCCAAAGTTCACTGCGCATCTTTCATACCCTCACCACTTTTGCCAACATCTACCCACAAACATCCCTATCCTCTTAGATGGACAACATGTACCCATGAATCGTTAATGAAATACGTTACTGTCTATGATCCCTTCTAGAGAAGTTCAAGGAATATGAACCCGAGATGAGGGAATAAGACTCCATCTAGGAGGGTATGATACGTGGATGGTTGTTTAATTTAAACTGCTCAAAAATGGTGAATATTACTACATTGTTTCTTGGTTTCATTAAATCATGTGATTGTCACACCTACGATCCAAGTTCTCATGCACGATATGGTGGCCGCTAGGCATTGTATTGAGCAACAAGGATTGAACGACCAAATCTTACAAGCTTGCAGAGAAGACTCTAAGCGAGCGTTGGGGCTAGTGTTTCAGGAGATTGCAGATGCCTCCCCAGCTAGCAACTAGCCTTGGGAGTTGAAACAAGCTTGTTAGACAGATGTTAGTGGGATACTAGGGAGTTTGGAGTTTCCTTGAGATCCCACCCACATGAAGCTTTAGTAGCCTGACATTGAGCTGTGAAGAGAGTGGGAGAGAAGGAAGGAGTCTCACTTATAGCTTTCTCACATATGCAATGGGGGAATATACACAAAGGTGGAGGCTGAAAACAGTCCTCTTCTTAGTTGTGAAAGCCAAAAAAACTCTCTTAGTACAAAAGAATAGGTGAACCCTATATGTGGGTCTCAAACCAAACTCAGCTAACTAAGGTGGCATACTAACTGAGCCACTAACTAGAGTACATAAAGATAGCTGTCATCCAGCTATTATTCATGGGCGGGGTACCAACCACATCTACAGCTAACAAGTCGGTGACATAAATGCACAACGGTCACCCTGGCATATCACGAATAGAGCTCGATATCTCAACACTCCCCCTCGAGCTCAATCCCAATTCTTGCACACCAAGCAGGTCTCTAAACTTGCACAGCTTCTCTGCACCCAATGCCTTCGTGAATATGTCAGCTACCTGATCCTCTGTGCTGACATAAACTAGATCAATAAAACCTACTAGAACCTTCTCCCATACATAATGATAATGCACCTCAATGTGCTTTGTTCTAGTATGATAGACTGGGTTATTTGCCACGTGTATATTGCTCATGTTGTCACAATAAATGACAACTGGCCCATCTGTAGACTGATGCATATCATAAAGAAGCTTATGCAACCAAGCTGCCTCACATGCAGCCATTGCTGCACCCCTGTACTCAGCCTCTGTACTCGACAAGGCAACTGTAGGCTATTTCTTACTACCCCAAGTGATTGCAGCACTCCCAAGAGAGAACACATATCCACTGGTCGTCTATCAAGAATACTACCAGCCCCATCAGTGTATCCATGCAACTGTATCTGAACCCTAGTCTCATAAAAATAGTCCATACTACAATGTGGACTTCACATACCTTAGTATGCATCTAGCCGCATCCAAATGTGGTTTCCTTGGAGCCTGCATAAACTGACTTACCAACCCAACATCATAGCTCAAATCTAGCCTGGTAATAGTCATATAAATCAAACTTCCTACTATGCGTTTGTACATAGTAGGGTCTTCCAAAAGCTTACCTGCATCTGTGCTCAGCTTCACATTCTACTCCAAAGGAACTGAAATAGGCTTACAGCCTATCATCCCATATTTGGACAGCATGTCCAATCCATACTGCCTCTGCAAGAGCCATATCCCACTTGTGGATCTAATCACCTCAATGCCCAAGAAGTAACGCAGCTCTCGCAAATCCTTCATCTCAAACTTCTGCTTCAATAGCATTTTCACATGAAGGATATCTTCATCACTATCACCTGTGATGATCAAATCATCAACATAAATGACAAGCAACATAATGCCTTTCTCTATTTTTCTCACATAAAGTGAGAAATCTGCCTTGGAAATCTGAAAGCCAATAGTGACAAGATACTGTCCTATCTTGTCAGACCATGTCTGGGTGCTTGCTTCAAGCCATACAAGGCTTTCTTCAACTTGCAAACAAACTCAAGATGAACAGCATGAACATAACCTGGTGGCTGCTCCATATAGACCTCTTCTTGCAAATCACCATGCAAGAAATCATTCTTTACATCCATTTGATGTAAAGACCATCCCTTTGATGCAGCCATAGCAATGACTACTCTTACGGTTACCATCCTTGCAACCGGACTGAATGTTTCTTCATAATCAATGCCATATGTCTGTGCATACCCCTTGACAACTAATCTTGCCTTGTATCTATTCACAGAACCATCTGCATTGTGCTTCACCTTATAAACCCACTTGCAGCTAATTGCATTCTTGTCTTTAGGCAAAGGCACCAATTCCCATGTAGCATTTGCTTCCAAGGCATCCATTTCTTCATCCATGGCTTTCTCCCATTTTTCTTTTCCCATGACTTGCTCAAAAGAAGTGGGTTCTAGTTCATGTATCACTTTGACCATATAGGCACAGTGAATGGCTATAAATCCATGATATTTCAGCCTATCCACAGGATGCCTAGCTCTAGTAGACCTACGCAAAATAGGCTCACTAGCAGGTGCTCTCAAAACATCCCTTGTCTTCCTTACTCCAGGTGTAACAATAGAAGGAATACCCAACTCATCATCAAGGCTTTGTTCTGAGCTACTGGATTCACCATCCACATAAGAGTGACTTGCATTCACATCAACCATGGGCTGATCTACTTTCTCTTTTTCTTTTCGTGATACTTGCATATCATTATCTACATTGCTTTGAGGAGATCCTCCTGATCTCAATCTGCCTATCCATGGTGAAGTATGTGAACCACTGCTAGAGGACACTATAGGTCCATTGATATTTTGTGATTGCTGCTATGAATTCTGTAGCATTACCATTTTGTGCATCTACATCATCAATCACATTTACTGGTTTATACCAGCTACTCATCTCATCAAAAACAACATCTCTGCTCACTATTAACTTATGAGTAGAAGGGTTATAGCATTTATACCCTTTCTGCTATATAGAGAATAACCAATAAAGATGCACTTCTCAGCGTTTGGGTCCAACTTGGATCTCAACTCATCTAGCACATGAACATAGGCAATGCAACCAAAAACTTTCAAATGAGAAATACATGGTTTCCTACCAGTATACCTCTCCTCTGGCATCATGCCATGTATTGCTGCAGTGGGATTCCTGTTCATTATGTAGGCTATTGTAGCAACTGCTTCAGCCAATAATAATTTGGCAAGTCTTTTTCATTGAGCATGGCACGAGATACCTCTCCAATATGCCTGTTTTTCCTTTTTGCAAGTCCAATTTGCTGTGGGGTATGACTGCATGAATATTGCTGGTTTATGCCATGCTCCTACAGGAAACTTGCAAACTCATTTGAGAGGTACTCTCCTCCTCCATCTGACCTTAGGCATTTTATTTGCATGCTTGTTTCTTTTTCAACCATAGCTTTGAAAGCTTTGAAATGCCCAGATACTTCACTTTTCTTTTTCATAAAATACACCCAAACTTTTCTATTGTAGTCGTCAATAAAAGTGACAAAATAATGACAGCCTACAATAGATGCAGCCTTAGTAGTCCACACATTAGAGTAGATTAATTCCAATGGCCTCTTACTCTCTTGAACATGTCTAGGAAATGGTTTCCTTGCCTGTTTTCCAAATTGATAGGCTTCACATACCTTATGCATTTTTGCAACCTTGAACTTACACAATCCTACAACAATATTTTGGGCCTACATTAATTTAAGTCGTTGTACATTAACATGACCAATGCGTTTATGCTAGATATCAATATCTACAACTACACCGGTCCCATGTGCAAACATTGCTGCACTTAATTCAAGCATGTCCGCATCCAACGTAAACATCCTGCCCTTCTTCTTCCCCTTTGCTATCAAGCGACCTTTATTTTTCATATCCTCAACAAAGCATCCATGAGGATTAAATCTAACTTGCAAGCCCTGCTCAACCATTTGACCAATAGAAACCAGGTTCTTGGTGATATCAACCCCTATCTATCATTTTTCTTAACGGCATTGTCGATTCACTGACATATTCAAGAGTGCAAACATAAAGATATGACCATGCGAATAGCTTGAGCAGCACCTTCACAATCTTCTAGTTCTCTTAAACAGGGTGCAATCTCTTCTAATGGAGTTCTTCCAGGCATCCTCTTTATCACATCAGAAAACATATGCCTATATTAGACATAACATGCAATCCACTACACCCATGATCGCTTAGTAGGTGGGATGAATACAATACCAAACATACCTGGTGTCTCCACCAAAAGATGTGGCACAGGGTTGAGGGTAATAAAACTTCATGCACCTCTTAGCTTCCTACTACTTTCAAACTTAGTGATAGAGATCTTTATCACTAGCAAAATGAAATTAACAAAAGCTTTCATGCCAAAAGGCGCACCACATTTTCCTCCCTTATATGAGAATGAAGATGGTAACATCCCAAGTGATGTTGTACTCTAGCATAGGGAGAAGGAAAGGATCAGCAAAGGCCATAATCTCCCCAAGCCAATCTGCAACAAAGAGAAGTGTGATACATTATTGAAAGAAGATCTTGAAGCTGAATATGACATTAACTCATATATATCGAGGAGTTTAAAAGCGGATTGGTTCGGATGGGTAGGTTCTGAGGAGACATAGCACCTACTTCATAGATACCTCTACAAGTAGTTCAAAAGGCTCTTCAAATAGTCAATAGACACAGAGGCCTATAACTTCTAGCAAATACATGATATAAAAGATTCAAACACATTTGCATATGCACCTTGAAATGGGATTCACTCTGATATAAGTTTTGTAGAAGCGGCGGTGGAAAACTTATGGACATTTTACTGGAAGGGGTTAAAAAATGTATGAAAAATAAATAGTCACACACAGAGACTCATAACTTTGGATTTCACATTTAATTCAAATATTGAAAACATAAGGCAATGCACCCTGAGGAGAGCTTCGTGCTAATATACATTTCGTCAAAATTGTAGCATCGAGTAGAAAGTTATGAGCAAAATACCGATAGGGGGTCAAACAATCATTAAAAACACCTATTCCTTCTATTGATGCCGACTTGGGAGAATACTCTCTCCATGCTCAGACTTTATCAATGATCCAAGTTCCTTATAGGTCAACTAGGAGGGAGGTAAGAGCTCCCTTCATGGCTTGAGAAATGGATAAACCATGTATGCATAATGAGCGGCTGAATAGAAAACACTTTTGAACACTTTGGAAGAGAGAGCAATGGAAAAAGGGGAGAGACACTCAAGAGAGAGAACCTGAAGTGGCCTTCATTACCAATAGAGTGAGACTTTAGTCAAATGCAACTCAAAACATTACAAAAACAAGGGAAAAGTAGAGGTTTTTATACATACAAGAGGGAGAGCGATCTCCAAGACTACTCATAGAAAGAGAATGAACTAGAGAGATATGGATTCAAGAGTTTAGATAAGAGGAAATCTATAAGAGGGAGAGAGAAGGCTCATAGAAGAGGCTTGAGGGGACTAGAGGTACAGTAGCATGAGGCTCAATGGTGGAAGAGAGGTTGAACAAGGGAGACGAGGGCTCCTTTTATATAGATTTTGTCACCCTCCTTCTCCCATTTATAATTTTTGCCCATCAATCACGTAAGCCCGTATGTCACCATCCCTATCCTTTTAGGCTACTCTTGACATGTGTCTCATCAAAAGATGCTCAAGACTCTTAAAATATTGAGAAAGTCAAGAGTCTCCCTATATGGAGCCCATAGGGACCCTCTCTTTTCCAAATGTCCACATCCTCCTTATTCCACATAGGAATTCTAGAAGGATTCATCTTGACTCCACACTCTTCCACACTCCCCCGTATCCCTTCCACACACTTGGCATGTGATCTCTCTTACATTATTTAAACACATGGACATGAGACCCACTCTTTATATGACTCACTCTTCCTACTCATCCTCTCAATCCCGTACAATATCTTAGAAAATAGAAATAAGTGAGAGCCACTAGGCTGTCACTTGATACTCACACTCTTATCTAATATAGAGAAAATCAATACCAATGCCAAATAAAAGATGTTTATGAAAGGAGGAAAATGCTATGCAAAAGCATACTCTACCTCCCTGACAAGTGTGCCAAAGATGTGGTCTGACGGTGACTGCACATGTCATGAGGATCTTGAAGGGATGCCATCATAGACTCCTCTCCCAAAAAATTCCTCACAAGAGATTTGCAAAGCAAGAACCTAACGCTTGTGTCATGCAAGTGCCTACCAGACTGGACAAGTTAGATTTGAGAAGGACTAACTGTTATATTCCTATCAACTTCTTCAAACAAAGCGGAACAAACATTGAGGGTATACCAACTGACCTCCTAGAACTCGAGGATCCTGACTTCATTGCTCCAAAAAACCTCCAAGGAGCAATGAGTGAGGATGAAAGTGAAGAAGAAAATAATCAAGAATTTGATCAAAACCCAGATGAAGAAAGTGACATGGACATAGAGCCCAGACTAAATCTGAGAGCTGTACAAAAAGTGACATGGAATAAGACACAGATACAGATCTGGATTTCAAAATCAACAATCGTGGATATTATGCAGTGCCAAATCACCGATAAGAGGAGGGTGAAGAACAAAAAAAAGGAGCACCAGAGAGAGTCCACCAAGACTTCCACAACCATCGGTACCACCAATGGCACACCCAAATGTGGCCAGTTTGAAATGTAAGTTTTGGGAATTCTAGGGAAAAGAGAAGGAAGATCTGAACAATCACGTGGCCCAATTTGAGACACAATGGTAGGCAAGCGGCTTCAACACTTTGTTCAGAGACCAAGAAAAGCTCCGATATTTGCTGGAACACTTGCGAGTAAAGTTGAGATGGTTCACCCCATATGGAGTGGCAAATTTTACAACATACGATGAACTCAGGACGTTGTTTTTGGAAAGATTCAAAAAGGAGAAGACTCCAAGTGATGTTCGAAAAAGGTTGAGGGAATTGAAACAAAAAAAGCTATCAGTGGAGGACTATGCTAAGCAATTTCTCAGTTTGAATGCAAGACTTGACCCACTGAAAGACAAACACCAGAAACAATTGTGGAATATTTCTGCAAGGGATTGTAGCTGGAGATCAGAAGTGCAATTCGCAGCATGGCTGTTCTAGCGGTTAGAATGGATTTAACTCTCATAGAGGCAGCCAAACACGTGGAAGGAAAATTTGGTACAGCAAAGAAAAAGAAGAAGACAAGCATAGATTTTGAAGAAGATTCCGATAGCAGTTTGAACAACTCAAAAAGAGTTCAATTCCAGATCTGCCACAAGCAATGATGACTTCGACAATGATTTGGGCGATGATCAAAAGAAAAAGAAACAAAAGAAGAAGAAGAGAGTAGCAAAGAAAACAAAAAAGGAGAAGGTAAAAGAGAAGAAAGAGAAGTCAAAGTCAAAAAAGACCTCCAAATCAAAAGAAATAGCAAAACTGGTGGAGCAAAAAGTCCAAAACTTGGGAATGACAAGCAACCGACCACAGTTTCAGTAGTGTGGCATTTGTTTGAAGAATCATTCGATAGAGGTGTGCTAGTATAATCCCAATGCATGAACAAATCAAGGCCAACATTAGGCATGGATCCAGCCACCATAGGAGCTAACTGAATCTTTATTGGGGCAAATGCCATAGAAGCGGCACAATAGATGCAACAACCACTGCAACAAGGCAATTGGAATTAGCAAAGAAATTGGAACCAACAAAGAAACTGGGGACTGAATTCCAAAGAATGTGGATACTGTCAGGTATTGGAAGATCATAGATAGGGACCGAATTGCCCATTATGGGTGAAGCATCGATTGGAGAGGGGGTTGAGAATCACAAGATACCTAGCTCGGAACCAATAGCAAAATCAACAAACAACCTCAACCACCACCATAGGCAAACGCGGTAATAATTCAAGAACTACCAAAAGTTCTACCCCACAGAGGGATGTTCTTGGCAAAAAATCTCCAATACAATCAATATGAGTTATGCGACTGCTTTGGATGTATGCTCATTGAGGACATGTCAGAGAGTTCAGAAAAGGTTAACGTGCTAGCCGTGACATGATCCAAGGGACCAATGAGGGAAAAGCCACTGGAAGATAAAGAAGGAAAGCCTAAGAAATGGCACCAACAAGACCAAGAAGCAGTCCGAAATTGGCATTAAAAGAAATACATAAGATACAGGCTAAAGAGGAAAAAAATCAGATATGGTAAGCCAAAGGAGAAATCGAGTGGGATGGTGAATCCAACAGGCGAATTGACAAAAAGTTCGATGCAGATCAAAATTTGGAAATGGAATACAGAAAATCATGTGAGGATGGTCTCTCAATAGAGCTACTTTTAGCCCTGAAGCAGGCATTAATAAAGATTACACTGGATTAGTTATTGAGTCTAGTTCCTACCTTTCGAGAAAATTTTATTAAGCAATTTCAAGATGATGGAAAATCGGAATGGATGGAGGAAACCCTGCAAGAGGAAGAGTACCAAGATGGTGCAAAAGATCCACCAGTCATGCAAGTCGAACCAGATGATGTGGACTATAAGGTCCCAATAATAAAGGTACATTGCAATGGTCAAGAAATACAAGGCACACTACCAGATGGAGGATCGAGTGTGAACATTCTCCCGCATAGCATGTATAAAAAGATGGGATTGAGTGACATGGAAGAGGCCCCATTCTAGATAAGGATGGAGGATCAGCAGCATGTTCAACCAATGGGCATTGTTCAAAACTAGCAAATCAGCATTGAGGGAATGACATTCATAGTAAATTTTATGGTCCTAAAAATGGAACAAGGAGATTTGTCTTACCCAATGCTACTGGGCCAGCCTTGGTTCAAGATAGCCTTGGTTCAGCCTTGGTTCAAGATAGCATGGATCAAGCAAGATTGGGGAGCATCTAAAATCACAGTCAGAAGTGGAAAAAAGAAACTATGGTTGGAAATGACTCCAAAGGTAGTTTTGCAGAAGGAGAACAAACCATTGATTGCACAGTGTGTCAACATGCTTACAGAAATGGACGATGATGAGGAACATGAATTCTTGGATGTGAACCCATCAATTGTACCTCTATTTGAGGTGGATGTGAACAAAATTGTGCACCAGTGCCTGGTAGAACTAGCGCAAGTATGTCAAATTTCACCCAAAAAGCCTAACAAGGTCCCAAAAATCTGACAAAATGGTCGTGGACTCGAAATTTGAAAAAGAAGTGGAGGATAATTTTGCACAGCAAAAATGGAATTAACATGTGATAAAAGAATCCTTGGAAGCATATGAGGATCAAATGAAAAGAACATCGAGAGTAATTGAAGATGATTTGGAGGAATTGAATCTCGGGACGACAGAAAAGCTACAACCGGTGAAAATTAGTGTGCACGCAATAGGAAAGTTTAAGGAGGATCTGGTGCAATTGTTGATAGAATTCAAAGATGTGTTCACTTGGGAATACATGGACATGAAAGGAGTGGACCCAAACCAATGTGTACATTGCATTCACCTCAAGAAAGATGTAGTGTCAATTGTGCAGCAGAGATACCAAATGAATCCAAACTATGTGAAGTTGGTAAAAGAAGAAATTGATAAGCTACTCAGAGTTGGTTTTATCTATCCGGTGGACGAGGTCACATGGTTGTCACCCATCATGATTGTTTTGAAAAAGAATGGCAAACTGTGGGTTTGTGTGGACTACAGAAAACTAAATGCCACTACTATAACTAATCCATTTCCTATACCCTTTTGTGACATGATGTTGGATGCAATTGACGGGGACGAGGTGTATAGTTTTCTGGATGGGTTCAGCGGCGGGTATAACCAGATTTGAATGGCCAAGGAAGATAAAGATAAAACAACATTATTTCACTAGCAACATGATGAATTTTGTCTTGAAGACACACCGCCCACATTTCAAGGGTGGATACAGAAGGTGTTTGCCCCATATCTCACAACATTAAAGCGGCTATTCTTGGATTATTTTAGTGTGTTTGGGAAAAAGGAGAATCACCTTAAAACTTCAAATTATGTTTTGTTACATGTTGAGAATATCGACTCAGTTTGAATCCAATGAAATGTGCCTTTGTAGTCCGAAGTACTGGGGCACATCATTTCCAAAGAAGGGATGGCAATCGACCCAAGAAAAGTGGCAACCATTCAGGAAGCAAAGGCACCACGAAATGCAAAGGAAGTCATACAATTCATTGGGTAGATCAAGTGGCACAATCAATTTGTGCAGTACCTTTCCCATGTGTGTCAACCCCTAACAAAGTTGACAAAGAAAAATGAGCAATACATTTGGAAGAGGATCACGCTCTAGTTTTACTAAAGAAAATGCTAGTGGTAGCACCAACTCTAATTCTGCCAAATTGAAACCTAGAATTTCATGTGCTCATAGATGCATCAGACATTGCTATCGGATCAGTATTGATGTAGACACATAGGTCCAGATGGTTCTAACCAATAGATTATGCAAGCCAAACTTTGTCACCGGTAGAACAAAATTATCCAGTCACTGAAAGAGAGGGATTGGGTATGATTTACTCATTACATAAGTTTTGACATTACCTTCTGGGTAATTGGGTGGTGTTCCATGTAGGCCATCAAGCATTATTGTACCTAATGAATAAGCCTCAGCCGTCAGGAAGGCTGGCTCAATGGATATTGCTACAAGAATTACAAAACCAAGTGATGCATACACCAGGAAGACAACACTTAGTGGTAGACTACCTGAGCAAATTAGAAACGTGAGAAAGCCTGGGTGGGGGTATCCCAAATGATTTATCAGATGCTACATTGTTTTTGGTACAGGTGATGAGGGCAACAAACTGGTATGACCGGATGTTACAATTCCTCACAAACAGGGGCTCCCAGAGACATTTACGAAGGATCAGCGATGCCAATTAGTGTTAAGGAGTAAACCGTTTATGGTGATTGCAAGTGCATTGTACAGGCACCGAATCAATCAAGTTATCCAGTGTCCAAAACATGAGCGGCATGCAGTGTTACAATAAGAAGCTCATTAGGGGGTGGCAGGCGGACACTTTGCCGATGAGATCACAGGAAAGAAAAAATTTTCAAGCCAGGCCTTGGTGGTCAAAGGTGCTCAAAGATTCTCATGAATTTGTGGCCAAGTGTTGGTATTGTCAAAGAGATGGACAACCTACCAATGCAAGTAGATTACCCCCAAATCCCATTATCCCACCACTTAATCCATTTTAAAAATGGGGATTAGATTTTGTGGGACTAATAAAGCGTGTGGCATAGATCACAAGGAACCAATACATTCTGGTGACAATATATTACTGCACCAAATGGGAGGAGGCACAAGCACTCAAACATAATTCCTCGGGTATAGTATGGCAAAATTCCTATATCAGAATATCATAACCCATTTTGGATGTTCGATTGAATTGGTATCGAATCAGGGAGGCCACTTCTTGGGAAGGGCAGTAAAGAAGCTAACAATGATTCACATACATTTTTTAGTTGTATTCAAACTCTATACTGTAGTTGATAATCACGTTTGAAGGCAAATGGAATCTTGGTACTGCACCAAGCCCTTCCATTTATTTTTCAACATGGTCTTAGCCTGGTGAGATGTTGCACCAGAAAGGGGGTTAATTATAGTTGGAGGATGAAGTACAGCAGAAACCTAACTAGGCTCTTATGGGTTCTTATCAGGAATTTTTTCCCAAGAATTTCTAGCCACTAGGATATTCAAGGTGTTAACATAGGAAAATGATCACCCGGATTAGGGGGAAAAGCATATATGATTCGAAAGGGTACAATCGTAAGGGTGTAACTTTTGGGGATCAGATGTAACTGAAAAATATGTAATCTGCGAGAGGGATCATCTTCCAGAAGAGAGAATATATCAAGTGAATGGTTTTTGGAATCTGATCTACTGTTTTCCATGTCTATTTGTATATTGAATGTCTCTGATCATCTTTTCCTAAAATCTGTAATAGAAATGAGAGAGAGAGAGAGAGAGAGAGAGAGAGAGAGAGTTCCTTTTAGAACATGCATTGAGAATACTTTTGAGTGTGGCGAGAGATCCAAGCGAAAACATCAACCCTTTGCCTTGCAACCTGTTCAATCTAAACACAAATGTGGAGTTCTACTTCTCGTGTAGGAATTCTACACCAATACCATTTAAGTCAAAAGCCAAAATGGCTCTGCCAACAATAAAGTTTCCCAAATTACTTGTTACTCTAAGTACAACACCTCCTTTGCCTTCATCATGATCTGTTGTAAACCATTTTCTTTTGTTATCAATCTAGTGTAGCTGCCATTTAAGCTTATTTCCCCCTTCTTTTAGCTCCTAACATCCATTTTTCAAAATCATCTCTTTTGCCTGCACCTGTTCTTGGATTTGACTGGGCATTATGTAGGTGCGATTACAAAATGCCTCATTAACCTTCTCTTCTCCCTAGCCTCAAGGTTTATAGCCTCATTTTCATTCAATGTACCACTGGCTTGTTGAGGGCCCTTCCTTTCTCTTTGGTTACCTCCTTTGCTCCTTACCTTGATAAAGATTTGTTCAACACTTAGTACCTCAAAGGTCTTACTACTAGCTATCCCTTTACCCTTGATCTCCTTATGTGTTTAATCTTGCTTTCCTCTTTTAGTCTCAGGCATCTCCTTCTATATCACAAGCACCTCTTTCTAGCTATCGATTCAGCTTCTAGTTTTGGGGGTTCCTTAGTCTTTTTCACAAAAAATTTGCTAGTTTCCCTTTGCAAATAGTCTTTGATAAAATGCCCCCCCAAGCCACACAAAATGCAATAATTTGAAATGCTCTTATAAAACACCTTTTGTATCAACCTTTTGGAATATTCTTATAAAAGACATTTTGTATCAACTCTATACCCATCCCATCCTATAGCCTAATCACACTTAAAGGGTCAATTACAAGGTCCATGAGTACACAATCATGCAGATTGCCTTATGGTTTATAAATTTCTCTACCTCCAAGCTAAGAAACTAATCTAGAGGTGCACATAGGGACTCCATTTGAGGGGAAAGTGACAAGGCCAAGTTTGGAAATTTTGCTTGAATTGGATCTTTAGAAGGTGGAGGCATGCTTGAGAGAAAAATAAGGATCTCATAGCTAAATTGATAGGGGTTGGCTGCAATTGGTCCAAGATCCATCCTTTACTACCACACTCACCGTCTTTAGCTTCTAAAAAAGAAGACCAAATAGCCATTGCATGAAAGTCAGATGTTTGAGACCAACAACCCCTTTTTCACCCATGCAAACCCTCTAAGAAAATAGCTAGGGGTCTAGGGCCATGCACGTATCATACCAATGCATTTTCACAAAGCCATTTTGTGGTGTTGTTGAATAAACCTATGTGCAATTGCACATATGGGATCTTACCTGGAAGATATTCCTCATCTTTGTGGATAACTTTCATTTGGTCCTCATTCTTTAGAAATTTCCCCCTTTTGGGGCATGGTCGATATTTTGTGGGTCCAATGTTGAGCACTTCCCAAGGAGATGCTTTTGTCTCCATGGTGCACTGAAGAAGCATTATGATCCTCCTTAGATAGCACCAGCATGATTCTCTCATGTTTTATGGATTGAGGTTTGCTACACATCAATTTTTTTTCCCTCTAATTCCCTTTTGGGTGGACTCTCTAATTCCCCTTTTTTGCTCTCTAATTCCCTTTTGGGTGGACTCTCTATGGGCTTCTTGCTTTCATCCATGCTAGTCTAAATCTAGATGACTAATGGCATTTGAAATTATGACAATCAAGCTAAAAATTTCCCTATATACTATAATCTTACACATGCAAAAAATAGGTTCAAATGGGGTTGGACTTAGTGCTTGTCATGTAGGTGACCTAAGTTTGTTCCCCCGGTAGTACCAAAATGTTGTCAGCTTTCTCTCATTTCCAATTTTGGAGGTTTTTGTCACCTACTATGTAGTTGCTCATTGTAGTATAGATGTTCACACATGTAGCATAGGTCCTTGGGCTATATCTCAATGAGAGATGTAGGTTTAAGCATGGAAAATGATTCTTGTATTAGCATAGGTGGAGAAGAAATGTTGTTCATGAGGTTGGATGGAGATTCTCACCTTCATATGTGTTCAAGGGTTTATGAAAGGTTCATAGGGTTTAAAAGGAGGATAGGATTTAGAAATCTAAGTAAGGGTTTAAGGCTTATAGAGATTTACAAGGTTTAGAAAGAGTTCATTGGTGTCCATATCTTTTCAAGGGAGTGCTTTGGCTATCCCTATCCTCTTAGATAAATCAAATATACTTTTAAGCTCAAGTTATTGCAAGCAGAGTTGTGCATTCTAGGACCTAAAAACCGAATGCAATGATCATGACTATGTTATAGCCTTGTAATCCCATCTTTTCTCTCTGCTTACATCGTGCACTTCTATTTCCCAAAATACTTTGGTTACTTCATGAGCCTTGGAAGCATATGATGCTCTCTATATAGCAGTTGCATTCAAGAGATAAATATTAATGCCCTCATCTTACATAGGTATTTTATCATAATCCTTCAAAAACTCTTTAATGTTTTTATAAAATCCCATTTTAAAAAATGCCTTCTATAAGTATAATTCTATGTAAAAAATATAAATTGTCTAATTAAAACACCCCTTCTAATGAATGCATGTGCTTTCTTGCATATCCCCAGGGGTGAAAGCATGTGTGGTGGAGCCTTAATTGTGTTAAAATGCAACAAAGGAAGGCACACATATAGCACCCATTTTTGTCATCTATGCTTCATATTTTTATCTTAAAATACATGTCTTTAGTTCTAGTCTACATGTCATGCTATCACACTCTTTGAACGTTCAATCATAGGATATTTCTCCTTTAAGCATCCCAAATAATTCTTACTAGGATATAAAGATGATTTAATTGAGAAAAGGACTAGCTAGAGAGGGATAAAGTCGACAAATCAGACCAATACTAGAGGCCTATAGTCGCAACATTAGACCAACAAATAGCTACCTATAGGAGAGCTAAGACCCTACCCTAAAAGATAATGTTTAATCAAGAATGTTAGTAAAATTATTTGTGAATGAGTAAAGTCGTGGGTGTATAAGCTCGAGTATATTGTATGAGAGTATGTGAATATGTGTGCATGTGTAGAATTGTATACATGTGTCAACATGCGATTGATTGTGTGTGTGTGTGTGTGTGTGTGTGTGTGTGTGTCCCTCCCCTAACTCAGAGGGTAAGAACACATGGTGGAGACTAAGCCCACCATGTGGAACTTACTCCCCACCTAATAGTGTAACAAGTGACGTAAACAAAGAATAGTATAAGTGAAATGAAAATGTTAAAATAAGGGGTAACATAAGTGGTAACATATCCCAATTTGGTAGTTGCTTAAAGTTGGCATAAGTAGCAGTACAGATCCCAATTTCATCTAAGATATAGTCCATTGGTTCTACACAAATTTTTTTAAGTAGCCATAGTTTTAAGCAAATTGTACATAAGATGCCACTATATATTTGGGGAACCTTGTCAAACATTCTTTATGTTGCTTTGCTTGCCAATTGTACACAAAATTCTGCTTGATAAAATCCACATAGCTACTCCACACGCACAATGTTCTCATGTTGGTTGCTCTTGACCCTTGTATTGCGTGGTTAGAACTCATGCACAAACCAAATGAACTCAATGAAATTCATCATTTCACATGTTGCAACAGTAAAGAATCAAAGGCATACCACCCTTTTGATCAAATTAAAAGAATATTTATCATCTCTAGAGATGCATTTAAATCAAGTTGCCATAGTTTTGACAACATAATCTCTAACTCCAACTGACTTCAACAAATTATTGGTAATTTTTTGGCTCACTCTCAAAATATTTAGTCCATCATGACAACAAAAAGTAAAGACAAAGCAAATTTTTTGGATATTGCAAATACTATAGCCATGACAATTATCATAGAGATTCAAAGGGGATTCCAAAAACTTCCACTTTTCAATTAAAGATCTTCAAGAGACCAAAAATTTCCAAAAATTCTCCAAAAAGATGAGCTAGCAATTTTTGATATATGGCTAAGGCCATGGAAATAAGAGAACCACATCTTTCAAATAATAAGCTCAAGTTCTAAAATGACAACATGCAATGAATGAAGAATATTATGCTCCAATTATGAACCAAACATGAACTTTAATAGTTTTTCTAACAAATGAAAATCATGCTGGTTCTGGACAATCACATAACTGACGATTGAGCTGAACCAGCCTACGGTTGCATGATGTTCCAACCACTAGGCTGGTTTAGGACAATCACATTTAGTCCAAGCCTCGTTTAAGAAATGAAACAAGTAAACTATCCCAAAGCTCAATCACAAACAACCACCGGGTTGGTTTAGGCACCACTGACCTGCGTTGTATTTAGCATGTGTATGATGTGCTCCTCACACACCTTGCATCCCGTCTGCTTCTTACAGATGTCCTTTCTATTTGGAGAAACTCTCGTATTTTCATGCTAAAATGTCGTCACTGTAGCAATGACTTCCGCACTTAGGCTGTCTCTCCTTTTCTTGCATTTTGTTGAAGCCCATAGACTTCTCAGATCGAGATGATCATGCATTGCTTCAGCTCTACGTTCAATCGTTGGAGCCACGTTGGTCCTTCTGATTGACATCTTCGACATTGTGCACCCAAGCCATTTCTCATTTGTTTCAGGGGACACCAACATAGCTAATGTCACCCTCTTTGCAGCTAGTTGATCTAAGCTATGCACCCCTTTCACTTTCTGTAGGCCATTTCTCAGGTTAGAGAGCATCGCCTTTTGGGCATGCATCTCTCGAGGTGTTGGTAGGGTTGTTACTCTATGAACTTTAGGGTGCAGGCTAAAGCTTGTGAAGACTCGAGACTGGTAATCACCTGAATGGCCTGATGTTGTTGCCTCGAATGCTCCCACCAATTGTGACACCACAACTAGTGTTCTTCGCTCCCATCGCAATGATCGAATGCATGCATCTGCAACTGCTTCTTGCTACTGCTTTGCAAGGAGTCTTCTTTCTTCTCATTGTTTCTCCCTTCACAGACGTTGTAAAAGTGTCTTCCCTTGCCGATTCGATACCGTGCTAGCTCTTTCCTTGACCTGCACTCTGTTTCTTATGCCTTGACATGGCTTTTTGGCTTTCCTGTCTCGTCGCCTTTGTCTGCTTCTCTTGCAAGCCATGGTGAACTGCATGTTGCCATTAACGCCATGGCCACAATCAGTTCAGTATAGACCCAGAGAAGCTAGTTGGTGAGGCAAGCAAAGAACAGAAGACAACTTACCCGAAAGAAGACAATGGCAAACCGAAGTCTGCGCAAGGTCACGTAGAGGTGTGTGTGGGTTGCAAGGCGTTTGCAGGATGGGGGTAGGTTGTAGGTACTTAATCTTCCAAGATTTGATGGGCGTGAGGTGTGAAAATTCAAAATTCGCGGGAGTAGCAAAATTTCAGTTGCCGGTCCCTCCCAAAATTTCAGTTGTCGGTCCCACAGACTTGGATATCCCAAACAAGTGCAATGTGGCCTAAAATGCTTCAAAACACAAATAGGCCAAAGGGCACGCTATCGGGTTTGATGCTGTGTATTATTAAATGCAATGACCTTTGGCATGCTTATGAGCCATATAGCAAGCAAGTGCATGGAAAAAGAAACAATTCAAAATTGTAAATAGTGTTGGATTTATTAAAATATCTTTGCACATGCACAAATTGCACTTTTCCAACTTCTTCCATTTTAGGGTGAATCTAGATATGAATACCAACAACTATCAATGTTTTAAGACCACCATGCACTAGTCCCAATAGTTTGGATTCCAATTTTTCAATCAGTTTTGGTTTTAAAAAAATAAAAAAAAAGTTATGGAGCGTGCCCTCAAATGGGTATGCATCACTTTAGTACAACATTGGAGGCCCATTAACCCATGCGTAATGATCTCATTTAGGTGTGTCCTTGGGTTGAGGAGAAGCTCACGTAGTGTACTTTAGAATGATTACTTGGTTGCATGTATGTATAGAATAAAAATTCGATGTCTTTGAATAAATTGCTATATCCTATAGTCTTCAGAATGCATGCTTGTAATGCTTTAAGGGTCTCGTTCCAAATCCTTATTCCATAATTTTTTGCTCTAATGTTCAAGTTTGGAATGTGTACTACAACTTGAAGACAAAGTTTGCCGAATTCTGTTAAGCAATGCATAAGTTATGGGTCATGCAAGATACCCATATACAGAAAAGTCCTTGAACCTCACAAAAAATGGCTACACCCAAGCAAACAATGACCCCAAAACACTAGTCACAATAGTGAGATCGGACACACTAGTGATAATAAAAGTCACACTAGCAAACCTCAATAGCACATGGGACTACCCACTACACTAAACTTCTAGTTGTGAAAAGCATAGGTTTAGTTCGGTGTCCCAAATTGAACCTCATAAAAAGCATCCTCTGGGACTCCCACCAAGTCAAGTGTGATTCCATGGATCACTTGGCCATAGTCTCCCAACACAGGTCTTATATGAGCAAATACTATATTAATATCCTAAGGAAAAAATAATATGGAAAATAATCTCTATAATATCTATGTTGCTTATTTGCAACTGACCTCATTTGTGCATTTGACTTATGAGTCAAAAAGTACAACATGAAGACCTACTGAAGGGATCCACGAAGAATATGATAAAAATCATCTTCAATAGATATTCACTTTCAGTAATAAATAATCTTCAAGATATGTATACTTTTAACATAGCATTGAAAACTTGGGGAACTATCCAAATTGAACTTATGAATGCTATTTGGGTGATAATTGTCCCATACCAACACTACATCAATTCATTAACCATGTTAATCTAGTACAAGTCCAAGCATTATTACTCAAATTTCGCAACATCTCTACAGTGCTGTATACCATTGAGGAAATAACAAAGACAAAGTCAATTCTTTGAATCTCTCTCTTATAATGTGAGTACAATAAATAACATATATTTATATATGGCCAGTAGATAAATATATGTACACCAATTTTCTCAAATCTTTAAAATAGGTTAACTTAAAAGTTAAGGTCTTGGTAGCTAATCATGATCCAATATCTATTTTCTTATTGAGGTAGAGATATATAAAAGACGTTTAGTGAATCCATGCTTAGAGATTTTTGTCAATGTTTGACTACAATATTCATAGACCATATACAATACATTTAGTTGTGTAACAATGTTGAAAATATTTTCTTCTATGTTTAGGGTGGTGCCCGCCTAGAAGGGGTGTAGGTTGGGCAGCTTGAGTTAATATTATTAGATCCTCTAAAAGGGGCGTCCCCTTAACGTCAATATTCATAGATGCCTTGTCGCAACAAATTTTCATAGTTTAAAAGCTATGTCATCATGTGAAATCTATCAAATTGACCAAAATAAGTTAATTGAAGCATGCCATATGTGCAAAACAATAAGAGTTCTAATATTAGACTCAATTTCCCCTAGAGCAGTTTGAATCGGTTCAAATAGGTGCCTATAGTCGAACGAAGTAATAAGCATGAGTTAAAAGTTGGAGTTCCAATCTGTCGTCTGATGTTTTTCGGTGTTAGCTGGCCTAACAGGAGGCTTGGAAGGATTGAACATTTACATTGGATGCGCTTCCTAGACGTTGTTCGGCCTTAGAATTAACAAGAGCAACAATGGCGGGAGGATCGTCAGCGCACAAGCAGCATAGAGCTGCCAAGTCCGGCCCTACAGCGAAGAAGAAGCAGAAGGCGGACAAGAAGAAGCGTGGGGTTGGCACCCAGCAAAACAATCCAAAGGTGGGTGTTTGCATATCGGTCTGGCGGGCAATATGCTGTAGCTTGTCACGTTGAGCTTTCCCCTCATCGAAATATAACAACATGATAAAGCTCCCCAAATTTGATGCTGAGTTATGATGTCTTGGTAAATAACACCCAACATACCTGTAATTGCTTTGCTGGCTGAAGATACTAACAGGTTGTGCACTCTACTAGGCATTTGCATTCAGGTCGGCTGTGAAGGCAAAACGCTTGCAAGCCATTTCGGCTGAAAAAGAACAACGGCGACTTCACGTACCTGTGGTCGATCGCTCTTCTGAAGAACCTCCGCCATATGTCATCGTTGTGCAAGGTCCTCCTCAGGTTTGTAATATGTATCCAAGTAGTTGAATGCAATAGTAAGTAAGTAATTATTTGCAGCCAGTATGTAAGGGGTCTTGTCTCGCTTTATTTTAGCAAGGAAAACCCATGAATGTAGAAAGACTCCAATAACTTTGTAGCTTAAGTTTTAATCTTTATTATATAAGAATGCTTTTGTGGTAGGAAGTTAAGGATTGTGTTCTGCACTGCTTTGGTGTCCCCCCTATAATTGTCAATAAATGCTCCTTAAGATGTTCTTAAATTGCTAAAGAAAGTTTTTTACAGTGTTTCGCCTTCTAATTTTCGAAAAGTAGCACAATGTTTTTTCCAAATACAAGATGTATTCCAAATGTAATGATATCGTTAGATTATCCCCAGAGATTTATGTGGTGTGGTATTGGATCACTTGGTTTTTACACCACCTGCCTATTGCAATTCTGTTTGTGTTATCTTGACAGAATGGATTTCTGTTTTTGTCATTCTCACTTTCTCCTCGATTATGTTGGATAGATGCACGTATTATCAGAAATGGAGAAGATAGGTCGAGGACCTGAAAGGTTACAAGCCAGATTTATGATGAAAATAGTGAAAAATTGGGAGATGCGAATTAATATATTAGAGATGAAAAGGTTTGACAAAACATACAAGGCCTACGACATGTCTGCACTAGTGTTCAATTGTCTGGGAGTATGAAAAAGCAGAGTCACAAATTTTCAAAGGTTACCAAATGCAGACAATTGAAATAAACCCTTGGGATGATTAAAAACTCTGAAGGTCACTCACAAAGGTGATTGGCTTCTCCTTCAAGGATTCCAATATGCTTTGGATGCAGAGAGGTAGTCCATTACGCAAGAGAATTCCCCAAGAAGCCCTTAAATGGAAAGACCATATCTGGGCCAGAAGATATTGATTGGATTAAGATTATGGCAAAACATAAATTAATGTAAGATTGCTTCATGTATGGCCAAATCTGCCCTCTCCTTGCCCTTGAGTAGTTTATCCATGCGGGTTTTTACAGGGGTTCTTCCTCACAGAAACATACACGTGATGGGCTTTCACTTAAAGGCGCAAATTTTCACGGAAACGGTGCCAAAATATTGCCACTATTTGTCACAGAGGACTGGATCCCCTAGAATTGCTTATACGAACTGCAATCCTCAAACCATGTATGAAGCAGACTACACAGATTAAATGCTTGAAGGAGATCAATAAGAGTCTTCTTCAAAGGGGATGCTATTGAGGACTGCAGATGGACTTGCCCCCTCAAAAGGCCTTAGCTTTGGGCTGGGGTAACATATATACATTAATACGCTGACTCAATTCAAAAAAATATGGGAGCTGTCAAAATGAGACTAACAGTTTGCCTAAGGCTGAATACAACCTGTCGGTAGAAGACTGAGAGAGGCAGAACTGCACCTCTGCGCCCTCTTCCCTGTGCTGCTGGACCAGGTACTGGCCGCCTGCCTGGGGCTGGAACTGCTGCTGGCTGGAAGCCTGGCTACAAAATCTGATGTCCAAAATAAGGAGGGGAAGACCTCCTTTTATAGGCGTCCTGAATTAGGTCAACAGACTTGCTCACCAGGCTGGCTGACCAGACAATCTACCCGATTGGTTAGCCAGTCAAAGTGTTGAGGGCTTTGCTTTGAATTCTTAGGTGCGCTCCTGTTGCATTTCATAATAATAAATTTAAACTAATTAATTATTTGTTTTGGTGGCTTTTTTCCTGAAACTCACCTGGACGATGCCACCATTGCATGCAACTCCTCTGCCTGGGCCTTGGTATTTGTTCTGCTCCCAGGTTTCCTGGAGCTCTCAGTCCCTTGCATCTTGGGGTTTTTCCCTGAAACTCACGTGGGCACTGCCGCCTTGCTCGCAACTCTTCCCTGTGGGCCTTGGCATTCGTTCTCCTTGCTGGAGCTCCGGTTCTTCTCTCACAACTGTCAGCTCCTTGCCTCTCAGCCCTTACTCAGCCTTTTCTCAACCCCTTACCCTCTTTCAGCCTACACCCAGCCCTCTCACTGCCCTTGCCCTCTCTCAGCTCTTCTCATCCCTTTCTTTCTTTCTTTCTCAGCGCACACTCAGCCCTCTCAGCCCCTTGCCCTCTCTCAGCTATTCTCATCCCTGAATCCTCCTCAGCCCTCTCATCCTTTTCCCCTCTGTCAGCTCTCTTTGCGCTCTGGCCCCACCTTCATTCTTAAATCTGCCTCGTACATCTTCTCGGATGTTTGGTAAGAAGGGACTTGTAACTTTTTGCCAAAGGCTGCCTCTGTGAGAACTGCAGCGAAACTGAACACCAAAGGAGAGAGAGAGAGAGAGAGAGAGAGAGAGCAAACTACTCACAAAACTGAACAGGAAAATTGTGAGAACAAGAGAGAGACTTGCACAAGGAGCTTTTGGAGAAAACCCCTTTACTGCTGGAGAAAATCTCAACTCCAAGTGGACTGCTGGCTGTGTACACTGAGATGGAAAACAATGAGGGGAGGGGGTCCTATATATAGGGTCTCCCCTGCCCTAACCAACCGACTAGAGGGGGGCTGAGATGGCCGACCAGGGGGGCCGACCTTCAGTCGGGTCTACCCAACCAGCTGGTCGGTTGGGGCCTGGGTAACCCCTCAACCAAGGCGCCACCTAGGCGCAATGAATGCGGCCTCGTGGCAGCCCTACAGCAGGCCCGGGGCAGGCACAAAAGCCCCCGCAGCTCCCTGGGTATGTCTGCAGCAATCCCGGACTGATGGTGGCCTGGTACGGGCTCCGTACACCCTGAACCTGCTCCGTACACATCCACATACATGCTGGACTGAACAGCCATCATGGTGATCCCACCTCTCTTGGGCGGGCAAACCCACAAACAAGGCCCTCACTCTCCCTCACATGTGCGGGCAGACCCACAACCAAGGCCCTCACTCAGTAATATAGGAGATGTCACCTCTAACACCCCCTCTCAGCTCCTGGATCATGGATCATCCTGAGTGAGCTGGAATGGTCTCCAAGCAGCTGATGCGTTGAGGGCTTGTTGAAGAGGTCCGCCTTGTCCTTCGTCTTGCAGTAGGTAAGCTCGATCACGTCAGCGAGCACCTTCTCCTGGACATAATTTGGTTCGAGCGTTGAACACCTGGTTTCAAGCAATTGCAATGCAACTTTGATTGTCACTGTGGATGACTGTCGGGGAGGTCTGTGGGAATCTGATCTCCCCTAGTAATTGGTGGAGCCAAACAACCTTTTTACCAATACGAGAAGGAGAAGAGGAAGCTACATATGGAAGCTACATATGGAAGCCACCCATGCAACATTGGCAGCGCAACAGGATAAGATCCTCAGGGAGGGTATAGAGTTAAGGTAGAGCAGAGAAGAGAATTTGCAGAGAAGTACGTAGAGCACCTGCAGCAGTAGCTTGAAGACACTAGAATGGATTAGAACCAAGTAGAGGTCGATCTAGAAAAAATGAAAGAACAACTTGAAGCTTAGAAAGTAGAAAAAGAAGTTACAACATGTGAACGCATTGAACATTGAGACGATCTTGTAGCTTAGCTGAGAATGGACAATGCACATGTTGTGGCAGTGATGTAGGGTTTGCAAGAGAGCAAAGACAAGAACGATGCAGCTTGGAAAGAGAGCAGAAAGGATGCAGATCAGGCAGAGAGCATCCATGGTGGAGCTCATAGCTAGAATGAGATTGTGCGGTATTGGAAAGAGAAGGCTTAATATTGGAAAAATAAGCACAATGCCCTGCAGGTAATTTACAATACTACTCTAGAGGAGCATGCCGTGGTTCTTGAAAATTATAAGAGGTAGTCCATCTTTTCTGATAGCCAAATTACTTTGGCGGTCTGAAGAGAGGCCTAGGTTGAAACTGCTAAAGAATTTCAAGAGGTGCTATTGTAGCTGATAGAATCAAATAGAGCTGTTGCCATTAGTGAGAACCAAGTGGAGGAGCTAAAAAAGAACATCCACTTAGAATGAGGCAAGAAGGAATCAGAAAAAACTTACTCATGTATAAGATGAGACCGTGATATTGACAGCCGCAATAGTTAAACCAGAGGAATATCCTCTTACGATGCGGCAAGGTCGTACGTGCACACTCTGCCGTGGGCACATTATAGATGAGTGCCAAATCTGATGGCCTAGTGTGGCCACCCTATGCATGTGTTTTGCTTTGGGGTGTTTGTGCATGCAACCTCTGTATATGCATAGATTGTTGTATGCCAATGCTCAAGGCATGGAGAGACCAACAGTGCCTGCCTGCTAGAGCTATCTATATCCAGAGAGAGTAGAGGCAAAATGTGCTTTGACCACAAAAAGAAAGGTTCCCTTTGATGGAGGGACGATACAATCCCTTGATGAAAGGAAGAAGAAGCCCATTGATGAAGGGAAGAACCCATTAGCAAAGAAGAAGCCCCTGCCTCATGAAGGGAAGAAAAAATCCCTTGATAAAAGGAAGAATAAGTGTCATGTGGACGTGATGGCGAAGTGATTAAACTAATCGCCACTAAATTTGGCCTAGGGGTGCTGGGCTAGGGGCATTAATTAATGTCCAAAGGGTACCTATGATTAAATGTGCAACAAGTGCAATTCCTAGTGCTATTAGCTTGGTTCCATTCACTAGGGTCATGTTTTAAAAAGTGACCCACTAGAGGTTCTATTCACTAGGGTCATGTCTCAAAAAGTTACCCCCTAGAGCCATTAAATTCCCACGTCCACTTTACCATGTGTCCTGAGTGTTCGCATGCTCGCGCTGTATGCTTGACTTGTGGCGTGTGTGTCTCATCTAGAAGCACTTGCAAGGTCTTGGAGCCCTACCCTATTCTATCCTGTTGTTCTGGGTCTTCATCCCTACCAAGGAGTCTTCTTGGAGTGCGCACAGATTTGTGGAGCTCTCCCGTTGCTGGTTGCTGAAGGCGTTTTTGATGATTTCTCAGTGACAAATCTTCTCCTGCTGGTGTTTCCTGCTGCTGGTATGCTCCCTGGGCTTGAGCGTCTCCATTCTGGGCCTTTTTCTTGACATTCTTCGTGATAGATTGCTTCCTTTTCACTGTTTGAGGCCATAATCCTGGCTGCCTATCTCCTGGCTCCTGTCTGGTGCTGTGCACACTGAAATCGGAGATTGCTATGGGCTGAAATCCTCAGTTGGGTGGGCGACTTCATGGCGAATTGGTTGCTGATTGCTGGTCGATTTCTTCTGGTGCTGGAAGGCAATCAGGGACAGCCTCCTCCTCCGAGAGTCTGTTAACTATTGGTCGACCATCTTTTGGGGCTGTTTTGAGCTGAAACAGGTTCCATTTGCTGGCCGTACTCTTATCTTCTTCTTCTGTGTGTGCATCTACTACCCTTGCTGAGCTTTGGAAGTTTGCTTGTCATGCCATTAGCCCGGAAGAGGATTGGGGCACTGGTTGTGT
Organism: Dipteris shenzhenensis; assembly: GCF_047967505.1. Taxonomy (NCBI): domain Eukaryota; kingdom Viridiplantae; phylum Streptophyta; class Polypodiopsida; order Gleicheniales; family Dipteridaceae; genus Dipteris; species Dipteris shenzhenensis. Next base: position 15,421,165 of record NC_141597.1, read on the forward strand.
TACTCTCTTCCTTGGAGAGCAGTGGCAAGCCTTGGACTCAGTGATGGCCTTGAATTGTGTGGATGCACTGCTTGGTATGATGTTGGGTTATTCCGCTTGTGATATGCTGGGCTACTGAAGGGAACCAAGAGGATAGCACTGGGTATTGGTCACCTGCACAGGCACTGGTTGGCATTGTACTGGGTTGCATTTGCGGGTGAGTTCAGGAAGGGAGTCCCTTGTAATTGAACTAACCAGTGAATAAATAAATACCGCAAGGGGCGCCAAGTGTTGGGGCCAACAGGTGTCACTGTGTATGCTTATTGAGTAGGGGCATTCTAGCCTCCCTTGTTTTTGTGATTCAGTAATGCTATGTTGTGGAATTGTATGCTCTAAGTATTGTATCTAGCAATGGCAATGGAATATGGTGGTCGTTTTTTTGGTGTTGTGAGAAAGTAAAGTAAGATATACTGCCCTTTGTCAGTCAAAGGCCGGTTATAGTGGTTCCATTGCTGGGACCCTCATCAAATCATCCAAAGGAGTTCCTGGGCAGCTTGGGCAGAGAAAGTATCTGCTGATTTTCCTTGGTACAGCCACCCATTGCCTTTGATATGGAGCATATAAGACTTGGTTATGATGCAGACTTAGAGTTTGAGCCAGAGCTGCAGTCAGGGGGAGCACACCCTAGAACAAGAGTGCAAGATGCAGCCCGTGAAGGGCAGAATACTCAGGCTGATGTATTGGGGCAGCATGCTCCTCAGGGAAGCGAAGTACTACCACTTTCAGGGCAGCCAGCTCCTCAATTACATAACCCTGCTAGTACAGTTGCATTACATAACCCTGTTAGTACAGTTGCATTGGTGCAGACCCAAGCGTACAGCCAGATGCTATGACCGTGATGCAAACTTAGATGGCTTCTGTGTTACAAGTTTTAACTCAGCTCACTCAAAGCTTTGTTGAGATTGTACATAATCCAGCTCGAGTGCCAAGGGCAGCGGCACAGCCCACATAGGATCCACAAATGCATGTGGGACAGCCAGTACCAGAGCCACAGACACAGCCACTTGCAGTGCCACCGTGTTACGCTCTAGCCGAGGTAGCATGACTTCACCACCCTCCCTCCCAACCCACTCACCCCTCCACCCTTTATTCATCAAGCATTTTACATTTGGGGCGTCTGGACGTGGATTATACAGAGAAGCTGCTAACGTCATGCGATGACAAAGCTTGGAGCGCAGCAAAGCTTGGAGCGCAGGTGTGACGACAAACGCGTGGACGTGATATATGACGGGTCTGTTCGCATTTGCCCGTGACCTCCATGCGACGGACTTAATTGACGATCTATGGATAATGAACGACAATGACGTGTCTGCGTGGTGGTCCTCCGGCACTGGCGAGTAGGAAGTGCGGTGTGGTGTGCATAATGGTTCGTGGGCTTGACGAATTGGTTCTGCGCTCACGTGGAGGTTCCCACGATTAAGGAGAGATTTTGATCCGTTCCAGTCTTGGACGGGCTGACTCGACGAATTGATATTGGTGGCCCTCCTGCGTTGGCTATCGGGACTATTGTGCATCCTTGGTGGAGGGATCCCGTAAGGCAGGTTGACGGACTGTTCGGGGGTTTGGACGTGGTCATGGAATAGACCAGCGAGCAAGGTGGTGGCGCTGTCCTTCGTTCTAAAGATAGGGAACTAGTTTGTGAATTGGAACGAAACCAGAGAGCAGGTTTCGATTAGAGAGCTACGCCTTGGCAGAGAAAAAGAGGAGCGCATCATTTGTTTGTGGAGCTGAGGCAGGAGCGAACAAGACCAGGGAGCACTTTATTTATTTTCCCTTTTGGTTTTCGTCATTCCTGTTTTGTCAGAAGCAGTTGAAGCTTTTGTGGTTGTAGCAGAGTTTGCGGTTTATGATGCTATAGCAGGGACAGATTATGCCTGTGCATATGCCTTTGTGCTTCAGTCTGAGTTGACTTGCAGGAATTTCCCTAGTATAGGGGAAAGCGCTATTTGGGTTATGCTTGTGTCAAATGCCTAGTCAGTGTGCATGTGGGATTGCACGAATTCCCTAGTATAGGGAATTGTGTCAGAGTGCCAGTAACCTGAATTGTGTCAGTTTTTAAATACAGTTTTCTAGCGGTGTTTAAAAAAAAAAAAAAACACCCATTGAACTGAATGGAAGTAGAAGAAGGGGCTTCCAGGAGGGACCCTAGTGAGTCAGGAGTCCGGCCGACCCAGTAGGTGTCGCGCCCAGGAGCTCACACCTTATCTGGCAGGATTGCATTGCTTGAGGATGCCTTGCAACAACTATTAGCGCAACAGTTACAGGCCAATGCAGGGCAGTCTGAACTTAGGAGAGCGATACACAGTATGTCTACCAGACCTTCTCGAGAGGAGAAGGGAAAGGCTCCAATGGAACCGGAGTCTAGTGTCCATACGGTCGAGCCTAGAAAGGCTAAAGTACCAAATATTGCCAATTACAGGTCAGAAAAGTATTCTGGTCGGATGAACGACCGTAGTTCCGATGTCATTGAGACCTGGTTACACAGATGGGACGAGGCGTTCGCCATTTGTGAAATCAGAAATGACATCAAGAAGATCCGCGAGGCCACCCACATGTTTAGTGAGGTAGCGGATCGGTGGTGGATTAAGCAACAAAAAGATGGTATAGCATCCACTGCCTGGGAGGGGTTTAAAAGAGAAATCAGGAAAACTTCTTACCTCTTGATGAAGCATCCCGAGCTTGGGATCAATATAGGAACCTTCGTCAGAGAAATTTATCAGTGGCAGAATACACTGATAAGTTTCGAGAGAGCGTAATGAAGGTTGATGAACCCCTGCCTCAATTGATCCAAGTAAAAGATTTCATATTTGGATTGAATGATCGGATAAAAATGGAAGTTCGGACTAAGTACGCGAACACGTTGGATGATGCAATAGCCATAGCCCTGAACTATGAAGATGCTAAGGGCAGCAGACCAAGTGGGTTTGCATTGGTCGGGACCCAGTATGGGTACCAAAAGAAATCTGGGTTTAAGAAGAAATGGATTAGTAGAGGGAGTGGTTCTCAGCCGAGTGGTCAAGCCAAGCAGGCGAAACCAGCTGAAACTCCTAAACCAAGTACCACCATTGGAGTGAAGAGGAAAGTAACCCCAATGGCAGCCCGGGCTTGGTCTAAGTCCCCCTTAAACCCAGAACAAAGAGAAAAGGCGAGGAGAGAAGGCTTATGTTTTGGTTGCCTTCAGCCTCATCAGTGGAAGGATTGTCCACGTAACAAAGATCGTCGGATGGCTGAGATGGTGGTCTCAGAATGCGACGTGGAGATGGAGGGAAGTCCCAGAGCGGAAGAGATGCCAGATTCAACTAGCGGGATCTTCTCAGAGGTCAGTACCTTGTTTGTTATGTGTGTCTGTTGCTAAGCTAGTTACGAGTGCACCTGATAACATCCTATCTAAGCCCGCAGCAACGGGGTATACAGCCTTTAATGATACGGAGTTAATTAAAATGAAAGGGCAAGTGGCCAATCATGATGTCATTGTGTTGTTTGACTCGGCGTCAACGCACAATGTGATTAACTCCAAGCTCGTGAAGAGGCTGAAGTTAAAGACTAACCCATTTGACTAGGTGAAATGCTCGGGGTGGCTGGAAATGGCTGAGGGGTGAGGCCCACTCTGATACCAATGAAGGCAAATGGAAGCAATGAAATGGAGATGGTGGAAGTAAATGAGCTGAAACTGTACTACGACTAATGAATTGCAGGAATGAACCAAAAGTACAAAGTACACACAATATAATTAAACCCTAGGACGGGGTATCCTAGTAGTACCTGTGTACTAAGTGGCACAGGTCATAAGTGCCCTAACTGTCCTAACTGCCTATATCCTGGCCAGGGAACATAAGGCACCAATGGATAGCCCATGGGATGGCCTACACCTCCTGTACATGTGGGCTGCAATGCTGCAAAGCTGCCAGCTTGCTTGGCTAATTGGTGGTGAAAAACCATGCAGTACTGTCAATCTAAGGCTGGTTTTGAAGCCCTCATATATTGTACTGGAGAGTTGTTTGGAGATTAATTGCATCGATTCCAACATTTTTTGATAGAGTTGTGCTTGTATCAATTCCAACATCCTTTGTGAGAGTTGTATTTATGGAAAAGTATGATTCTAGTGAATTACTTAATTAATAAGGTGAAATCTAAATAGCCTTGAAACTGAAATGCAATATTTTAAATCTCAATAACATTTAAACAGAGTCATGCTTGTATCAATTCCAGCATCGTTTGTCAAAATCGTGCTTCATGCGGAAATGTGATTTCCAGCGAATTGCTTAATTATAACAAGGTGAAATTTGAAGGGGTCATGCAACTGAAATACATTATCACATAAGCGGTAGGATTTATACATAATTGAGAAAAGGAACACATGACACTGTGTGGGGTATCAACAGAGACGACCCTTTCCCAAGAATAAATCCTGTATCAAAAAATATTCCTTTACCTCAATGATACTTGACCGCCCTTTACCAAGAATAAATCCTTGTATGGTCCTTTATTACGACAATACTTATATTTGGGGTTAAGATAGAATCAAATCTAAGAAGTCCCTATTAATGGATAACAGGTGAATTACTCCTTGAATACTAGTCGAATAACATGAATAACAACGAAAATTCTCCTTAAACAGTAGTCGACGAATGACATGAATAACAATGAAAAAACTAAGCAGGAACCATAGGCTGCGTGAGTAATCTTTCAAGCAGGCTCTGACACAGGCACTTCATTGTCAGGAACACCAAATTCTAGTATCTAATCTACGATCAACTTCAAATACTAAACAATCAACCCCAAGTGCCAAAATTGGAAGATTATATACCAAAGCTCAGCCCAATGACAAATTACAGCAAGAACTCTCCCCAAATTTCCTCCAAATGCAATCAAAATCAACAGAATGCCTCCTATAGCAACTCACAATTTGCGAGGAGAGCTTCCAAGTGCAAAATCTCAGCCCAAAGTGTGTCCTAGCACTTCCAATTTGGAGAAAGTCTGCAAAAGGAACAGCCTGTGTGTTTGTGTAGAAGCTAGCTTGGTGCAAGATCTATGCTTTGAAGATGCCTAGGTACTGGCCTGGGCCTGTAACAGGCAAGCTGAAGTGAGGTCGCAACAAGAATAGGGATTTATGGCCTCTGGAAACTGACGAAATTGGAGCATATATGTGGAAATAGATGGTAGATGCTTTAGTCTATGTAAGGTTTCAGTACTGGCTTCCAAGTAGCTTGGCAGAGAAGGTGTAGAGAGTAGGTGGGAGCAAGATGAAAGCAACGAGATGGCTTTAGCAAACTCAAAGTTGTGGAAAGGAGCACAGCCTGAATATGGAAAATAGACTAAACTATTTTATTTTTTGACTAGTAGAAAGTTGAAAAGCTGTAAAACAAGGCTATTAACAAATTAAAAAGCTAAAATCAATAATGAGGCTCTAATTAAATCATTAATATTAAGTAAAAATGATTAGTGTAAGCTAATTTAGGGTTACTAATCAGAAGTAGTTAAATAATCATAATTAGACCTTATAAATTTCGCCAATGGCTTCTCTACCCATGCACACAATCAATTTGGATTATCCCCAATTTCACTAATGTGATCGATATTTTGTGCTTGTGATTGATTGGGGTCCTAGTTGATAGACTACAATAAACACTTCAAAGGAAAGGTGGTTTTGCAGATTAGTTCCGCCTTAAGGGTTAACTTCGCTCTATCTTCTTATGGTAACTATCATTGCCCCTTGCTCCACACACCAAGGCTCACCCCCTAGGCCAGTATGAAATTGCCCATTAGAAACAAAAACCCTATAGATGTGCGAAGCATCTCAATCTCATAGAGCATGTTAATCTAAGATTAGGTAGAGGGTGATCTTGTAATAGATTAAAAAACTTTTGAGTATGTTAGAGTTATGCAATAGTGAAAGCGTGTTTCTAGAGTTTTAATTAATAAATGCTTAAAAATTTAAATAGCCATATTAAATAAAAAATTTGAATAAACAATTATTGCGAACTTGACATAGAGAGATACAGTTTGGATAGAGAAATAGAGAAACTATAGCACCGCATGGGTTGTGAATGAGGATCACACCCTTTTAGAGAAACTCTAGACTATTTCAATGATGCTTGACTTTGATTACAAGAACAATTGTAGAAGTTTATACGGAATCAATGAATCTAGAATTTCCTAAACTATCATGGAAGGACTTGGTTTGGTGGGTAGGTCGAATAATAGCTTGGAGCTTGGGAAAGAGGCAGATAGCAGAGAAAAACCACACACACACACACACACACACACACACAAATTTTGATTAGTAAATGTATCACACACACTAGCATTTTTGAACCATCAGATGGTGTCCCATTGATGAATTCAACTGAAGTCCAGGTGGCAGGATTTAAAATTCTGAAGAAGGTGAAGCACAGATGATGACAAAACCTGGACGAGGGATTGCAACAGTTTGCCAGGTGCTCAAGACAAAGCGTAGTTTCAGCAAACAGTGTCTAGCTGGGTTCTACGTGGCTGCAATATAACTCGTAGATGCTGTAACAGGTGGACAGCAGCAAAGAATTGGTGACTGGAATGTGTAGAAGGTCGTGGGTTAGTTATTCATGGTTTGAATTGCTCGAATAGCTTCTGGAGACAGTTGATGGAAGAAAGAAGGTGCCCTAGTAGCTAGGGCAGGTGCCTGGTCTAGAGATGCATGGTAGAATGGTTGCACGTGACGAAGGTATCTCTAGTGCAAATTGCAATTCATGAGTAGGTAAGACTTAATGAAGGAGAGAGGCTAGAATTGAAAAGCTGAGAAAGCAGTGAAGAGCTTAACAGCTTTTTGGTTTGATTAATATATTTAGTATTAAAAAAGAAATAAATATTCCAATTTATATAGGTTAACTAATTAGATTAATTAGCTACATCTGGATTAATTTGGAATTAATAGATTTTGCCTCATGACCCCTCCACTCATGCTCACAATTAGGCTTGCTAGGCTCATAACTCATGCTAGGAAAACAAATCAATTGAAACAATGGTTAGGTATCTATGTGCACTATCTACTGTGCACACAGCACGTGAGTGGTCAGGGTGGATTTACAGATTGTAGGAAAACACTCAAAAGATATGTGGAACGGGAGATTGCAGGTTGATGTTAAGTACTTCATTCTAAGCTTGTCAACCAGGCATCATTGCCTAACACATCCCAAGGCCTGTATAAAGGTGTAAGGAAACTAATTGAAAGGTCCTAGTGTGTAATCCACCAGAGTTGCCCAAGAGATTCCAACAAATTTTTAACCCCAAACTCCAATGTATTGTCGTGTAGATGATTTCATAAGGGCTACTGTGTATACTAATTTGTTTCCCTTTTTAAATTGAGTTTTTCTTTGTGTCCTCTCCTAAAGTTGACACTCATCCCGCTCCCCAAAAACCTTTTCATAAGCTGGCTTAAAGAGTTTTCCTTCTCTTGGATGGTAATCAGTGGAAAATCATCACTTTAGAGTAAAGTTCAAGCCTGACTCAATATGAACTTCAGGGGACAAGGTTTATGCAGTCCTATCTATGCTTGACAGGCAATGCTTTTGGGCCCACTTTCAAGGTGTGGACATGAAATCCCTCTTGAAATTTCTCTTGTTCTATCTACTTGTGTGACTAGTAGGCATGTACATGGTGTTGTTTGGGGATAGGGTTGTAATGAAATGTATTGGTCACATTGCCTCCACCTTTTGAATGGTGACGTTTCTGCAAAGAATCTTGGGTATGCCCCTGAGAGGTCCGGTCTCCCTTGGCTAGCATCTGTTGTAAATATTGTAATATTTAAGGAAGTGGCTGGAGGGTCAGGGGCATTTTTTCCTTCTATGGTTTCCCCCCCTAACCACAGTTAGTGGTATGAGAAATGAATTGATTCAAAATTATCATCTTTTTGATAACTAGAGAACATCGATGTGTTATGGTCTGCTGAAAAGGAGTTCCGGTTCATTTGATTGCCATTATATTCAGTGTAGGTTAATATTTGTTTATTTTACAAAAAGGATCCAATTTTTGATCAATGAATTTATCTATGCAGGTTGGCAAGACTATCCTCATCAAAACGCTCGTGAAGCATTACACTAAGCATAATCTCTCAGATATGCGTGGCCCTATCACCATTGTATCTGGTAAACAATTGAGAAACCAGAGCTAGCAGCAATAGATCACTTGTCAATACTTCGAAGTTCTGCTTTTGAATGGAATGCCACAGTACAGGATTATCATGAGAGTCAGTATGTCAGAAAAATTGGAGAATTGCTATGCGTCTCCATGAAGTGGATAAATTCTTTGGCCTGCCTGAACAAACTCTTGAGAATATGCACAGTGATAGAAGCAGCCTTAGCAGTTCTGTTGTAGATATGATAACACAAAATGGCAGGCATCTATGAGCATGTCAGCAAGATACCCCTTCTATGAGCGTGTGCTTTTTGATCTGCAAAACCTGTTTTATTATTATGAGTTCCAGCTGATTTGTTGGATTGGTGCATTATGTTTCAGGCAAGCAGCGCCGATTGCAAATCGTGGAGTGTGCAAATGACTTAAACACAATGATTGACTCAGCCAAAGTTGCAGACCTAGTTTTGTTGCTCATCGATGGAAGTTATGGTTTTGAAATGGTTGGTTAAATCTGTCTGTTGGATCTTGATGCACTATCATCACTCGTCAAGAAGTTATAATCTTCTTTTTGGAGAGATGGTTAACTCTGTCTGATTTATCTTGATTATGTGGTTCTTATTTGGTATTTGGTCAAATGCAGCAGATTTCGTAATGCTGTGTCTATTTTGCGTTTGGCTCATTCTCCCTTCTCTTGTACTCTCTAAAGCTACCATTTTACTGTTTCAAATCAATATTCTAGTTGTTCTTCCCCCTTCTTTCCATCAGTGCATTAGATGTGTCTGCAGGGTTTGTATGGTTTTACCTTCTAACTTTGCACATGGACTCTAGTAAGCGATTGCAATTATCTTTTGTTTAGCTGCTTTGGTGTGACAGTATACTGGTTGCTTCCTCTCAGTTTCAGTGCAGAAATGTAAAGGCTCACATCCTTTCTTTTCCAGGAAACTTTCGAGTTTTTAAATATCCTTCAAGTACATGGGTTTCCGAAAATTATGGGGGTCCTGACACATCTTGACCAGTTTAAGGATGTGAAAAAACTCCGGAAGACGAAAAAGCATCTCAAGAATCGCTTCTGGACAGAGATTTATGATGGGGCAAAGCTGTTTTATTTGTCTGGACTTATACATGGAAAGTAAGATACTTGCTGTCCCAAAATGTACTGCTTTCTGATATTCTCAGGTATTTGTTGCGTGAACGCATTTTTAAGAAGTTAATGCTCGAGGATGTCTTTTGCTGACCATAAATATACTGTAGTTTTAGAATTGGAAGTTTGCCTGCCAAATACAGCTAATCGAATTATATATAAGCAAACAGGGAATTTTGTGCAGAACATAGAAATACAGTTAACTTGCAGCTGCAAAAGCGGTGCACCATCTAGCATAGAACTTTTCTGCAGTACAGCATAAGTGTGCATGCTTGTTTTTTGGGTACTTATAACCTCATTTGCCTCAAATTAATTATGTTTGCAAAGCAGGACTGCGTTTTTGATACACAGTCTTATTTTTGAGTGTTGTGGCTGTGTAAACAGTGACCTTTCCATTGTTGTAAATATAGATGCAATTCCTAGAGCTGCTTGTTATTTCTTCTTTAAACTGCCAGTATACAGTAAGTCATCTTTGAGATGTTAAAATTGTAGGTTCCACCCTTTTACTGGTGATAATTGAGGTACATTCTGATGGTACAATCAACACCCTTTTCGGGGGGGGGGGGGGGGGGGCGGCGGGGTATATTGCCAGTTTTGAAATCACTTCATTGACATTATTTGCAAATTTCCTTAGTATCCAATAGGAGCTATACTGATCTATGAAGTATAAGATCCATTGAGCAGTAAAAATGACTGTTGTACTGTCATGTTGTTGGAGAGATCTCATAGTTACATGATGGAGTTTATACTATCATGAGGATAAAACCGCACTGCGCATTTTACTTTTACAGGATGAGTTTGGGCATGTTCCTGGTTCATTTCGATATATAATGTTAGTTTGGCAGCTTCCTTGCACTCTTTCCTTATCTCATGACAAACTCTGTAGACACTTACTCAAGGCAGGACACAAAGTTGGACATGATTGGTCACACCATGTCAACCTGGATCCAATTTGATGGTGCACATGTCTCACGCTGAGCTCCTAAAGTGTAACAATTTGAGTGTATATGATCTGACACAGATTGAACCTGGTTGATCCATGTTCGTCATTGCATAGCTGGTTAGGAGTACGAGTAAGATACCTGACTGAGTTCTGTGAATTGATCTAAAGTAGTCTTTTATAATTGGGATTGTTACTAACTTTTTTCTAATATACCACAGCTGATATATTCATCCATTGCAAAATCTTTGCCTAGATGGTCAGGAGTGAGCTACTTAAAATAGCCTTTTTATACTGTATGTTAGGATTTTACTATAGAACCCTTTTACAGTGTTTTCTTTAAGGGATTTTGCCTCTTTAAGGTGACTTGGCCATGGTCCTCCTTTCAGGGGGCAACCTCATCAATATTGGGAGGATAACATTAGCTACTGCACGCCTGTTTAAAAGCTTTTGTTCATAGCCTGTTCATAGGAGTACGCAAATCTAGAGAAATGCAATACCTGACCTTTCTTTCACATCCCATCACCTCCACATCCAAACAAATACAGACGACATTTGATTTGAATCAAACTTCTCTGCATTCACATTGCAGATCACTTTTGGAAGCAAATTCTGCGCGCACACACATAATAAATCAAGTTCTAACTTGAAACTTATGGTCAGCATTTTGATAGAATCTTTAATTACTCCATTCACAGGTACCCTAAGCGCGAGATCCATAACCTGGCACGGTTCATCTCTGTCATGAAGTTCCGGCCTTTATCTTGGCGCTCGACTCATCCATATGTCTTAGCTGACCGTTTTGAAGATGTCACCCCACCAGACAGAGTACATGGTGATCCAAAGTGTGATCGTAATGTGACTATTTATGGATATCTGCGAGGATGCAACATGAAAAATGGCATCCAGGTTCATGTCATTTGCTGTTGGATTACATTGTAATTGTATAGGTAAATGTCAAGCCTCACTTCTAATATCCTCTAATCTACCAGGTTCATATTGCTGGTGTTGGTGATTACAAACTGAAGAGTGCAAGCTCACTGCCTGATCCATGCCCTCTTCCGTCAGCCGCAAAGAAGCGCGGCCTCCGAGAAAAAGAAAAACTCATTTATGCACCAATGTCAGATATAGGAGAGCTGCTCTATGACAAAGATGCTGTGTATTTTAATATCAATGACCATCAAGTGCAGTTTTCCAAACCAGAGATGGAAGAAGAGGGGAAAGACATAGAACATAAGGAAGGTAGGGCCATAGTAGCTAGGTCTTGTTATGCATAGAATGAATGGTTTAACATTTTGGGTGACCATTGTGAGGTTTAAAAATTGCACTTTTTGTTTTGCTTTTAAATGGAGAGTCTGGGAATTTTCTTGGTTTCATCTGGATCTGTAATTCTGCCATATTTTAACCTTATGGATTTCGTTGAAATGGGACACATCCTATGTCTGGATTTGCTTTTTTATCAGCTGCCTTTTCTAAGCTTGTTTAAAGAACCTTTTGTTGGAATGGATTACTTTGGACTTCACAAGCAGTTGTGATGAAGCCTGTTTCGACTACTCTTGTTCATAATTGTACTGCAGATGTACATGAGGGATCTTGTTGGGATAGCGGGAAGTAAGTAGGAATGAGAAAACAGCTGGTTTGTATTGATTGAATTAACACAATCGGAGAGGGATAGCATACAAAACATGTGTGAGACATGAACAAGTCACTACATAGTACAAACACATGATTTACAGAACTAGGTTTTCTAGACCTTGTGATGAAATGGTAGTGCCATGGCAGGCCAAAAATTTATTGGCCCATTGCGATGATAAGCTGTCGGAGCTGAGCTTAACTGATGTTGGAATTTAAAGACCATCTCTAGTTGGTCCATAAATGACATCGGTGAGTATGCTAAATTGAGCATTGACCTTGAACACTCTCCCATACTGCTGAATTTGATATCGTGCAGCCCAAGCAGTCTCTGCACCATTCAAACTTTCTTCCACCTGATGGCTTTGTGAAATATCAGCAACCTACTGATTTGTGGTGCAAAATATAAGATCCAATTTGTGATGAAAGTCTTTCCCTGATGAAATGAAATTGCTTTGTCCCTGCAAGAGATATACGATTTTTGCCAAACAAACACAGCTTCTGTTGTCACAACACATAGCTGTACTATCATCCTATGGCATTCCAATTTCTCTTTGTAGAAGCCTCAACCATATGGCTTCACATGTTGCCATACTGGCTACCACAGCTCCAAGTAATTGCACTTGAGCCAAGAGAAAATATATAGCTTGTTGTAGAGGCTCTATCAACCGTTGAACCTGCCCAATCTGCAGTAGTAAAACCATGAAAGTCAAGTTTTTGCGTATATAAGCCCAAAGAACCTAGTACCCTTCAGATACCTCAATATCTTTTTGGCTGCTTTCCATCGTGACTTCTTGGGTTCCTGCATAATGCCGTGTCGTGGTCAAGTAAATATGGATGCCCATTGGCCACAAGCTGCTTGTATAGAGTGGCATTAACCAATCTGAGCTATATTGTACCGTCAGCTTGTCACTGCCATCTATGGTAGTCTAAAGAGGTCTGCAATTTCGCATACTAGATCTCTTCGAAATGTTTTTAAAATATTTGACCGTTGACATGATGTTTTTTGCCATATCTCAATCTCCACGCAATAATGCATCAGTCCTAAGTTTGCCATCATAAATGACCTGCAGAAATTAGCATTCATTGCTGCAATGCGTGCACTGTTCTACCTGTTATGAGGATTTTGTTCATATATAAAATAACAAGCACCGTATCATTTCCTTTTGTAAATAATAGAGATTTGGATCAGCAAAGCTTTTCCTAAATCCTCTTTGAAGGAAAATGTGCATCTATCCTTGCATACATTTCTGAACAACGCCTTCAGGTTGTTCCACATATACTTCTTCTTCCAGGTAGCCATTAAAAATTGCTGATTTCACATCTGTTTGGAAGGTAGGCCAGCTCTTCTGTACAGTAATAGAACATACTATTCTAATAGTGCTGATTTTTTCCACAGGTGCAAAGGTCTCTGAATAGTCAATACTTTCAATCTGACTAGAACAATTTGCAACAAACCTTGCCTTATGTTAATTTTCCTTCAGAATCTTTAGCCCATTTTGTGCCTATGGTTGATTTCTGTGTGGTAACTCACGTATCTCCCATGTTTGATTTTCATGATGGAGTCATATTCTGACTCCATGGCATCCTGCCATTCTTGGATCTTGACAACTTACTTAAATGACACAGGCTCTTAGGAGCGTGTCAATTTGCATCCCTCCTACAAGCTGCTTTTGATGGTGTTTTTCCAGAATTTCCTGCATTTCAGAAATCCATGTACTTATGCAGTCCTGAGTTTAGGAATTATTGTCATCCCATACTTGGAATCATTTCTCTCCTAGTTGTGTAAGCTTATTTTTCTGTCCTTCTTGGAGCTATAATCCACTGTGGTGTTTGTTTCATCCTGCCTCAAGGTATAAGCGTGCTTTTAAAGGGTAAGATCGTATTCTTGTTGCATAATTGAACTTATATGCCCAAAGAAGAATGTAAAACCTTCTCACAAGGAAACATCTCAGAGTGAGATTCAACGCAATTTTACTGCAAAGTAGCATAAGCCCCAATTTTTCACAGCAATTTCTCCAATTTACTGCAGAATTTTCAAATTTGACAGTTTCACAGCACTTTACTCTCAATAAGCAGTTCCAACCTGTACATAATTGCAATATACAGCAATACTTGCTGTTTTCTGCCTGGTATGCAACTGAGGCAACTAAATTCGGAAAATTCCAATTGAGTTTTGCACAGCAGTGCATTTCCTTTTATTTAGACCTACAAATGTATCTAGAACAGTTCCAAATTGTTCAAATTTCACGTTTGTGAACTGTAATTTGCATTTTCTATGTGAAATTTGCCAATGTCTGCAATTTCCTTGCAAAATCTGCAAGCACTTTGCAAAGACTGATGCAATTTGTTTTGAATTTCACACGCGTAGGTTTTGCAACAGGTGAGGAAAGAAGAAAGGCTCAGGTTTTTTTTGCAGAGGAGGGAACCAAGCCAACTATATACAAAAACCTCTGGCTGCGCACTCATCCATGAGCTAAGACGGCACTGCAGTTGAGTCCAGACAGTACATTTCACACGGATGAAAATTCGCCAGTAGAATATGCATTTTTTAATCTAAAAAAATCAAGGCTGTTCCAGCCCACGTGTGAAACACGCCTGTTTATGGGGACTTGGTATTGTTCCTTTTTTGTTTATATGACACGACTTGGGATGTTGTGGCAATATAGACCACCCCCTTGGCTTTTCTGTCATAGTATAGAGGTCAAGGATAGAGTTCTTACTCTCCCACCTCTTGTATAATTTGTTCTGAATGGATTAAATTACCACATTAAAAAAAAAAACGCTTGTTCTGGGCTCAATAGACATGAACTCAAGAATTTATGCTAAGATACTATCTTTTTTCTTCATGCTTTAGGCCTTGCAAACACTAGATATCTTTTTATAACTGCTGATCCTCATTGAAGACAGCTGAAGCTACATGATGGAATCCCACTGAAGGGCTATAACTGCAGAGCTGAAGATGAGCTGACTGCCGCGAGGCTTTGGGGCTGCGTCCATGGAAGGATTGGGAGGGAGCTGCTGAGGCTACATGGGGAGCTACTACATCTACAGGGTCTGAGAAGCTGTGGACCCTGTTGCTGGAGCTAAGTTTTGGTAAGCTGGAGGAATTGTTAAAGAGGACCGGTGTGTTTTATAGGAATAGGGCTGCTGACTAGTCGGCTGGCAGGTCAATGCCTACTGTTGACCAGGTCTCACATCGACTAAAAGGTCAACGTGGATTGGAAAAGTCAACCAGGCGTTGAAAGGAGTATGACACAGCCCATGGCATCCCCTTCTATTGAAATTGAAACAGAGGGCAAAGCTGTAAATCCCTATACTTGGATGTTGGAACCTGTGCCTGGTGTCAAGTCATTGCTGTAGGTCAATGCGGACACCATCAAAAGTACCTGGGTTGGATCCTGAACTGTAATGGTGTGGTCTTGCCAACTGACAACTCTTGTGTGGTTAGCAAGTCATGGTGCACCAAGGATGATGTTAGCTAGGCCTAATAGGGCGACAATGAAGGTATGCTTCAGCCTTCTTTGCCATCCCGTGATGTGAAGCTCGACATCTTGGGCTACTAAGCTGGTGCTAACTAGGTGCTGGGTTGTGCCACCGAACCTGACGATTTGTGGGAAGGTGGAGCTCAGCCGCTAGTGTGGTGTCGAGCAAAATCCTCTGAGCTGCCTCTGTAAAAAAGATGGTGACCTTCTTGCCTGCTACTTGTCCATAACACGCAAGAACATCTTTGATGGGTTCTTTTATTGGGGTGCCCTTCTCTTGAGTTTCTGCCACCTGGGAGATAGCATAAATTGCTGCTTAGTGTTGGAACTAGGGGATCTATGGAGACTCAAAGCAAATGAAGCTAGATAATGCCATAAAGATGAACAATGTGAGAATGGCAATTTGAAGCATTAGTATTGAAAATGCGCACAAGTTTTTTTTCTTCTATTTCACGCTTTGGGAGTACATGATGATAAAGCTTCTCATAGTTCCACAATCAACTCCTTGCATCACTCCTTGATTTTCTCCATGAGCCCATGTGGACATCATTGCTTATGTCATCTCTATTCTTTGCAACACACACTCTCTCTCAAACATACATAAATTGCATGCATTCTTGGTGTACACATAAACACATAGGCAAGACCTTGATCCTAACAAACCCCACCTCAGGAGATTGCCTCATATTCTGTCAAAGATAAATCTAGGCTTATGGTTCCCACACCGGTTTTTCTAGTCAAGGATAAATCCAAGGCTCTACTTTCACATGCCAATTATGGGCTGACAAGGTTAGAGACAAAAAAAGGGACTAGGTTACACACACATTACATTCATTTCGAGATTTGTCTTTGGGCAGGGTGCCCAACCAACAAACACAAGAAAACACACAAAAATAACATTCAAAGAAACAAATCTTGGCTTTACAAAGCCCAAGCATCCTCAATAAAATTAGTTGGAAGCTCCTCTTCTTCAACCACATTGACTCTATCTTTCTTTGAAAAGAATCCTTCTCTTTACGGTTGTTTTTGCCACAAGTCTCACATGCCTTTATACAGAAGCAATCTTTTTCAAGATGATTGCTCTTGCCAACACAACATGAGATGCTACCAGTGCTGTTCCTATATGAAAAACTACCAAATATCACCCAAATTTTTCAATGCAAAAGATTTGTCGGGCATATGAACATATTTGATGCCTTACAAATTATTCCGAGCTATTCTCAAATAGCGTTGATCTATGAAATAGTCATGGGCAGAGGCGTGTGAGGAGCAGAGATGGATATTTGGTGTCAAGTTTGAGCAAGAGCAGCATGTGTTCAATAGACCAAGCTCAAACAAAAGATAATTCAGCTACTATAGATGATAGACAAGAAAATGACAAATAGGCAACGACCTATTGAATGCCATCTAGTAGCTGCTGGTGTTGAAGACAAATCTAGGGCAACAGGTGACAGCTTGAGAGGAGGACATCGGCGCAAATGTGCTGTGAATAGGCATGCACCGAGTAGAAGCATGTAGTGGGCACAAATGAAATTCTAGTAGCAAGCCTCCCAACAAGAACTAATGAGCTGAGCAACAATAAATCCATAGTTTTTTCCGCACGTGTATGGTATGGATACTGCAACGTTTGCAAACATTTGAAAAAAAGACGTATGAAATGGCATTTCAAATGGGACCAGAAAAAATGTTGAATGCCCTCGTTTTTGACGATTTTGACTTCGCTTTTCTTCCGCCTTGCCTGTGCGCTGTTCGTGAAGACTAGTAGAATATATCAAATCGTACAATAATCTGAATTTATACGATTGGATATATTCTAGTCTTACCAAGGTATATTATTTTTTATCATATTCCAGCCTGCTTTCCCTTCCTTTCCTATTCTTTGTTGTCAAAGCTTTGGCTCTCAACTTCAAAGCTGCTGTTGAGTCTTTCCTCCCCAATCGCTCATCTTGGCACTTCGTGCCGTGTGCACGCAGCTAAGCACTTTCTTCTTTCTTTCTTATGGATTTTGATGAAGTTTCTTCTTTTCCCCTCCAGGTTGTGGGGATGAGACAGGTGGCAAAGCTGTAGCAAAAGGCTACGCGATAATAAGTGATCAGGCGGCGTAGGCCAGAGATTGTGTTATGCTCTAGCTGAGATAGCATGACCTCGGAAAGATCGGTGGGCATTTTCCCTTAGAAGACCGACTTCTGTAATATTTTATGCGTAAATAAAATGGTCAAGGGAAGTA
This sequence comes from Dipteris shenzhenensis, assembly GCF_047967505.1. Classification (NCBI taxonomy): domain Eukaryota; kingdom Viridiplantae; phylum Streptophyta; class Polypodiopsida; order Gleicheniales; family Dipteridaceae; genus Dipteris; species Dipteris shenzhenensis. Next base: position 15,438,738 of record NC_141597.1, read on the forward strand.
ATTGCCAAGGTCCTAGGTGAGGGTGTATTGGCATCAACTAGGTGGTTCTGAGTGCTAAGGCCTAGGTGCACCTAAATGTGTAATAATGCTAAGGGGCAAATGTTTTAATTGTGCCCCAAGAGAGGGGTAAATGGTGTACCAAGTTAAAGGTCTAAAATGATGACATGTGGCAGAAGGAACCATCTAGGGAACTGAGGGCTTGTGGATATGCATGAAAAGAAATTGAATTACGTATCTTTTGTACATGGGATCCACGAGATAGGCTGGGTGGATATTTGGGATGCCAGCGCTTGTGATTTTGGATTAGCTAGTGAATCAATGAAAAGCTGAAGGATTAGAAAGTGTTCGTAAAATTTGGTATCAGAGCAGGTTAGCGTTTAGGCTGGATGAAGGGAGCGTAGACAAAGGATTACTTCGTGGAAAGAACGTGAGACCAGCGGTCGACGAAAAGCAGAGAGAGAGAGTTAGATAATGATCGTATCAATTGCTTGGTCAAGGTTGTGACGACGAACAGTAGGGCTTGGGAACGGTGGCGCGTGAAAGAGAGGAGTCGCGTATGAAGGAAGCACAGGGCTGGAATTGTTGGCGTATGCAAGTATCCATGGGCTGATGGATAGTTAGCGTGGGCTCTCGGACAAAGCTCTCAGCTTTCTTTTGCAGTGCAACCGATTCGACGATTCAGAGCAAGGACGGAGAATATAGGAACCCCGAAGCGTGTATCGTGAGTCACGCAGAAATGCTTATTTTGAGATTGAGATAGCTAAACAATCTGCTTATAGGCAATCTCTCTCTGTTGGATGATGCTTGGGACGAGCCCCATGCGCCTGATCCCTTGTGAGGTGTTGCGGAAGTTGTGCCTTGCGTGCGGAAATGGGCAGCGTGGAGAATGAATCCACATCCATTGTCGAGCTAAACGTTGGAGGGATGGAACCCATTTTCGCCACATTTTGAATTGGATATGGTCACGCAAATAGCCCGTGAGCGTGGGTACGGCTATGTGCACAGCTCTAGCTGGGGAAACGTATATCTGGCGAGGTTCTTGGAATACGATTACCTGCAGAACAGTAGCTTTCTGATATTCAGTCAATTGCGTGGGTTCAAATAAAATCTACCAAGTCTGAGAGACGGAGGAGTGGCACAGAGTTTCGAGGCTTGCAAAGGCTTTGGCAGAAGAGATAAATTTGAGACATCTGCGTTACGTGGAGCTTCCAGGGAGCATCATTTTTTCCCTTTCTACACAACATTTTAGTTTGCAGTCTATTTATTCTTGTACAGCAGAAGGAAATTCGAAGTGAAAAAAAGAAAAAAACTATTTTCCCTTTTTGAAAGAATGGAGGCAGAGGGACAAGATTCCAGGGTAAAATCCTGGTGAATCTGGAGTGCGATCTACACAAGAAATGTCCCATCACACAACACCTACTCTGGTGGGTAGGATTTCTGTACTAGAAGATGCTTTACAACATATCATGAACCAGCAGCTTCAAGTGAACGCTGGTCAAAATGAAATTAGAGAAATGGTGCAAGCTTTGTCGGCTAGACCATCTAGGAATGATAAGGGCAAAGCTCCAGCAGAGCCAGAGCCCAGTATACACTCATCAGAACGTGCGAAGGTCAAGGTACCTAATATTGCCAACTATAGACCGGAGAAGTACGCTGGTCGGATGACCGAGCGCAGTTCTGATGTGATCGAGGTTTGGTTACACAAGTGGGAAGAAGCCTTCGCCATTTGTGAAATCAGATCTGATCTAAAGAAAATCCGCGAGACCAAGTACCTGTTTATTGAGGTAGCGGATAGGTGGTGGATAAAGCAACAGAAAGATCAGGTTGCCCCTACCACCTGGGAAGGGTTTAGGGCTGAATTTAAGAAATACTTTCTTTCACCTGACGAAGAGTCCCGAGCTTGGGATGCTTATAGAAACCTTCGCCAGAGGAATTTGTCGGTGGCAGAGTACACTGACAAGTTCAGGGAATGTGTTATGAAAATAACAGACCCTCTCCCTATGTCGGTTCAGTTGAAAGACTATATCTATGGACTGAACGACAAGATTAAAATGGAAGTTCGGGCTAAATATGTGACTACATTAGATGAATCTATTGCAGTAGCCTTGAACTATGAGGATGCCAGAGGCAGGCCTAGTGGGTTTGTGCAGGCAGGGAGCATGAATACCCGAGAAAAGGGGGATTTTAGAGGAAATGGACTTCAAAGACAAGTGTCTCGCAGCCAAGTGGCCAAACCAAGCAGGTGAAGCCGGTTGAGGGACCAGCAAAGACAAGTACCACCGTTGGGGTGAAAAGGAAAGTAACTCCAATGGTAGTCCAGGCTTGGTCAAAGTCCTCGTTGACCCCTGAGCAAAAGGAGAAAGCTAGAAAAGAAGGATTGTGCTTCGGCTGCCTTTAGCGACATCAGTGGAAAGATTGTCCACTAAATAAAGACCGTCGCACGGCCAACATGATAATATCTGAATGCGACGCGGAAATGCATGAGAGTCCTAATGCGGAACATATGCAGATGCAATTGGCGGGACCTTCTCAGAGGTTAGTACCCGTGTTGTTAAGTGTGTCTGTTACTAAGTTAGTAAGCGGTGCACCTGATAACATCCTTTCAAAGCCCGCAGCAACGGGGTATACAGTTTTCGATGAGCCCGAGTTGATTAAAATGAAAGGGTAAGTAGCCAATCATGATGTGATTGTGTTGTTTGACTCAGCGTCAACGCACAATGTAATTAACTCGAAGCTTATTAAGAGGCTCAAGTTGAAAACTAGTCCGTCTGACTATGCTTATGCGGTCAGGATGGCGGACGGAAGTTCAACTGAAGTATGGGACCAAAGGGTTACCCAGTTGGAACTTCGAATTCATGACTATGTTGAGAAGCTAGACTTTGAACTGACCAGGCTTGCTCACGCAGATATAGCCTTAGGTATGGCTTGGCATTTTTGGAAAAATCCAGCCATTGATTGGAAAAAGCATATTTACCAGTTCAAGATAAACGGGGTAGAATATGTTTTACGAGGTGAGAAGGATTTACCTGGAGGACCATTGATTTCAGCCATGGAAATTTGGAAGACTCCGAAAGAGTTTCTATGTCTGTGTATAGCATCGGTAGAGTCGATTGATGATGCATCAACTAGCACTGAGGCTACCCAAGATGGGAAAATGGCTGAGTTGGCTAAAGAGATATCGGAGAAGTTCTCTGATTGTTTTAGGGATGAGTTACCTTATGGGCTACCTCTAGAGCGGAATGTTCAACATAAAATTGAGCTTATCCCGGGGGCAGAACCTGTAAATCGACCTCCCTATAGATTAAGCTTTACAGAAGAAGCTGAGGTCTGAAGACAACTGGAAGAATACCTCAAGTTGGGGCAGATTCAACCCAGTTTTTCACCTTTTTCTTCGCCAGTGATATTAAAGAGGAAGAAAGATGATACTTTTCGTCTCTGTATAGATTACAGAGCATTGAATAATATCACTATTAAGCACATGTATCCGATGGCTCGGATCGATGATTTGCTAGATGCATTACATGGAGCCGTAATTTTCAGTAAGATAGATCTTAAGTGTGGCTACCATCAGATCCGTATTAGAGCCGAGGATGTGTATAAAACCGCTTTTAGAAGCAGGCTTGGTCATTATGAGTTTTGGTTAATGCCCTTTGGACTTACCAATGCTCCAGCTACATTGGTCATGCTTATGAACGATTTACTACGTCCGTATATCGAAAAGTTTGTAGTACATTTTATTGATGATATTCTGGTATTCAGTAAAAGTATTATTGAGCATCGTGAACACTTAAGAATAGTGTTCAGTACTTTGAGAAAAGCCAGTCTTTATGTAAATAAGAAGAAAACTATACTATGTATGGTTAGACTTGAATACTTAGGATTCATAATAACTCCAGAGGGGGTAGAAATGGATCCAAAGAAAGTGGTTGCGATACTGACTTGGCCTTCCTTCTTGGGATTTGTCCAATTTTATTGATCATTCTTGGGATTTGTCCAATTTTATCGAAGGCATATCAAAGGATATTCTGAAATAGTATCGCCATTAACTGATCTGACCTCAGATAAAGTACCTTTTATATGGGGACAGAATCAACAGGAAAGTTTTAACACCTTAAAACAAGCTGTGGTCACAGGACCGGTGTTAAAAATAGTTGATCCCCAGAAACCATTGTTCTTGGAAACCGATGCAAGTTGCATTGCGGTAGGAGCAGTTCTCCTCCAAGAGGGAAGGCCAGTAGCCTTTGAAAGCAAGAAGCTTTTTTCCTCTCAACGGAATTGGCCAACTCATGAATTAGAGTTGTATGCTGTTGTCCATGCTTTGAAAACATGGCGACATGTTGATCATGATACTCTGAAACATTTTTGTAAACAACCTGACTTGAGAGGCCGCCAAGCTAGGTGGGCAGAACTCATGCAGGAGTTTAATTTGACGATTCGGTACCGAAGAGAAAAAGATAATAAAGTTGCTGATGCGTTGTCACGCATTATGCATAACATGAGTTTCACGGTATTAGAGAGTGCTCTAATGGCCGAGATTAGAGAAACTCAAAAGGTGGACGAGTTTGTCGAGAGTCTATGGCCTAAGGCTCATGTGTTAAAACCCGGTGAAAACGAATCAGCCTGCCAGGTGCACCTGATCACCATCCATCGACCGTGAGGGTCATTGTAAGCAACCGTGGGCTGTATATCATGTTTTACCAGCATGCAAACCCCCAAAAAGTGCATTGTACCAGCATAAAAAATATCATAACCAGCATAGTGGCCTTGCTGGCCAGCCAAGAATGGCCAGCCAAGAAGTGTTGGTTGTGTTCCTGTAAAGAGATCACATCGGGATGCATTCTATGTACATAATGCCAGAAAAGTCTCCACTCATTGACATTGCAAAGACCCTGAACATTGTATGTGATGCAAGTAATTGAAGTAGACATAGAAGATATTTACAATCAAACCAAAAAGCAGAGTAAAGTATAAGCTGTCAGGCCTCAGCCATGACATCAACATCCACCTGGGCTCCTGGATCATTAGCTCTATGATCCTCATCATTGTCACATACAGGAATGCCTCTTTTTAACACATCAACCCACAGTTGAGAAGCAAGGCTATCAGCGGGGGTAGAGGTCTGACCAGGGGTAGAAGTTGAAGCATCCCAATGGCGAGACTGTAATGGACGTGGTTTAAGAGCGAATACTTTTTTGGGTTGCTGCCAGACAGCCTGGGGAGAGGCATGAGATTCTGAAATTTTGCCCTTCCCCTTATCCTTTTGCTTAGCTGAAACCTGAACCACATTTTCTTTGGAAGGGACATATTTGGGAGCCACATCACCCAGTTTGGTAGGCATTGCCTTAGACCCTGGGGCATAAGTTGGGGCGGGAGTATTTTCTGGAGCAATAGCTGTGGGTGGGAGCTGATGCAGGACTGCAGGACACTGTGAGGCTAAGTGGCCAAACTTATGGCATGTGAAACAAGCACCTGCAAAAACTCCCCATTTCAAATCAAAATATTTTTCACCAAGGGGAACATCCTCCACTTCTACCGCATTGGAAGGAGGGGTTGGGTGATCTGTATCCCAAAGAATACAAAAGCGATTGCGATTACCCGAAGGACGTGGAGGGCATACAACTTGCCCCAAAGTGGCTGCCAAACTTGGTAACTCAGGCCTCATATAGTCCGGAAAATCCACTACCTCAACCCATACGGGGCAGTGATGTCGAATGAGGCTGTGGTAATCCTTGTTTGGCGACCATGGCATGACATGCACCATTTGTCTGCCATAGAATAAGGGCGACATCTCCAATATCTGCTGACGATATGAGGCATCCAAAAAGTGCACTTCATAAAAACCCCTAGAAGCAAAGTATACTCCTTCAACAAAGCAGCCTCCCAACAATGCCTGAACCCACTGGGCCACATCATTTGCTGAAGGTAACTTTCCTGGGAAAAAAATGATAACTGCTTGCTGAGAGAACTTTCGAAGAGGAGCAACCAATGAAGGCAGCTTCAACTTGTATTTGATGGCTGGGGGAGGTTTGGCCCACTCCTTCCGGCTGTGATGAAATTCATCTTTAAGCATGTCAAAAACATAGTGAGCGTCTACAGAATCTGCAACAGAGACATCAACTTGCTGTCTTTTGGAGTCCCGGGTCGACTCCTTGCGAGAGTAACTTTTGAACTGGTCCTCCATGAAGAGAAACAAGGCGGGATAGATGAAGTGGCAGAATCAAAGCAAAATTGTACGGACAAGGAGCAGGCTGAAAGTACGAGCTGTACGGAATGTGCAAATCGTATAGATGTATGGAAGAAAGTCTAAAGGGGTTGAGTCGTACGAAAGGAGACAGAGAGCGCAGAGGCTGTACGGAATGCAAAGATGGAAGAGGCGGCTGACGCAAAAAGACAAGGCAGGCTGTACGGAAAAGGACGGAGGGTACGGCTATACAGCGGAGATGCAGGTCGAAGGATGGGCAGATGTGGCGAAGCTGCGCAGGGAAGAGGCGACCTGTCTGTACAGCGTCCGTACAGATGTACGGCGTCCGTACAGTTGTACGGACAGAGCGTGGGGCTGAACAGAGGCCTGACGTGAACCTGTACGGAGGCTTGGGGAGGCTGAGCAGCAATGCTCACGACCACACACACACACTCAATCTTTGTAGACACACACACACACACACACACACACACACACACACACGTGGAATGAGAGAGAGAGAGCAAGAGGATCACACCAGGAGAAAGAGATAGAACAGCCAGCTATGAGCGTAGAGAAGAGGCGTGTACAAGCACCGTACGATCAGTTAAGCGTGAAGCAGCCCAAACGATCAGCCAAGGCCTTAAAGGGCGTGCCAGAATCTCTGTACTGCAAGGGAAAAACCATCTGTACAACAACCTACGTCTTGGTTTGGTTTCAAGATCCCGATCAGCCAGGAAATTCGTCTGTACAGCATGGGAATTGCTCCGTACAGCAGCCTGGATGATCCGTACGGCCTGTATGGAAAACCGTACAACAGTGGTGAAATAAAAATGGATTGAGTGCAGCCTTGAATGTGTGAAAAATCGCCGTATGAGATTGGTTCAGGGGAGGTGTGGAGATGTCAGAGGAGGAGATCAGAGATAGACACGGGCCACTTGGACAGATTGCTGCCACCAGATTACTGATCATGAGAGCTATTCCTCAGGAGTGGAGGGATATGCTTACAGATCCAGCCTATGTTCATCCCATCTCTACTTGGTCAGGTTGTTTTAGTGAGGCTGGGCTATGCATTGGAGCTCGTTTAGGACTGGCATGGTTTACTTATTGAGTCGGACTCCTCTCACAGATTGTATCCCACTCAGCCCCTGGATCGACAAGAGCTCCTTTGGCTGAGGGTCAGGGTCATTGGTTGCCTGGGTAAGGAATGGGCCATAGATCCTTCCAGGTTGACCATTGCAGAGGATCCTAGATGGTGACTTTGGATTTTTCAAGGTCGACCTCTGGTGGAGCTCGATTGGGACCCAGGTGAGTGGACGTGGCCTGCTCCGGTGGCAGGCGGCCGTCCTCTTCCCTTTTTCCAGTACTCGACAAGGGCAGGTTACAGGCTTCAGCAGAGAGACTATCATCACCGACCATCAGCCTCACAGCATTGGCACGCACAGGGACTTACTGCAGAGCTCTTGCTGAGCTACTGGACTCACTTTTGGGGCATCAGTAGAGCCAGGAAAGTATCCTATTTTCTTTGGCTCACTATACATAGGGGTATACCTGTGGGTACTTGGCTTCAGCAGATGGGTAGACCCTCCTTGTGTATGCGTTGTCAGCTTGCAGAGGAATCTAGTAAGCATTGTTTATGGAGCTGCCCCAGCTCTAGAGTGGTATGGACATGTATTTTCAGGTTGTTCTCATATGTTACATCCAAGCCTTTCTGATGACATGGGGTGCTGCCCTTTGGGGGAGAGGATCTGGAGCCTTTGCTCTCTTTGAGTCAGAGTCAGGAGACCACGGTTTCTTCATGCAGCGTCGCCAGAGACGGGGTCCCACAGATGTCAGCATCATGGAGCCGCAGGATTTACTTTTGGTACCTGTACCTGCTCAGGATTTCATGCCTACTTCACCTGCAGGGTCAGCTTGGGAGGTGATTTTCAGCATTACTCTATGGCGGATATGGTGTTCGTGATGTTCTTTTGTCCTTGGGGGCCATTTATGCACGGAGGCTGACACTCTCGCTTCCATTTGAGCGGAGATTATCTTCACTCTCAGGAGTCAGTGGGAGCGGTGTACAGGCACCTCTTTGGCAGCTCGTGGGAGACTTCTATCATTCATGAGGACATGGGACTGCTCATTATTTTTTCATTTGACTCCTTTTGGGATGTCGTGGCATTTTAGACCACCACCATGGCTTTTTTGCCACATTGTTGAGGCTACGGATAGACTACTTTCTCTCCCACCTGTTGTAGGATTCGTTTTGAATGGAATATATCACTTTTCTCTTTAAAAAAAAAAAAATCGCCGTATGAACTAGGAGAAAATCGTACGTACGCTAATTCACCAAGGTGCAAACAAGGTCTAAGGATAGAGAGAGAAAAACAAGGTAAAGAGAGAAAGATCACACTTGCCATCACATGCACACTTGGGACTATCACGTGGCTCATTAAAGCCCCTAACCCTCCTACCAATGACACACTTTGGGTTCCCTTGGGCCCAACTTTATGACCTCTCTAACCTTGCATTGTCCCTAGCATTTGGGCCTAGTGGGTGCACCTAGGAACTAGTGGGTGCACCTTAGGGGTTTTTCAATATCCACGGGTTGATATGCAGTGATGGGAGTGATGTGCCCTCCATTGACGGCAACCCAAGGGGCCGATTGGCTAGAGTCGGAAAAGCTGCTTCAAAAAAACCCGACAATCACAATCCTGGTACTTATTAAGTTTTTCATTTGCTTAACTTCTTGAGTGGTATTTGTTGGGAAGTGGAAGAGAAAAGATGCATCATGGCAAGTGGGAGTGAGAACACAAATGAGCCAAAGAGTGTGTGTTCATTTGAGAGGGAAGCCTCTCTTTAATAGAATGAGAGAGAGGGTGGCCTAAATCATAGGCACCTCTCCTACATCAAAGGAGATAACTCCTACATCATAGGCACCTTCCCAAGTGGGGGCCTTGCACTACATCACCACCTGTGTCATGGTCCATAGCACTAAGTGTGCTTCTCTACATGCACACATAATCATATAATTGCTACTAGAGCAAGCCCTTGATCACACATATCCGAACATATCCCCTCTCAAGGGTTTGCCTCATGCTATGTCAAGGATACATCTAGTCACATAGTTTCACATGCCATCTCATGGTGGTCAAGCATAAAACTATGGCTAGGATCTCATGCTAGCAAAGGTGCCCAATGGTTAAGGTTTACAAATGGGATACCCCCCCCCCCCCCCCCAAATGGTTATCTTCCTTGCATGTACAAGGATTCATCTTAGGCCTTTGTGTGGGCCTAGTTTCTCATGTCTGCAAGAGGTACCAATCTTTTTCAATGTTTGCCTGCTTTGTACTTGCCCTTTGATGAGAACTTCACTGTAAGTGCTTGAGTTTGATCTTCTACCTTCCTTGAAGCCTTCTTTTTCTCTTCTTCTTGTAGAGCACTGATGATGCTCTCTAGTGTTGGTTGGGGAAGATTCTTCAAAGTAGCTACAACATAGTTAAAATCCTGAGGCATACTCTTCAAGAGCACAACCATTGCATCATCTTCATTGACTGGAGAGTTGATTGAGGCCAATTGTGTCATAAGACTCCTCATAGTGTTGACATGAGCTGCAATAGTGTCTCCATCCATCTTAAGTTCAAAGAACTTAATTTCAGATTCAACTTAGAAGTATGAGAGCTACCACCAAATAACACATCTAATTTATGCCAAGTCTCAAAATGAGATTCCTAATCTGAAATATGATGCACATAATCATCTCCCAAACCTAATGCAATGATTGCATAGGCTTTCTCTAACCTTTTAGCATTTGCTGGTGTTGTTGAAGTAGAGTCACTTGCCCTCCCTTTTCCTTTGGTGGTGGAGGATTTACCCTCTTGTGATGACCGATTCCTTGATTTGACTAAATCCCACAAATTCTCCTTCATAAGCACAAATTTAATTTTCATTTGCGTAGTATGGAAGCCTTGGCCATTGAATTCGTCTATCTTAAAGGTAGCCATGAGAGGGTCTTACCGTTATGTCTAGGTAGTGTCTGCTCTCTTACAAAGGGCTATAAATCTCAACCATTCAAGTGCATATTGCAAGCCCTAAAATTAGAGAATCCTTGTCTTTTTGCATCAAAATAATAATATGGCTTATATGGCTTTTTCTTCACAAGCTTTGTCACCTTTCTATTGACATATCTAGGTGCTTGTTTCTTCTCTTTTGCTTTCACATATGAAGCATTGGACGAGGAACAAGAGCTAGGATTTCTGAATAAGCATTACTAATTGAAAGTTTTACTGACAATAAATCATCCTCAACACCCACATGAACTGAATTTTAACATCAAATGTCAAAAACTGCCAAACTGACTTGCAAAATGCTAGAGCGAATTGGAGGGCTGAATTCAAACACTCTGAAGCATAACTGAGAGGACTTTTAATGCGCAATTGAAGGTTTTATACCAGGGATTTTCCACCAACAAGGATAGGTAAAATTGGGCGCAATATCACTTGTGAGAGTTGCGCCAAGTCCGACTGTTCTTTCTACGATTTCTCCTCATTCCAGCAAGCATTTGAGCTCAGATTTGAACACAAGATAGCTTTTGGTCTCGCCCACCACTGGCTAGAAGGAATTGGCAAATGGTTGAGGCTTTCATCAAAATTTTGCGACACATCGGCGGGTGAAGAAACTGTCGGCACGAGCTACAGAGGCGTGGATTCTCCAATTCCACCAGGTTAGAGTGTCGCTCCAGGACAAAGATCCTTCAGCTCAGAGGGCTCAGCAAATGGCGCAACAGTGAAGGAGAACTGAGCTCTGCAAGCTTTGGAGAAAAAGGGGGCAAAATGAGAAAGAAGGTGGAGGGTGGAGAAGAAGGTGATGAGGTGGCATTTTGGAGCTATAATAGGCTAGAGGCTCAAAGTGGCTCTGATAGCACATGTTGGGAAGTGGAAGAGAAAAGATGCATCATGGCAATAGGGAGTGAGAACTCAAATGAGCCAAAGAGTGTGTGTTCTATTGATTTGAAAGGGAAGCCTTTCTTTTATAGAATGAGAGAGAGGGTGGCCTAAAGCATGAGATTTTGGATGTCTAGTCATGAGTTGCAGTTTTAGGATTTTGGATGTACACGTCTTCACTTGCAATTTGAGGATTTTTTGTTTCTTTTTTGGGGGGTGGGATGGCGTGTTAATGAAGATAGTAGGATTTCTAGTAGGTTGGGTGCATAACTTTGTGATAGCATTGTGAAAGGGCACATTTCAATGCTATTTCATGTCTTGTTGGGTTGGGATGTGCGTTGCTATGTATGCCATAGCCCTCATTTTTGGTTTTTTTGGGCATTTTGTTACACAACACTCTCTTGTTCTGCAACTACATGCTTACGTTCTCTAGCGTCCCTCTTCCCCTTTGCCTTTTGTGGAGCACCCACACATGCACACTTACACAGCGTGCACACTGAAAAAACAAACGAAAAACAAAGAGCAGAAAAATGGTTTGGTACCACGGTCATTTGTCTTGTTTGACTTGCCGTTATTACGCTTCAGTTTTCCCGTTACAAGCTTGATGCTGGGATGCTTCTTTTCCTTGCCTCAAATGATTATCACAATGCTTAGACAATGAGTTGGTTTTGTGTGACAAATTTTCATCTATGTGCAGAGGGAGGAAATGCTGATGTGGGAGAGGTTTTGGTGAAAACACTTCAAAAGGCCAAGTATTCTATAGATGAAAAACTTGATCAAAGTTTTATTCAGCTTTTTAAAGGAGCTTTCCCTATCAAACCTGAATCTGAAAAGGCAGATCGTGGTGAAAATCATGGGGCTCAGCTTAGTGAGGAAGGCAGTGGGAGTGATGAAGAGGACACAAGGCAGCCTAGCCACGGAGTCAATGGTGTATCTAATGAAGTAACTGAAGTAAGAGAACTCAGGAATGGGAGAATGAGGAGAAAAGTCTTTTTTCACGAGGATCAAGACAGCAAGGTGCTCACAAAATTTGATGATACTTAAAAATTTTTTGGTTTGCTTTCCTATTCTTTGTCAGCACTTGAAAACTATTCTTTCTATCGCACATGGTCAAATTCCAGACAGCCTTTTATATGGATGTGGCGAAAGAAAATCTTTCAGCAATATAGTCTTCTGTATAAGCATGCTTCTAGTCCTTTTATCTTTTTCTGTAATGCATATTTCGTCTTGAGCAAAGGCAAGGCTTGTCTAGGCAATGTGTAATTAAATGATCAATATTAGAATTCTACTCTCTAATCTCATCAAACACAAAGAGCTGCTATCAAAGTTTTTTTAGCTCACTTGAAAAATTGCAGTACTCTAGAAATCTTTGAAGCATGGGAGTGCCAATATAGGTGCTGCCGCCCTATTGTGAGGTATCTTCAAATACGATTCGCAGTGTCATTACTTGCCCCCTCTTATTAAAGCGTGACAGCACTTTTCCAATGTTCAGAATTGCGTAGTATGAGGAATATTCAAATGCAACCAGCTAACTTGTATTGCCACCTCTTCTCAAATTCGGTGACAATAAAGAAAATTCCTCAGACGGCATGCTGAGAGAACTTAGGTGCTTTATTCCTGGCTTCTCTAAAGTTGTTCATGCATCTGTTTCTTTACTAGTTTTGTGTATATGTCATATGCAATGGATCCAGCTGGTAAACCTGCATTAGATACCTCTGTGGACTGTTTGAGGTGTTTTCTGTTGCTCAGCAATCACTTATGGTTGATGCTAAGGTTGATAACAAGCTTAAATGGTAAGATGTCCATGTATCCACAAATGCATGCAAAAATTATCTGTACAGAATACATATACTGCAAAAGCCTTGGAGTTTCTAACATTGTGCAATTGACGGGTATGCCCATAGGGTGTTGGAATCTTAAAGTAGTAATGAGTCTACATATCTCCCATGGAGGAAATGCTATGGCATCAGGGAAAAGGTTGGAGGGATAGTGTGGCACCAAAAGTTCAATCATTGCTACAGTTTTAATGTGTTGAAATCTGAGTGTACATACCTCCAGACTATTAATGAAGAAAACGCCATGGAGTCCAGGAAAAGGTTTGGGGGATAATGCGGTTTCTAAAGACCTTAATAAACTTTCTTTATTTCTTCTTTCTCAATCTCTTACTTTCACTCTATCCTCCCTTCCTTTCCCCTATCTTTCGTTCCTTCTATTAGCTCCCCCCCTTCTCTATATCTCTATAGCCCCCTATTCTACATAGGTATTAGAGCACTTTTTCAGCTCTTCTACCTCTTACATTTCAGACAAACTCAATTCATTTCCACACACATCCTTATATGGGTAGACAAACTTTTGACTACTCGCTTGAGCATATTGCTTAGTCAAGAAGCAACGTAAGTTCACAGTCAAACATAGTGTCATGAACCAAATCAAAGAGGTATCGTTTTTCAAGTGTTTGTTGTTTAATATAAATTCATTACTTTTATTTTTTTCTTATTAAGTCAGATGTGTGTTTGTGAGGTTGGAGACTGAATGTCCACCCTAGTTATAACTTGTGGGGTGAAGTCTCTGGAGTTGGTTAACTGAGGTCCAACCCAAGAACCATAAGATCTAGAGTTGGTTAAATGAGGTCCAACTGAGGAGCCATCAGGGTTATTGATTTGTTTCGGTGAAGGTGGCATCAAACATATTGAGATAGGACTTGAGATGCAATCAAGAGGATTGCAAGGTGCCACTAGTAACACACCTCTGCCTATATGTCTCTTTGAGCACTAAAACATAGAGGTCATTAGATAGCTTAACTTGGTGTAAAGGCTTTTGGGGTATGTACCAGTGCCTTGGAATTGACGGATCAAAACAGTACAATCCATAAGGGTGCAAGGCTCAATGTTATAGGTCCTCATAGGAGCAACCTTGGCAAGTCTGTGTACCGTTTTGCATATTGAATGATGTGTTTATCTACACCCATGTGTTAACGCTAGGCCATGCTTGTACAAAAGGGGTGCAAAATATCTAAACCTGATCCATTTTGATAGCTTTGCATTTATAGGTCCTCGCAGTGATTTTTCATTTTAATCAAATTTGATGCAATATGCAGTTTACTATTCCAGAGTGATAAAGACATGATCCATAGTACACCTTGGGCAGAGAGATCCAGGGGTGCCCAAGGAAGGTTGCCGAATTGATCCTTGAAAGAAGAAATTAATTTGACAAAGGAGGGGCATAATGCTTCACAAGAATATCAATTTTCAAGGAAAGAAGGCACCATTAGGAATCTCTTAAAGAATACTATGTTACAGATTATTGACAGAGATTGGTCTCCTAACTTACTATTTTTAGTCATTGACCAATAGATGGATTGGCTAGGTATTTGTGCACTAACCAGCTTTCCGAGGAGCAAATGAAGAGGCATTGGAGCTGTTTGTAGCTTGGGTGATGCATCAAAGCTCAACTGCAGTTTAAATTGCACCCATATTTTTTTAGCACTTTGAATTCAAGTTGGAGATTTTTGAACTTAAAGCCATGTCAAAGAGCCCGAGAAGGTGAACATTTCATTCCACAGGAGCATTGGAAGATGCGATTTCAAAAAGGCACGCGACCCGGGTCCCTATGAAGCACTTAACATGGAAATGATGTGGCATTGCAGTTTCTTGACCCTTCCCAAAAAGTGCTTGTTGGATGGCTATCAAACCTGGGATGTAGTGTAGGAGTTCATCATATGCTGCAAATAATGAAGATTCTAGGTTGAGCTTCCACAAGGAGCTGAGAGAAACTATGGTTAGAGTTCTCACTCTGGTGTTACCATTAAGCTCGATGCGATAGGGAGAGTTGATAGACGATAACTTTATATTACATTCTTTCATTGTTTTTTCACTCGTGACATTTAGGGATGCACCACCATAGTCACATGCATCTGGGACAAGTGGTTGAGGCATACCTACACTCACCTCCTTACGTCTCCTACAAAAGACCTGCTAGCCAGTAGCAACAGGTCCCCGTGCTGAAGACAATGTCTCTTCTTCTTGTGAGATAACTGCTTACACATTGTTCTGAAAATCTTCCGCTTCACCAGCTTATCTGCACGCTGCCCACACATTCTACCTATTCTGCTTCCTGTTCAGTCAGCCTATGCTAAATCCTTTTCTGCCCTCTTTTAAGATTCAGTCTAGGCCATTCTTCCCTATTGGAACAGTCAGCCTATGCTAAATCCTTTGAATCTACAACGAACTGCAAATAATCTCTGCTGAAGCAAAGCATCTACAACCAGTACCTTCGTCCATGAGTCTTGCAGATGGAGGGGACGGGAGAGGTTGGTATGCACAGACACGCAGGTGGTTCAAGAGATTGGGACTCCACATGGATAACACTCCATCTATCCCACTTGGGTACCATGAGAACCTGGTTATTCAAAAAGTTCTCTTACAACTACACAACACATTCAGGACCTGGTTGGAGTCGAGAGAGCTTCCAGTGAAGCTCAGCTTCTACAGAGATCACTGCCTTCACATATTTGAGGAGGGCTTTGTTGTCCGGCTAGAGTATAATCAGATTCACTTACAATACTCATTGCGGATATCATTGGGCCAGTTTCGAGTATCATCACACTGACTCTGTATCGAGAGTAGACAAGCTGAGGGGATACCTAGGGAGAGCCGCCTATGTATGCGCAATCGGCAGGAGATTGAGTCAGAGGAGCTCTTGGCACTCAGATGCCCCGTGTACTACGAGATCTGTGGTCACTATCGTTGTCTCTTTAGAGACGGCTTTTGGGCCCCTCTCTCTAGACTCCTTTCATATCCAGACCAGCGATGCTTCGCTGCTTTCATTCATGAGGTGGTTTGGCATAGAGAGCACTTAGGATTCAGAGACAGGCCTCAGATATACCGCCCGACTCTTCTCAAAGTAGGATCACGGAGTTCTTCCAGTCAGTACGAACCACACAATCATTGATGCAGACGGTAATAGGGATCCGGAGCCTGATGCACGACATACTTGGCAGTGGACGAACATGCAGATCACACTGTGTGGCCTCCCATCCTTGTTCTGACTTGGAACACGACCCACGGGTGTTCTAGTAGCGTTGGTTAGGCACATAGTCATTGCCAAGAGATCGAGACTGACAATGCCCACAGATAGTTGTCAGCGCTCCATCACTGGCTATGCTTCAACACGACCCCACCCCCCCCTCACGAGCACCCCTTGACATTTACACCCTATGAGGCCTCATTGTACTGGCCAGAGCCGACATGCCCTAGTGGTGTGGATTGATCGACGTGATGATGAGGATGACGATGATGTCACTACTGATGATATGACTATGTACTACTTAGGACTTAGCTTTCAGCATGGGTGATGACGATCATTTAGTAGCTCCATCCTTTGTGCTTGTTGTATTAGGTTTTCTACTGATCTCATAGACCCATAAGTCTTCTGTAGACTATAATAAACTTTCTTTCTACTACATATTCAGTTCGGAGAGCCTCTCCAACAACTCCCTTCATTTGACTAAAATGTCCTCATACTTGTCGCCTGCCATATAATCTATCAAAGCTATCCTTCGAAGTAGATGAAGAACTGGTTGTTGCAGTGTGATAGACCAACCTAACTCTCATTCTCCTAGGCCCTAGTTGGGCAAGGGTGATTGACCAGATGTCATTCTCTTTCCTCAATCTATGCCTTTGATAGGCAAGATTGAGACTCCTAAATTTCAATACAACAAGAACAATGCTTAATAGAACTCTATATTAAAGCTCTTTTAAAAAACTAAGTCAATTGGAAATGATAAAGGTTGGTCATATCTATATGGGCATGGCTCATTTTGAATAAAGCTACCTATGGGCGGGGGTTTCCCTCCTTGGCTCATCAATCTGTGTCTTCGCCTTGTCTGGCAATTATATACTACAAAAGGGACTGAAAGAATTGATAGTCAACGTACATCACCAACACCAGGCATTCTCACATAGTTGATACTTCATGTCCATTGCTTACCTCTAGTAGGAAATACATAGCGGCCGCTCACTTCTCTCCACATTCTGTTTTTGACCTATGTGCAAGTCATTATTGTAGATGTTGTCGCTTTACTAGTGTGAAGGCATAGCTTGACAATCAAATAAAATTGGAGTAGATTTGGTGCAAATAAAAGAAATGGGCTTTGCCATTTCTAAATTCCAGATCATCGTTTGTAGAAGAAGGCTAAAGCACATGAGCTGTCGAGAGCAAACGACAACCGCTCCAGTCCTACCTTGCCTATGGCCTTCTTAACTTTCGGCAAGCTAGGCCTCTTTTGAGGCCAATCCATCTTGTTACGTAGTTGTCAGCTCGTCCTTGGAGGCACCTTGGGAGTTCATGTTACTCATTTTCTACGTCTTTGGTGGGGTAGATTTTGCATATTCTTCCCTCTCTTGGGACCTTGGGTTTATTAAAGCCTTTGAGAGACCTAAGGGTCTATGATACTTTAAAAACTAGATACAATAAGCTGAATGGGTGGAGCCTCTAAGGGGGGATGTGCACCCAAGAAAAATACAACATAAACGTAAACATAAACACTAGTGCAAAGTGTTTGAGCCGATGGAGAGGATGGGAACTGTGTTGTGGTGTCAATTTGGTGGGCTTTTGTGTGTTGTCTCAGGAACCAAGTCTATGTGGTGGCTCGATCTGTGATAAGAATGGATAAGAGGATCTCGACCTGTGGTAGAGTGCTGATGTCGATCAGTATGCGTGGTCGGCTCTAGTCTCCTAGCTATGGCCCTGCATGAAACAAGTGCCCTACACCGGTTGGATGTGCGTCTGGTTTGGTGAACATGGAGGAAAGATCCCTAAGCCTGATCTATTGCATCGGCACACTGACAGCTCTGTCGTATCTCTCGCTCCTGTCCTCAACGACAATCTTCCTGGGGCGTTCTGGTCCATGCTATCTGACTGGAAATGCTATACTGAAATGGGGGACAATTTTTTCATATGGAGTCCCAGATTCTCAAACCATCTGCACCTTTGATCACCCTCAGCTTGCTAATGTCATGGATGCGGATAATGTAAACCATGGTAACCTGCATTGGCCCGAGGTCGAGGAGCCATAATCCTTGACTCGGTGAAGATATGTGATCCC
This sequence comes from Dipteris shenzhenensis, assembly GCF_047967505.1. Classification (NCBI taxonomy): domain Eukaryota; kingdom Viridiplantae; phylum Streptophyta; class Polypodiopsida; order Gleicheniales; family Dipteridaceae; genus Dipteris; species Dipteris shenzhenensis. The sequence goes on from NC_141597.1 coordinate 15,456,952, forward strand.
TTGGAATGCTGCGTCAAGGTTTGTTAACGTTTGTGAAAGAAAGAAAGAGAGTTTTAATAACATCTGGGAAAGGGAAAAAAAGCCTATGAGACCAAGGAGCGAAAATCCATCATGAGAAATACACGGGGGGAACTAGAAGTGTCTAGCACACCTCAAAGAAAAAACTACCAATGAATTGATACATGAAAGCCCAGAGTGAATAGCACGAACTCAAAGAGAGCCCTTTATAATTCGGGAGTAAATCCTATCATGTCATGTCATGGTGTGTCTAGTGTCTAATGTGATCTGGTGTCTATGTGGGCTCGACTAGGGTCCCATTGAAAGGTCGTATGTCTTTGAAACATCTTAGAGATCTGTTGCTTGTGAACTTGACTCCTCTTTGTAGGGCCTACTTGGGGATGACGTGATGTAGCTCAACGTCCAGAGGTTGCTATGATGATACCCCCAACAGGTTGGGTGCTCGTGGGGCATGTATCCATCTTGCTAACCTCACGTGTGTGAAAGTCAGGGTCGTAATCGCAATGTCTCCCGAACACTCTTCATGTGAAGAAGTCTGTGATCTCTTGCTGTTTGGGGCCATATGGCATAGTATGTCTCATGAACTTGGACTAAGTCGAGTGACCTCGTGTACAAAGAGTGTAGCACACTGTTGATCTGGATACTCAATGACTGGACTCATGTCAGTAATGAAAAGGCAATGATACCTCCCTCGGAGTCTCATAGTATTGCAGACATCGCATCAAGGCATGCTCCTCGGACTCCACCTCTTGTGTGTTGCAAAGTGTGCATAGCCTTAGATCTCTACAATGTCATGTGGTTGCAATCTTATGTCTTGCCTCGATCTAATTTGGCCCATGGTGGTCTGTATTGCATGAGAGAGGTGGATTTGCGAGTATCTTGGTGCTTGGATAAAGTCGGCTTGCTGATATTGTGATGAATTCTTTCTATCTTAAGTGGTGTGTTGCTGTATTAGCTAGATTGTCCAAGCACCTTTTTTGCTAAGGTGCTTGTTTGGATTAGCCTTCTCCTTTAGTGCCAGCCTTTATGGATGGATGCTCAAGTATATGTGGGTGAGTGTGGATTTGTATGTGTGAGAGCATATGTTTATACTATGGTCTACACCCACGGTGGGAGGGCTGAAGGGAGGCGGGGGGGCTGGGAGGAAGAGAGAGAGAGAGGTGGGGGGGGGAGGGAGGGATTTGACTTAACTTCATCAATGTGTTGCTTTGATTTGAACAGGAAAGAAATGGTGGAAGTGAGAGCAGTGATGTTGAAAGTATGGATGATGGACTGAGTTCTGAAAACAGTGAGGGGAGTGACGGAGATGTAGGGCTCCTGGATAGTGGGGACAGTGGCAACAGTGACAGTGATAGTGGTAATGATGGTGATGGTGAGGGTAAACCTTCAGATGAAAAAATTCCAGGGGAGAGAGAGTTTACACATGGGGACTTTGAGAATGCCCACATCGCAGACAACAGTAGAAATGGAAGCCAGAGGGTAGATAGTAACGTGCGCACAGTATCAGATAGATTGAAGTTTACAAAGGAAGACCTTGAAAACATGTCAGAGGTGCAAGATAAATTCTCTGGAGACGATACTTTGGATGCACAAGGTGGTATTGGAAACCTTTTTACAATCATGCATACTGATATCCCAACTAGAGCATGCTCATAGTAGACTGACACTCCCTTCCCTGTTTTGTTTTTGGGTTGTGCCTATGCAAGGTATTGGAAATGCTACAAAGTGGAAAGAAGATATTGTTGCCCGTGCTGCTGCTAAGCAGACTATGACTTTAATGCAGCTGGTTTATGGTCAGTCGGATGCACCAGCTTCTAATAATATTGGTTCATATATGGAGAGTAATTCTGAAAGTGATGAGGAGGAATTGTTCAAAGTGAAAAAGAAACATTCTGAGGTACATTTTACATTTATCAAAGAGACAGCTTAATTATATGTATGAACAGTGACTTTGCAAGGATTGCTTATTTGCAAAACTGACAATTGATGGTCTGCTTTAGGATCCAAAAGAGAAAACTTGGCATATTTCGGACCTGGATGCAGAGGATTGTGTGAGGCTTCAAGTGACTCCTGATGAGTTGAGTATCTGGGATGATCCAAGTATGGTTGAAAGCATACGGGATAGATTTGTTACTGGGGATTGGTCAGCTGCTGCTCGGCGAAATGAAGCTCCTCAGGACATTGATGAGGATGATTCAGCCTCTGGGGAATTTGAAGATCTGGAGACTGGTGAAAAATTTGGCAGGAATCAAGTAAGTGAAGACAAGGATTCAGTTGATAAAACGACTGCCACCAATGATGAAGAAGAAAGAAGGTTAAAGAAACTCGCATTGCGTGCCAGGTTTGATGCACAATATCCTTTGATCTTTCCAGGAAAACCATGACATTTGTTGGTTTTAAATATGAAGATACGGTGTTGCTTGCAGTTTTGAAATAGCACTAGAGTAAATTAGATTTATATAGTATAGCTCAATAATATTGTCTTACAATGTGACACCAAATTTTGACTCAACACCGCTCTTTGTTGGGGTGAGGCTTGAGCACCTCTTTTTTCACTGTAGTTGTGTTCCTTGGGCTCCTTGACTTTAATTACGTATGATGGTTCTGAACTTGTGGATGAGGAGGTTCAAACCACCAAAAAGAGAAAGAAAAGTTTAAATCAAGTGGGTCAGTCAGATTATTTTGATCAGGTAAGTCTCATTTGAAATTCCAAAAATTTGCACATTAGAAAAGCTTACAAGCATTTTGAGAATGAGAGCTTGATTTGACATTCTTTCTTGAACATTGATTTCAATTTCTATTTGATAGTAACATTCGGCATTTGTAGTTAAAAGGGGAGATTGAGCTCCGAAAGCAAAGAAACTTGGCTGAACTGAAAACTATCGATGAAGAGACACGGTTGAACATGGAAGGCTTCCAAGTGGGGACATACTTGAGACTTGAACTACATGGCATACCCTGTGAGATGGTGCAATACTTTGATCCCAGGCATCCTGTTTTGGTGGGAGGAGTAGGGACGTTGGAGGAGGGAGTTGGCTACATACAAGTTCGATTTAAGAGACACAGATGGCATAGAAAGGTTCTGAAAAACCGTGATCCAATAGTTGTGTCTGTAGGCTGGAGACGGTATCAAACATTGCCTGTGTATGCATTAGAAGATCGTAATGGCCGTTATCGGATGCTAAAGTATACCCCTGAGCACATGCATTGCTTAGCAACCTTTTGGGGACCCCTCACACCTCCCAATACAGGCGTGGTTGCTTTTCAGAAGCTCTCGAATGCCCAGGTACAATGGTCAGAATAGTGGTGATCAAGGCAGAATACTTTAAGAGAACAATTTGGATTCCCAACAGATAAACTAGTTTTGTGCTGAAGCAGACAATGTTGGTTTTATCTGATGTGCAGGAGTCTTTTCGGATCAGTGCAACAGGTGTGGCATTGGAATTCAATCAGTCTGTTGAAATAGTCAAGAAGTTGAAGCTCGTTGGATACCCATTTAAAGTGTTCAAGAAAACAGCCTTTATAAAGGATATGTTTACTTCTTCTCTGGAAGTAGCCCGATTTGAAGGAGCAGCTGTTCGAACTGTCAGTGGTATTCGAGGTCAAATTAAGAAGGTAATGTGTAAAACGTCTCTTTAGCTATGTATAAGATCTTAACCTCTGCAGATTTTGATAGTTTCCTTGATATTGGGCTGCTGTGGGGGATAAAACTATGGATTTAAGGTCGTGTATACTATGGTCTTGCGTGGGGGGAAAAACCATGGATTTTCGTGTATACTATGGTCTTGCGTTCACCTTTTTCTTTTCATCAGTAATGTGTTATGTTTTTCATAACAAAACATCTGAGAATGAACAATTGGGCGATGTAAGGATTGGATGGTTTCCCACTATGAGAGTTAAATAATGTTCCATCTCTGGTTTCTGCAGGCTGTAAAGACAGGCCAGGGCAAGGAAGGAAGTATACGGTGTACCTTTGAGGACAAAATTCTGATGAGTGACATTGTGTTCTTACGAGCATGGGTCAAAGTAGACATTCCTCACTTTTTCAACCCTGTGACAACGCTCCTTCAATCTCATGACTCAGTTTGGCAAGGCATGAAAACGGTGGCTGAACTTAGAAGAGAAAGTGGTCTCTCCATTCCTGTCAATAAAGATTCTGTGTACAAGGTAATTTCAAAGGCTGATGTGCTGCTTTTTTGGATGCTGTGGATTTCACGTTCATGTTTGGACATAGACGCGTTCACTCTGTGGATCTGTTGGTGTTGTGAGAGCTCCACGTAACATAAGTTTCTAGAACCAAAGTATACATTGTAATTCTTTTTTAGTTTTAACTCCATAAATAAATTTTAGTATTTACAAGCAAATCGCATCAACTCTCTTTACCTGTAATGGACAGATTTATGATCATGTGTCCCGTGATATTTATCCTATTATTGATTCATTTCAAGAGGAGGATTGGATTTCTTTTGTGTAAACAGAATTTCAGCTTTGAGGACTCTCTTTGTATATACCAACAATCGAATTTTGTGTAGTTTGTAATGGCTAGACTGCAGGCATTATTATTTTCTCTGCTGTATCTAGTGCCAATTAGAACTGATTTCTGTGAAGCATATTCTTTTCATGGCAGGTGTCATGATCTGTTTGGTCCATGAGCTTCATGAGCATGTGAAAACACTGCATTTATCATCTATCAAACTTACAGAAATCCATTGACAGTTTTGTAGGTTACCTTGATTGATATTGATCCATCAACTTCATGCATGCTCAACAATTGATTTATAGAAACGTTTTCCAAAGTCTCAGCTAAATCTGAATGTTTTCTTTGGCTGCAGCCAATCGAGAGAGAACCTAGACGCTTCAATAAATTGAAGATACCCAAGTCTCTCCAGTCTGCACTGCCATTTGGCTCGAAACCTAAGCTACAGAAACAGCGGAAGCAACCGACATTAGAAGCTCGTCGTGCTGTGGTTTTGGAACCTCATGAGCGCAAGATCTATACTCTTGTCCAACAGCTAAATACCATTCGTAATGAGAAGGTAAGTTGTTATGATGTTCTTGTTATAATGGTTTTATTGTTGGTCGCTTTTGTGAGATTCCTTCTGTCCTCAGTTCATCATTGCATTAAGGTCAGAGAACTTGTCGAGCTCTGCAGGTCAAAAAGCGCAAAGAACAACATGCAATGAGGAGGAAAGCTCATGAAACAAAGAAAAGTAAAGAAGAAGAAGTAAGCAGGAAAAGGCGACGAGAAGAAATACGAAATCGCTTTAGGGAAGCAGCAAAATACAGGAGAACAGATTGATACAGGGTTTGAGATGAAACTGCGTCTGGGAAGTTTAAAAATACAGCAGAACGAAGTAACTGGGCATTCTGGTAACGGAAGTTTACACAAGCTTCATCAACAGGAGGATCTGCTAGACGTTGGCTAAAGCTTAGTTTGTAATTATATCATCCTGAGATTGATACTTGAGCTCAATGAGGGCTGACAAAAACTAGGTCGGTCATCTGATTCTTTGGAGCACAGAAGTCCCAAATTATGCTCTGATGGCAACAAATATTTGCATTGTTGCACAAACTCAGGATAGCTTTGTCCTGTGGGTGAGGAAACTGGAGCTATATGTTTTCAGTATTTTTACATGTTGGAGCTTCGAGGCAAGGAGTGCCAGGAAATGTCCCCGCCATATAATCATTGCAATGGGTTGCAGCATCTCCCACAGAATGCAGTGCTTGCTCATGAAGCCTTGAGAATCAGTTCAAGCTGGAATTGAATGGGTATCAGAAGGACGGAAATCTTATTTTCCTATTGGTCCTCATGGAGACCATTAGATGGACTAACTAGCTCAAGGTTGCCATACTTTAACAAGAGTGAAGTGGTAGCAATAGAAAGTGCATTGATAAGGTATATGCCTGGAGTATGTCTCAAGAATGTCGTTGAATGATCTTGGTAAAATGGCATTCCTTGACATCCCAGAATTTGAAATTGGGCTAGAGGTTTGATTTGTATATGCAGTACATTACCGTGTGTCGACAAATCCTTTACTCTCCTGATGCTCTGAATGAGATCATGTAGGCTTAGTACGCCTTATCATGCTCTTGGGCTCCACAGGGATACATGAGCCCTTTGTTTGCATTATTTTGGGTTTTGAAATTGCTATTCCAGCCACGAAGGTTGTGGCCTGAAGACTCACAAAATTTTTCTTAAAAGACAATGTAATGTTTATCGAACGTCAAAAGGTAATTTTATCATACAGTAATTGTGTTGGTAGTTTGCATTAACTACTTATTACAGGTTATATTATTTAATGTGCCCTTCGACTATTGAGATAAAGGTCTTTTCTTTCATCAAAGCAGGAGGCATCATCTTATTCATGGTTGATGCAGATTTTTGAGCGCACAGAAAACAATGATCTCTCACAGGGGCATTTAATTAGACTTTTTGGCTCCAATCTGTTTCAGCCTTTGGAAAGAAAATGTGAAGTGTATTAGGTTGATTGGCAGGCAGCTTCAGAAACGTAATATTAGTAGACGCGTGTAGAGTATTTGATGTATGTAACAAGAGAGTATAAATATATAGGAACTAAACACATGGTCATGTTTGGGGTAAATTCTTAAAACTTGTTCGCGAGAAGTATGAGCCAGAGAACTATTTCCTTTCATGTTACAATGTAGAGTGTAGATGCGATTAGAAATGTAATAAATTTGGTTACTCTGTTTTGGTACCATCAAGCATACGGAGTATTTGTAAGCACACTATGTCCAAGATGAGGCACAAACATCCTCAAAGAATTGGTATGGGATGCGTGCAACCATCCAAGATGAGGCACAAACATCCTCAAAGAATTGGTATGGGAATGCATCCACCAAGCAACCATGTCAAAGGCATCATCGCAGGTAGTGCAAATTTAAGATTTTCAATCATGTTGCTTGTTCTTTGTTCTCTTCATGTTGAGAGTATCTAGATGAGTTGCATGTTTTATACAACCGAATGCAACATTTCTTATTTGAAAATAAGATACAGTTTACTAGCATCTTCCATTATCTTGGCTCATTGCGTAGGGCTTGGCCTCTGTAGACTTTGGTATACAATGGGAGCCAAAGTTTTTTGTTGTTTTGAAAAGAATACCTTGAGAGTAGATATGTTGCCGAAATGAATGCCTTAGCAAAGATTGTTAGAATAAGGGGATGAGGGGTGAGAGCAAGCTAACATACCACAAAACCTTCGAACGGGGATGAGGGGTGAGAGCAAGCTAACATACCACAAAACCTTCCTATTACATGGCTATTCAAAGAAAAAACTCTAATATATATTTAGAGTTATGGTTGCTCTCCATATCCTTCTTTGGACTACTTTATGCTTGTATTGTTACATTTACATGAAAGTCTGTAATTAGTACTTTTCTTTTATTCAAAAGTTTCATTTCTATGATACATAGCTCTTTGAAAATTTTAGAATTTATAAGCCTTGGTGGAAAGGCATGCGACTTGATAATAGAGAGGGTCAGGGGTAGTGAGATCGATGATTTTGTGTTCAAAGTGCATTTGTAGGGTTTGGGGGATTGTGCATGGGGATAGTGTGTAGGTGGCGAGTTGTGCGGAAACCTCTTTGTACATGGTGAACTCTTGTTGCTTCCTGTCTTCAAGTGTGGACTTCTTTGGGCATGTAGAGGTAGGAAGCTGCTCATTTTTGGTTTGCAAGGTGATAGTGAGGGTTCACTCCTGTTAGAGGTGGTCTTGCAGTGTTTGGATTTGTCATTCACATCCTTCCTTGTGCCTTGCATACGTTTCCTTGGCTTGTATCTGTCCCTCTTCCGTGATTTTGAGGTCCAATTTTTGTCCAACTGGTCCATCATGGTCTAAACCAAGGATTCTCTAGTAGAGAGCTCATCTTGAGCTTTGTAATAGTCACTACTAGGTCCTCGACCTTGACCCTGTACTCCTCTGTTTTGTCCAAGGCGGTTTGCTCGGTAGCCTGTGCGGCAATCATGAGTGTGTGGCTCTCACGTGCCTCGACTTGAGCTTGCAGTAGAGAGGACAGAGGGGTGGTGTGCTCTTGCCTTCACTGCAAAATGGTGCGGAGTACTTGAGGGAGTTGGGCCATTGCATCCAGTAATTGGAGCTCCGTATTGTCTACCTTTGACAATTGTTTGGTAGACATCACGCTGGAACCTCCTTGCGCTCGGTACTAAGGTGCATCGAAAAATTCAAGGCTTCTATGAGCCCTACCCATGGAGAGGAAGAGGAGCTTGTGAGACAAAGGAAGATGGCTCTTGGGTTTGCTGTACGGGTGGAGGTGGGAGAAACTGATTCTGCCCTAGGGTGGAGGCCTATATCAACTGTATCTTCCCCTTGAAACGTGTCCACATCAATGGGGGCTTGGATTGTTGCCTTGCCTTTGGGTTGACGGTTTGAGGCCTCACGATGTCTTTCTCTTTCGAGGAATTCTTGCACTTGACGGTCTTCATATTGCTCCCTCAATTGGCTGTTGAGCAGAGTGGCTTAATGGGGCGCACCCAGATGAAGTGTGAGCCTTTTGGGGTCGGATGCCCTTCTCTCTTCTTCGGTTAGAACTTCTGCTATGGCTTCTTTGTTGGCTAGCCCATATTCGACTGTTGGCTGTTGTTCCAACATGTGGTAGATGATGGGCATGTAGAGAATTGGGTTGCCCAAGACATCTCCATGTGTTTTTAGGTTCTCCCTCATTTGAGTGTGAAAATAAGCTTCCCAATTTGTGACTTGTGGCTCTACGAGCCTGGCAAGTCTGTTCGACACTATAGACTGGTGGTGGTCCGTATGTTTGAGCTGTGTCAACAGTTGGAGGACTCTTGCTAATTTGTCTACTTCTGGCACTTTGAGCTCTGAGAAGTTGATGCAACCCTTGCTTTTCTTTCTGTCGTAGTTGAAGATTTTGCTGAGGGGCTCGGTCAAATTCTTCTTGTGTGTGTAATTTTTTGCAACCACTGGTAGGCCGAAGGTTGCGTGCCCTATAGCCACATTGAGCTGTGGAAGTGGGGGGTCCCTGTTGCATCTTGGAGTACGCAAGCATGTGAATTCGAATTGTAAATGTTAATGAATTCCTCGAGCAGCTTCATATTAAGGTGGCAGGGTAGTTGGTCCGCGACTAGCTTTAGACCTGTCATCACCAAGGATGCTTGCACTTTGGATCCTTCAGCACTTGGTAGGTGGCCGCGTTGTGGTAATAGAGGGTTTAATCTTGATCCTCATAGACATAAATGGAGTGAATGGCGCAACCATTGAGTTACTGGAGCCAAGCTTCATCGTGTGGTAGTGTCTTGACAACCTTGTATTCTCCCTGTGCTGTAGCTGGAGTGCAGTTCTTGGATGATCGAGAAGGCAAGATGGTAGCCATTGTTGTTGGCTCTTGACAGGTCCGTTGAGTTATGATCCCCTTCTCAGTTTGTAGTTTGGCTGTAGGTACGTCGGAACGCATCCTAATTGATCCTGAGGGAGCGCTCTGGGACTCAGATGGACCGGTGGGCAATGGTTGGTAGGTGTTGGATTGGGGGGCAGAGGTCGAGTTCCCTTTCAAATTCAAAGAATTCATTTTTGGGATCCATTGGGAATGAGGATAGGCACGTAATGAATGAGTCTATGGAGGAGGAAGAGGCACGAGGACATTCAAATGGAGGTTGGTGGGCAATGTGGAAGGTGGCAAGAAAACTGACAGTCTTGTTGTTTTTGCTAAGGCGATGATCCGGGGGGATAAGGGGTCCTTTTATAGTTTTTAGTATCCCATTGACCAGGGGGATAGCGTTATGGCGATGATCCAATGGGATAGCTAAGATGATGAGTCGGAGGCTTGGAGGTATGGCACCGGTCGGTGGGCGAGTGATAAGGCGATGATTCGAGGGGATAACAGCTTAAGGTGACGATCCAACGGGATGACTCTATGGCATTGATCGGTGAGTTAGCAGTAAGGAGACAATCTGCGGGGATAACAATTTAAGGCAATGATCAGGCAGGATGACTCTATGGCATTGATCGACAAGTTAGTGGTAAGGCGACGATCTGGTGGGATGGCAGTAAGCGACGAGGTATCGACTAGGCTTGAAAATGAAAATTTTGACCGCTGCTAGAGTTGTTGAGGGGGCCGTCACATGCGGAGGGTGTTGCTAAAGAGAGAAAATGGGAAATACATACTTGGCGATGCATAGACTTGTGAGGTCAGCGTGCAAGGATGCAAAAACTGTAAAACTGTATTGGCCGTATTCACCTAATGTTGACTGTGAATTTGGGTGTGTGTGTGTTGTGGTTACCAAGGACTTGTGAGGTATTGGTGATATGCCTACTGCACAGACTCACCTAGACCTGGACTTGATGATCGTGCACTTAATGAAGGATTGTGATTATGTGGAATGCAGTGGAGTTGAATTCCAAATAGTGGCATACCTCGTCATCAGCCAGGTAGAGCATGTGCTGATTTTGTTGATCATCCTGTCTGTCATGTGTGTATCAATGCTATGGTGTTCACATTGATGGAGCTCCCTTGGAACAAGGTGCATGGTTTCTTGTGTGGCTGTACCCCAAGCAAGGGGAGGTTTTTGTGGTACCACGGCCCTTGATTTGACAGGAGAAGGTTCGAGCGATACTGTAGGTGCTACCTTGAGTACGGTGACTTCGGATGGTGTTCACATGGGTTTCGAGGAAGGTTCTTGTGTAACTACCTTGCTTTTAGGGGTTGGTTCTTGAATTGCTCCCTCGATGACCTTGGCGACTTCCCCTTGAGTTGCACTATACATGGGATCATGATACTCCTTGGGCTCTCAGAAATGTCCATCGTGTTGGGCTCGAGGGTAGGTCCTTTTGGGATTGCCTTAGGAATTGATGTAGGTTCTTGTGTTACTACCTTACGAATCCCAGTGGTGTGAGTTTATGTATTTTGTGTTATTGGAAGCTTTGGGAACCAAACATATTGCTTGCCTTTATAGTAGCCTTTCGGCTTTTAGTAGCTTTGTCACAACCGAGTGCTTTTGAATCTTTTGCTCGTGGAGTATTGGACTTTGTCCTTGTCAGTGAAGCGATTGGTGTCGTCAGGCCCTGCTTTTTGATGGAACTGCCCATGTTGACGTGGGGCGAGGAGGGGTCAGAAACCCTTCCATGGCTTCGAACATCCAAGGTGGTTGTTCTCTTTCACAATAGTGTTGTGCACGAAGGACGGCCTTGTGCACCCATTGTTCACAGAATCGCTAGGTCTCGCTCATGTCAATGGGTGTGGGAAGTACAGATGGGAGAGTAGTGTGCGGCAAAGGTTTTCCTTTATTGTTATTAGGGCTAGGACTTCGAGTGGCATTGGGATGGATCTCCTTTTGGGGACGACCAAAGGGTGCGAGAGGTCTCTAGAGCTTTGGAGTTTCCTTCCTTTGAAACTTCCTTGCCTCTTGAAGGTGGTCATACTTTAGGAGCAAAATGGTCTTTACAGAGCGGAATTACTATGTGCCCCAACCTGCAATGCCACAAAGAAGTGCTTGGCTGCTCAGTTATTGCAACAACATGATCAAATACCCTTGATACATGCAAGGGATACAAAGTCCCACACTTGGTACCCCTGGCCAAAAGCATAGAGCCCTTCTGAATTTTCCGACATTGAAAGCCAAAAGTGGTGTGAAAACCAGCATCATCTAGCTGACCCACTGAAATAAGACTCTTGCTCACTATAATCCAAAATCCAATCCTGGGAATATGCATCATCTGAAGTGGTAAACAACTCTTTAGATAAACTAGACATGAAGAGAACGTCATTGTCACTATCATGTGTGACTGCATTGATCTCCTCGATATTCACTTTTCCTTTGTCCTCCCTTAGACTCTCTTCCTTTTGATTCGCACCCCAATTTGCATTCTTTTTCTTATCCTTTTGCTCTCTTTTTAGCTTGTAGCAATCCTTTTTCATATGGCCCTTCTTGCCACAGTGGTAACACTCAATGTTTCATGCCCTGGATTTGCTACGAGGCTTCCCTCTTTCTTGGGACTTCCCCCTGAACTGTGATCTGCCCCTTTGCACATTTAAGGCTGCATCGTGCTTGTTGCCATCCATAGACTTCCGTCTAATCTCCTCGGCCAACAAGCTACCCACAACATCATCAAATTTTAGTACTCCACCAGGTGCAGAGTTACTGACAGCTATACGGAAGGTATCCCATGAGGATGGCAATGAACATAAGAGAAATATTGCCTTAGTCTCCGCATCAAAATTCATCTTTTGAGCCTGAAGCTGGCTGAAAATAATATTGAATTCATTCAAGTGAGAAGCAATAGAGACCCCTTCCTTCATTTGCAGCTCAAACAACCTCTTCATGAGATAAACTTTATTAGAGGCAGTTTCCTTTTCATAAGTGGCACACAGTTTCTTTCACAAATCTTCCGTAGTCTGCTCATTTACTACTGTGAAATGAACTGACTCTGCAAGATGAAGTCTAATAGTAGATTTTGCTAATGCATCCAACTCATTCCAATCATCCTCAGACATATTTGCAAGCTTAACTTCAATCCTTGCCAAGGGTTTAATCTGCTTCTTTTGAATAAGCACATCCCTTATTTGTTCTTTCCACAAAGAAAAGTTTGTCCCATCAAATTTTTGAATGCTAAAAAACTTCTTTTTAGACATGGAAGAGGATGCCATGATGCAAATGAAGCAAAAATCCCAAATGCTAGTGCCTACAAGAGAGAATCATACCAAATATCGGGTGCACCCAAATGTGTATGCCATAATAGAGTGAAATATCACCAAAACTCATGTCTCAAAGCATCTGACTCATGTGCATATACTATGCATCCATATGAGCAAATCTGGCCCAGAAGAAAATGCCAACTGCAATGGCAATTCAAAATGCCAATAAGTGCCAAATGACTCAAGCATAAACACCGTCCACTGGCATATGCATTAATAATATCTCATCCAAGAGAGCATAGCACTATCAGTGCATCACCTGCAATGTGTCAAAGCTGTCCCTCAGCATAAAATAGCATCCATGTGCAAAGTGTCCATAAAAATAGCATCCCACAAGGTAATTTGGGCCTATCAGCGCATCCAATAAGGACTGCAATGCATCCAAATGGCCTATAAATCATCCACTACAACCCAATGCACACCAGGAATGAGCCACACTGCTCAAACTGGAACCAGAGTGATCTGCATAAGGTATGCTCAAGAAATCATAGTCCCACGATAATGACCGCTACTGAAAATAGAACCTGGGATGCCTCAAAACATGGGCGCCATTGCATAATCGGACTCAGCAAGAAAATCTGCAAATATCTCTCTTCTGTTGGAACTCCAAAATCCCAACCGATGAGTGAAAAATGGGAGTTAACACTTATCCACTGCCATGTGGCATAAATCTAAGGTTTCAAAACCTTAGAATGAAAAATGCATAACAGAGAGACAAAATCGAATACATAGAGATCTATAACTCTGAAAATCCTCCACCGAATCACGTAAGAACTGACAGGTAGGGATTTTTGGCGTCCGAAACGCAATGGGATAGACGGTTTTGAAAATCGTGGTCTCAATCACTGGGTCTAACACACGGACTGAAAAACGTTTTTGGAAATAAAGCTGTTTGTAAACTCCACCAGAGTACGAATGATGAGCAACATAGAAGTTTTAGGACCTCCTGAGTCCACTGGAACTGACAGATCTGCAAATGGTTGCTCCAAACTTGAGTTCCAACACCCGGGCAGAAAAACGTAGAAACTGACACAGTGAGTCAGAAATCCAATGAAATGATCCTAGATTCAAGAATAAAGGTGTTTCCAAGCTCCTGAAGTGAAGTGGATACCAAAAGCAAGCAATAGTTGCTTCTACAAGTCAATACGGAGTCTCTGTCATCGAACGGAATAGGGAAAAGCTCAAAAATTTTGAAAACACTTAACAGGCTCTCAAAACCACTTCGCAAAGCCAAAGTGACTTTTCCAAATGTTCCTCCAAGGTCTCTACACACTCGGATGCAAGTAAAGTCACCCATAAAGCTTCCCACAGAGCTTCTCCTTCCTCTCACAGAGCTGCTGAGCTTCAAGCATTCACGCACACTCAGCTAGATCACCTGGGCTCTGATACCAGTTGAGAGTACTCTCAACGGAAGCAAGAACGGAAGAGGGAGAGAGAGAAACAGAGAGCCACACAAGTTTTGGTGGGTGCAGAACCACCCTAATCTTCTTTTTCATTCATTTATATATGTGTTTGAGTATTGTACATAACTGGGGTAAAGGCACAGTGACCTTTAACCCCCACACTTGCTATTCTTGGATGTGTTTCCTCGAGCATGTCCACATACTCGTGTTCGCACATGCATCTGTGCATAATGCCATCTTTTCCCATGCGGTAGAGTTGGTCTACGATTAGTTGGTACGACCTTGTGTCTTCAATGAGTTTGCGAGCTTTGTCCTTCTAATGCTAGGATGGGCTGATGTGGCATCTTGTCTCAGCATCCAGTAGCCTATCATCCCTTTGGCAAGGTAAGTAGGATTCTGCATAGTTATGAGCATCTTTTACGACTATGGGCCACAATAGGCCTGCTTGTAATATTTTTCTACCTGTGATTTTTCCTAACACGTGTCCTCCTACTGATCCTCCATTTGCCTCTGCTAGAACAACTTCTTGCTCATGAGTTTGGATAAATCTCTCAATGACTTAGTCTATCCCTCTTCCATATAAAACTCCAGTAATTACTAGGAAGGGCTTGCTTTATAGGACAAGCTTCTTTCTCTGATCTCTAGTTAGGGATTCAAGAATGAGACCATTAGTTAGAAAGAATAACATTTTGTCATACCAATTTAAAGGATCTTCTATTCTGATCACAAATATGCCAGCATCAGGTAGGTCATCTGGAACACCAGTTGGATCTTCTCCGGATGTCAGTCTTCTAAGATAATCTACAATATCATGCCGTTTTCCAGGTCTATGTACAATTGTATACTCAAATTCTTGGAGTAAAAGCATCTATCTAGCTAGTCTGCCTGTGAGTTGTGGTTTATTCACCAAATATATGAGTGCTTGGTGGTCCACATGAAAATTAATTTTGTTACCCAGTAGGTAGTGTCTGAATTTATGCAGCACATATACCATCCCAAGTGCCTCTCTTTCCGTGATAGCATAGTTCCTTTCATGCTTTGTGAGGATCGTGCTTGCATAGCACACTGGTCTGAACCATTTGTTTTTCCTTTGCTGCATTAATATTGCACCAACAGCTATGGCTGATGCATCTACAAAGACCTCAACTGGTAAACTCCAATCAGGAGGTTGGAATATGGTTGCTATGACCAACATCTTTTTAAAGATAGTGAAAGCCTCATCTTGTTCTTTTCCCTATACATATGGTTTTGTTTTCATAGTGAGATTTGTAAGTGGATAGCATATCTCATCCAAGTATCTAAAAAATTTGCAATGCCATTTGACTTGCCCAACAAACCTTTGTAATTGTTTTACATTCCTTGGTGAATTTGCTTTCTGAATAGTATAGGCTTTCTTAGGATCAATTTCCATCCCCTCCTCTAATATAATATGTCCCAAGAGGACTCCTCTCCTCACAGCAAATGCACATTTTGCAGGGTTAATTCCTCTTTCCAAACACTGAAAAGTCATCCAAAAATACTCGCATAAAAGGTGTTAAGTATTTTGCAAATACATTTTGGATGTATTATTGGAAAGTAGGTGGCGCATTTTTCAGTTCAAATGTCATCACATTTGATGCAAATACTCCCCATTCAGTTACAAATACTATTTTGTATATCCTTAGGAGCCATTCTTATCTGATTGTAGCCACTAACTCCATCAAGGAAAATATAAAGTTCATGGCCTGCAACATCATCTAGTAATGAGTCGCAAAATGGGAGTGGAAATGGATTAATGATTGCGGAGGCATTCAATTTCCTTAGTCCACACATATTCTGAGTTTCCCATTATTTTTGGGTACAATGACAATTGGGGATAACCATGCCACATGGCCCAAGGGATATATGAATCCAACTTTGAGTAGCTTGTCTAGTTCCTGCTTTACTTGTCTGGCATAGTTAGGGTTCATCCTATATCTATGCTAGATCATGGGTGTTGCATCTATTTCTAAGTTGATTCTATGTTGGTAAAATCTTGGGTCTACACCCTTCATGTCTGTATAGTGCCATGCAAAGACATCTTTGTATTCAACCCAACAATTTCTTGAGTTGTTCTTTGAATGAACTGTTGAGGCCAGTGCTTATAAGCACTATTTTGGGGTTATCATAATCATCGAGATTCATTTCTTCTAGATCATATTCTTTGACTCTATGACTCCTTTTCATATGCTCGTCAAATTGTGCTTCTACTTCAATGATGTCTTGCATACTTTTTTTGGAGTTCTCCTCTGATATACCTTCCTCACTGTCTGCCTCTTTTGCTGTGTTGGCATTTTTGTTGTTTGATTGTGCATCTGACTTTTGTCTGATTCTATCTAACTGTGTTTTGTCTACAGTTGGTTTAGCAGTAGCTGGTTTTTTCTCTAAAGTAATGTATTGTTCGACTATCTTGGCCACATCTACCTCAAATTATGCCGAGGGAAACTTCTTTTAGATGTTAGGAAAATCTTAAAATTTTTATTACCTTTTTTTATTGTGATTCTCTCAACTCCCCAATCTTGTTTCACTCTTGCATCCTCTCAGTCAAGGTCCACCTAATAACATGGAGTGGGAACTGGCTTTTTCTTCCATTCTGAGTACAACAAATGTAACCGTGAAACTCAATCCCCAAATGCTAGTTTCGTGGCCTCTGAGGATACCAAGTGGTTGGATTCTTCTTTGATCAGCCATTCTCACTTAGAATGGTGCTGGAGCTAACTCATCGTAGCAGAATTTCTTGAATAACTCCTTAGATAATATGTTAACACCTGATTCCCCATCAATTAGGACATCTGGTATTCGTTTCCTTTTGTATTCAACATTAATTGTGGGAACTCTGTAATCCACCTCTTCTATGTATAAATTTCTTGAGACTCCTCTTATCTTCTTCTATCATCGTCACAGGTGCCTTGGTTTGGTTGTCTCCTTCCAAACCTTGAAACAATTGTTCCTTGAATGCTGGTTCAAGATTTAATAGTTGGTCCAATGTGATTTGCACTTTGGAGTGTAATAGCTCTTTGAAGAAATTATCATCCTACTCCGAGCCTTTTGCATTTTGGATGGTCTTCTTCCTCTGTAGTAGAGTGTCACTATGCACATTAGAGATATCTTCTTCCTCATCATGATGTAGTTGCTCTTTGCTTTTTTGCATTCTGGTTGTTGGACGGTATCCGATTGGATTTTGACTGTAATTTTACTATTTGCTTGAGGAGATATGTTGTTGTGGTCGGCGGGCTCTGGCTTTCTTTCAGTGCATCAAATGTGTCTTGTGCTCCCCCCTTATGATATGTCATTTTGGCATATCCATCATCATTGCCATCCTTTTGTGTTTCTATAATTCTTTGACACACATCTTTATGCTTGCAATCGGAATGCTTTCCTAGTGTAGCCGGAACTGATTTGGCTTTGCATTTTCTGTGTAATTGTGCCTCTTTTGCATCCTTGGATGAATTGATTTCTAGGATTTGTTCTAGAGCTTGGTTTCTCACTTTTGCTTGCTCTACCCAATAAATTGGTTTGATTAATATTTTTTGAGGTTTCTCTGAGTGTTGCTAAGGGTTTTTCTCCCTTTGACCTAGTGATTACCATTGTCTCTGTAGCTGCCTTAGGTTCTTTTATCCCGGCTATGTTGCTACCCAATGTGTAATGACTTTGTACTCTAAGAAATTATGTGTTTTTCTTAGTAATATATAATGTTTTTTCCTTTTGAACATCTTTTGGATGTAAAATCTCCTTGGGCTCTTCAATAATTGGTTGTAAGCTGACCATGTTTACACCTGTTGGTGATGGTTATGGAGGATTCGGGTTTTCCCTTGCATTGTATTGGGATAATTGGGATTCCTCTTTCTTCTCTATGTTTGCACCATAGCTCACATTGTGGACCTTGTCTATGGCCATCTTCCCCATAGTAATTGCGTGCTTGATTCATGTTTGGCTATTGTTGACCACCTCAGTTTTGGTTATTTTGCCTCCTCAGGGAAACATTGTTGAGTCTTTGTTGTCTCTATCCTTGCACTACAATCTGATTAGCTGCTTTGCTGGTGGAGCTGTATTGTGGGATGTGAGCTAACACTCTTCCCCTGAAATGTGGGTTATACCAGCATTTGTCTTTATCATGGTTATCTTTTCATAGAATTCACATGCAATATTTGCCTAAGTTGGTGACAACCTTAAATTCTGAAACCGTTCTTTTATCATTTGTTCTAGATTGGATTTTGCTTTTGAGCTCTTTGGCTTTTGCCTTCTTGTCCTTTATCTTCCTCTTTTTTGCTGGTTTCTTCCTCCTCAAATTCTTCATCAGAGTTGTTAGAGTTTGGTGTATCATTGTCATCCTCCTCTGCGTTGGAGTCATCTTCTGTGTCTGAATCCGTGTCAGAGTCAGATGCTCGTTTCTTCTTTTCTTTCTTTGACTTTAATCTCTTCCTGCTACTGTAGTTCTCAATTGCTTGGTTAGTCCTTTGCAAAAGTAGTCACCAAGTTGAATTTTTGTGCATAGTTCTCCACCAATAGGTCTTTTTGTTTGATATTCCAAAGATTCTTTAGAACTTCTGGTGTTTGTTCTTTTCTAAATATACTTGGGAATGAGACTTTCAAGGCATCATAATCCACAAAATTTGCAAGACCATATTGCATAAGCCAAGTCATTGCCTTACCTTCAATATGATCAACAAATTGCTCTTTTATTTACTGCATTAGGTAGAGCTCCAAACCTGCTAGCTGCCCAATGGGTCTTGAACTGTCCAATCTAACTATTTGGATGTTGTCCTTTCTTTCCCTCAAACTTTTCTTCTTTGACTAAGGGGTTCTGCATCCTGATAGCTTGGAGAACAAGTGCCTTCTTTTTTGGTTGAGGTGGTAAGGGATTGAAGTTGATTTTTCTTTAGGCTGTAATAGATAAGCCTGTAGCTAGATGTGTTCCCACAGTTGTTCTGAGGAATGTCTCACTAGATGTTGAAATAGGCAACACCTCAAGTTCAGCTATAGCTTCTTGAATATCCGAGTTGTGAACCAAATTTGATGAGGAACTCTCCCTACTTGGGATATAGTCAAGATCACGAAAGATGATGTCAAGATCTTGATCTGTCTGACTCTATCGGCCTCAGCTCTGGCTCTATTCCTTGTGAAGTAGATGCCTCCGATCCGGTTTGGTGACGGTGGGCCTTCAATTTCTTTTGACACTCACTGGGAGTGCCTCCATGAACTATATAGTTGCCTTTATACCAATTTTTTGGTGTTAATGGTCACCAATCTTCTTGACTTAGCATCTTTTTCTTGCTTAGAGCTTACACTTCATCGTCAGTGACTACTGTGTCTAGTCAGACATTGTTTCGTTTGGTTGTAGCTTGTTGCTTGATATAGTTACTCAATACATTTTGTAACACCTTTGAAGCTGTTTTAGCTTGTCCATCAGGCTTTGGAAATGTTGCAACAAGATTCTTCATCTTCGTGCTTATTTCTTTTAGTGGTATTAGCTGGAAAAGAAATCAAGACAAGAGGCTAGAGGATAGGTATGGCAACGCTCGAGGGCCATAGAGGAATAGGGAACATGAGGGGAGAAGCATTAACTTGGGTGGGGAAAAGAGACTAAAGAGGGGAGGGAA
The DNA here is from genome assembly GCF_047967505.1 of Dipteris shenzhenensis. NCBI lineage: Eukaryota > Viridiplantae > Streptophyta > Polypodiopsida > Gleicheniales > Dipteridaceae > Dipteris > Dipteris shenzhenensis. The sequence goes on from NC_141597.1 coordinate 15,476,673, forward strand.
TGAAGAGGGAGACTATGGCACAAGGGGAGAGAGAGAGGGGAAAGAAGAGCATGTACATGATGGGAGGAGGAATGTAAAGATGGAGACATCAAGAGAAGAGGGCCATGCTTTATTTGAAAGGAAGGGAAGGGGGAAATCAAAGTACTAGCTAGGTGGCTTTACAAGAATGAGTGTGTTACATCAAGGAATAGCCCCCTCATTTTATAGCCAAGAGAGAGGGTCTCTCCCAATAAATGCATCCTCCCACATGCATGGTGTGTGTGGAAGGGTCTCCCATGTGGGCTAGGCGGTTACGCACTCTCAATTGTGTGCGATAATGCTTGGCCACATTTTTCCACATATCAACTCCCATATCCCAAGTCTATGATACTCCCTTGATCTCTTCCCAATTTTATAATACGTTCAAATGTCTAGGAGGACAAATGGAGGGTTGGCACAAGGAATCTTGCCACCTCATCCTATTTTCCCCATTATTTAACTTGCACTCTTGGACCTTCTATACCTCCCCCACATCCTAATGGGAGATATTCCCTACCCAACTACTGCCCCTTATAGGCCTATGCGTATAAGGAACATACCACTCCCTAGAGGACCTCTAGTCCATCCGGTTAGGCCCAACCAAACCCAAGTCACAATGAAAATGCCTAGTGGGCATGGATCCTCCCATCCCAACCTTGTGCCATCAAATCCATGGAACCCTTCATCAAGATCACCAATGTACGAGACAAGGCTCACCATTCCACAACCTCCTCTTATAACATATCCCATGCTTCTTTCAATGTCTTGATTGTATTGAGCTGTCCTAGCATGACATCTTGCACATTCTGCTTGATCAGATGATAGGCATACTTATCTTTCTTATCCCATTTTGCCTGAGCTCGGGCAATGGCAGGATCGGCTATTGGTGCAAAAACTATTTGTGTAGATGTAGATCTCGTTGTAGATCGCATTGCTGGTGCTGTGACAATAGATGGAGTAGAGCTACTGGTGGCTGGATTGTCCAATGGTCTAGGTGTAGACCCATCGACATACTCTCATTTGTCCTAAAGTACAAGAATGTTCTCCATTCAGTATTTCCATGTACTATAATTGGAGTTGTCTAACTTAGTAGATGCCTCCAAATTGAGGTTGCTAGTTGTAGACATGGTGCAAGAAATGTACTCAAAAGTGTTGTGAAAATCTCTATATGAATCAACTACAAATACACTGACTATGCCAAGTGAAATCTATGTACTGTCGGTGAAGATAGAACTGCAATATATAAAATCTGATCTGTATTACAAGGCTTGTGGCAATGATGCCAAAAATAGCCAAGAGGCTTTACAAGGCTGAAATGATGTGCACAATGCCATGAGATAGCCAAATAAGCTTTACAATGGTGGCATGTGTGTGTGAAATCAAATGTTATCTGCCCACTGAAACAATCTGCAATGCCTTTGAACTCTAAAGTCTACTCATTGAACTGATGAATGTAAGGTTTCAGGTAATGTAATGATGTGAAATTGTATGTGAGTGTATGGACTGACTCCGAGTAGGTACTAGTCGAGAATTTCAAGCATGGCTTAGATTGGCAACTTGGGGAAATTCAAAGCAGCTCATTGGAGATGCAGCTCGTGGCGGGACTGTGGGATGTGCCTTGGTACACGGGCACTGGAGCTACAGTCAGCATAGTTGGAGCTGAGGGCTAAAGCTACGTTTGGTTGGAGCCTTGGAGTTCACAAACTATGGAGTCTTAGAGCCTTGGTGCTATGCAGCACTGCCAGTCGGGCTGTTGTAGAAGATCTCATGAATACTCTCAAAATATCATGAAATGAACCTCATAGAATCTCTCACAACTAAAATCTCGCTCCCTCTTTCTCTCTCCAATGAATAGAAACTCTCAAAGAACTCTCGAAGGAGATGAATGGAAATCTTCTTCCAATGGACGGAATTGTATGACGGAAATTTCTATCAAAGAAATGAAAGGTGGTTTCTTACCGGAAGTGGACACTCACGGAGAACACTCAAGAGAACTCTAAATCTCACAATCTCTCTCGCACTCTCAAGGATCACAATGCCTCAGCGGAAGGCAAGGGTGATCTGCTACCATGACAAAATATGAAGAGGGGAGAGGAGAAGAGTGGAGATGAGGAGAGAGGGCACAGCTAGAGAGCACACCACAAATGACTAACTGTACGCTAGATTTAGTTGAAAAAATAGAATATATACAAACCCTTTTAGGGTTAGGGTTAGGGGATCTAACCCTTTCCTTTATAGCACTCTATAAGGTTAGTTCTATGCACATATGATCACGTGATGGTGCTATGCACACATGATCACATGATGTTGAGCATGAACTCTCAACACAAGGCTGGGGAAATCTTCCAGGCGGAGGGTGAGGATATACACCTTGTTGAGGGTATGCATCTAAGGGAGGACCATACATTTCAGGTGAAGGCGATGGATACATCCTTGATGGGGGGTGGGGGTATGCCCCTGAGTTGGACCCCCTAGGTTGTTGTTGCAAGAATTGAGGGGGTTGCAGAGGGACAACCGTCTTCTTTGAAGCAGGGTCAAATTGAACCTTATCAAACTTTTGAGCAATCTCTTATGCTCGCACCATGGTCTCTGGATTCTCCCATTTAAGCTTGAGGTGGAATTCATCACTTGCTCCTGCTACAAGGTAGCCTAGTATATGCTGAGTCATTCCAGCTCAAAATCCGACATTGTCCTCCTACATGGCAATTAAATGGTCCAGGAGCACGGCCACTCAATCCACATATCGACGCACCGTCTCACCTTCACACAACGGTGCTTGAAGGCCATAAGATACTCATTTGGATTTTCTTCAACCCGCCGACCACAAAACACAAGAATGTCAGCCATGCTTGGAAAATGGAAAAGAGAGAGGCGAAATGAGGCTTATCTATTGGCAAACAATGGAAAGAGGTAGCTTGAACTGAAAATCAGGTGAAGATACATCCACAAAGCACACATAGGCAGGGTAGGGTGTGACTAGTGTATTGTGAAGAGCTATACGGGAAGAATCATAGAATAGCTCATAGACAATCTTAAAAGGACCAAACCTTATTGGTTGAGGCATGATATTGCATCCATCTTTACAGGCGAAGGTTAGAGACACGGCATTGCATGAGGTTATTCATCAAGGCAAACAAGAATGCCATGACAAATGTCAACAGTTGGAGAGCTTCTTCCAGTTCTTGTAGTCACCATGCTATTTCTTCAAGGGGTGTGTAGTTTGGCATCCTTCTTTTGAGCAATGTCCTTATGGACTTTTCTGATGATGTTTCGAAGTCCATAAACTCATATCAAATATGCACAACACTTAGTTTCATGATGACCACAACCTTTGCATTCTTTACAAATGATCACCCTCAGCTTCCACTCGTTTCATGCATGATTGAAGTACAAGCTTCACGTGCCAAGAAATCAGCAACTAAATTTTGAGCTCGAGGGGTATGCTGAATTTTTACCTCTTCAAATTGTTTGCAAAGTTCCAATGCTTGTTGATGTCGTGGAACCAATCCTTCTCGCTCCGCACCTTCCACCTTCCACTAAATTGTTCACACATGAGTTGAGAATCTCCTTGCACCTCAAGTTGCTTGATGTGATGTTATTGTGCCTTTGGTAGCCCAAAAATGAGTGCCGAGTACTCAGCTTGGTTGCAAGTACTTGCAGGTGCAGACTTGCTATAACAATACACCTCACCCCCCAGTGAAGTGAGCTTCACACCCACACTAGTAGCCTTGGTCGAAGGTTTGTATGCTCCGTCAAATTGAAGGATCCAAGATGTCATTACACCAAGACTAAAATCCGAACATCCCAGGTTTCTTAGTAGTCCGAGATAGGTAGAAGGAGAGGGTGGGGAGAATTCAATACTTGAGCAAGACATTCAGCACTAAACAAACTCACTATCCTTTGTTGATAGTTTATCTTTTGACCAAAAAGAATTACAACATGAAGCTCAAAATGTGGCGCAAAGGGTTGATTAGGTATAAAGGGATTTCTTGGTCGAAACATTACCAACCATAGCCGAGCCCTAGAAACCTTTGTAGTGAGGTCAAGAAGAAATCATTCAAGAGAGCATATCCATAGGAATTAATAAGTAGATGTGCCAAATCTCACCCCAAGCTTGTGGATCATCTCACCCTTGGAAAAATGTCACCCTTTTAATTACCTCTGATGCAGCAAGTAGCTCGATCACCGCACAATGAGTAGAGTTGGAATCAAAGGCCTCCCAGTGTATCACTAGTTTTTTATCTTGAACCATCCAAGGTGTATCATCCCACCCATTGTCTCCTCGAGCAATGCATTGTACAATCAGTTATTGAAGATCGACATGAAGATCAAGAAAGAGATCTTGCCAATTGGTAGCCGTAATGAGCGGAGGACCAAGCAACAAATCCTTGAACTTGTCGAGAAGTGACATAAAGATCCACCCTCCTCATGTGGCATGTGTCCAAGGAGTGAACATGAAAAAGTTTAAGATCTGTGATCTAGTATGAGATATGAATAGAGCACATGAAGTGAAGTACTCCTTCTTCGATTCCCTAGAATCATCATCTTGAGGGAAGGCCTACTTCATGATGTTGATCTTGAGGGAAGGTGTTGAGAGTTCATGCTCAACATCATGTGATCATGTGTGCATAGCACCATCACGTGATCATATGTGCATAGCACTAACCTTATAGAGTGCTATAAAGGAAAGGGTTAGATCCCCTAACCCTAACCCTAAAAGGGTTTGTATATATTCTATTTTTTCAACTAAATCTAGTGTACAGTTAGTGAAGGTCTTTTTCATTTAGCATGGCCCGAGATACCTCTCCAATATGCCTGTTTTTCCTTTCTGCAAGTCCATTTTGCTGTGGGGTATGCCTGCTGCTTTATGCCATGCTCCTGTAGGAACCTTGCAAACTCATTTGAGAGGTACTCTCCCCCTCCATCTGACCTTAGGCATTTTATTTGCAGGCCTGTTTCTTTTTCAACCATAGCTTTAAAAGCTTTGAAGTGCCCAAACACTTCACTTTTCTTTTTCACAAAATACACCCAAACTTTTCTATTGTAGTCATCAATAAAAGTGACAAAATAGTGACAGCCTCCAATAGATGCAGCTTTAGTAGTCCACACATCATAGTGGATTAATTCTAATGGCTTTTTACTCTCTTGAACATGCCCAGGAAATGGTTTCCTTGCCTATTTTCCAAATTGACAGGCTTCACAAACCTTATGCATTTCTGCAACCTTGAATTTAGGCAATCCTGCAATAATATTTTGGGCTTGCATTGATTTAAGTCGATGTATATTATCGTGACCAATGCGTTTATGTCAGATATCAATATCTACAACTATACCGGTCCCATGTGCAAACATTGCTGCACTCAATTCAGGCATGTCCGCATCCAATGTAAACATCCTGCCCTTCTTCTTTCCTTTTGCTATCAAGCGACCGTTATTTTTCATATCCTTAACAAAGCATCCATGAGGATTAAATCTAACCTGCAAGCCCTACTCAACCATTTGACCAATAGAAACCAGGTTCTTGGTGATGTTCGGGTTATGAAATACATCGGACAGGTATTTCTTTTTCCTATCCTGCATAGACAAAGGAATTTTACCAATTTGCATAATAGGATGTGTAGTATCATCGCCAGTCTCCACAAATCTTGGTCTTTCCATTTTCCTTGCAACCTACATCCATTGTGCATGACCTGTCATGTGGTTTGACGCACCTGAGTCAACATACCACACATCATTTCTTTCATATGCACTTGTCACAGAATTGGTCATGTGCTGCACCATAAACAGATGCTCATTTCTGTCATCACCCTGTCTACTAAAAGATGCATAATTGCTTTGCTGCAATTTTCCATTCATAATGTCATTCTGCTTTTTGTAGCATTCTTTAGCCATATGACCCATTTTACCACAGTAGTAGCATTCAACATTGCTGTTTGCATTTTGGCCTCTCTGCCATCCACCACGGCCTCTTTGGCTCCCCTTGCCTCTAGAGTTACCACCACCTCCTCCATAGGACTTGTTTTCTTGAGTTTGCTGCATATTCTGATTTCTACCATGGCCTCCAGATCTTGGCCTCCTCTACCTCTGCCTCTACCTCTTCCAGCATTTGAGTAGAAGACAGTTTCTTTTTAAGTTACTCCTAAAGAAGATGCACCACCATTTCTCTACTCTTCAGAAATTAGAAGAGCAAACAACTCCTCAAAATCAAGAAATTTTACATGGATGGCAATGGATGTTCGGAACTGTGCATAATCCTTTCCTAGACCATTCAAGGTCACAGAAACTAGATCATCATCTTCCACTGGCGACCCAATGGAAGCAAGTGCATTTGCAATTTTCTTCACCTTCATGTGGTAGTCATTAATGCTCATATTTTCTCTCTGCACATTGTGCAACTCTTGCTTGAGCTGCATTTTCCTGGCTTGCGTATTTGTGCTGTACATTTTTGCCAAAGTATCCCATGCCTCCTTTGGCGTACTTGCATCCTGAATATGCACAATCATAGAATCCGAAATACTGATAGAAAGCTAGTACATAACTTTTCTGGCTGTCTCATGCCATCCTTTAGATGCCTGCATTTCCTGTTGATTGGGAACATTAGGAAGAACTGGTTCCTCTTCATTTCCTGTAATGAACTCCCAATAGCCTTTTCCCATAAGGAAATTCGTCATTCTAAACTTCCATGCCTGGAAGTTGTTCTTCTCAAGCTTTTCAGTGACAATCTATGAAAGAGAATCAGACGCCATTACAGAACACTGCAAAATATTCTGTCACTGCGAAAAACATAGCTTTTGCCTCACACGAGCAGATCTGCAAAACTGATGAAAGTGGTATTTGACCACACAGTCACTTCCTAGTGACGATTTTGCATCAACAGGCAACAAGGATGATTCTGCAACTCCCAATATCTTTGCGCACAGGCATACGATGCAATTTCTGTGGCAACTTTTCATCGACCAGCAGAGCAGTGGTCGCATAGCAAAAACAGGGCCTTTTTTTGAGTGCCTGCGAAGAAATTCCGCCTTTAAAACGAGCCTCGAATCAAAAAAATAAAGTCACACCGTGAAGGGCATCTCAATCTAAGACAGTGCACTCTTGCACTTCCGGCTGTGCTACCTGCAGAGATTTGCTCCCAAACTCAAAAAAGGAAAGCAACACTGGTCCTCTTACCAGGACACCACGAACTTGGTTTGCTTTCTTGAGCTCCTTACCATGAACCAGGCTCTGATACCATGTGAAGATAGTGGGAGAGAGGGAAGGAGTCTCACTTGCGGCTTTCTCACATACACAATGGGGGAATACACACAAAGGTGGAGGCTGAAAACAGTTTTCCTCTTCTTAGTTGTGAAAGCCAAAAAGAACTCTAGTACAAAGAAATAGAAGAACCCTATATGTGGGTCTCAAACCAAACTCAACTAACTAAGGTGGCATACTAACTGAGCCACAAACTAGAGTAGATAAGGATAGCTGTCATCCAGCTATTATTCATGGGCGGTGTACCAACCGCATCTGCAGCTAACAAGTCAGTGACATAAATGCACAACGGTCACCCTGGCATATCACGAGTGGAGCTCGATATCTCAATACATGATGGGGGTGTCTTCGACCCCACCACCCACAGAAAAGGTAACAAATTGAATCTATGCTTTCCCCAGATCTCACTCCAAGTGAGAAAGATGAGTTCCTTGAAATGTTCAAATGTTTCCTTGACCTCTTCGCAACTAGCTACCACCATCTTCGCCATGTGACTGCCATAGAATACAAGATAGAGCTAAAGCCTCTGATGCTAAGCCAGTGGCTCAGAAGTATCGGAGATTAGGGCCCCTACAAATTGACGCTTTGCACTCAGAATTACAAAAGCTTGTAGAAGCTGGGTTTATTGTTCTGGTCCACAATACTGAATGGGTTTCACCAGTGGTAGTAGTCACCCCAAAGAAAAACAAGAAGTGGCAGGTTTGCATCAATCATAAGAAGCTCAATGCCGCCACCAAGAGGGACCATCATCCTCTGCCCTTTCAAGACCTCATTCTTGAGAAGGTAAGTGGTCATGAGATGTATACTTTTTGTGATGGTTACTCTAGGTTTTATCAAATTAGAATTGTTGAGGAGGATGTGCTTAAAACCACATTTGCCACACCCTGTAGGACGTTTGCATTCAAAGTAATGCCATTTGGCCTCATAGATTTATGCAGATGGTGTTTGCTCCTTATTTGGGGGATTTCTTGGAGGTGTTTTTAGATGATTTTTGTATATTCTTGGCACAGAAGGAGCATGTCATGAAGGTTAGGTTGGCCTTCCAAAGGGTCAATGATGCAAATGGCAGCCTCAACCCTGATAAATGCACCATTGGAGCCACTCAAGGGAGGTTACTGGGACATATTGTCTCATTCGAGGGCATCAAGCCTGACCCTGAGAAGGTAGAAGCTATCCTCAAGCTCTCCCCATCAACAACCAAATGTTAGGTATGCTCATTTGTCAATCTAGCAGGATACTATCATCGCTTCATTGATCAATATGCTGCTTTGATGCGACCCTTGACTATGCTATTAAAAGATGGGGTTGATTTCTCTTGGGATGAGGATTGTGATCATGGGTTTGAACAAATCAAGAGTGCTCTGGCTTTAGAACCAATTCTACGCAATCCTGATTGGTCAAAGACTTTCTATATCAATCTTGGGTTTGGTGAGCACACTCTGGCAGGTATTCTTCTCCAACAAGGGGAGGATCAGTTCATGTATCCCATTCGATTTGCTTCTCGACAATTGCTCGAAACTAAACAATGCTAATTTGAGGCTAACAAGCATGCCTTGTCTTTGGTGTTCTGCATTGAGAAATTTAAGCATTATGTGGCTAGAAAGTCCTTCACTATAATCTCTAGCAATGGTCTTGCAAAGCAAGTTCTTCAATCACCAAATCCCATGGGCTGGTTGGCCAAATGGTTGGCAGTTTTACAAGAATATGAATTTTATTTCAAAATTGTAAAAGGGGGTTGTTCCAACTTGAAGAGTGCTTTGATTGATTTAGAGGGGTGCCTCGATGTAACCCTTGTAGTGGCCATAGAAGTTGGGGATCCATGGTATGGTGGTATCTACAGGTTTTTGACTGCTTTCTCCTTTCCTCCCGAAAGTACTAGCTATGAGAGAAAGAAGATCCGAAGAGATAGTAGGCACTACACTCTCTTTGATGGGGTGTTGTACCATCAAGGCATGGCTGGGGTACTAAGATGGGCTATTGATGCAGATGAAGTACCTAAGGTATTGAAGCATTATCATGATGGATTTTGTGGAGGCCACTATGCTAGTGGCTATACAGCTAAGAAGATTTTACATGCTGGGTACTATTGGCTGACCTTATTCAAGAATGTCACTATGTATTACAAAACTTGTGAACCATTCCAATTCTTTGGTAGGAAGGATTTGCATCTTGGGCAACATCATCCAGTGATGTCCATCCATCCGTTTCAGAAGTGGGAAATAGATTTTGTCGGACCCCTGCCCATGACTGCCCGCAAAATGAAGTATCTTTTGGTAGCCACTCAGTATGTCACTAAGTGGGTTGAAGCTATCGCCCTCCTCGCTGCAAATGGCAAGGCAGTTTTGAATTTCATATTTGAATGTATCTGCACAAGGTTTGGGATACCCATGGAAATAGTATCTGACCATGGGAGTCCATTCTTAAATGAAGCAGTGGAGTTGCTCATGGATTGCATGGGTATTGATCATTGCACTTCTAGCATCTATTATCCAGCATCCATGGGACAAATGGAGTAGACCAATGGCTCCTTTGTAAATCCATGGGGAAAATGGCCAAAGGGAACAGGAGCCAGTGGGATTAGAAGGTCACTGAAGCCGTGTGGGCTTACAACATCACCTATAAAATGTCTACAGGTCACACTCCTTTTGAGTTGGTGTATCGTACTGAGGTAGTTTTACCACTAGAGATAGAGATTCAAGGAGATGGCCTTGAGATTGGCACAAGAACAGAGGATGATAGAAGATGAACATGTAGAGGCCAGGTTGGTACAACTTGAGAAGTTAAATGAAATCTGATGCCTTGCACTACATCAAAGAGAGATCCAAAAGAACCGACAAAAGGCCCGCTTGGATGCTAAGATTCGCAAGGGATGGGAAAGACACTTTGATGAGGGAGATGTTGTGCTATGCTTTGATAACAGATTGGACTACCAAATGGATAAAAAGTTCCTTCCACTATGGACCGGTCCATACAAAGTCATAAAGGAACGTAGCAATAAGTCTGTACAAGTTCAGGAGCTGCATGAGCCATATGGCAAGAAGGTGATCAACAAGCGTTATCTCAAGCCCTTCTTTGGGCATGATGGTCCCAGGCATGGAAATGCTGTGCATTCCCTGCCTGGGGGGGGGAACTGTTATGGATAAAATTGACCAAGGTAAAAGGCATAAATATGTGTGTGTGCTTGTATGTGTGGCAATACTATAATAAAATATGATGTGCACAGGGCCCAGGGTTGAGGTGACAGGGCATGACCATGTGCCACCCTTCCACATAAGAGGACCCGTAAGGTGTGTTGTACATAATCCATGGTAGTAATATCATAAAATGTTAAGGTGGCATGGTTCCTTCATGTGCCACCCCTCCACCTAGGCGGTCCCATGCGTGAATTTAGTGAGACATGGCCCAAGGACCATGGGAGAAGTAATATAAAATAGGTGGAGATGGATATTATATTGGATTATTCCCTCCATGTAGGATAGGCCTATGCAGGGGGGGGGTGTAGATAGTCCAAGAATGCAAGTTAAATAATGGGGAAAGTAGGATGAGGTGTCAAGACTCCTTGTGCCAACCCTCCACTTGTCCTCCTAGATGTTTGAACGTATTATCAAATTGGGAAGAGACCAAGGGAGTATCTTAGACTTAGGATATGGGGTTTGATTTATGTGGAAAAATGAGGCAAAAGGTTGTCGCACACAATTGAGAGTGTGTACCCACCTAGCCCACATGGGAGATTCCCCCACACAACCATGCATGTGGGAGGATGCATTTATTGGGAGAGACCCCCTCTCTTGGCTATAAAAGGAGGGGGCTATTCCTTGATGGGACACGCTCATTCTTGTAAAGCCACCTAGCTAGTACTTTGATTTCCCCCCATCCTTCCTTTCAAATAAAGCACGACTCTCTTCCCTTATGTCTCCATCTCTACATTCCACATTCTTAGATCTCTTTTGGCATTAAGTAGTTATTTTGGGCTATCTAGTCACCTTGTCTGGCCTTCTCTTCAAGACAAACTATTGGGCTGTTGGATGGCATCCATTCTCTTGGTCCTGATTTTTGCTTTGTTTTTCCTTTGCTACTTTTATTATTTCCCTAGTGTGATTGAGACAGTGGTTTCACAGACACTTTGAGTACATTTCTTGCATCATGACTACCACTAGAAACCTCAATTTGGAGGCATCTACTAAGCTAGACAATTCCAATTACGGTGCATGGAAATACCAAATGGAGACCATTCTTGTACTTCAAGACAAATGGGAGTATGTCGATGGATCTACACCTAGACCATTGGACGATCCAGGCAACAATAGCTCTACTCCATCTGTTCTCGTAGCACCATTAGTAGGATCTCCAGTGGGATCTCTAGCTACACCAACAGTGTTCGCACCTATAGCAGATCCTACCATTGCCTGAGAACAAGACGAATGGGATAAGAAAGACAAGTAGCATATCATCTGATCAAGCAGAATGTGCAAGATGTCATGGTAGGATAGCTCAACACAGTCAAGATATCAAAAGAAGCATGGGATATGTTTGCAGCTCTTTATGAGTCCAAGAACACTTCCACGATTCTCACATTGAGAAACCAAATCAACCAAAGTTTCTGCAATAGCAATGAAACTAGTCATGCTTATGTACTCAAGATCAAATATTATAACAATCAACTCGCAGCAGTAGGAGAGAATATGAATCGAGTAGAAATGGTTCAAGTCATCCTGAATGGACTAGGAGAGGGATATGAGAAACTAGTCCAGAGTATTGCCATACAACAGTAAATTTTAACACTGAAAGAGCTCCAATTAGTCTTGGTGAAGAAATCAGGACTCAAGCCATTCATGCACGGAAAGGTTATTGCAATGATCAAGCATTTATAGCTTCAAATAGAAGTAGAGGTAGAGGCAATAGATCATTCCAGCGAAGTGATCATCATTAGCAACAAAATCAGCATCACAATCAGAATCAGCATCAGCATCATCAGCATTAGAATCAAAGAGGAAATCATTCCAACTGAGGAAGATTCCAAGCATGACTGAATACATCCACCGATGTGTCAAACATTTAATGTAACTACTGTCATAAGTTTGGACACTATGAAAGATATTGTTGCAAGAAGTAATACGACCAAGGCGATCAATCCAACAGCAATCGAGGGAATTTTCGAGGAAGAGAAAATCATCGTGGTGGACATTCTAGTCACAGTAATTATGCAAATGAACCTAAGAATATATTCTTTGCAAGTGAGGATATGCAAAAGACTGAAACAATTTATCTTTACACTAATTTCAATTCAAAAGGGGACTGTAGTTATCAAGTCGATCAACCAAAGCAGGATCCTTGGTACATCGATAGTGGTGCATCATCTCATATGACAAAGCATTAGGAATGGTTCACAGAGATGAAACCATTAAAAGGTCAGAAGATTGTCATCCATATGGCAGATAATACACCTAATCCAATTCAAAGGGAAGGCATTGTCTCTGTGAACAATTTCATTGGTACAAAAGGATAGGTGAAAGATGTACTCTATGTTTCGAAGCTCAGCAAGAACCTCTTGTCAGTAGGTCAAATGATGGAACACAACTACGAGTCATCTTTGATGGAGATGAATGCACTATCAGAGACAACTTGCAATCTGCCATATGGAACTTCCTCAAGAGACTGTCAACATATTTTAGTTGACTCATGAAGGTGCTTTTTGAATCTCTCCAGAACTCAATTCCAAGACAATAGTGCATAAGTCCAAGATCTTTCATGTCGAACTCTATAGGTAAGTCTTGTTTCAATTTCTTGATGAAGCTGTCATTGCTTCTGGTCATAATCAGATCATTTATGTACAAAAGTGCAATAGTAATGTCTTCCCCTTGAACTTTGTAGTAGAGACTATGATTTGCATTAGACTTCATGTATCCTAGATTAGCAAAATACTTGTCAATTGTGCTTTGATTGCGGGGCTAGTGAAACCAGACCAAAGACCCTAAAATGAATCTGTATTTAGCTTTGAAACCCTAAAAATGAATCACTACTAGTAGAAACGAAGCCTAGATCGATTCACAGCAGTTAATCACCAAGATAGATTTTAAATTTTATAAATAACAGGAACAGAAATTGCTACTTTGAGGAAATATTTTTGCAATATCTCACAATAACTTCGCGATAGAAACTGTAGAGCAACACCTTGAGCTCAAATGGTCCCTCTAAGTAGAACTAGGATATGCTAAACCTTCATTGTGTGAGCTCTGGTCAACCTCTGCATCATGTATGGTCTTGTGTCCTTGGCTCACTTCTCTGTGCCATCTCTTCCTATTGACCCATGTTGTCCTCATGTTAGCCATCTCCTCCTCTTCTACTCCACTATATCCTAGGGATAACCCAAAATCATAGAAGTCTATGATATGTCATTGCGCATGGTTAGCCTTATATGGAATTGTCACCTCCTACACCCTAATTTGCTACAATAAAGTCTCTCTGCATCATTGCATCTCCATCAAATAGAGGCAAACAAAAATCTAGCCGTAAAGGAGAGAGTGTCCCAAAACCATGACCCTACTGAAAGAGACAATGGTACAGCCCTCAAATCTCATAGTAGACTAGTCAAATGCATAGGAAGTGCTCATCTATGTCTACCTCTGCCAGTGTGTGTAGCCTACATATCCTCTTGTCCCTAGTCATGCTTGTGGTACTTCTTGCCTTGATCCTTAGCTAATGTTATAAGACTCGCATCTCTCCGGTGGCAATCCTCTATGTGTGTGTGTGTGTGGTAGATTGAAACATATGACACGTTTGATCTCATCTCGTGAGATCTCCAAAGATGAGGCACCCAAGCTATACTAGAAGGGGGGTAGGCGGTCCATCTATATACCTAGACTATCAAACCATATGGATATGCATGCATACTAGGCCATGCAAACTCCACTCGGCTAGTTGTCTTGAGGACTCTAGTGCCACCCTTGGTAGTCTCCATCTAGGCAAGACCCAAACCCTATGGAGACATGTCACTGTTTAGGAGATGGCATCAATCTAGAGTGGTGTCATAGCAAACTCAACCTGTATGATACAATGAGGAACTAAGGGATACTCTAAATCATCTCCCATAATCACATGTAGCCTCTCAAATCTCCATCACTGAATCACCGATAGGTCACTCCCAAGGTGTTGCATACATGGTTGTTGACCTCACAAGTGTATCAAGCCGTCCCTACAATGGAAGGTCCTAAAAGTGTGCCTGAAAGCATTGTCACTCTAACCAAGCCAGAGCATCATCCCCTCATGTGATTCATGCCCTGGTTTCTTGAGTCATTGTGGCCTTGCCAAGACTACCCCTAGGTGTGGGAGTTAGCTACCAACCAATGAGAGAGTTCATCTACTCTACCAGGGTCAGTAAGACCTCTGACATTAAGAGTCATAAAAGAGATGGGTTTACTTACCATTATTTTTTTGACCCTTCTTAGCCCTAGGATTGGGGCTTTCCCCTTGAGAAACTACTCCTTTAATTTGTGCTTGTCTCCTTTTGTTTTGAACAATGGTAAAAACTTTCCCTTGGAGAGTAAATTCCTTCTCTATAGGGAGAGGGTGGGGGCTCTCTTCTTCAAATTATTCTTCCTCTATGAAAGCTATGCGACCATGTTGCTCCCTCTATTACCCTCATCTTCAAATTCTTTTCAATCCCTATTCTCGTTCCATGTCAACAACTTAATTCTCATTCTCTCTGATCCACTTCTTAGTTTCTTGTTCAATCAAGGCATTTTTTCTAGAGATGGGAGTGTCTTTGTCCTTGCCTTGGATTATAATTGCTTGTAAGTTACCTACACGGTCCTTAGATCCACTACGAGGTGCAGAAGGAGGTGCTCCTTTGGTTTTTCCTTGGGAACCCATTTCTCCTTAGAGGGAGTTGGGAATCTTTGTGGGGATATACGGGGCTTGTGGAGTTACAACAGGTGCTTTTGGTTTGGATTTCTTTTGAGGAAGGTTCTTGACATTGTGGCTTTATAGACCACATAGAAAACAAGAGTTAGCTAAATTCTTGTACACTAATTCTTGCTCTCTAAAAATAGAGCCATTCATGTTCCCTATCACAAGGGTGTTGGGCAGATCTTTAGCCATGTCCATCATAACACAGACTTGGGGGTTACCTCTGGGGTTAATGAAATTTTATGTTTCAATACCTAGTACCTTACCCAAACTATTGCAAAGGATTGGTAGCTGGTTGTATAGTGCTAGAGGGCAAGCTCTAATTCTATCAAAACTACCCAAACTGGGATCTTGGTGGATCATTGGTTATTAGGAGAAAGATCCATAGACCACCACTCAAGATTTATAGGTTTGAAAGAGAAGACCGATAAGTTGTTGAAAGAAGATCTTGAGGCTTAATATGACATGAACTAATATATATCTAGGGGTTTAAAGGGGTTGATTGGGTCGGATGGGTAGGTTCCGGGAAACATAGCACTTCCTTCATAGATACCTCTACAAGTAGCTCAAAACACTTTGCAAACTATCAATAGACATAGAGGCCTATATAACTTCTAGTAGCAGAGACATGATATAAAAAATTAAAACACATTTACATATGTGGCTTGAATGGCCTTCACTTTTATATAAGTTTTTTAAGAAACAGAGAAGCGGTTGGAAACTTATGGACATTTTACAGGAAGGGAGCAAAAACTATTTGAAAAATAAACAATCATACATAGAGACTCATAGCTTTTGGATTTCACATCTAATGTAAATATTGAAAATATAATGTGATGTGCCTTGAGGAGAGCTTCGTGCTCATATAAGTTTTGTCAAAATTGGAGCATCGAGTAGAAAGTTATGAACAAAATACTGACAGGGGATCAAACAGTCATAAAAGACACCTACTCCTTCTATTGATGCCGACTTGGGAGAATACTCCCTCCATGCTCAGACTTCATCAACCATACAAGTCCCATAGAGGTCTCCTAGGAGGTAGGTAAGAGCTCCCTTCATGGATTGAGAAATGGATAAACCATGTATGCACAATGAGCAGCCGAATAGACAACACTTTTGAACACTTTGAAAGAAAGAGCAATGGAAAAAGGGGAGAGACACTCAAGAGAGAGAACCTGAAGTGACTTTCATTACGAAGAGTGAAAATCTACTCAAATGCAACTCAAAATATTACAAAAACAAGGGAGAAGAAGAGGTTTCATACATACAAGGGAGCAGGAGCTCCAAGACTACTCATAGAAAGAGAATGAACTAGAGAGATATGGATTCAAGAGTCTACATAAGAGGAAATCTACAAGAGGGAGAGAGAAGGCTCATAGAAGAGGCTTGAGGGGACTAGAGCTACAATAGCATGAGGATCAATGATGGAAGAGATGTTGAAAAGGGAGAGTAGGGCTCCTTTTATAGAGATTTTGTCACCCTCTTTCACCCATTTACAATTTCTGCTTGTAGATTCCTTTTCCCATCAGTCACATAAGCCCATATGTCACCATCCATGTCCTTTTTGGCTACTCTTGACATGTGTCCCATCAAAAGATGCTCAAGACTCCTTCACCCATTTACAATTTCTGCTTGTAGATTCCTTTTCCCATCAATCACATAAGCCCATATGTCACCATCCATGTCCTTTTTGGCTACTCTTCACATGTGTCCCATCAAAAGATGCTCAAGACTCTTAAAATATTGAGAAATTCAAGAGTCTCCCTATATGGAGCCCATAGGGAGCCTCTCTTTTCCAAATGTCCACGTCCTTCTTATTCCACATAGGAATTCTAGAAGGATTCCTCTTGGCTCCACACTCCCCCACATGCCTTCCACACACTTGGCATGTGATCTCTCTTCCATTATTGGAACACATAAACATGAGACCCACTCTTGATATGACTCACTCTTCCTATTTTCTAAAATCCCCATAGTATCCCATACACAAATAATTCTCATCCCATACCAAGGTATTTATCATTCATACACATGGCATTTAGAATGATCCATTCCACTCATCCTCTCAATCCCATACAATATCTTAGAAAGTAGAAATAAGTGAGAGACACTAGGCCATCACTTGATACTCACACTCTTATCAAACATAGAGAAAATCAATACCAATGCCAAATAAAAGATATTAACTTTTGGCATCACAGTATCCAGTGCATTATCTAGAAGGAGTAGAAGGCTTGATCTCTATTTGTGAAAATCAAGTTTCTCCAAACACATATTGAGCACCAATCAAGTGTTACAAATGTGGAGAGAATCATTAAATTGTAGAATGTCCTCATTATGTTAGCCTTACTACTTTCCAAGCAATCTATTGGGACTATGGAATTAGTCATGCTTGTATGGATTTTCCCCTCAAATCAAACCCACACAACCAAATGATGCTAAGATTGATGTTTCATTAGGCATTATTGGGATGACCAACACAGTGTAGAGTCCACAAGTACAAAGTCACACAATCTATGAATGTCATCACAAAGCATCATTCTATTCTTGTTCAGCCAAGGAGGTCTCTGAAAAGAAAATGCAAGTTCCCATTCCTACACGAAGTAAAGAGGAGAAAAGTACATCAACTTCTAGTCCCGACTCTCATACAAAAGAAGTCCCATATCCTAATACTAAATTGAAGATGGTTTGATATCAAGCACTCTAACAATGGGTAGAAAAGGAACTTTTCAATTTGATACTGAAAAGCAAGCACAAGATCCTATCCCTAACCTTGCCCCAACAAGACACCATAATTGAATCTTAGTTCCATCAACAAGAATTACACCACAATGTTCCACAATGCCAATTGGAGGCACTTTTAAGCTGCCCCATGACCGTTCCCATTGGAATCCTCTTATACAATTGTCCCAACCTCTAAAAGAGCTTCAAAGGATGGCTTGAATTATCAAGTCTTCCTCCACCTATGGAGGAAAAAAAAGTGTCCTTGTTTGATTGGGTGAAACAGATGACATATGTAATATCAATGTGTCTTTGACCCATAAAGCACATAACAAAATTCGAGCCATTGTGGATGGTGTAGAAGATGTTAATGTCTTATCAAAATACCTTTATGATGAATGGGGTCTCCCACCAATGAATAAGGCTCCATTTAATGTTCTCCTTGCAAATAATTCACACAAAAAATCCTTGGGCATTGTGGATGGGTGTTATAACCACATTGGTTTGTAATGTCATTTGATGGATGATGGCAAGTCTGTAGAGCTAGGATTGTGCCTTGGAGCTAGATGGGCTCAAGATGATTTGTAAAAGAATGAGGAAAGAGAGTGGTAGAAAGGATAGGTTTGGAACTCTCTTTAAAGGGTGGCATGTATAAAAGGCCAAGTAGTTGACTTTGGTCTTCACTTATTGTTTTGGAATACAACCTCTCTTCTTTTCTTGAAGTTTGCTCTTGTTTCTTCTTCATGCCTTTCATGAATGCCATGTTCTCTTTTCCCCTTTTCCTTCTCCTTGTATCTCCCTCTCCCTTCTCCATTCCCCTCTCCTCTCCCTCTTCTTATCTTACGGATTCATGATTGCAACAAGCTGGGAGTCACTAGAGTGACACTAGCGGATGACATTTGCATGCATTGCTCTTCGCCTAGACTCACTTGGAGAGATTACCTTATCAATGTATCAACTAGATCCCCACAACATGTGAGTCACCCATCAAAAAATACATAATTGAGCGAAGGTCTAACTTTACTCTAACTTCCCCTTTGCTCACCTCATGGGGTTTGAGCACGCCGAACATTTATAGGGGTGTTGCCACTCCTTGTTCTTCTAATTAGGGGTCATTAGTTGAAAGCCTTCAATTGAAAGATTGTTGTCTCTGAGACATCCATGGTCACTAGGATATGCATCCAATTTAGGGAAAACTCTGGCTCATGGAGGGGGCATACCAATGCTCATCCTCTTCCTTTCCATCACTCTCCACTTTGCATGCTTGGACCATTTTCAAGGATGCTATCCTCTCCATAGTGTTAGATTTTGCAGTGCGAATAGGCATTTCAATAGTGGGTGGGCCTTATAGGTTTGAAGGTCTACCCACAGAACTTGCTCATAGGTAAATATTGTTTGAGGTCAATACCCAATCAGTGAGGTCATGTCAAAGGGTGGGTTTCCCCCATAGCAATGTCACTATGGGTATTTTGACTTTTGTGGAGAGGAAAGCTGCTAACCTTGCAATGTCACACAGTTAATTGGAAGGCTACTAACCAACCAACAATGACTCTTCAAAGATATAGAAGGATACATCATCCTCCTCCCTTAGGACTTCACAGAACTGGGTCCTTGTCAAACATTGGTTGCATTAAATTAGACCCTCTATAGTAGCGGGACTAGGCGGTTTCTCTTCTTCTACCTTATCAGGCACTTATAGTGCCCCTAATCCCTTGAAATTGGTTAGATGGTTGGGGTGTATGCTATCTCTCCCCTTGCTAGTCTAGAGCTTTCATCGCTTGAACTTTTCTTGGTGCTTGCTTAGCAATTTTGGGTCTCCAATAGGTGCTATTTTTCTATGATTGGATCTACATAAGTTCCTTTATGAGAAGTTTGAGGGGCAAGTCCTTGGGCCTTCATCGGCCTCTTCACCTAAGAATACATTGGTGATCTAGGGCTGCCACATTGGAGGGGGTTCTTTCAAAGGAAAGAAAGGTAGCCAAAATGGCCATATCCTCATCCAATCCATCCTGGATGAGTACTTGATCAGCCTCTTCTCCTATCTTGGTGGCCCTTCTGTGGAAGTTGCACACATGGATCGGACTGTCTCATGTGGTTGAGATGTCAAGGCCTTTCTTTCTTTTCTTATTTCTTCAACTCATTGCCTAAGGCCTTGGCCTTCGTCCTAGTTATCACTTTAGTACTTTTGGGTGGGTAGCCGGTGTGGCTGGCCTTTTGAGTGGGAAATCCTCCTTGAACAAATGTTCAACTCCATGCCCAATACACAAAGTGGTTGTGGAATTCAAGGATGGCACCATTGGAGGGTTTGGGAGCATAATCAAGCTTGATACATGACTTGAGGTACCATTCACAGATATCTATGTAGATAAGAAAATGGTTATGCCATCTAGCACAATGCACACACTAGAGTGACGGAATAAGAACTAGGGAATAGGAACTAGGGATGGAATTGCTTGTTCTTGCTAATTTGAAGCTGGCTGTAGGGTGGATAGAGTGTAATTAGAAGAACTATCCTTAGGATTGGGCTCTTTGGGCATAATTCTACCGAGCCTCAAGTGCATGTATGTGGTTCCTACTGAGGACACACCCTACCTATTTTTAGGTTTTGGAATTTGCTTTCTAAATTTTGTGTTCCTAGAGCTATCCCTTTGAGTCGAGGGGTTAGACCCCTATCCCTCTGGGTCAGTGGGATATAGGATGATTTGATGCATGGTTGATAGGATAGCTGAGTATCCCTCCGGGTTGGTGCAATAGGAGTCAGCGAGATAGGCGTCTCAGTGGGATAACAACTTATGGAAGGGGTTGGCAGGATAGCTCACCCAGCCATGAGGTTGGTAGGATGCAGCCTTAAGCTGCCAAGCCAATTGGATAGAAGTCAGGGGGATAGCTATCTAACCAACACAATCAACAATCTAACAAATAATTAATTGGTTAGGTGGGTTAGGTGTCTGACACATGTCGATTGAGGGGATAGGGGCCTATCCCTTTGGGTCGATGGGATAAGGTGCTATCCCTCCAATAAACTCTATGGAGTTTGGGAAAGTATAGCATACATTCTATTTCTTCTTTTAGAGAACATGACACATTGTTTATCTAGCATACTTTTCTATTGCAGTGGGATGGTTTACCAAAGATGATCTATGTAAAAAAAAGTAAAAAGACATTGGTTGTGGTCAAATCATGCATCCTACCATGGTTCTACTTTGTTGCAAGGTTGGTGGATCCCTCAATGGTCGAAACATGATGTGGAATTTAAAGTTATTTCTTTGGATCTAGCCATGGCAAGGCGGAACATGATGGATGTGGCACCATTATTAAGAAAGCTCTTTATTGACATCAGTTAGCATGCCCTCAAGATAAGTTGCAAGACGCCCATGATGCAACAAAATTGTATGCATACTGCAACACAAAGTAAGGGTCATCTTTCTTGTTCTCCTCAGATGTAACTTTAATTGCAAAGTTTCCACTGTCTACTAGGGCATTAGTGAGGTCATCGAATTCTTCCCCAACCTACAATCCACTATCTATCTCTTTGACATAGCCATCATGTACAGGAACCAGGATAAGCTTGGCATAGCTTCCTTGTTTCACAATTGCAATGGCCTCACACTCGTCAGAATCTCCCATGATGCACACACTGAAAAAGAAGGAAAGCTATCGTGTTTTGCAGATAAAGGTGGTTGTCTGAAAAGCCTCATATGCTATGTAGATTTTGTGTCCCTTTAATGGTGCTACAGTCATATTCTATGTCCTCTTTACTTAATCGATCTTCACCTCATGGATCACTCTATGCACTAAGCTATTGTTGAGGCTCTATTTATTGTATGTCAACTCTGGCCCTATGGATAGGTTAGATGCAAGCCAAACATAAGGTGATGGAAGCATTTATGGATCATTGGGGCCCGACTAATGAGAAGTAAGAAGTAGTGGTTGGAGGTATTTGGTATAAGAACACATCTAAGAAGGCCACATATACAGACTCTTACTCTCATCTAGTTAGACCTATTAATTTGAAATGCAAGTTTGTGCTCAAAAAAGAAGGGTCAAAGGCTCTTCAAAATTGAAATAGACATGCAGGAGCATATCATGGGTGTATCAAGAGCATCAACACCTGAGCTAGTTAGTTATTAAATGTACTAGAAACAACTAGGTTGGGTGCCATTTAACCAAGATCATAAGTTGCTATAAAATAGTCTTTGAAGCTCTACGTCATGCTCATTTGTGAACGTGCAGGCTAGCTCTAGCACAATCTCTTCAATGCCCCTCCCTAGATGATGCACTTAAATCCTCCTAGATAGTTACTCTTTGTTGGTTTAAAAGATGCCTTAGTCTTGCTTAAATAATTCAATTGGCCCAATTGAAACTGTATTTATTTCTATAAATTGAGTTCTAATATTTTGTAAAATGTGGTCCTTCAAGTACTTGGGCTCCTTCCCTTCCCTTTATGGCATGCATTGATTTAGTGGTCACCAAGGATTAGTACAATGAACAGAAGCAAGAACAATCCATGGTGCACAAGGAATAACACAAAAAAGACTATCTTGGTTGTTCGTGACATGGAATCAGATATCCAGCATCTTCAAGAGTACGTAGCAATGAACATCAAACTATTCTTGGGATTTTATATACTATCTCTAGAAATATGGACCAAGACTCAGAACTTTACCTTAATGAAACTAGAATGCAAGAGTCAAGACCCTATCATATCCATTAACCACAAAAATATCATATCCACAATCAAAACTTTTAACAAAATGGGTCTCTAGTATTATTGCAAAAACAAGCTTCCCCCAACTTTTAAAAAAAATAAAAATAAAGTAAATGCCGGGCTGGTCAGGACTCAAAAAGGGACCAATTACAAAAATGGGGACACCCACGACCTAGGCTATTAGAGCAAGGAGATGCAGCTGTTTAGACCAAAGAACCAATTCTGAGAAGAGAGTGACTAGTCAGTGGGGATTCCGTAATACTTGAAATCAAAACAGAATAATAGATCCATCTGCCAGAATAATATCATATAGATATCATACTTCAAATCAAAACAGAATAATAGATCCATCTGCCGACGATCCTCCTGGAGCTGCTGCCTGCAGCGTGCGGTGGTGAGGAAATTAGAAACCCGCATTGAGGAAGAGGTCCGTCATGTGTATCCTGTCCCAGCTCACGTAGTGCTGGGGATCAGAACAAGGCGTGATGGAAGGAGTGGCGGAGGCGGGGGCAGCGTGGCTGTTCCGTAAGAGAGCAAGCATCCTTTACGTTAGTGAACCCGTAATCAGAGGCATGCTCTAACACATGCAAGTATGCTCCCGTCGTATCCAAAAAGACGAGCTCCACATCTGGATGGTTTGCCGCTGCTTCCGGCACCACCTTCTGCAACAATTGGTTGTGCTCATCACTCACTGCACTCACCCCTGCTACACGACCGTGGGCATCAAATATGCCCGACTCTGGGGCACTAGATGCAGACATATTCATCAGGTGGATGTAGATGCTCATGCAACCCATAGGAAACTCCCCCTGCACCACTACTCTCTTTAATCCGCTGCTCGGGATCGCTTCTAAGGAGTCGTTCAGTTTTTGGACCACCTGTGGGACGAGAGCGGCTACGACGGCGGGAGATTTTCCAGACAGAAAGGCGTAGTTGTAGTCATTGCCACCCATTTCGCCAAAGTATACCCAACGAACGCCGGGTTGCGCTATGTCGTCCTGAAACCATTTGAGCTCATCGTCGAGTGAATATTGCGTCAAAGTCGTTGCATTGGCTAATTCCCTGAGCACAGCCGGCAGGTCAGTAGGATAGTAGTCTGTCACTATTTCACAGTTTTGTTGAAGTCTGAATGGGGATTTCTGGAAATTTTTGAGTTTCTGTTCCAATTTTGAGTGTTTTAGGGTGGTATACACTACCTAAACTGGAAAAAACGAATTTTATAATGCAAATGTGAGATTTCTTCAAGAGAGGACTATCAACACTTAAAAACCATTTTGAGTTTAGCTTGGATCTTCATTATTTGTTGTTTTTCACGAGATTTGACAATGCACACACCTTAGCAATCATTCAAACTAGCTTCTCCTATGATCTAACAACAAAAAGCAATCCTCACCAAGCTACAATGCATCAATCATGCTCGCTGGAGGAAAATGATAGTTTTTGCTTTTCTACTCAAAACACACTACTTTTCCACTCAAACCACTCCTATGCTAGAAAGAATTGTATAAGGGTAGTTTATGAAAGGAGGAAAATGCTATGCAAAAGCATACCTCTACTTCCTTGACAACTGTGCCAAAGATGTGGTCTACCAGTGACTGCACATGTCATGGGGATCTTGAAGGGATGCCGTCATAGAATCCTCTCCCAAAAAACTCCTCATCATGAGAGATTTGCAAAGCAAGCATCCTAACACTTGTGTCATGCAAGTGCCTCTCGGACTGGACAAGTTAGATTCGAGAAGGGCTAACCATCGTATTCCCATCAATTTGTTCAAACAAAGCGGAATGAACATTGAGGGTACACCAGCTGCCCTCCTGGAACTCGAGGATCCCGATTCCATTGCTCTGGAAAACCTCCAAGGAGCAACGAGTGAGGATGAAGTGCAGAAGAAAATAATCAATAATTTGATCAAAACCCAGATGAAGAAAGAGACACGGATAGCAAGATGGACAAAATCCAATAGTTGTGCATAGTGATGAGGAACAAGACACAGACACAGAGCTGGATTTAGAAATCAACAACCATGGTATTACATAGTGCCAAATAGCCCACGAGAGGAGGTTGAAGAACCAAACAAAGGAGCGCCAAAGAGTCCACTGGGACTTCCACAACCATCAGTAACACCAATGGCACACCCAAATGTGGCCTTTTTGAAATGTAAGTTTTGGGAATTCTAGCTTAAAGAGAAGGAAGATCTAGACAATCATGTGGCCCAATTTGAGACACAATGGTAGGCAAGCGGCTTCAACACTTTGTTCGGAGACCAAGAAAAGCTCCAATAGTTTGCTAGAACACTTGCGGGTAAAGGAATGAGATGGTTCACCCCATATGGAGTGGCAGATTTTACAACATACGATGAACTCAGGACATCATTTCTGGAAAGATTCAAAAAGGAGAAGACTCTAAGTGATGTTTGGAAAAGGTTGAGGGAATTAAAATAGAAAAAGCTATTAGTGGAGGATTATGCTAAGCAATTTCTCAATTTGAATGCAAGACTTGACCAACTGAAAGACCAACACCAAAAACAATGGCGGAATATTTCTGCAAGGGAGTGCTTAGCCGAAAATCAAAAGTGCAGTTGGTGGCATGGTTGTTCTGGCCAGGCAGAATGGATTTAACACTCTCATAGAGGCAACCAAACATGCGGAGAGATGAAGAAGAAGAGAGTGGCAAAGAAAACAAAAAAGGAGAATGTAAAAGAGAAGAAAGAAAAGTCTCCAAATCGAAAGAAATAGTGAAACTGGTGGAGCAAAAGCTCCAGAACTTGGGAATGACAAGCAACTGACCACAGTTTCAGTGTGGCATTTGTATTAAGAATCATCCACGACAGAGGTGTGCTAGTATAATCCCAATGCACGAACAAATCAAGGCCAACAACAAGTATGGATCCTAGCCATGGGAGCTAATTCAATCTCTATTGGGCTGAGTGCCACAGAAGCGGCACAACAAATGCAGCAATCACCACAACAAGGCAATTGGAATCAACAAAGAAATTGGAACCAACAAAAAACTGGGGGACTAAATTCCAAAGAATGTGGATACCGTCAGGTATTGGAAGATCACAGACCTGGACCAAATTTCCCATTATGGGTGAAGCATCAGTTGGAGAGGGGGTTGACAATCACAAGATACCCACCTTGGAACCAACAACAATATCAACAAAAACCTCAACCACCACCACCACAAGCAAACACGGTGATAATTCAAGAATTGCCAAAAGATCTGCCACATGGAGGGATGTTCTTGGCAAAGAATCACCAATATGAGCAATACGAGTTATGTGACTGCTCCGAATGTATGCTCATTGAGGACTATGGGAGAGTTCAAAAAAGGTTGACGTGCTAGCTGTGACATGATCCAAGGGACCAATGAGGGAAAATCCATTGGAAGACAAAGAAGGAAAGCCTAATAAATTGTGCTAGCAAGACTAAGAAGCAATCCAAACATTGGCGTTAGAAGAAATATAGAATATACAGGCTAAAGAGGCAAAAAATCTGATCTAGTAGCCAAAGGAGAAATTGAGTGGGACGGTGAATCTGACAGGCGATCCGACAAAAAGTCCGATGCAGATCAGAATTTGGAAATGGAATACATAAAATCATGTGAGGATGGTCTCTCAGTAGAGCTGTTTTCAGCCCTAAAGCAGGCATCAATAAAGATTACAGTGGATTAGTTATTGAGTCTAGTTCCTATCTTTCGGGAAAATTTTATTAAGAAATTTCAAGACGATGGAAAATCGAAACAGATGGAGGAAATCCCGCAAGAAGAAGAGTACCAAGATGGTGCAAAAGATCCACCAGTCATGCAAGTCGAACCAGATTACGTGGAATGAAAGGTCCCAATGATAAAGGTACATTGCAATGGTCAAAAAATACAAGGCACAGTACTGGATGGAGGATCAAGTGTGAACATTCTCCCACATAGCATGTATAAAAAGATGGGATTGAGTGACATGGAAGAGGATTCTAGATAAGGATGGCGGATTAGCGGCGTGTTCAACCAATGGGCATTGTTTGAAAGTAGCAAATCAGCATTGAGGGAATGACATTCATAGTAAATTTTGTGGTCCTAAAAATGGAACAAGGAGAGTAGTCTTACCAATGCTACTGGGCTAGCCTTGGTTCAAGATAGCACTGATCAAGCAAGATTCAGGAGCATCTAAAATCACAACCAAAAGTGGGAAAAAAAACTACGGTTGGAAATGACTCCGAAGGTGGTTCTGCAGAAGGAGAACAGACCCACTGATTGCATAGTGTGTCAACATGCTTACAGAAATGGATGACAATGAGGAATAGGAATTCCTGGACGTGAACCCATCAATTGTACCTCTGTTTGAGGTGGATGTGAACAACATTGCGCACCAGTATCTGGCAGAACCAGCACAGGTATGTCAGATTTCATCCAAAAAACCTAAGAGGGTCTCAAAAAATCAAACAAAATGATCGCGGGCTCGAAATTTGAAAAAGAGGTGGAGGATAGTTCCGCACAATAAAATGGAATGAACATGTGATAAAAGAAGCCTTGGAATCATATGAGGATCAAATGAAAAGAACATCAAGAGTAAAGGAAGATTATTTGGAGGAATTGAATCTCGAGATGATGGAAAAACTGCAATCGGTGAAAATCAGCGTGCATATGACAAGAAAGTTTTAGGAGGATCTGGTGCAGCTGTTGATAGAATTCAGAGATGTGTTCACTTGGGACTATATGAACATGAAAGGAGTGGACCCAAACCTATGTGTACATTGCATTAACCTCAAGCAAGATGCAATGCCAATTGTGCAACCGATATACCAAATGAATCCAAACTATGTGAAGTTGGTAAGAGAAGAAATTGATAAGCCACTCAGAGTTGGTTTTATCTATCCGCCGATGGATAAGGTCACATGGTTGTCATCCATCATGATTGTTTTGAAAAAGAATGACAAGCTGTGGGTTTGTGTGGACTACAGAAAACTGAATGCCACTATTATAACTAATCCATTTCCTCTACCCTTTTACGACACGATGTTGGTGCAGTCGTGCTGGGCACGAGGTGTATAGTTTTCTAGATGGGTTCAGTGGGTATAACCAAATTCTAATGTCCAAGGAAGATAAAGATAAAATAGAATTTGTCACAAAAGGGGGGGTGCTCACACTAGCAACGTGAACAATTTTGTCTTGAAGAACACACTGCCCACATTTCAAGGGTGGATACAAAAGGTGTTTGCCCTATATCTCACAACATTGAAGCAGGTATTCTTGGATGATTTCAGCATGTTTGTGAAAAAGGAGAATCACCTTAAAACCTCATATTATGTTTTGTTACATGCCAGGAATATTGACTCAATTTGAATCCAACGAAATGTGCCTTTGCAGTCTGAAGAGGTGTTCTACTGGGGCATATCATTTCCAAAGAAGGGATGCCAATTGACCCAAGAAAAGTGGAAACCATTCAGGAAGAAAAGGCACCACAAAACGCAAAGGAAGTCATACAATTCATTGGCCAAATCAAGTGGCACAATCAATTTTTGTGGTACCTTTACCATGTGTGTCAACCCCTAACAAAGTTGACAAAGAAAAATGAACAATACATTTGGAAAGAGGATCAAGAGAAAGCGTTCCAGTTAGTGAAGAAAATTCTAGTGGTAGCACTAACTTTGATTTTGCCAGATTGGAACCTGGAATTTCATGTGTTTGTAGATGCATCAGACATTGCTATTGGATCAGTATTGATGCCTACACACAGCTCCAGATGGTTCTAACTAATATACTATGCAAGCCAAACTTTGTAACCGGCAGAACAAAATTATTCTGTCACTGAAAGAGAGGGATTGGGTATGATTTACTCATTACAGAAGTTTTGACATTACCTTCTGGGTAATTAGGTGGTGTTCCATGTAGACCATCAAGCATTGTTGTACCTAATGAACACAAGCCTCAGCCACCAGGAAGGTTGGCTCGATGGATATTGTTACAAGAATTACAATACCAAGTGATGCATACACTAGGAAGGTAGCACTTAGTGGTAGACTTCCTGAGCAGATTAGAAACAAGAGAAAGCCCCTGAGTGGGGGTGTCCCGGATGATTTTATTAGATGCTACATTGTTTTCGATACAGGTGATGAGGGCAACAGATTGGTATGACCAGATGTTACAATTCCTCATAGACGGGGTCTTTGCCCAGAGACATTTACGAAGGACCACCGATGCCGATTGGCGTTAAAGAGTAAACCATTTATGGTGATTGCAAGCGCATTGTGTAGGTAGGAAGGTGTGCAAGGCCAAGGTTGCCTTGCCAAACACAAATAAACTACCAATCCCATTATCTCTAATAGATGTCTTTAAAGGTGGCAAGTTGCTTAAAAATGAGCATTTCTATCCTAACAATGAAAATGGAATGTTTTCATGTCATGTGAATAGAGTGATAGATTCTTTTTTCACTCCTCAATATTGCATGTATATTGTGAGTCTATCTTACTCGTGAAATTTTTAGGATGACCTAATTGTAAAGGCCTAAATGCAACGTTATAGGAGGAACACCTAGACTAATACTTCATGTACCATGTCTGTGAGGAAACAACGGAAGCTGAGAGGGTGAAAGGGAGCTTGAGACACACAAGTTTTGGTGGGTGCAGAACACCCTAATCTTCTATTTCATCCATATATATAAGGGTTTGAGTATTTAAATAACCGGGGTTAAGGTATAGTGTCCTTTAACCCCCACAACCTCCCTAACTGATTTTCAGCCAAAGCTAACCATTTTTGAAATATATGGAATACATCGCTCTTTCGAGCTATAGCATAAGCCCACACTTTCCTAGCTGCATCATGAATGAATGTCACATAGTATTCAGCCCCGCCTAATGATCGTGTAGGCATGGGACCACATATTTCTAAATGCAACAAATCAAGCCTTTCAAGCTCTTTCTTTCCCCTTCTTTTATGGGCTGATTTAGTCTGCTTCCCATAGAGACAGTGCTCACAAAATTCAAAATAAAAAAAACTCAAATGTGGTACATAACCCAAATGGCATAAGAGTTTCATTCCATTCTGGCTCATGTGCACCAACCTGCAATGCCACAAAGAAGTACTTGGCTGCTCGGTTATTGCAACAACATTATCAGACACCCTTGATACATGTAAGGGATACGAAGTCCCACACTTGGCACCCCTGGTCAAAACCATAGAGCCCTTCTGAATTTTCCAACTTTAAAAGACAAAAGTGGTCTAAAAGCCATCATCATCTAGCTAACCCACTGAAATAAGACTCTTGGTCAACTTAGGTACATGTCTCACATTTTTCAAAACAAATGCAGACCCATTTGCAAAAGAAAAGTTTATGTCACCTGCTCCCACTATGTCACATGCATAGTCCAAGATGCACACAACCTGTCTTTCCATTGTCATAAGTGGAGAACCATTCCCTATGGGGAGTAACATGGAATGAAGCACCAGAATCCAAAATCCAATCTTGGGAATATGCATAATCTGAAGTGGTGAGCAAGTCTGTAGGTAGACTAGACATGAAGAGAATGTCATTGTCACTATCATCAATGACTGCATTAATCTCCTCGATCAACATTTTTCCTTTGTCCTCCCTTGGACTCTCTTCCTTCTTATTTGCACCCCAATTTGCATTCTTTTTCTTATCCTTTTGCTCTCTTTTTAGCTTACAGTAGCAATCCTTTTTCATATGGCCCTTCTTGCCATGGTGGTAACACTCAATGTTCTGTGCCTAGATTTGCTATGAGACTTCCCTCTTTCTTGGGACTTCCCCCTGAACTGTGATATGCCCCTTTGCACATTTAAGGCTACATCCTGATTGTTGCCATCCATAGACTTCCGTCTAATCTCCTCAGCCAACAAGCTACCCACAACATCATCAAACTTTAGTACTCCACCAGGTGTAGAGTTATTGACAGCTGTACGGAAGGTATCTGATGAGGATGGCAATGAACATAAGAGAAATATTGCCTTAGTCTCCACATCAAAATTCATCTTCTGAGCCTAAAGCTGGCTGAAAATAATATTAAATTCTTCAAGTGAGAAGAAATGGAGACTCCTTCCTTCATCTGCAGCTCAAACAACCTCTTCATGAGGTAAACTTTATTAGAGGCAGTTTCCTTCTCATAAGTGGCACACAATTTCTTCCACAAATCTTCTGTAGTCTACTCATTTACTACTGTGAAATAAACTAAATCTGCAAGATGAAGTCTAATAGTAGACTTTGCTAATGCACCCAACTCATTCCAATCATTCTCAGACATATCTGCAGGCTTAGCTTCAATCCCTCCCAAGGGTTTAATCTGCTTCTTTTGAATAAGCACATCCCTTATATGTTCTTCCCACAAAGAAAAGTTTGTCCCATCAAACTTTTTAATGCTGAAAAACTCCTTTTTAGACATGGAAGACGATGCCATGATGCAAATGAAACAAAATCCCAAATGCTAGTACCTACAAAAGAGAAATCACACCAAATACCAGGTGCACCAAATATGTCTGCTTTAATGAAGGATAGTGTCACCAAAACTCAAGGCTCAAAGCATCAAAATGCATCTGACTCATGTGCATATACTATGCATCCATATGACCAAATCTGGCTCAAAAGAAAATGTCAACCCATAATGACAAAACAATGGCAAATATGATGCCAATAAGAGCCAAATGCCTCAAGCATAAACACTATCCATGGGCATAAGCATCAATAATGTCTCATCCAAAAGATCATAGCACAACCTGTGCATCGTCAAATATATCCCTCAGCATTAAATAGCATCTGTGTGCTAAACGTCCATCAATAAAGCATCCCACAATGCAATCTGGGCCTATCAGCACATCTAACAAGGATCACAATGCATCCAAATGGCTTGCAAAGCATCCACTACAACCCAATGCAAACACAAATGAGCACACATGGCTCAGACTACAACCAAAGTGATCTGCATAAGGTATATCCAAGAAATCACGGCCTTATGGCAAATAAAAAGGTACATATTTTATTTTAAAAAATGTACTTTTTAAATCCCTATTGAAGTGTTCATGCTCCTTAACATAAGCTAACACATCTTGCCTTCTGCAATTGAACCAACCTTGTATTGTTTGCTTTGAAGGTGGTGTTTTGTGATAAGTGTCACTTTGTCGACTTCTTCCTTGCATGTGGATGTGGATCTATTTGCTGTAGCTCTTTCCTATTAGGTCTAGGCTCATTCTGCAATGCCATACAGTTCTTTAAAGTGATTTCTTGGCTGTCATTATGTGGGAAGGGGCAATGTGGTGGCATGGTAGTTTTGGCATGTAGCCGGCATGGCAATTTCAAGGGAGGGGTAATTTTGAGGGCAGGTATCTTGGATGGTGTCATAGCAATCCTCTAGGCTATCTAATAGCCATCATCTCAATTGTGGCCCATTCTTTCACATATCTTGAGCAGCGCACACAAGTTGGTGAGATGAGCAGAGTGTCGATGTGAGAAGACACGCCAAATAAATTGCTATCGATGATATGGCAGGGCAACACCACATAAACTGTGTAGGCCATAGCATAGGCAGGCTAAGTAGGTTGCTCGTGTATGCGACATTTTTTGGCTTATGATTTAGTAGTCTTAGGTTATTTCCTAGTCTATGAAATGTGTATGTGTAAGCCTTTAATGCATTTTGTGGTCAGTTTTAACTTTTTTTAATCATCTATTTTACCATGGGTCCGATCTAGAAGGGCCTTACTCAGATGATGGAGATCTAATTTCCACTGACTGAGGACCTTCATAGTTCAAAGATGTATAAAGTGGGCAATACTAGATGCCATATTAACGCAAAGATCAAGTGGTGTTAGGACCTAGTTCAAACTTGATGTATAAAGTGGGCCATATTGGATGTCAAATTAACAAAAGATCAAGTGGTGTTTTTGAATGATCGACGATGAAAATCAATTCACAAGCCAATCAAAGTCATCAAGTAAAAGATGTCGATGGAGCAACTGTGGTTTTGTTCAAGTTGTGATCATCGTCGATTGGATCCTGTTAGTGTTGAAGTGCTATATCTAAAATTGGTTGAAAATTTCAAGTGGAATGATCATGATGCTCTGATGCCTTTAATTGGAGGGACAATATATAGTCTCTACAACAAATTTGTGGAATGCTCATTGATCCTCATCCATATTTTTTTGGGGGCAAAGAAATATTTAATGATTATATTAAAATCATATGATTTGTACAATGAGGTCCCAATTGAACAAAATTTTATCCTCTAAAGAGGAATATCCAGTATGAAAAAAAGAATTCCACTGCTCAATCGAGAGAAACAAAAAATCAAATTCACTGATATGTTCAATAGTTCTTTAATAACAGCCTCTACTCCATTTGTTGACAGAAAAGGTTTGTCGCATCCCTTGGATAGATAGAGAAAGGCTTGGTGTATACTAGAAAAAGAGAAGGTATGATCTAGGTTTACAGGTCTCGTCTGGTACAGATCCCAACAACTCTAATGTGCTCTTCTAGTTCAACCTATAAACTGAGAAATCTGGTCATTAAAATTATGGATGTCTTGATCCAACAAGTATTTAGCCTAGACCACAGAAGATGTGAATCAGTTAAGAAGTACAATTGTTGAGAGTTGTGGTGCCATGAGCACATGTAGAGCAAAGGTATGAGCAAAGGACAAGCTGCCACATGGCATGGAGGAGATATCCCACATGTGAGCAAGCAAATGGATGTAAGTACCCTCACCTATAAAAGGGAGGTTCATTTGAAGGAATATCAATCAAGCACTTTGCACTATCTCAAGATTCTCTTTATGAGTCCAAGTTAATCTATCTTGGAACCTAATTGACTTGAGATACATGTCATGAGCACTCTCTTCATCATGCTTGCACTTAGGTTGCATCCTCCTTAGATTAGTGTTGTATTAGGATGTTGTCTTAGTGACTAGGAGAGTAGGATCCTCACTTTGTCAACAATTACATTCTTTTTATACCAATTTATGAATAACTATTCATCAGCACATATGTAATCATCATTAAACTCAAAGGCATTTTTGGCAATCTAAACATATGTACTCATCATTAAAATGAAAGGCATTTCTGGAAATCGAAATGAACCAAAGTGCATGTGCTCTGATGCTGATCCATGTGGCATAAGGTAGCTTGAGTGCATCTCCCAGTAAAAATGATTTCCAATTGATTAGTTCCCCTAGTTCTAACTGGATCACCTTCTAGACATTCCTAGCCTTGGGGTAGGAAATAAATAAGTAAAAAATGTCTTCTTTGATCCCCAAACAAGCTTTGCAAGTTCCATCTCCCTTACCAATGCTCAACCTCCTGTAGTTGGTCCAGACAGCTTTATGGAGGTTTAACCACAAGAGAGTGGACATTTTTTTGGGAATCTTTCTTTCCCAAATCAAAGAGAACTTACATCCTATTTCCTCTCATTATCAGAGAGTTTACATCTAGAGTTGAGGATGGATACCACCCCTTCTATGCCATTAGATGGAGTGGGTATGGGTAAGAAGAGCTACCAACCCAACTAGATTCTCTAGTGTAGATTAAAACAGTGCCCCCTTTTCAAGTAGTGTCACCCTCCCACAGTTGAATTCTATTCATAACCAGCTCTTGATCAACATTATTTAGCCTGAATTCCCTTCCAATATCCTACCATGACTTCTATTTAAAATTGGTCTTGTCCCATAAATCCCCCCAATTTTTTAATCCTTTCTTTAATAATTGCTAGGTTCTTAGGAAATCCTCATCACATAACTGATGCTTGATAAAAAAAATAGACACCCAGATTGAGTACAAAGCCATGAAGCTCCCTTTGCCTAAAAGAACTATGTGGCTCTAGCAGAGAGGAGGGAAATTCTTCCACCTGGGGGCGCTGTAGGGTTTAACAAATTTAAAATTTCTAAGCAAAAGCTTGGCCCATCTAGAGAGGTGATAGCTTTTATAATCCAAGTGGCAGCAAGTTTGTAAGTAGCCAGTCGAATATTGACTACCCCCAAACCCCCTTCCTTTCTAGTTCTGGTGCAAAGGACCATCTAACCTTTGAAATTCTTCTTTTTATATCACTTCCCCCCCAAAGGAAAGATCTGTGAATTCTGATGAAAACCTATTTTAGAAGGGCACCAACAAGAGAGGTAGAAAATGGAAATTGTGTATATACACAATGATTTACGACAACTCTTCTCCCTGCTAAGTTGGCTTGGAGCCCTCTATGTCTATCTATTATCTTTTTAAATCTGTCTAAAAACTCCTCCCATCTGTCCTTCATTTTAACTTTGAATCCCATAGAAATGCCCAGCAATCTAAAAAAATTTCCATGTTTGATTTTTTTGCATCCCATCTGGTCCAAAAGTATTTAAGAGCCACCTGAGAGAAGGGCATAACCTATTTTGGTGTGATTTATATTTGATCCTAATGCTAAGCAAAATACATCCATATACTCCATCGCTCCTTGAATGTCTACATCTGTGTTTCTAATAGTTAATGTTGTATCATCTGCATATTGTTGATTAACTAAATGTTTTCCTGAGGGAAGCTCAATTCCTCTAACGGAGTCCATGGACACTTGGTATTTTATCAACCACCCCAAAGCATCTATTGCAATAGCAAATAACAAAGGGGCCAAAGGGCACCCTTGTCTGATTGATCTCTTCAAGGAGAAATTTTGACTCATCTCTCCATTTACACAAAAATTTGCCGAGTCATAGGAAAGCAGTAAAGCAACATATGAAGTGAACTTTTCCCCTAGCCCCAGATTCCTAAGGGATTGCATTAGAAAATCCCAATATAGCCTGTCATAAGCCTTATCAAAGTCAATTTTTATAGGCATACATCTTGCTTGGTTTCTTCTACATGTGTGCACCCCTGCCAAAGATATATAATTGCCTCTAACAGATGTCTCCCTTTGACAAACCCTTTCTGTTCTCGAAGAATCCAATTATCCATCTTGTTCCTCAACCTTAAAGATAGGGCTTTGGTAAAAATCTTGTAGGAATGATTTAACATAGCTAGAGGTCTCCAATTCTTTAACATTGTCCTATCCCCATCCTTTGGAATAATTTTGATAACCCCTCTATTTAAATGATGGCCCAAGAAGCCCTAATAAGAGCTCTCTTCCACACTGTCATTAGAGTAGGGCCAACTGTATCCCAGAAAGTCTTATAAAACTCTATTCGAAGGCCATCCTCCCTTGGGGTTTTGCCATCAGCCATAGAGAAAGTAGCCTCTTTAAGTTCTTGAATGGAAAAACTACTTTCCAACTGCACCACCTTGTCCAAATTGGACACCATACACTGTCTGACTTGCTGGCATCTCAACCTAGCATCTGTAACCTATTCATCATTTGGGTCTACTGTACTGAGTAGTTCCTTGAAATGACCAACAATGATCTCCATGTTTTCTTTATCTATTTTGATAAGAGAGCCATCATTCTTCTATAAAAGGGGGATTTCCTTCTAGTTTCTCTTTTTTCTAGTCCTCATAAAATTTTCTTTAGTTGGCCTGTCCACTTTTTTACCACATCGATCTCTAAAGTAGTATTTTGATATGTTCTTGGATTTCGATTTTGTTTCCTTTGTCTAGCACTTGTTGCTGGGCATTACCATCCTGTAACCTTGCTTTATGGTCTAGTTGTTCCAATTCAACCTTCAACTTATCCATTCTCCTAGCCCTGATGGCAACTCTACTTTTTCTGGCTTCTTTTACAATTGTTTGCACACTTAGCACATCATTTTTCTATCCCTAAGAGCAAGAATTTGCAAAGAAAAAAGCCATGTTCTAGCTTTCAATGACCTATTTCTGTACAGTTTAAAGTTTGAATAAGGAAGGGTCAGCTTTAAAGCAAGAGTTGGATTTCCTACCATTCCCAACCTCTAGTCAGGCAAAGATAGGTCTATGTGAGGGAGGAGAAGGTTCTTTATTTGATGCCCAAAGAT
The DNA here is from genome assembly GCF_047967505.1 of Dipteris shenzhenensis. Classification (NCBI taxonomy): domain Eukaryota; kingdom Viridiplantae; phylum Streptophyta; class Polypodiopsida; order Gleicheniales; family Dipteridaceae; genus Dipteris; species Dipteris shenzhenensis. The sequence continues at coordinate 15,513,180 of NC_141597.1, forward strand.
TGATCTAGAACAAATTGTGAAACATAAACTTTGTCCACTCGCCCTCTCTTTTGAGCTCTCCTATCTGTCTGTTGAACCAAGTAAATATGCCAAATGTACCAATGTCCACAACTTGTAGGTTTTCCTTAAGGTCTTTCCATATTTGCAAGAACAAATTGTGAAACATAAACTTTGTCCACTCGCCCTCTCTTTTGAGCTCTCCTATCTGTCTGTTGAACCAAGTAAATATGCCAAATGTACCAATGTCCACAACTTGTAGGTTTTCCTTAAGGTCTTTCCATATTTGCAACTCGGGGCCTCTAAGCACAGAACCTTTTGTAGCCACCTATCCTGTGGACCCTCAACCATATTGAAGTCTCCTAATATCACACAATCACTACCCATGTCCATCAGTGTATCCCAAGTGGCTCTTCTAGCCATAGTTCCAGTTAGAGCATAGACATAAGCCACAGTAAAGGTTATCATTTTTAGCTTGCACTTGAGGGAAATCCATCTGTGATTTGCATCTTGCTGAAAAGTGGACACATAATCTTTATAGTGAGATAAGGCACCTATTGTAGTCCCCCCGTCTACCCTCTTCATGTGAGAAGTAAAAAACTAGACTCTTTTGCTATCAATACTTTTGAGTCTATTTAGCAAGACATCATTAATAACTTTGACTTCTTGCAATGCAAAAAAGTTGGAAGAGAGAGTTTCCTCTCAGCCAATTGGCTCATTCCTGACTCCTCAAAGGGTCAATCAATCCACACACATTTAATATGAGGAATGAAAAATGGATACTTACCATTCTTGTTCTTCCCCTTTTTTGCCTTGGGGGTAGGGCTTTTGGGAGGGGCACTCTAGCCTTTGACTTGAGAAATTCTTCTCTGATTCTAAACAGTGGCTTGAGGCTTCACTGGCACCACAATATTCTTTTCCTGCTTTTGAACCAAAGGAAGTTCCTCCTTTGAGTCACCTAACTCAAAGTCACTCATACTTGCATCTTATTAGTTGACATCCTCTTCAAATTCTACTGGTCGACATCCTCTTCAAATTCCTTTGACCAATCAGGCTTAACCTCATCCTCTTCCATTTTGGCTTCTTGGATCCATTGCTCAGTTTCCTACTCTATCAAATTTCAATGCTTCATAGGCATTGTTAGTAGCCAAAGGAAATGTGACTCTGTCCTCCCCAAGACACCTTAAAAACATCCTCAACAAAATGCTAATCAATCCTCCAAACTCAAGTGGACTGTAAAAGACAAACAAAAACCTCAAACACGGGAAGGGGTTGCAAAAAAAGAAATCATCAATGCATCCTCATCCATATTGGAGCCTATGTTTGCTACTACATACATGTTATGATTCCTCCTCAGTGTTCATAAATTATAGACAGCGTCCACAAAAAGATTAGGCTCATTGAAAATTAACCTTTAAACTTGAAAATATAAAGTTTTAAGGCATTTTGGTCATATTACATCCAAATTTTGATTAAAACCTTTAAATTTGTATCTAGTAAAGAAAATGTTTTTGTATATGTTAAAAAAAATGTTGTTATGTGAGCATTTTGATTATAGCCCACAACCGATCAAGCCAAGAATTCCCAATACATTGATTTATAGCACATCCCCATGAATGAAAATACCCAAAGATCACCCAACCTCTTCCCCCATGTGAGGCCTCCCCATCTCCATGGTATGCATGTAGGCATTAGCCATTTCTATGTTGTCTGTTGGCTCATTCCTTCCACCTTCATTTAGGTATCAAATGTGGAACAAAGCATGGGAATAGTGCTAAAGACTTTCTTATCACGGGAATGCACTCTTATGTACTTCTGACTTATCCTCACCATACTAGGATCCTACTAGGATATTAAAGGGTGCACACAATACCTACTCCATTTGTTGTGACTAGTCTAACCAATTCCATGGCAATCAAATAATAAATCTGGAATTCTCCTCAAATCGATTTGTTTTCTATTGAATGGAAGTCAAACCAACAAATTTGAACTTCGAACTTAATATTGAATGGAAATCTTACTAAAAAGGCTAAAATTCTAGCCTACTTGTTTCTTATTGCTTGTACGATGATATGAAGATAATTCACTATAAATGAAATGGTTCAAAAACCTTGAAGTCCACATATTTCAAGATAAACTAGCAAAAAAAAACCCTCCATCAAATAATGAACAAGAGCTCTCCCCAAGGGGGCCACTATGTAAAAACCCCATATAGCACATGTGATCAAGGGGTATTTTAAAAAACCCCTACCTACGGATTTTTATAAGCTATATACACCCCTTATCTAAATTTTGAGATGATTAAAGTATCACTTATGTATGAAATTTTTCACTTTTTGAATAAAAGAATCCCTTATGTATGTATATTTTTTGTAACTAAATAAAAAATAGAAAACCCCTTCCACTGATCGTATGTGCTATCTTACATATTTCTTAGTTGCCCCTCGAGAAGCTCTCATCAACATGGAGGTCTTATTAATGATTTAGCCATCACAATATGGATTTAATCCCTAGTCCCTCCTTCAAACTTCGTGGGGTTAAGATGTCCATAATGCCCCACTTTGTTAGAAACACTATTGTGTATTAAGAAACAGCTATTGTGTGTTAACTTATTCAAAGATTCCATCAGAGAAGTTTTGAATTTTAACTATATTTTCGAATTCATCTACCAAATAAATAAACAAATTGATCAGAATTTCTCTTTTCCCTGAAGTTTTCATGACTCAAAAGGTAAAAATAGTATCGATTCTTTTAACTTGATGATGAGAGAAACATAAAGCTTAATGGCTATATCATTTCATGTTTGTGAATTTAAATAATCCCCCCTTGCAGAGCCCCTACATGATACATATTTGTCTACTTCAAACTTCCCCTAGTGCTTCTAGATTTTTTTTCTTCACCCTCGGTGCCTAGAGTATGATTTTTTTTCGTGTGCGTTCGTTAGTGGGCCCTCTGGACTATATAGAAGGATAAGAACCATGCAATCTTTTGACAGTATCCTTCTTCTATGTTCTGCTTTTTTTGAATGTCGCTCAAGTGATCCTTTTATGATTGCTTATCTTTCATCATCGTGAGGTTAGACCGTCTACTTATCCTACAATGAAATTTTCTGATCTTGTAATTTCTATTCTCCATTTTGGAGACAACCTTTTTAGACATATATTTCACTAAAAATGTGTGTGTGTGCTGTTATGCAGAAAATAAACCAACACACGCTGTCAGGCGCAAACCATGGCAATGCTCTAGAGCCATAGGGAAGAGGGAGAGAGCAGGAGAAAGCGATAGCATGGGTGGAAAAAGGGAAGAAGAGGGGTGGAGATGAAGCGAGGCTATGGCACAAGAAGGAAGGGGGGGGGGATGAGATGCATGTACATGGTAAGGGGGAATGAGGAGAAAGAGACATCAAGGAAAGAGGGGCATACTTTATTGAAAGGGAGGATGGGAAATCAAAATGCTAGAATAGTGGCTATATAAGAATGAGCATGTCGAATCAAACATAAGTCCCTCCTTTTTATAACCAAAGGAAGGGGCTTTCCTCCTAAATGCATCCTCCCACATGCATGGTGTCGGTGGAGGCCTTCTCCCATGTGGACTTGCTAGTGCCCATCCTCAATAGTATGCGGCCATTTCCTTTCCTGAAAAATCAAACCTTCTTATCCCAAGTTTAAGAGGCCCCATGGCTCCATCTCTACATTATAATTCTGAGGAGGACAAGTGGAGGGTTGGCACAAAGATGCTTGCCACTTCATCCTACTTTTCCCTTATAGAAATATTATTTCTTGGACTATACATCACTACCCCACATCAGACTAGCCCACATGAATGAGAAAGTCCAAGATCCCCTAACATATCCACCAATTTAATACTATATATCCCATTGACCTTGGCCATATCTCAGTAAATGTTTGCATGGGAATGCCTAGGTGGAGGGGTGGCACATGGGATTTCTTTCCATCTCACCACAATATTATTTATTCCATGGACTATGTACAACACACCTTCAGGTCCTCTTACATGGAAGGGTGGCACATGGACTTGCCTTGCCACCTTAACCTTGGGCCCTTGCACACTAAATTTTATGCTTCTAATGCCACACACATTCACACTCACATTTATTTAAACTATTCACATTGGTATTTTTTTTGCCTATAATAGTTTTTCCCTGCCAAGAATAGGGTGTGTAGCATCCTAATGCCTTGGACCATCACGCACAAAGAAGGGTTTGAAATGTCACTTGTTGAAGACCTTCCTTCCATGTGGCTCCTACAACCCATGAACCTCCACCGATCCATTGCTACGTTCCTTAATGACCTGGTATGGTCCTGACCACTTTGAAAGAAATTTTATGTCCATTTAGTGGTCTAATCTACTATCAAAGCACAATACCATATCACCTTCCACAAAAAGTCACTCCCATCCTTTGTGGATCTTAACATCCAAGCGGGCCTTTTGTCGGTTCTTTTGGATCTCGGCATGGTGCAATACAAGACTTTGGGTCTCATCTAAGTTCTCTAGCTGAATCAATCTGGCTTCTACCTATTCATCTTCTGACATATTTTGCTCCCATGCCAACCTCAGAGCAAGTACCTCTATCTCTAGTGGCAGAATTGCTTCGGTACCATATACTAATTCAAAAGGGGTATGTCCAATGGATGTCTTGTGAGTGATCTTGTATGCCCAAACTACTTCAGTAACCTTCTATTCCCACTGGCTCCAATGTTTGGCAGCCATCTTGCCCATGGATTTGCACAAGGGGACATTGGTCTATTCCACTTGACCCATTGATGCTGGATAGAGAGATGCTAGAAGTGCAGTGATTGATACCCATACGCTCCATGAGTAGCTCCACAGCTTCATTTAAGAATGGGCTCCATGAAGAACAATTTTGCAAGATGGGGGCCTCAAAGAGAATTGAGATGATATAGTGTTATTGTTGCTCCTCCCCGCTCTAGCTAGCTTCCTTTAGCCTCCCACTCCCCTCTAGCTCTCCTCCCCCACCATCTTTCTCTCCCCTCCTGGGTCTCCTCCCCCGCCATCTTTCTCTCCCCTCTCGGGTCTCCTCCCCATTTCCCCCTACCCCTCTCAACCCTTTCCCCCGCCCCCTCCTCACCCCCCTCACCCCTCTCCCTCTCTCTCTCCCCCGCCCCCTCCTCCATCCCCCTCTACTCCCTCTCCCCACCTGTGCCCCCTTGCCCCCTTGAGTCTCCTCTCCCGGCCCCCTCTCCCCTACCCCTTCACACTCCTCTCCTAGCTCCCTCCCCCCTGCCCCTTCACCCTCCTCTCTTGGCTACCCTCTGCCCCCCCTTCCTCTTCCTTCTCCTCTCTTGACCTCCCTCCATGTCCCCCGCCCCCTTCAAACCTCCCCCTGCCTCTGTCTTCCTCCCCTCCTTCCCTTTCCTTCCACCCTCTTGTTCCCCTTGGGCTTCATCCTCTAGTAGAATTTTCTAGAGAAGACACATTTTTATTGTGTTTCGAGTCATCCTTCTCACCGCCGCGATCAGCGATGGACCATCTTTAGCCAATCCTCATCTGCTTCCACCAGCTGTGAAAACCATTACGTTCTCAAAAGACGAGATGCAGCAACTCAAAAAAGGATACAGAGCATGAGAGTTTGATATCACTTTTTGCTCGCATCCACGGGTCCCACCCTTCTAGTTTTCAGCTGGATGACCTCTAAGGGCACCTCACAAATATTCATCTTCTTGGTTGAGATTTCTTCCATGTTGTTTTTGACTCGCCAGATGCAGCAGGTACAATGCTTCAAGCTAGTCCCTTAGCATTATGCTCCGGGAGAATTCTCTTGACACCCTTCTCGTCGTTAGCTTTTGACCCTGTGGAGGAGGATAGCCAGACGACTTCACTCTTCATAAGATTCCCTAGCCTCCCTCAAGTGTACCATTGACCCTTATCTTCCATTAGAGCCACTTCCGAGATGGTCACCGAGACCCCCCCCCTTTCGATGCCTTCTTCGGTAGCAAAGGTAGTCAGGTTGGATGGGGTACCACGTGCCAGGGTCAATGTCTATGACCCTAACATCGTGGATGACCACATCATGCTCCAGGGTCCAGATGGCTCATTCTTTAGGCAGAGAGTCGAGATCGCTAGGAGATAGGATCAAGGTAGGATTTGTAGGACCCCTGGGCACTTTACCAGAGATTTCCCAAGGAACAAAAAAAAGAAAAGGTTATAAGGTCCACGGGTGTAGCACTTCATAGCACCATCTCGGCTCAACCTACTTCATGATCTACTACAAATCCTACCACTTTTCAGGCTATTGGACCTCCCACCTCTCACCTAGGACCATTGGCTATAGCCTCTTGTCCTAGACCTTCTTCTACAACGTGACTAGGACCGTCAGCACATCCTGTTCCAATCATCCCACGTCGGGTGCCAGTCAGAGTTGGTGAACCAGTTCCACCTCAGGAGACTACTAATGGCACCTTGGTTGGACCCTTCCTTACAGGCAGGAGATATCCCTATCCTAGTTCCTTGTGCTGATGAGGTTGCTCCTTTCCCCTTAGATGCTCATTGGGGAGAAGCTTACATCTATGCAACAATACATTGCTAAAACACGTGCCTTACTCAATGTTAATGCTACATTTATGGCTTCTCTCCCCCATTTTTAGTATCCCCCTTCCTCTTCTGCTCCTTTTTCTTCACCTCTTGATAGAGGCAAAGGGGTTAGTGCTTCCACTCCACCATCCACATGGATACTCCGCACACTTGCACCAAAAGCATCACTCAGGAATTCTTTTGCAATTCTAGCAGACATGGCTGAGTTTGAGTTTGAGGAGAAGTTTGTACCCTCTACCTTTGGGGAGTAGATTGTTCATATCACCGTGGAAAGATCTTTCCCTTCTGCAGGTGTGGGAGTGCTTTCCCAAGTTGACTTCCCTCCTCTTGATGATAGGAGGAATTTTTCCTAGGAGAGGGTTGTCTCCGCTACCAGGTCGGGTAATGTTTTTCATCTAGCCTCTTCCTCTCGCCGATGAGGATTGTCAGTTGGAACGTTCAGGGCCTCAGAGGTGTACCTCACCACCACCATAGGTTGCTGATTTGTAACCAACTTCATCCAAGTGTTACTGGGAGCCCCATTAATATCCTTATGATTCAGGAACACAAACTGGATGTCTAGGATTGCGCCAAGCCAGGTAAGCTTCTCTTAGGCCATAATTTTTGGTCACCCGCCTTGGGCACCAAGGGAGGTACTTGCATTGTTGTTTCTTTTTCGATGCTCCCCTTAGTGATTGGACATGGGATCATAGTTTCCTCTAGAGCTCAGTGGATCATTCTTTTGATTGGTGGGCGTAAGATTGGTTTCTTAAACCTCTATGTGGGGGTTAAAGGTCACTGTGTCTTTACCTCAGTTATGTACAATACTCAAACACATATATAAATGAATGAAAAAGAAGATTAGGTGGTTCTACACCCACCAAAACTTGTGTGGCTCTCTATTTCTCTCTCTCCCTCTTCCGTTCTTGCTTTCGTTGAGATCACTCTCAACTGGTATCAGAGCCCAGGTGATCTAGCTGAGCGTGCATGAATGCTTGAAGCTTAGCAGCTCTGTGGGAGGAAGGAGAAGCTCTGTGGGAAGCTTTGTGGGTGACTTTACTTGCATCCGAGTGTGTAGAGACTTGGAGGAACCTTTGGAAAAGTAACTTTGGTTTTGTGAAGTGGTTTTGAGAGCCTCTTAAGTGTTTTCAAAGAAAAAGTCGTTTTTTGAGCTTTTCCCTATTCCGTTCGATGACAGAGACTCTGTATTGACTTGTAGAGGCAACTATTGCTTGCTTTTGGTGTCCGCTTCACTTCAAGAGCTTGGAAACACCTTCATTCTTGAATCTGGGATCATTTCATTGGATTTCTGACTCACTGTGTCAGTTTTTGCGTTTTTCTACCTGGGTGTTGGAACTCAAGTTTGGAGTAACGATTTGCAGATCTGTCAGTTCTGGTGGACTCAGGAGGTCCTAAAACTTTTATGTTGCTCATCATTCGCACTCCGGTGGAGTTTACAAACAGCTCTGTTTCCAAAAACGTTTTTTAGTCCGTGTGTTGGACCCAGTGATTGAGACCACGGTTTCCAAAACCGTCTGTCCCATTGCATTCCAGACGCCCAAAAACCCCTACTTGTCAGTTCTTACGCGATTCGGTGGAGGATTTTCAGAGTTATAGATCTCTGTGTATTCGATTTCGTCTCTCTATTATGCATTTTTCATTCTAAGGTTTTGAAACCTTAGATTTATGCCACATGGCAGTGGATAAGTGTTGACTCCCATTTCTCACTCATCGGTTGGGATTTTGGAGTTCCGACAGAAGAGAGATATTTGCAGATTTTCTTGTTGAGTCCGATTATGCAATGGCGCCCATGTTTTGAGGCATCTCAGGTTCTATTTTTAGTAGCGGTCATTACCGTGGGACTATGATCTCTTGAGCATACCTTATGCAGATCACTTTGGTTGCAGTTTGAGCAGTGTGCGCTCATTCATGGTATGCATTGGGATGCAGTGGATGATTTACAGGCCATTTGGATGCATTGCAGTCCTTATTGGATGCACTGATAGGCCCAAATTGCCTTGTGGGATGCTTTTTTTATGGACGCTTTGCACATGGATGCTATTTTATGCTGAGGGATAGCTTTGACACATTGCAGATGATGCACTGATAGTGCTATGCTCTCTTGGATGAGATATTGTTAATGCATATGCCAGTGGACGGTGTTTATGCTTGAGTCATTTGGCACTTATTGGCATTTTGGATTGCCATTGCAGTTGGCATTTTCTTTTGGGCCAGATTTGCTCATATGGATGCATAGTATATGCACATGAGTCAGATGCATCTTTTGATGCTTTGAGCTTTGAGTTTTGGTGATATTTCACTCTATTGTGGCATACACATTTGGGTGCACCTGGTATTTGGTGTGATTCTCTCTTACAGGCACTAGCATTTGGGATTTTGCTTTATTTGCATCATGGCATCCTCTTCCATGTCTGAAAAGGAGTTTTTCAACATTAAAAATTTTAATGGGACAAACTTTTCTTTGTGGAAAGAACAAATAAGGGATGTGCTTATTCAAAAGAAGCAGATTAAACCCTTGGCAGGGATTGAAGCTAAGCCTGCAAATATGTCTGAGGATGATTGGAATGAGTTGGATGCATTAGCAAAATCTACTATTAGACTTCATCTTGCAGAGTCAGTTTATTTCACAGTAGTAAATGAGCAGACTACTAAAGATTTGTGGAAGAAACTGTGTGCCACTTATGAAAAGGAAACTGCCTCTAATAAAGTTTACCTCATGAAGAGGTTGTTTGAGCTGCAGATGAAGGAAGGGGTCTCCATTGCTTCTCACTTGAATGAATTCAATATTATTTTCAGCCAGCTTCAGGCTCAGAAGATGAATTTTGATGCGGAGACTAAGGCAATATTTCTCTTATGTTCATTGCCATCCTCATGGGATACCTTCCGTACAGCTGTCAGTAACTCTGCACTTGGTGAAGTACGGAAATTTGATGATGTTGTGGGTAGCTTGTTGGCCGAGGAGATTAGACGGAAGTCTATGGATGGCAACAAGCAGGATGCAGCCTTAAATGTACAAAGGGGCAGATCACAGTTCAGGGGGAAGTCCCAAGAAAGAGGGAAGTCTCGTAGCAAATCCAGAGCACGGAACATTGAGTGTTACCACTGTGGCAAGAAGGGCCATATGAAAAAGGATTGCTACAAGAGAGTAAAAGGATAAGAAAAAGAATGCAAATTGGGGTGCAAATCAAAAGGAAGAGAGTCCAAGGGAGGACAAAGGAAAAGTGAAGATCGAGGAGATCAATGCACTCACGCATGATAGTGACAATGACATTCTCTTCATGTCTATTTATCTATAGAGTTGCTTACCACTTCAGATGATGCATATTCCGAGGATTGGATTTTGGATTCTGGTGCTTCATTCCATGTTACTCCCCATAGGGAATGGTTCTCCACTTATGACAGTGGAAAGACAGGTTGTGTGCATCTTGGAAATGACTATGCATGTGACATAGTCGGAGCAGGTGACAAAGTTTTCTTTTGCAAATGGGTCTGCATTTATTTTGAAACATGTGCCTAAGTTGACCAAGAGTCTTATTTCAGTGGGTCAGCTAGATAATGCTGGTTTTTACACCACTTTTGGCTTTCAGAGTTGGAAAATTCAAAAGGGCTCTATGCTTTTGACCAGGGGTGCAAAGTGTGGGACTTTGTATCCCTTACATGTATTAGGGGTATTTGATCATGTTGTTGTAATAACCGAGCAACCAAGCACTTCTTTGTGGCATTGCAGGTTGGGGCACATGAGCCAGAATGGAATGAAACTCTTATGCCATTTGGGTTATGTACCGCATTTGAGTTTCTCTGATTTTGAATTTTGTGAGCACTGTCTCTATGGGAAGTAGACTAAATCAGCCCATAAAAGAAGGGGAAAGAAAGAGTTTGAAAAGCTTGATTTGGTGCATTCAGACATATGTGGTCCCATGCCTACACGGTCATTAGGCAGGGCTGAATGCTATGTGACATTCATTGATGATGCAACTAGGAAAGTGTGGGCTTATGCTATAGCTCAGAAGAGTGATGTGTTCTAGGTATTTCAAAAATGGCTGGCCTTGGTTGAGAATCAGTCAGGTAGAACGCTTAAATGTCTATGGACTTGACAATGGTGGAGAGTATCTCTCTCATGACTTTTAGCATTTCTGTGATACACGTGGGATTAAGAGGGAGCTCACATCCCCTCATACTCCAGAGCAAAATCCAGTTGCAGAAAAGATGAACCGTACCATTCAAGAAAGGTTGCAATGCATGCTTTCCAATGCAAGTCTTTCTGGTGGTTTTTGGGCTGAGGCAATGAAGACTACGGTGCATGTGGTTAATAGATCACCTAGTAAGAGTTTGGATGGTGGTATTCCTGAAGAGGCATGGAGTGGCAAGAAGCCCTCTTACTCTCATTTGCATATATTTGGGTGTGAGGCATATGCACATGTGCCAAAAGAGCTTCGAAAGAAGCTAGATCCTAAGTCTAGGAAATGCATCTTTTTGGGTTATGGTGAAAGTGGAGAGATGGGCTATCGTCTCTAGGATCCAGAAGCAAACAAGATCATACGCAGCCATGATGTAGTCTTCAATGAGAAGAAGATGCATAAGGCACCCATGAGGGATGTGGAAATGAGGAGAATCACTTTCCAGGATGTGAATCCACCTACATATGTTGATAGACAGCAAGCTGTCCATGCACCAAATGTGCAAGAAATGGTACCACCAAGTACTCCCACAGGTATACAATCAAGGGTAGATGATGGATCATCTATCGGTGGAAATGATGAGCCAAATGTGGCTGATATGCAGGTGGGACAGCAAGCTGAAATGCCCTTGAGAAGATCATCTAGAGTGTCAAGATCGCCTGATAGGTTTGTTCCAGGGGTAGACTATGTGATGCTTACTGATTGTGGGGAGCCTTCTTGCTACAGAGAGGCTATGATGCGCGAGGATCAACGCAAGTGGGAGTATACTATGCAATTAGAGATGAGTTCACTTATGAAGAATAAGACTTGGGACTTGGTTTCTTTGCCACATGGAAAGAAAGGTTTCTTTGCCACATGGAAAGAAAGCATTGCCATGTAAATGGGTCTACAAAATGAAGGTCACAGGTGATGATGTGCCTAGGTACAAGGCCCATTTGGTCGCTAAAGGGTTCAAGCAAGAGAGGGGTGTGGACTTTGATGAGATATTCTCTCCGGTTGTGAAGATGACCACACTTAGATGCATGCTTGGACTAGTGGCATCAAAGGATATGGAGCTTATGCAGATGGATGTCAAGACAGCTTTCTTGCATGGGGATTTGCATGAGGAAATTTACATGGTGCAACCGGAAGGCTTTGAAGAAAAGGGCAAAGAGCATTTAGTTTGCAAGCTGAAGAAGAGTCTCTATGGTCTTAAGCAAGCACCTAGAGAATGGTATTAGAAGTTTGATGCTTTCATTCGGTCCCAGGGTTTTAGAAGGAGTGAAATTGATCACTGCCTCTACACTAAAAGGGCTAAGGATAATAGCCTGATAATCCTGGCACTATATGTGGATGATATGCTATTGGCTAGCAAGAATACTTATGATCTAGATGCATTAAAGGCCAAGTTGCATGAGGCCTTTGATATGAAGGATATGGGACTTGCAGGTCATATTCTTGGTATGCGCATCATGCATGATCGGAGTAGGAAACTCTTTTGGCTTTCACAAAAAGAGTATGTTACAAAAGTATTGCAACATTTCAATATGGAGGGGGGGAAGGCAGTGAGTACTCCATTGCCTCCATATGTGAAACTGAGTCATACAGATAGTCCCAAATCAGATGAGGAAAGGGCCATGATGGCCAAGGTTCCTTATGCATCAGCAGTTGGGAGTCTTATGTATGCTATGATAGCTACTAGACCAGACATTGCATTTGCAGTGGGAGTTGTTAGTCGGTATATGGCTAATCCAGGAAAGAGGCATTGGGAGGCAGTTAAGTGCATCATGAGGTACATGAAGGGTGCCAAGGAGATGTGCATCTGCTTTGGTAGAGGAGACATGCATGTACTTGGGTACACAGATTCAGACTATGCAGGGCATGTGGATAGTAGGAGATCCACTTCTGGTTATGTGTTCACCTTTGCAGGTGGTGCAGTGTCGTGGATGTCTCGCGCACATAAGTGCGTTGCTTTATCTACCACAGAGGCTGAGTATGTTATAGCCACAGAGGGTTGCAAGGAGGCTATATGGCTTGATCGGCTAGTGGGAGATTTGGGGATTCATACAGGTGTACCGACATTGCATAGTGATTCCATAAGTGCTATTCAACTAGCACGAAACCCGGTCTTTCATGCAAAGACCAAACACATTGAGTTCAGGTGCCATTTCATCAGGGAGTACTTGAGGAGGAGTACTTGAGGACAAGCGCATAGAGCTTGTCAAGGTTCATACAGATGATAACCCTGCAGATATGCTGACGAAGAGTCTACCTAGTCAGTGGTTTGAGTATTTTCGTGTATTGATGGGCATTGGATAGTATGCTCACTGGTTGTTCTCCCTTAAAGGCACATTGTCCTTTAAGTGGGAGGTTGTGGGGGTTAAAGGTCACTGTGCCTTTACCCCGGTTATGTACAATACTCAAACACATATATAAATGAATGAAAAAGAAGATTAGGGTGGTTTTGCACCCACCAAAACTTGTGTGGCTCTCTATTTCTCTCTCTCCCTCTTCCGTTCTTGCTTCCGTTGAGAGCACTCTCACTCTATGCCCCCAATTCAAGAGGGTACCATGTCCTTCTATGGAAGGAGTTGCTTTCTTGGTCATGCATTGTAGAGTCTTGGATAATGGGGGCTGATTTCAACATGTTGAAATGCCCATAAACAAAAGAGGAGGTAGGGAAGGTGGTATCCATTCCCTAGAGAGAGAAGTCTGGGATGTCTTCCTTTTTCAGTACAGTGGTGGCAGAGATGCTTGGCATGATGATGCTTTCCACACTCAGCCAAAGTCACTCCTATTTTCTTAGTCGAACACAAGATTGCAGATGCCTATCCATGCACAGATTGATAGATTTTACGTGGATGATTGGGCTTTGGATAGTATGCATTACACCTGGGGTGTCCACTTTAGATCATTTTCCAGTTGTTTTGTTTGTTTCAGATCCTCAGATGAGGAGCCGTTCTGCAAGTATCAGGATTCTAGATTCCTTCTATGTAGAGGAGGGCCTCATAGAGGCAGTGTTGCAGACTTGGGTATCTCACATGCATGATGGGTAGCTTTTCCTATCAGATGTAGCTATAGCCCTCTCAAATATTAGCAACATATATCTTTCAGTTGCTCGTATTAGGAGAGGTCGGAATTTAGGCGAGAGATAGGTATCCAGTAGCAGTTGGTTGCTCTTCAGAGGGAAGAGAAGAAGAGGCCTATAGATGCTTGGATTCAAAAGCGTCTTGCTGCAGCAAGGGCTCAGCAGCAGTCACTGTTAGATCAAAGAGCAGAGTATGCCTTTCATGCCAAAGAGTCATTTTGGACAGACGACAGGTATGGTCAACAAGTAGTTCTTCTCCACTCTTGTCCCCAGACATAGTAAGGAGAGTGTTTCACAGCTTGTTGACTCGGACGGAGTTTTATAGACACATCTAGATTCCGTCTTGTAGGTAGCCACAGATTTCTTTGCCTCCCTTCTTACAGCAGATCATGACACACAAGCTAGACATGATGCTCGAGTTGTTATTTGGTAGCACTTACCTATGTTGGCGACTAGAGATATGGTAGTCTCACTTGATGCACCCTTCACCAACATAGAGTTCAGGACTGCTCTCTCTACCTTTTACAAGGGCAAGTGCCTTGGCTCAGATGGACCTACTCCCTCTTCTTTGTGTCATTTTGGGTTCAAATTGGGGATCACATTACCTCAGCCCTGCAAGGCATTTGGGACTCGGGTGAGATGCTAGAGTCACTTACGAAGGGTCTCAAAAGGGGGTTGCAAGAATTTAGTGTCTCAGTGTGGTGGAGACCGATCACTCTATTGGGTACTTTGTACAACATCTTAGCAAAAGCAATTAGTCTACAGTTGCAACCCTTTCTTCTAGATCTTATACATGATAGGCAGACAGGCTTTGTACATGGGAAGAGCATCTTTGATAACATCTTCTCATTCTGGGAGGCTTCTGACTGGGCCATGCATCCTAAGAGTGCATTTCTATGCTCAAGAGAATCAGTCTTTAGTACTATTCCCATGCTTTGTTCCACATCTATTGCTTGCAATGAAGGTGGAAAGAATGAACTTCGTGACATCGCAGAAATGGCCGATGTCAATGTGATTGAAATAAGATGCACCAAAAAGCTCCATGGATCTTATTACCACTCTATAAGCAGACATATAAGCAGACACATGCATACCACGGAGATGGGGACATACACCAACACATGGGCAAAGATGTTTAATGATATTGGGCATTTTCATGCGATGAATCTCAGTATTAGAATTTGGAGCCATGGAAATGTGCTCTAAAACCAATTGGGCCAAGTGGTGCTCGTTGCTCTGTTGTGCGCTATATATAATTGAGGTTCACAGAAAACATTTTCCATAACAAATACAAAACTCTTCAAGTAGAAAATTTTAAAGGTTTTATTCAAATTTTGAAGGCTTTAGGTTTAAAAAAAACTAAGAGATCCAAAAACCTTCAAGTTGAAAATTCAAGGTCTATTTAAAATTTGATAGTTATAAGAAAAATATAACTTAAATGCCTTGCAATTTGCAAGTTTCAAAATCATCTATTTTCAAATTTAAAGGTTAATTTCCAACCTCTTCTTTCCATGAAAATTTAAAAAAAATTGCTTAATAGATACAAAAACATAAGGTTAATCACTGTTCATAGAAAACATTTTTCTTAAGAGATACAAAAACCTTGAAGTTAAAAACTTTAAAGGTATTTTATCAAAATTTTGTAGTTTTTAAGCAAAAAAATAACTAAAATGCTAGGTTTCAAAACCTTCTATTTTCCAAGATTAATTTCCAACCTCTTTTTTTGGAACTTATGATTTATAAACCTGTCAAGTTCGTCGGTTGGTGGAAGATCATTCTCCACTACCTAATGAAAATGGATTCTAAAATAAACTAACCTTGAAAAGACAACCAAAAGGCTTAAAATAGCATTAAAATTACACATACGCATTCAACAAATTCGAACATGACAAACGCATGATTGTGTGTTGTCATTGACTATTCAATACTATCTTGTTAAACATGTGTCGCACTCGTGCCATACTTGTTGTGGTGGCTGTGTCATCCGCCATCACCATGTCGACATGCTTGTGCTGCCAAACTCCCTTGAGCCCTTGATAGCCAAGAAAGTGCTCCCATCCTAGTGGGGAGGTTGCCAAAAAAGTGGCTTGTGGTCAAAAGTGGGAAAAGTGCTTCGGTTGACTTTTGTAGTGGGGAAGGGGCTGCAAAAGCTGCTGGCTTCCCAAGGAGTGTTCACCAAAAACCGAGGTTTAATGCCAAGGTGTTAAATCTAGAAAAAGAAGAGGCCATTTTAGTGAGATTTTAGTGGAAAACCTCCAAAATCTTGAAAAGAGCTTGTATTTGAAGGACTGTTCACAGAAAACCCGGGTGTAATATAATGTAAACTCTTTTTTGACCTGCCCTCTAGGGAAGGCCTAAGTAAAGGCACCCCCCCTTGCAAAAGGGAAAAATCATTTTCCCTATTTCATTGGTTTTTTGTGATTGGTTGGGATCATATGATCACCATTTTCTCATTGTTTTTCTCTTCTTTCTATTCCGGGCATATGAGTGAATGCGATTCACCTTTTTTGGGATTGGAAGTTCAAATTTTAAAAATAAGTTATATTATAGTGAAAAAACTTGCAAAAAACTTAAAAATAGAAAACAAGATGAATTTCATTCAGGTGGCCTGCTCGAGATGGTGCATGGAAAAGAGGGTGAATTGCGAGCTGAGAGAGAGAGAGAGAGAGAGAGAGAGAGAGAGAGAGAGAGAGGGAGGGAGGGATTCAAGAGAGAGAGAGGGGGGGAGAAATGATGGGACCAAAATAGCAACTAGATTTGCAGCAGGCAGTCTTTCCATTGTGGAGCAAGTAACTACTAACTCAAAATTGAAGCTGAATCCTTCTATTTTATCAATTCTTTATTAAGGAAAAAAGAGAATGACTAAAATAGTGGACATGAGACGTGACACAGGGTCCATTAGGACTCGATCCTCCTTGCAAATGTCAGGGGCAGTGATTTATTATTGATTTTGTGATGTCCATATTTTGGAAGCTGAAGACTAGTCCAACAAATACATGAACAAGGCGATATAATAACAGATCCTTGTTGCAGTTTTTACAATATTGTCACATGGACTATAACCATATGAATAAAGGTGTAGTCATCCTTCAATCTTGCATCCATCTTGGATTTCCTTGCTCCCTCGCATTGATAACATGCATTAAACGAGAGGAATGCTATAAGAATTCAGATTAAAAATAAGAAATTTTGAACGGACCACTAATTGAAAATATTCATATTATAATATATGATATATAATTATTATAATCACACATAGTGTGGGTGGGGAGGCGGTGCGCTTCCTTCCCCAAAGAGTTATAATCTGAGGGAACGGGCCCTTCCCTGGGTGCCGAGATAATGTCGAGAATATAAGCGCCGAGGATGAGTCTCGCGAATGGATAAGAAACTGGCATATTACGTGAATGTTAATAGTCGTAATCGTAGTCGAACGCCGAGAGACAATATCCAAAAAACTTACCAATGTGACCCTAAGAGGATCTGAGTGTGTCGTTGAGCGGGATGATTCCAACATTCTCAAATCGTTCAATAGACTGTGGACAGCAGAGCACAAAAAGACAACTATCATTAGAGGAAGTCCAAAGTAGAGCATGTAGCATTCTCACTCTCCACTTAGCCAACGTTATGTGCCTCTCCAACCTCGGCAAAATGGGGGTTTGATCACTGTAGTAAGTCGAGCTTGTGAGAGTATAGCATAAGGTCATTGCGAGGCTCTCTAAAGCTTCACATGCCATGAAGCCCAAACTTGCAAATCGAATAAGGTTTGAAACGTTTATATAGTCTTTTTATTGTGAAAAGCACCCGTATGCTTTTAGTGTTTTAGTCAAAAGCTCAGCTTTTACATCAAACGAAATCAAGGGCATAAGATGAAACCAGATCAAGGGCTTAGATTCATGACAAGTGGCTCAAGGGCGTGTGAGAAAACCCAAACATCTCCCTAGGCTGTTTGCCGTAACAAGAGAAAAAGGGGGATGAAAAATTGGAGCCTCAATTACAAGTCGAATGCCAAGTCGCAAAAGATTTAAAAGTTACTTGAAATAGGCTTTTAGCTTCTTACACAAATCCCCATCACTAAGGCCTAGCCCTATGGTTGCAACAAAATTGCTCGTATTATTGTTCACCAAAAATATTTTTAGCAAACCTATACAAAAGCCTTTTTTTACGGTAGGCGGCTGCCTAGAAGGAAGTTTTCCTTTTCTAAGCCCTCGTTTAGCCATTTGTCGTGATTATAGGTGTTGATCTTTATGAAGATCAAAGGGTTTGAAACGTGCTTTCTAGAAAAGCAAACTTTTGTGAGCTCTTCTTAAGCCATGTGTACAATTTTAGGCCCTTGATTTTAGAAACTCTCCTTCCAAATTTGACCCAAAAGCATACTTTTTTATTCATTCTTCCCGCAAATCTATTATATAAGGAGGGAGATAATTGCATGTTTTCTTTCTTGCCATAACTTGATTGAGTAATTGTTGGACAGAGCTAACTACCTTGCTACTCAAACCTGAATTAGATAATAGTGAGGATTGAGGCCATGAAGGAAAGGCTGTCTAGTGCAACGTAGTTCCAAATTTTATATTTTGTGGCCTCTCCGAAATGGTTTGTCTTTCAAAGAGAAGAAATTTTATGTCCACTTTAAGAGAAAAAATTTAATGTCCACTGTTTGATTTGGCATGGCAGCCTCTTTTCTCGTCAAGAGAATTATTGAGGTTGCGATCATCAATGACCAAAACGATTTTGCTGTACAGATTGAAACTTCAGCAGTCCACCGGAATTTGGCAATCAATTGTACACATCGAAACGCATCAACAGTCCACCTCAATTAGCCAATCAATTGTACAGATTGATAATTGAAACATGCACACTCCACCTCAAATTTGTCAATCAATTCTACCATAATAGGGCACTGGCCGTGCAGTACTCACACACTCCAACGTTGACCTATCGACCATCGTCAACTTTTTGAATAAACCGACATCGGCTCCTACCTTTTCCAAAAAGATGGTCATGCCCAAAAAGATGGCGATGATTCTCTCGGTCGGCTGTTGTGCCCATCAGTTTATCGTCGTCGGCATCATCTTTCCCATAGACCACATCATCTTCGCTTTACTGTTTAACACATCTTTGAACTTTCGCTGAGCTCTCTTCCATCTTTTCTTACAATTCCATGGTTGGCACCGATCTTAAACAATCACGCTTGCTTTCCCATTTGGCTGGCTCCCACGAGTCACAGGCACTTCTGCAGAAACAAGCACCGCACTCTGCCCACTGCCCTCACACGCTTGCTCATGTGAGCCATACGTCCCTGCTCATGCAAGTTCGTCCGCGTCTGCAGCTGCTCCTGTGATCGCAGCCTACTCTACTTTGCAATTTGCGACCGTCAGCTTTGTCCTCCCCCAGATCAGTGCTGCCTTTTTGGTTACCTGTAAAAGCACCTGTGACCTCTTATTAGCTCCCTGCAGGCCTCTCCTCTAGCCTGTACTCCTGCTCGTTGTTGCTAGGCGGCTGGTTCCAGTGCCTCCGCGATGTTCACGCCATGGATCAAAGCAGCGAGTGCGCTGATGTTTCTGACCTTGTTGTCGGAGTTAGGAACTCTCCCTGCACTTTATCAAACGCCATTGATCTTGGGCAGCCATTTGGCAAGGAAAGGAGATGAAACGGAAGTTCGAGGCAAGGGAAGCAGCACGATGGGTCGTGCATTGCGAGCGGCCACCGTCGAAGGAGGAGACAGCGACGACGTGCAGCAATTACGCCGGTAATTGTGACATCAATCCATATCCACGAACCGCCGCTTGCAGAAGAGTCGGTAAACGTCAGAAATCGTCAATTTTCTTTACAGAGAATATATGATGATAACCGAGGAACGATATGTCAAATTTGGGATTTGCTAGAGTAGCAAACGATGGGTGGTAGATTTGCAACGGACGATTGCATCTTTGTACCCGCACTTAGTACTAGAGAGATTTACAACTTTTGAGAGATGCACAGACCGTTTTGAAATCGATGTTCCTTATATTATGCCCGCAATGCGTTCGGAAATGCTACCTAGTGTATTTTTAGCAATTCAGTTCGGGAATCGTCAAGAGCAACGTCCGCATTGATCACGAATGTGGGAACTAAGGAGATATTTGCAATATGGAAGAGAGTCGAGCAAGACTAATTTATGATTTGGGTTGCTCAAGAGTCCAATGTATTTTAATCTTTTAATTTGGAACGACCGAACGTATTAACGTATCAAGAGGCATGCTCAACGAGCTGGACTAATTCTGGTTGGGGTTGCTTATACATATTTGAAATGTACCCGACGATGAACCACAATTGAAGTATTCCATCCGCAACGTAGAAATCTAACCAGTTTTGAGGAAAAATGCTCAAATTTGTTTATAAGAACAAGAAAATCGATAGCACGATGAAGCACGTAACATAAACCTTCGGTCGAAATCATGTTCAACGTCTGAACTGGACGGACTTTGATATTTGGCCGGTTGTTTAATATGGCGATCATTATGGACAGGAAGAAGGAGGTGGATCAAATCTTAGCAGAGACTCAGCAGCTGCTGTTGCCTAATTCGTCGTGCACCAATTCCTGCGTATATTGCTTTATTACTACGGCGAGCTGCGTCCTCTCCCAGCTTGAGTGCCGGATAACTACGTCATAGCCCTCCGATAGCTCCTGTCCTGGCCAATGCTGCTCCTTGCGGTATTCCTCCCACCTATGGCTACTCTAGAATTAGCAGCCATGGCACTAATGTTTCTGGGCTTGCTCTAGGAGGTAGGAATTCCACTCGCACTGCCGTCGTCCTGCGTACAGGCAGCGAGCTGGAATGGGGAATCGATTGTTGGGGCTGCGGGGTCCTTGATCACGACTAGGCGCGCCGTGCGAGAAGACAGAAAGAGTTCCAGCCGGAGCGACGATATCGATGTGGGGCGAGAATGGGCTGAGTAATGTTTACGTAAGTACGACTGTCTTTCCGTTGAGCTAGAGGAAGGTGACAGGTCTTACATGAAAACCGTGATATGCTAAAGATAAACTAGCTAAAGATCGGTAGCGAGTGCACTAGTTAAATGCAACGGAAAATTGTAGCAAGCAACTGTACTGGAGTGGCGCGATGATGAATAATTTGAACTTTTATGCGCGCAACGACGTGGGTGAACAGTTGCGATCCGGTCTTCAGCTTTAGCCTTTACGTACGTAGAAAGCACGCATATCATATGGCTCACCAGCGCATCGAATCAATCCGAAAGAGCGACCAAAATCATTTACTTGTCGAAGGATTTCGGGCTGTGTAATCACTGCTGTCGGAGTGGTTTTGGAGCAAGGAATCGCAAAGAATTCCTTGCTTGTGTTGGTACTGATCGGTATCGAGATCATAGATATATTGTACATGAGCGAGGTAAATTTGGACTTTCATGTGTGGAGGTATCCCGGTAAATACTTTCGTATTCGTCTGTTGTAGATCACGCTCTGCTTTTACTCGTCTTCTTCACGAGTCTCCATACGGTTCTGTTCACGCTTGCAGGCACCTCTCCTTTCTCATAACCAAGTATTTGTAACACACTGCACACTTCCCAGAACCCGAGCACCCTTCTCAGCTTGTAATTTTGGTCGTTTTCTGGGAAGAGTGCTGAAGATGCCCTTTTTTTGTAATTTTGGTCGTTTTCTCGGAAGGGTGTAATTTTGGTCGTTTTCTCAGACACGCTCCAACAAAATCTATCAAGAATCTATGCCCAACACACTAACTAATACATTACATGAGTGCGACAGTTGCCAATCTTTCTTCCTATCCGACATAAATCTACCAGGAGACATGTGATCAGATTTAGCCGCTTCCACTTGTTAATACATTTTGTGAGCACGATAGTTGACAATCTTTCTTTCTATCCGACACAAATCTACCAGAAGACGTGTGATCAGATTTTGCTCTCTTGTCCTCTTCTACATCCAATTCAGTTGTTAATTCCTCCTGCTTAAACGTATGCTTTGTTTGCTTTGCAGGAACGATTTGGATACCAGACGGCAGCTGGCACACTCACATGCACCCACTTCTTCCCATCACTCTCCAGCACACAACGGGAGACATGCAAAATCTGCTAAGCTCACTCCAACCACCGCTCTGGCACCTCCTCCGTCCTCCAATATTATATACCCTCCTGCTCCAAGTCCCCTTCCAGTTAATACAACCCCTGCCAGTCCGGCTGTTGTGCTCCAGGAGTACCTCTTTCCATTGGGGGGCGCTCCATTCAATAGCTGCCATGCTTCCACAATCGTCGAGGTACGAATTTCAAAAAATGCGTCTCCTGTAGTCCTGTTTGAACTAATTGGATTTCCACTTTTTTTGCAAATTGAAAACCTGGGCCCTAGAGCACACGCTCTATCCAATATCTTATTGCATCATCTGCTGCCATTCTTATTCAAATGACGCACATGGAAGCTTTCCGACATTTTCATGATAGTTCTAGTGACGCACATGGAAACTTTCGACTTTTCCATGATACTCTCCATCTGGTCCTGGATAACGAGATTCTAGTTTTTCAGGC
Source organism: Dipteris shenzhenensis (assembly GCF_047967505.1). Lineage (NCBI taxonomy): Eukaryota > Viridiplantae > Streptophyta > Polypodiopsida > Gleicheniales > Dipteridaceae > Dipteris > Dipteris shenzhenensis. Next base: position 15,535,524 of record NC_141597.1, read on the forward strand.
ACAATCAGGTGTATTTCTTGCGGCTTACTTTGGTGGAAGCCATGAAGGTGCACCAGACGTGAAGATATGGATGCAAAGATACGAGGTACGACTCGGCTTCATCTTCCTTTTTCGTGTTCATTTTTGTGGCGACATATGTTTTAGTTGCTTTAGTATGAATTGTTGCTCTAGGATGGCGTCTGGTCTCCTCCTGAAGTCGTGGACCAAGAACCAGAAGTGCCGCTGTGGAATCCTGTTCTTTTCAGGATGCCTGATAACCAAATTTTGATCTTCTACAAGATTGGCCCTGTAGTCCAACAGTAAGTTCTGGCCTTTCACTATGCTTTTCCACCATATTAAAGATCACCTATCCTGAACAAGAGGCCAATTGCAAGGTCGTTCATTATTCTGTACAATAGAAAAACTGAACGATTGATTGATTGATTGATTGAGAGAGAGAGAGAGAGAGAGAGAGAGAGAGAGAGATTTTAACATCGACAAGAGGCCTCAAAGATCCTTGTGATAGGGATTGCACCCACATGCAGAGAACGGCATTTTTGCCACCACGTCGTATGAAAGGTTAAAACGTTGGTGTCGGGACAAACATGTATGAAGAGGCAATTGTTAATGTTGAAGGTGAGAGATATCAGATAAAAACGCTCTTAAAAGACTCCCTTAGCTTCTTTTATTTACAGCACGATCAGAAAAAAACAATGGTCGTGACATCGTGTTAAGCTGGAATAAGACAGTTCGGAAACCAAAATGAAACGTTCTAATCTACACTCAACTGTGTTATTCTTTTTCCTATGCTATAAATCTTCTATATTTGAGAATGGGATTCAGGGTCCTAGTGGATCATCTTTGTATTTTGGTGCAATAACACCTACAAGCCCGCCTACCTACCCCCCCTAACTCTTACGCGCATGCCCACCCCCACTCCCCATCACCGCACTCATATCATTTAACACAGGCTTTCTGATGGGCAGATTGTCTTATCTATCTCCTACCAATGATTGTATTTGTTACGTTTTTGTAAGCTTCAGGGGATTTGTGTGACAACGTTAACCCTGAACAAGTTTGTGTTGCAACTTGCTGCCTGGGCGAAGGTGGACTTCCATCACCATGAAAGGGAGTCATCGGGATTTAATTCTTTCCCTTTGCCGCAAGTGCAAATGTTTCTTTAAAATTTTGGACCAAGCATATTGCTTAGGATAGGGACCTTAGGTCATTACAGACCCTGGTGTTTTAAATGCATACCTCCTTTCTCACTCTCAAGTTGAGACCTAGGCTGATTAGCAATTAGCATGGACGTGCTTGAAATCAGCAGTGCAATTCTTGTGTGTGCAACTCTGGTAAACATTGGTATGTGAGCCATTTTTGTGTGGGAAAGACCAAGCTGTTGCATCAGCAAGTTTGTGAGGTGTTCCTCAAGAGAAGCCGCCACAGGGGATGCACACCACTTCAACAAACTATCATGGTCAGTTTCCTTCATCTGTTGCTTATTTATAACCTTTGCCACAGACTTGGCCGACTGGTGTATTGGGCTCAGCAGTCCTTTGCCTTACTGTTTCTGCTGCTGTGCCTTGTGGCAGCCTTCCTACTGTGCAGCTGTTTTGCAGGCTGTCCTCCTCATGTACACCTATGCTCATGGCTCACATGTACCATTTTCATGCTGTCCATCTTGGAGTGTAATGGCACATGAGCTAAACTACTCTTGCTAGCCTGTATGACTATCTCTGTAAGCAGAAGCATGAATTCCTCTGTACGAGACTGAATCACGTGTAGCATGTATGTGGCTGATGATGGGACAGAGAGTTTCCTCCTCTCCTGTTGTAGCATATTTAAAGATTGTTACAACCGCCAGTTAAGGCTGGGAGCCTTCTCCCCAAAAGAAATAGACTTCTATGAAGTATAAAGAAGACCACCAAGAGTATAAAACCCAAGGTCGAAAGACATCCTAGTAGAAACTGATCTGGAAATCTGCTGCATGCCAAACCATATGGCCATGAAAGTGTGTATGCAATGTCTGTCCATATGCTACACTCGGTCTTAGCTGGGTGAATCTATCTCCCGTCAATCACCCCTGTACATCTAGCACTCCAAATGTGCCAGGCAGTGATACTAGCGATGATCCTCTTCTTGTGCCCAATGATGCATGTGCAGTGAGTAAAGGAACAATATCCAAGCAGCGGACCTGAACTGAAAGAGACTGCACTATAACATGCGGGGACTAACTGTCCGGAAATTAGATGAACATACAGGGAAGAACTCTAAGCATGAAAGACACCAAGATTATTTATACATGATTGCCAATTGGCATAAAAACTGCACGGAGAACACTCCCCTCTAACTATGACATGAAGGAGAGGGAGCTATGCTGCGGAAATAGGACACCCAAACCTCGCCCATCGGATGGCTAAAAGGGGTTGCTGAGGCTGGGAGCTGGATGCTGAAATGAGGGACAAGCCTCCCCTTTATATAGTAGCTGCAAATGCCCATTTTGGCCGACCCAACCAGCCTGAACTGGCCGACCAGCCAGTCGGCTGGTTGGCTGGGCTGGTCGGGCTGTTTGCTCAGTCCTAGGGGCCCACCTGGGTTGAGGCTGCCTATAAAATGCGCCTCTCCCAGCCAACTTTCCATGCGTGCTGCTGCCCTTTGGAGGCCCCAAAACCTCCTGAATCTGATGCATAGGGGGCTGCAATCGGTTGACAAGGCAGCCAGTTGTCACTGCCACTTGGGCTTGACCCTGGTGCATGTGGCATGCACTCTGAAAGCCCATGAAGAATCCGGGCTTTCATAGAAAACCTCAGGTCTATCAGCCAAGCTACCGAACTCCTGGACTACTAGAACCCTCTACAAAGGACGACTCCTATGCATCTACTCCTGACTTTTGATTCTTGGTGTGCAGTTCACGCAGGGTGTTTTGCCTCTGATGTTGCTTTTCCACTGCTAACAAATTCTGCCAAGACTTGGGCTGGCCTTCCACTAAAATTTGTGGCACAACTGCTGCAGGTGTCTTCCATTTAATCCCTCACTACGGATCAGTCCAGATGACTTGTAACATTCCCCCCAACTGTCGTTGTAACTTCAATGTCTCTAGTGAGATGTCTCCATGTATTCTCATTCCACCTCGAATTCGTGGTTTGCAGGCTGCCAGCAAAGTTTGCTGCCTTGTGCAAGGTGAAGCATGTTGAATGTTCAGCTTGGCTTCATTGGGTTCTATCTTAGGCTCGTCTTTGGTGAGATCGATTGGCCGATTGGCCTCTTGTGCCCATGGCTCAGCAATATGTTGTTACTCCATCAAGATACAGGTTGTTGAGCTCACTGGTTTGTCGCCTGATGGGAGTGGTTCTTGGCTTTCACCCCTTGAGTCAGCCGGTGTTGCTGGGGGTGGCTTTTGCTATAGAGGTGCAGTTGTGGTTGTTGCCCCGAATATAGATCTTGATCATCCGTTTGTTGATGAACATCAGTGCGGGAGGGCTCGGAAGGTCTAATTAAAAGCTGTAGTAGCTCATACAGCCAGCCTAGAGTTCATCCCTTTTTTGCTGAATGTTTTTACAGATGGTGGATGCCTTGTCGTTGAACTTCGTTTGCAATTCTTTTAGTTTTGGTCCGGGAGACAGGCACTTTGTTCATGGCTGGATCCACTTAGGCTTCAAGAATTTGCAGCCCAGCTTTTAGGGTGATGTTTTCCTTGTTGATATGGTCCTTGTGATTGGTGGTAGGAATCACCTTGTGCTTGCTTCTTTTGCTGACCTGTTTCATCTTTGCAGCTTCTCTTTGAGGGAATCGATTTCTCGGCTCGCTTCTGCCTCTCTTTGGGCTGCTTGGGCAATGGCTTCTTTGGCTTTTGATTCCTTGTTCTTCCATTGCTCCTTCTCTATTTCCAAGTTGTTTTGAATCTTTGGATGTCGACCTGTGAAGCTTCCTAGCAAGGAATCTTAATTCACTCATTCATGAAAATGAGATGATGTCCTGGTATGTCAAAAAAGCCTCAGGTTTGAATCCCTCACCTCAGGAGTTCTTTCATGATATGGACAATTCTTTTCATGGCTTATTGTGCAAATTGCAGCTACAACAGTCTAATTGAGATCTTGAAGAGTAAGACTTTGATGTAGTTCGAGTAATACTTCCAAAAGAGAATGGCCCTCCATCTTGAAGTATGCAGACAGTGATCATCAATACTTTGCCGAAAAAACAGTGCTAATTATATTACTTCGAGAACAAGATACAAAAAGTCAGCTTGTAGCTGATGGGCTGCATACACAAATCGGACACAGCCCTAAAAGGTAACACAATAAATCACTCTCTCACGTCGGGATAAAGCGGGTGTGAATGAACAGCCATCGGGGTGGTGAGTAGCACCACCGAAGGCCCTGCGAGGTCTGCTCGAAGAAGAGGCCCTGAGTGTTCCAAGCCCGAAGGAAGCGTCTCCGTTTCTCTTGACCGGACCGGGAATCTCCCTGAATCTGGTCCCACTGGCCTCTGAGGGTATGAATAATCTCGCACCAAATATCAGTCATGACCTGGGCAGTCGATAAGGAGGTGCCACCGAGGATCTGCGCGCAATGCGAGGTCCAAATGTGCCACCCTGCTATGCTGCTGATAATCTCCCAGACTGGCTGCCTCTCCTGAACTCCTATATCCGCCTCTGCTAGGTGCTGCGGGATACCCTCGAGCAGCCCCCAAGTACCCTGCGTGATAAGGAAAGTGGGGTCCTGCTGGCATGCCTCGAAGAAGTGATGTAGACCAGGTGCGGTGCTGCACCAACAGAATGCGCCCCACGTGATCAAGCCTAGCTCTGGTGCTGCGCGAGTGAGAATCCCGAGAGTCCACCTCCACACTTCCTGGGCGCGAGTACAGCTCCACAGGTAGTGCTTTGGTGACTCCTCAACCACACGGCAGATCTGACATCGTCCGTCCTGGCCTATCTGTCTCAACCAGCTCCCCACCGGAAGACCTTTGTGGGCGAGAAGCCACAGGAAGTAGGAGATCTTCCGCGGCCGCCAACTCTCCCACAAGGTCTTCCAGAAGGCCTGCAAAAAGAATCTGGAGATACCCTGTGCATACCAGCTAGGCCGCTGGGTGGGGGGGCGACTCTGCATCCTCCCAAGGACTCGCCTGCCCAAAGTCGTGCTGTAGGCGAAGAAGGAGGTCGGTCCCTGTCCTGTCACAACCTCTGGCCAGCTCCACTCTCCTGGGTCCCACTCAAGCTCTGACAAGGCCCGCCCCTCCCAGAGCCAAAGTTGCCAAAGCTGCAGCTGATCTTGCTCAATGCTAGGGTCGGTACGCCAGACCTTCCCCAAAAGGCCTACGATCCAAACCCTCTGCCATGGGAGTAGGGGGTCGATGAGTGCATCCTCTCTCCTGAGTCGTCCATCCCCCATAACCGCGAAGAAAGAAATAGAGGAGTCGACCATACGTCCTGCGACCACCAGTGGGATGCCGCGGGGGGTGAACTGTCCAAGCCAACGGTCGTCACCAGGCGTGAGGATCTGAGGCTCCGGTGGAACCAACCAATCAGCTGGGATCGCGCCGTCGATCTCTGTGCGTCTCGCCTGGGCTCCACGAACACCTCCAGCGGCGTCTGCTAGATCAGCCGTCTCCAAATATCTGTACGTGTCCCTCCAAACTCGAAGGGACCGGGCTGGCCCCCTCATCCAACCATCCCACCTGATGTGTGATCTCTCCCCCAACTGAAGGCCCTCGGCATCTCTGACCTGATCGTTCCAGATGAGCGGCTGGCGATCAATCTCCTCCTGACAGCGGGGAGGGGACTGAATGAGACTGAGGCGGAGCCGCCTCCAAACCATGAGGAGGCTACGAACGAGTGGGGAACGGGGCTGAGTAAGTGGGGCGGAAGTGAAGATCCACCTGAGGGACGGGAGCCACTCTCCACCTCGTCGTGGGACACAAGAACCGACCCCCTGCTGAAGTAGCATCTTCCACGTCTGCCCCCCCGGGGTCAAACCGCGGATGACTAACTTGCCTAGCAAGGCCTGACTCTGCAGCTCTGGATCGATGACTCCCAGGCCTCCCTCAGCCTGCGGAAGAATAACTGTCTGCCAAGCAACCCTGGCTCTGGTATCTCTGAGGCCATCCTCCCCGGACCAAAGGAAGTTTCGAACCAGCCTCCTAAGCTGTGCCACACTGGATCTCGAGAAACACCAACAGGAAGCCACATACCAAGCCGTGGCAAGGAGGACTTGGTTGACTACCAAGGCACGACCTGCAAGGGAAAGCTTAGCAGTACTCCAGAAAGCCAGCTTCCGTCAGATGGAATCTAGCACCGGGAGAAACTGCTGAGCTGGCGTGATGTCCAGGCCGACCTGAAAACCCAAGTATCTAGCTGTCTGTCCCCGCGGGATCCACCTGAAACCCAAAAACCTCCCCCACTGAGAACGCGCCCCGGGGTTTGTGAGGAAACCAACTGATTTGTTCCAGTTGATTTTCGCACCAGCAGCTGAACAGAAGACCTCCAGGGCCAACCTCACCCTCTCCAGCATCAACTCGTCGTCCTGGACATACAGGGCTGTGTCATCCGCGTACTCCGAGTCCAAGAGCTCCGTGTCCTCCCGGAGGGGGAGGCGAACACCCCTGATCCCTGTAGACCTCGCCCGGAGATAGTAAGTCATAGCCTCGGCGAAGAAGAGAAACAGGTAAGGGGCAAGGGGGCAGCCCTGACGCACTGATCTCTCCAAGCCAAAACGCTCTCCCAACCTGCCTCCAATGATGACTCTGCTAGAGGCTGTCCTGTACAAAGCTGAAATGCCCTGAATCCAACCTGCTGGGAAACCTAGCCGCTCCAGAGTCCCCTCCAGAAAGGACCAGTCCACCCGATCGTAGGCCTTCTCAAAGTCGAGAAGTAGGATGGCTAGATGTGATCCGCTATGCTGAGCCCACTCTGCCGCCTCTGAAAAGGTGAAGACATTGTCTAGAATACTGCGATCCTGAACAAAGCCTGTCTGAGTGTCGTGAATGATGTCTGGAAGTAGAGGTCGGACTCTGGCGCTGATCATCTTGGCTAGGATTTTGTAGGCAGTGGTAAGGAGAGTGATCGGGCGCCACTGACGGATCTCCTGTCTATCTCCTCCCTTCGGGATGAGGCAAATTAGTCCCGAGGAGAGGCTCTCTGGCATATAACCGCTGCTGAAAATCCTCTGAAAAGCTGCTAAGAGGGGCTGATGTATCTGGTCCGAGAAGGAGGTGAAGAATGCCCGGGATAGCCCATCCTCACCTGGGCATCTCTGTCCATCGATGGCCATCAAGGCCTCCAGCATCTCATCCGTGGTAAACGGTGCCAATAGCATCGCCTGCATGCTAGGCTGGACCAAGGAAGGAGTGTGTCTCCACACCTCCTCGCGGGCACGACGAGTGCGAGGAGCAAGTGGCTCCTGCTGAAAAAGGGTCCTATAAAAGTCGGTGGCCAGTCCCAAGACCTCTCCCGGATCCATGACAATGTGTCCCGACGCTGTCCTGAGACTCTGAAGCTGATCACCTGCAGCTCTCTGGCCATGTGTCCTGAAGAACTCCCTGCACATCCGGTCACCCTTCCGAGCCCAGAAGGAGAGAGAGGCATGATAGGAAAACTCTGAGCGACGCTGGAGTGTCTCCTCAAGAAGGGCTCTGGCTCGAAGGGCCTGGATCCGAAGCTCCTCCGAGCCCGGGGATGCCTGCTGGAGCCGCTGAATGGAGGCGAGGTCTCTCCGAAGGGCTCTCTCTCTACCCCACCACTCCTGTCGAACCTGTAGGGCTGCGAGCTGGCAGATCTGGCTGGACTCCTGCAACGCCTGCGCCACCGAATCAACCAAGTCCTCGCACTCGCACCAGTCTCTGTCCCAAAGATCGCAAATACTGCTGCGCACGTCCTCCCTCGAGAAAATGGAATCGGGAATCCGGCATGAGCGGGGGGGAAGGGTCTGAGCTGCCAAATCTAGTGATAAGAGCACCGGCGCATGGTCGGAGAGTGTCGTCCCTGGAACTATACCGGCCTGACCGCCTCTGCTGATGGCCCAATCACTAACATAGAATCTGTCCAGCCTCTCCAGGAGTTTGCCTCCTTCCCTGCGAAAACCCCACGAGAAGTCCAAGCTCCCGTGCCAACGCCGGAAGGACGGGTCTCGCCAACAGTCCCTTCCTCCTGTCGCAAAGATAAAAGAGTCCCAAGCGGACTGCTCTGCCTGAGCCATACCTGTAAACTCCGGTCCTCTGCCCTGCTGGTCCTCCAAGGTCTCCAAATTGTTGAAGTCACCTCCAACAATCCAGGAATCCATGTCTGGGAGAATCCCTGTAAGTGTCCTCCAGAAGGTGGCTCTACAACGGAGATCTGTGGGGGCATAAATGTTGAGGATTCCAACTCTGGAGCCCTCTAATTCCAGGCCTACCCAAAGGGCACGACCTGGAATCAACGTGCCATGATCGAAAACTCCCTGGGCTAGCTGCTCTCCCACGGAAGTACAGACACCACCACTCCTCCCCAGTGCGCCGATCAAGGGCTCCCAATAAGTGTGAGAGCGACCAGTGAGGATCTTCCCACATCTACGGGAGTGAGCCGCCGAAAGCTTGTGTTCCTGTAGCAGAAGTACATCCACACGTCCTATCACTGCTGGCTGAAGTTCCTACCTCAGAATGAGCTTCCTGGGACCACGGGTGCCAGAAGAGTGAAACCCATTCACATTCCAGGATACGAGGTGTAGGCTCATGGTGAGGACTGGGAGGCAGCGAACAACTGTCTGCTCGCGGTCGAGGTCGAAGAAGAAGCTGACACTTCGGAGGAGAGGCGCTGGCGCTTATGGGAAGGTTTGGAGGGGGAGGCGGGGTCGTCCTGCCCGTCCTTCAACACCTTCAGCAAAGGCGAGAGGCCTTTGGTACCATGAACAAAGGCTTTCTCGAGCCAGCTCGAGATCTCTGAGGTGGACATCCCGTAGAAAGCACGGAGTTTCTGAGGCGTCCAGGCTCTGACATCTTGGGGAAGGGGCCAAGACAGGGGGGGCCTGAGGATCACAATCAGTCTGAATCGTTTGGCGGCGCAACGCCACCGCAGGCGCACGTCACCCTCGGACCACTGAGTCTCGAGAAGCTGCCCACCGGACGGGCCTATCCAGGAACAAATCTGAGCATGCGTCTGCTCCCTGAGAGCCTCCCAAACCGAGTCGTCTGTCCAAGTCTCGGAGCCGTCACTGAGGAACATGAAAGCAAAACTAGGGCCATCCCTAGGGGCCAAGGCGGCTATCTTCCCATCCGCCCCTTTGCGGAGCAGGAATATACTGATGTCGAGGCAAGCAGGGAAGGTCCCGAGGTCGGCCACATCCAAGTAGTCCCAGGGGCCAGATCTGTAAAAGTCGCGGGGGAGCTCTCTCTCCTGAGGCTGAGGCCCATCAGAGTCTGCCACTGAGGGGCTAGCGGACGGAGAAGCCTGCACCGGAGGTGGTGGAGACTCCGGGTGTCCTATCAGCGGAGGGGGAGGGGGAGGGGGAGGAGGCTGGGGAAAAAGCAGCTCAGACTCCTCAGGGGCGGCTGGCGGTGGAGAAGGAGGAGGGGGAGCGGGAACTGCCCTCGGCTGGGGAACCGACGGAGCAGCTTGCTCTGCGGGAGAACTGAAAGAGGCGGGGGGGGGGGGAGGGATGGGGCTGCAACTGAAACTGGGGCTGAAAAGGAGGGGAAGAAGACTGAGGAGGACGCGGGGGCTGAAGCTGCGGGTCGGGAGGCAAGGGGTGCCGTTGGGGGACGGGCTGGGGCTGGAGGGGGGGAGGCTGGGGAGAGGGAGAAAGGGGGACCTGAGGCTGTGGAGGGCGGGCTACCGTCGAGGAAGATGCTCTCCCAAGTCCCTGGGGCGGCTGCCTATCGGGTCTCTGGGGTGCAGCTACAAGTGGGGTAACCTCTGCCTCCTTGCCTTTGTTAGAAATCTTCTTGTTCTTTCCCTTTTTTCTTCTAACCTCAGTCCAGCCGCCAGCAAGCTCTGGTCCGGGCTCCGGCTGCCTCTGCTCCTCCTGGCGTGGCTGTCCGCCGGAGGGGGGAGGAGGGGGCGGAGCGAGGGGAGGCGGGGAGGGCCGAGAAGAGCTGGCGAAACGTGGGCAGGCAGCCGCCAGGTGTCCAAAGCCGTGACACCTCAGACACTGTCCTGGCTGTCCGGTGACTACCATGCTCTGGGTGATGCTGCCGGCACCTGTTACTATCTCGATCACTGCCGGGAGAGTCGCAGGATCCGCCACAGCCACACGAACTCGGGGGGCTCCTGCCATAGTCACCGCATCGGCGAAGGTATCGTGCATAACCCAGCCGAAGTGGGAACCAAGGTCCCTAACAATCGGCCGCAGCTCAGCAGCAAGACCAGGAAAAACCAGCGTCACTGGATGGCGAGGTATACGGAATCGGGCATCAAAATCTGCTGCGCTGAACCCACGGTACCACGGGACTATCATGATAATCTTCCCGTTCACTGACGTGGGGGACCCAGCAATCAGGTTGCTCGCAGCTTTCGCACTGGAGAGTTTGAGCCAGAAGATGCCCCTTCCCATAAGGGCCACCTCCACAATATGGCCGTCCTCTAACATGAGAGTGGACTGGAGCCAGTCCGTGATGGCTGATCTGGAGGGGGAGTGTCCAATGACTCTGCCGTAGACTGATGTAAGAGCAAAGTCATTGGCCACCTCCTGAACCCGAGATGACTGCTGCTCGGTCAGGATGACGCGGTAGGCATCTGGAGAGGGAGGGACCGTCTGGGCCTCCGGTTCCGGGCAGGGAGCCGCCATACCGCCAAGACAAACTGCGAGGCTTCCGATGAGGAAGAGGCTGTCACCCTAAAAACGGGGGGGTAGAAGCGGGAGGGTGGAGCCTGGGTGTGACGGGAACGGAGGTGGCGCACGAGGTGGCGGACGGGGGGTGGGGAGGAATGGAGAGGCGGAGGGGGCGAGTGGGGCGAGTGGGGGGGGGGGGAAAAAAAAAAAAAAAAAAAGTGGACGGGCTGGCGGCGGGGGTGAGCGGAGAGGAGCGAGGGGGTGGCGGGCTGGGGTGGGGCGGTAGCGGGGCGGGGGTAGCGGGGCGGGATGGGGCGGTAGCGGGTAGGGCGGTAGGACGGTAGCGTAGCGGGCGGTGGACGGTAGCGGGACGGGGGGTAGCGTGGCGGACGTAGTGGGGCGGGGGGGTAGCGGGCTGGGGCGGAAGGGGGTAGCGGGGCGGGGGTGAGCGAGGGGATAGTGAAGCGGGGTAGCGGGGCGGGATAGCGACAGAATAGCGGGGGGTAGCGGGCGGGATAGCGAGGGTGAAAGGAGGGGATAGCGGGGCAGGGGTGAGCGAATGGGATAGCGGGGGCGGGGGTGAGCGGAGGGAGTAACGGCGGAGGGGGAGGTAGAGGTACGGCGGGGGAGGAAGGGGAGCTCGCAGGAGCAGGAGCAGCTCACGGTCCGTGTCCAACTTGTGACCACGTGATCATCAATACTTGGTTTAGCCAATGTCGGAGTCTTCAGCAGCTCCATTGTAAGGTGGCGGCGGTTCTCCCCTCAACTTAGACAACTAGTCCCACAAGAATTCTAGTGCCTTAGCCATTGGATCTATATTGAGTTTCCGACCCTTGCTCACTTGAGATCAATGTTTTCATTCTCAAGCCGGGTAAGGAAGAATAGAAGGGTGTGGTTGGGGGTCCTTGATTAACTTTGCTTTCATGGCATTAGAACATAGGCATGGACAATCTCCCTCTTTGATGGCATGATGTGTTGTCAAGTAATAGCATGCTAGGAGATGAGTTGGCTCAAGAAGCGGCACACTCTTGATTCTTGCCAAATGGATGCTACTCTAAGCAAATCTTGGATGAGTGACATTGCGGACCTTGTTAGATCGTCTCTTGTTTATGGCAAGTAATGATCATAAAAACCTTTGATACACCACACCAGAGTTTGGCCTTGGATATAATTGTTGAACAATTTGAAGCGAGGTTAACAGAATCACCATGTAGGATGGTGTAGAAGGGGGTAGTCGATTATCCCTGTAATACACTAATACACTCCATAAATGTCCAAATTAGAATATTTTGACATAATTTATCCATCTTGGCATCGCCTTGGCAATCTGTGAGAGCCTTCAATATCAACTACATTGAGTATGACTACAAAGATGAGCTCATGAAAAACCAAGAGGAAGAATTCCAAGCTCAATATTTAAGCATAAGAGGCTCCAATTAATAGTCCATCAAGAGGGACATAGGGGGGGAGGGGTGTGTATATGTGCATGTGTGTGTGGGGAGAGATAAAGAAAAGAAAGAGAAAGTTTATTAATGTCTACAAAAGACCAATGGGTCTATGAGACTAAAAAGAAACCAGACATAATGAAACCTAATGGTGGGGCCACTAAAGTGGGCATGCCTACCCAAGGCTGATGCCTGTGACAAGAAATAAAAGTAGTACATTGCTATATTGCTGCAAGAGAAACCCACAATGGGGGAAGCAATACCAAGGAGAACCCCTTGGGTGTCTATCAATTGGTCACCTGGCCTTGAGTGGATGGACCTGTGTATGTGGTCTGTGGGACCAACACAACTAGACGATTGAGGAATAGTAGCTTAGGATCTGGCAAGGGTTGGCCTCAAGAGAGAAAATTAGTGATAGAATGTTGTTGTCACTTGGCCTGTTTGTCCATTCCTCGTCCTCCGTAGTCTCCATGATGTGGCCCGCTATTTGACAATTGCTGCTGCTGCTCCTCCCCACACGAGCTGCCCCTCCCTCCTCTCAGTCTAGCCTCTCCTCTCAGCCCCCCTCCCCCTCCCTCTCAGCCTCTCCCTCTCCTCCCTCTCAGCCCCTCAGCCTCTCCCTCTCCTCCCGGCTGCTACCTGCTCTCCCTCCCGCCCTCTCCTCCCTCCCTCCTCCCGACTGCTACCCCCATCTCCCTCCTACCCTCTCCTCCCTCTCTCGTGCTTCAGGCCAATCCATTGGCACTGAGCTCCAGGAGGATCTTCTTGACACCTTTCTCGTTGGGCTTTGACCCTGTGGAGGAGGATGGCCGGACATTTTCACTCTTCGTCAGATTCCCCGGCCTCCCTCAGGTGTACCATCGACTCTTATCTTCCATTGGAGCCGCTTTCGGGATGGCATCGAAATACCCCCCTTCCTAGGATGCCTTCTTCGGTAGCAGAGGCAGTCAGATCAGACGAGGTACCACGTGTTAGGGTCATTGTCTGTGACCCTAACCTTACGGATGACCACACCATGCTTCAGTGTCTAGGTGGTTCCTTCTTCAGGCAGAGAGTCGAGATCGCTGGGAGACAAGATCAATGTAGGATTTGTAGGACCCCTAGGCACTTTGCCAGAGATTGCCCAAGGAGGAAAAAAAAGAAAAGGCCTAAAAGGTCCACGGGTGTTGTGGCTCCTAGCACCACCTCGGCTGGACCTACTTCATGTTCTACCACACATCCTACCACTTCTCGTGCTGCTGGGACGTTTCACCTCCCACCTAGGACCGTTGGGTACAGCCTCTCATCTTGGACCTTCGTTTACAGAGCGCACGGGACCTCAGCATGTCCTGTTCTAGTCATCCCCCTGTTGGGTGCACTGGAGAGTTGTTGAGCCCAGCTCCACATCAGGAGGCTACTGATGGCGCCACGGACCCTCCCTTACAGGTAGGAGATATACTTGTTTTAGTTCCTTGTGCTGATGAGGTTGCTCCCATCTCTTCAGATGTTCACGTGAAGGGGCTTTCTCCTAGGGAGCAAACCTTTGCTGAAGCTCATGCCGTACTCCAGGCTAATGCTGCCATTTTGGCTGAGATCAATCAGCAAGAGCAGCCCCCTTTCACTCTTGTTCCTACTTCTTCACCTCTTGATAGAGGTAAGGGGATTATTGCTTCTACTCCTTCATTAGCAAGGATCCTCCACACACCTACACCAGGAGCATCATTCAAGAATTCTTTTGTAGTTCTGGCAGACATGGTAGAGTTTGATTTAGAGGAGTTTCTACCCTCTACCCTTGGGGAGCACCTCGTTCAAAGCACCATGGATAGAGCTTCCCCCTCTGCAGGTGTGGGAGTACTTTCCTCAGTTGACTTCCCTCCTCTTGATAGGAGAAATTTTTCCCAGGAGAGAGATATCTGTGCTACCAGGTCGGGTAGAGTTTTTCATCCGGCCTCTTCCTCTCGTCTCGATGAGGATTGTCAGTTGGAAGGTTCAGGGCCTTGGAGGTGTACCTCACCGCCGCCATAGGCAGCTCATTCGTAACCAACGTCATCCTAGTGTTACTGGGGGCCCCTTTATGTCCTCATGATTCACACAAACTGGATGTCAGGGATTGTGCCAATTCGGGTAAGCTTCTTTCACGGCATACTTTTTGGTCACCCACCTTGGGCTCCAAGGGAGGTACTTGTATTTCTGTTTCTTCTTCTATGCTACCCTTGGTGATTGGGCATGGGATCATAGTTCCCTCTAAAGCTCAATGGGTCATTCTTTTGATTGGTGGGTGTAAGATTGGTTTCTTAAACCTTTATGCCCCCAATTCAAGAGGGAACCATGTCCTTTTCTGGAAGGAGCTGCTTTCTTGGTCTTGCATTGCAGAGTCTTGGATCATTGGGGGTGATTTCAACATGGTTGAAATGCCCACAGACAAAAGAGGTGGTAGGGAAGGTGGCTTACATTTCCTAGAGAAAGCAGCCGTGGATGCCTTCCTTTTTCAGTACAGTGGTAGAGATGCCTGGCATCATGATGCTTTTCACACTCAGCCACTATCACTCGTGTTTTCTTAGTCGAATAGGACGTTGCAATTGCCTATCCATGCATGGATTAACAAGTTTTATGTGGATGATTGGGCTCTGGATAGAGGTGGGATAGTATGCATCACACCTAGGGTGTCCACTTCAGATCACTTTCCAGTTGTTCTGTATGTTTCAGATCCTCTACTCTGCCAATATTAGAATTCTAATGCATTTTACGCAAAGGAGGGCCTCACAGAGGCAGTGTTGCAGACTTGGGTATCTCACATGCATGATGGACTTCTTTCCCGTCAGATATAGCAGCAAACCTCTCAGATATTAGCGACTTTTATCACTCAGTTGCTCGGTTTAGGTCAGGTGAGATCCTCATGCAAGAGATAGGTATCCGCTAGCAATTGGCTGCTCTTCATAAGGAAGAGTAGAAGAGGCCTACAGATGCTTGGGTTCAAGAGCGCCTTGCTCCAACAAGGGCTTAGCAGCAATCATTGTTGGATCAAAGAGCAGAGTATGCCTTTCATGCCAGGGAGTCATTTTGGACCCAGACGGCACGTAGGGTCAACAAGCAATTTTTCTCTACTCTTGGCCACAGACATAGTAGGGAGAGTGTTTCACAACTTGTTGACTCATACGAAGTTTTATAGACACATCTAGATACCTTCTTGCAGCAGGTAGCTACATATTTCTATGCCTCCCTTCTTACAACAGATCTTGACACTTAGGCCAGAGATGATGCTCGAGTTATTATTTGGCAGCACTTACCTATGTTGGTGACTGGAGATATGATAGTCTCACTTGATGCACCATTCACCAACATAGATTTCAGGATTGCTCTCTCTGCCCTTCACAAGGGCAAGTACCCTGGTTTAGATGGCCTTACACCCTCTTTCTTTATTTCATTTTGGGGTCAGATTGGGAATCACATTACCTCAGCCCTGTAGGGCATTTGGGACTCGGGTGAGATGCCGGACTCACTTACTGAGGGTCTCATTCATCTTATCCCTAAAGGGGGTTGCAGGAATTTAGTGTCACAATGGAGACTGATCACTTTGTACAAAATCCTAGCAAAAGCAATCAGCCTACGTCTGCAGCCCTTTCTTCCAGATCTTATACATGAAACGCAGACAGGTTTTGTGCATGGCAAGAGCATCTTCGATAATATTTTCTCATTTTGGGAGGCTTTTGAATGGGCCATATATAATGGCCATAGGCTTGCCATTCTACTCCTGGACTTTGAGAAAGCTTATGATAAAGTAGACTGGGGTTTCTAGAGGGTACCCTCTCTCGCTTTGGATTCACAGATGCTTGGATTGGAGGGGTGCCAGCTCTCTAGAGATCAGCCCGTAGCCAGGTTCTCATTGGTGGAGTCAGAGGAGACAGATTTTAGATTACCAGATCGGTCTGTCAGGGATGCCCTTTAGCCCCCTTTCTATTTTTATTTGTGGCTCAAGCTATGAGCTACTACCTTAGAGCTCAAGCTAATATTATAGGGCTGAGTCTTCCATTGAGGCAGGAGGATGAGCTTTTGGATAGTGAGTTGGCAGATGATACGGCTGTTTTTTTGGATGCCACACCACACATACTCACCTCTTTCAGAACAGCCTTGGATTTGTTTTGCACTACAGTAGGGCCCCATATTAATTGGAACAAATCCAATGGCTTTTGGATTAGTGATGAGGACACTCCAAACTAGGGGATTGACATAGGATTCACTTGGATTCAGAGGGGTGTTTCCATCAGGTACTTAGGATGCTAGGTTGGGATGGGCATCTCTCCAACACAACAGTTTGCTCCCGTGTTGGAGAGCATCAGGAGGAAACTTATTTTTTGGAGTTCTGCCAGACTTGACCTTGCATCCAAAGTAGTTTTTGTAAACCAGGTATTATTAGCTACTGCCTAGTTCGTTTGCTCTTGTTGGTGCAGATCTAGAGGTTGTATATCTCAGCTCATGAGACTTGTCAGGAACTTTCTTTGGAGTGGGTTAGATGGCACCTAATACATCCCCCTTTTGACTTCAAGGACTAACTAGGAACATGGAGTCACACACCAAACATATAAGATAAAATACATCATTTTAGGAGGACTATACAAGACAGAGGACCTTTATTAACTCTTCTTTTTAGAGGGACTACTCAAGGCAGAGAACCTTTAACTCTAATATATAAAAAAATATAAAAGATTTCATTCATTTTATGTCCATGAGCCCGAAGTAGCTACCGCACAAGAGTGTGCACATTCTGATGCAAAGAGAGAAGAGCCAGGCGAGGATGCTCTCGAATGATGTGTCAATGAAGGCCATAGGAGCAGCTACCAAGGGAGATCACGTCATGATTGTCAATGTGCCAATCGGAGAGTCACCAAATGCTCAAGGTAGCGAAGACGCAAATCATGGGCCACTCAAATCAGATCCGTGAGCACCAATGGGAAAGCTCAAATGAAGGCGGTAAGAGAGGCAATCTATGGTGGAATCACGAGCAAGTTTTGGCATGGATTTCAAGGGCAGGAGCAACAGCAGTAGATGCATCAAATGGCACAGCAATCGAGGTGGTCACCCATTAGGAAAAAAGGGAGCTCATTTTGGGGCCTTTTAGAAGAGAGAGAAAATAGGCTCTCAACCAATCAGGAGTGGGCCAACGTAACGTTGAAAATTCAACAAAAGAAGGTGAAAATAAGAAAAAGAAATAGTACTATATGTTCGTAGAAGCATGTCACATTAATGAGGTGATCTAATTTGAATCTTTTAAAAATTTATTTTCTGTGCAGAATTTGGTGATTCTGACAGCGCATACGCGTCCGGAACGGCCCAAAACCCCAAAAATGGCACTGGAAACGCTGGAATCGGACATCCGGAGGCCCGGAAACGGCCAAAAAAGGCCGAAAAGTGGGATTTGCAGCAAAACGCGATCTGGCACCTTTTGAGATCTATTTTGGCTCTTGCCAAACTTCAATCCCCAAATAGAAATGCATCAGTCTGAGGTCTATCATTTCAAACTCTCTTCCTAGCCACTGCTTTGTCTGCGAAATCTTTTCTTCATGGTTCCTTGTTTTCAAAAGGTGCCAGATCGCGTTTTGCTGCAAATCCCACTTTTCGGCCTTTTTTGGCCGTTTCCGGGCCTCCGAATGTCCGATTCCAGCGTTTCCAGTGCCGTTTTTGGGGTTTTGGGCCGTTTCAGACGCGTATGCGATGTCAGAATCACCAAATTCTGCACAGAAAAGTGTTGCTCTTATATGAACATTGAATGTAAAGCATGTGAAAGAATATATTTATTCCTTTTCACACTGACATTTCTCACGCAAGTATCCATATTTTCTTGCTTTTGTAGAGAGAGAAAAGAGAAAATAATGAATTTCTTACAGGGCCCCAAAATGAGCTCCCTTTTTTCCTAATAGAAGTATACCAAGATCAAAGAAATTATATTTGACTGTTCGGGACAATCAAACACCACAATGTCATGATCTGCACTTGAGCTTGCTCTGCGGTCTTTATTCATACGTAATGAAGTACTTTTCTTGCAAAAACTGTCACGATCTGTGACGTATTCCTTTCTTTATTTCTAGACTTATGGATGGTTTGATGAATGGACACTTGTGGAAGGGTATGCCCTTTCGACGGGACACTTCCTATGAGGCACAACCCTTGCCCTTTCGATGGGACACTTCCTATGAGGCACAACCCTTCACAAGAGACATCCTATTGAAGAGACATTTCTATTGTAATGTACCCTCTCATCAAGGGTCACACCCTTCACAAGGGTCACACCTCTTCATGCACATACCCTTTGGAGTACACACCTTTTCATGTGTGACTCTTCACTCTCTATATAAGAGAGGCCCAATTGTATGGATGACACACGACATCTACACTACAGACATTCAAGCAATACAATTATTCCTTGTTCTCTGCTATCTCAGTCTCCTTTCTGTTCCTTAGCACATTTCTAAATATAGTAAATCTAGGATTTCTTACAGTGGTATCAAAGCAAAATTTGCTCCTGCCTGTAGGATATGCCCCCCACCTTCTAGCGCCGATCTGATACATCTTTTCCGCTAGAAGGATACCCGTGCACATCGTGCATGGAAGAGATGGAGAGGATGAGTGTAAAAATTTTTCGCGCCAACCCTGCCTAAAGTCACCTAGGGCCTCTCCATCTCCCACACATCACAAGTTGATGTGAATGGACACGACAAAAATCGTGTCTTTTCAGGTGCTTGGGCTGTCCCAAAACCAAGGGACGCACCTTTTCCACCATCGGACACACCTTTTGATGAAGAGTCTCGACTCCTCACTCAAGGGACACACCCCATCGTGGACAAAAGGACATACCTATTCATGTAAGGACACCCCTTTTAAAAACAGGGACACACCCCTTCATGAAAAGGTGCACCTATTCCAAGGGTCATACCCCTTCGAATAGGCACACTTTTTAGGCACCAAGCACCTATAAAAGGGTACCTAGAGGGGTAAAATGGGAAAAAAATAAACCCAGCCCCTACCCTTAGGTTACCCTAACTACCCTAGGGTTAATTAAACCCCCCCAATTAATTTTTGGGCAACTACCCAACCTTAGGTAGCCCCCAACGAAAAGAGGCGAACCTCTTTGATGTTCCGTACGGATCTGCACTGTACGGATCTCCACGCAGCAGCAGCCGCTTCAGCCACCGCCATTTCACTGGCAGCCCACGCAGGGTCTGCCCGCCTCAGCCCTCGCCATCACGCTGCTAGCCGCGCAGGTTGGCTGCTGCTCCCAGCCCACGCCATATCGCTGCCAGCCTGCTCCGATTTGCTGCCGCCTTGGCCTCGCTGCCAGCAGCCTGGTATCGCTGCCCGCCTTGGCCTCGCCAACTCGCTGCCAGCCCACGCCACCTGCTGCAGCCTTCACGCGCCATTTCTGCTGCCAGCCCTCGCCTTTTTCGCTGCCAGGTTCTTTGCCCTTTGCAGCCCTGCTCCTTTCCAGCCTGCAACGTGTGTGCAACACCAGCCTCGCCAGCCCTTTTCTGTTTCGCCAGTCTCCCATGACAGCAGCAGCCTGGTGCTCCAGCCCCTATTGCGATCCAAAATCGGGTACCTGCAGCCTGTTGCGCCATTGATCGCCTGCTCTCCTTGCCAGGTGGAGTCTTTCCATTCTGATTTTAAGGATTCTCTTGTCATTATCAATTACAGCAAATGAAAGAATCTCCTTTAAAGCATGGAAACCCCTGGTAATTCACCCGGCATTTCAAGGACACCTCAGGCATCATCTACCACACAATATCGTGTTCAGATTGCACAACCAGCCTATTTCGGAGCTTTTGCATCGTGGGTCTTCTGTGTCACGTGCCCTCCTAGTGATTTGGACCACATCCTATATCTTCTGCGTGAGGCACCTCAGTTACATTACTTCCTCAGCACAGTACAGGTTGTGTTCCACAAGACACGAAGATACCCCGAACCCGATATTCCTCAAGAGTTTGCTGTCCATCTTTGGAGAGAATTTTACCCCTCACCTTCGGCATCTCCAGGGTACTCTCCACCTCCTTCAGCTCCCAGATATCCTCCTCTACAGGTTGTACCTTCTCCAAGACAGTATTTACACTCCGAAGGCACTCCTTCTCTTGGATATCCTCCACTTCCGACAGCAGCTCCTTATCCCTTCTCAGATCCGTGGACTCTGCAACCTACTCCTGTCCTCTCACGAGCAGTAACACCACTTTCGGCATCACCAGTGTTACCTCAGACAGGACCTCCTTTACCAGACTTCCACGGGTGGTTCCATCCTGCCTCGCCTGCCCCCTCCAACATGAGCAACCTCAGGGAGCAGCCCGAATCTTCTTCCAGGAATGGTACAAACTAGAGCGCAAGTTCGCGCTTTTCTCACAGGGATCTCCGATATGTCGCAACGCTCACGTGAAGCCTCTCCAGAGATCAAAGACTCAAGTCCAAAAAAGACCCCTGAAGTCAACGTACAAGGCGAATCACTACTGCAACTTCAAATATCCCAGCTTCAGGACAGCATCTCTGACTTGGTCCAGAAAGTTCGACAACTTCAAGATTCTCGAAGTACCACACATACAGAGGATGACGTGATGCAACCAGATGACTATGCGGATTCATTCCCACCAGAGGTAGAAAACACTGAACTACGTGCCCTCTACCGTTTACTTCAAGCTTTCAAAACTAAAAGACTTGACATCAAACTTCCGGAAGCCTACACTGGTCAACGCAATCGCCGAACAGTTGACCAATGCCTCGCAAAAATGCGCATACTGTTGACCTCACTGAAGGCAAAAAGATCGCCTTGGCAGCCTCCCTCCTCAAGGATACAGCTTTTCTATGGTGGCAAAGACGCTTAAAGGACGGCAAAAGTGTGTTAACATGGGAACGTTTTGAACACGTGCTCCGTAAGCAGTTCATACCTGCCAATGCGGACTTCCAAGCACGTTCAAAACTCCGACAGTTGGAGCAAACGGGCTCCCTGTCTTCCTACATCTCTCAGTTCACCACATTGGTGCTGGAGATTGATGGTTTAACTGAGGATAATCGCCTTCATGCTTTCATCTCAGGCCTAAATCCCTCGTTACGCATTGATGTCCTTAAAGCAAACATCACCACCACAACTGGCGCTATTGCTTACGCAGAGCGCATTATAGATTTCCAAAACACAGGGAAGCAGAGTGCTAATCGCACACAGAACTCTCCTATGGCCAAAGGTGCTCGCCCTCAAGATAACACCAGGTTTCGAAAAAACTTCGGTAATCAAGGTCAGCGACAGTCTCAAGATCCCCAGAAGCCTTAGAAATCATATGCTGGATTCCAACAGAAGCACTCCTCCAAGGATCGCGCCTCTTCTTCTTCACAAAGTCATTACCGACATCCCCAACATAAAGGTGCGGCCACTGACAAGAAGAACAACTCCAGCACAAAAGGACTTTGTACCATCTGTACAGGCGACCATAGATGGTTCGATTGTCCCAAGTGACCAAAGCAAAATTCCAATATGGAACCTAGCACTTCCCAAAGAGAAGATGCTACCCCAGCACAAGACAAGAAAGGCAAAGCTGTTCTAATGGCGAATACCATCCACCTGAGCCTTGCCAGCAACCCCGAACCTTCCCTGGCCACTCAAGTACTTTGTGTTCAAAAATCGATTTGTGGAACAACGGTCACTATCCTCATCGACAGTGGCTGCTCTCATAACTTCCTAGCTAGTTCTATGGTCGACAAACTTCGGTTGACCACCAGTCCTAGTCTCATGGACTATCAGATTGAACTCGCAAATGGAACTACTTTCTTGTGCAACACCAGTATCAAAAACTTGTCCTTTCGCATCCAACATTATATGGACAAGTTGAACTTCGACATCATGCCTCTTTCTCGGTACGATGTCATACTTGGACAACAGTGGCTCTACGACTATGATCCATCAATCAGTTTTCGCAGCCATACTATCCAGTTTGTCCACCAGTGAAAACTTATTGAGCTAACTGGTTCTAGGGACTCTCCTTCAACCCCAGTTGCCTCTGCCCTACAAGTAAAGAAGTGGGTTCGTAAACGTCAACTAAAGACTTCACTTCTGTTGGTTATGGCAGTAGAGGAGACACCAACAAAGGATCCTCCTGAATACCTCAACCAACCTTTTTTCCAGCCCTACCTGGATATTTTTCCACAGGAATTGCCAAAGCAATTACCACCTCGATGACCAGTGGATCACCCAATCGAACTTATTCCCGGCAGTAATCCACCGTCGAAACCTCCTTATCAGGTTTCTTACACTCAAAATGAAGAAATCCAAAGACAGGTCACCGAACTACTTGACAAAGGTCACATTCGGCCCACTTTCGGATCTCCTGTACTACTTGTGGAAAAAAAGAATAAGTCAATGCGCCTCTGCATTGACTACCGAGCCCTCAACAAGCTCACTATCAAAAACAAGTATCCATTGCCTCGCATCGATGACCTCTTCGATCAACTTCTACATGCAACACAATTCTCAAAGATTGATCTTCGTTCAGGTTATCATCAAATTCGCATACGAGAAGGCGATGAGTACAAGACAGCTTTTCGAACAAAGTATGGATACTATGAATGTTTGGTCATGCCTTTTGGGTTAAACAATGCCCCGGCCACATTCATGACACTAATGAACGACATCTTCAAGCCTTTCCTCGATAAGTTCGTCATCGTTTACCTCGATGACATCCTCGTTTTCAGCAGATCCCTACATGAGCACAAACAACATCTTCACCAAGTTTTTGAAGTTCTCCGTGCAAATTCTCTCTACATCAACATTGAGAAGAGTGAGTTCTTCAAAACCCAACTCGAATATTTGGGACATGAAAATCATCCTCGCCGGGCCCTTCGAGCTGCTGCTCCTCCCCGTTCCCCTGCTGCTCCCCCTCCCTCAGCCCGTCTCTCTCCCCCCTCAGCCTGTCCCTAGCCCCTCCCTGGTGCTTCCCCCCCTCCCCCCCTGCTGCTCCGCCCCCCCCCCCTGCCTGTCCCTCGCTCCCTCCCTCTGCTGTCCCGCCCCCTCTCCCTGCTGTCCCGCCCCCTCTCCCTGCCTCCGTCCCCTCCCCCCTGCTGCTCTGCCCCCTCTCCCTGCCTCCGCCCCCTCCCCCCTGCTGCTCCCCCCTGCCCCCTGCTGTCCCGCCCCCTCTCCCTGCCTCCGCCCCCTCCCCCCTGCTGCTCCGCCCCCTCTCCCTGCCTCCGCCCCCTCCCCCCTGCTGCTCCCCCTCTCCCCCCTGCCTCCGCCCCTTCCCCCTTGCTGCTCCGCTCCCTCTCCCTGCCTCCGCCCCCTCCCCCCTGCTGCTCCCCCTCTCCCCCCTGCCTCCGCCCCTTCCCCCCTGCTGCTCCGCTCCCTCTCCCTGCCTCCGCCCCCTCCCCCTTGCTGTCCCGCCCCCTCCCCTGCTGTCCCGCCCCCCCCTGCTTGCTCTCCCGCCCCCTCTCTTCCTCTCACTCCTCCCTTTCTTCTCCTCTCCTTTCCCCTCCCTCCCTCTCAGCTTGCCCCTCTCCCCTCTCAGCCCCAGCCCCTCTCCTCCTTCCCTCCCCTTCCCCCCTGCTTCCTCTTAGCCTCCTTTCCGCTCCCTTGCCCCTCGCAGCTTTTTTGGAACGGAAGGAGCTTTTTTTTTCTGTTCGAGTCGGCCTCCTCACCTTGATTGGCGATGGATTCCCCGTCAGCCAATCCTACTCCATCTCCACCGGCCGCGAAAACTATCACTTTCTCGAAAGACGAGTTGCAGCAGCTCAAGAAGGATGTAGAGATTGAGTGCTCTACCACTTTGCTAGCACGCATCTTCGGGTCTCACCCTTCCAGATCCCAAGCCAGAGACTGGATGCTTGCGGCTCTCCCCCCAGACCTCGCTCCTCGATTGGTAGATGTTCGCCTTCTGGGACGAGGTTTTTTCCAGGTTGTTTTTGACACTCCAGAGGCTGCGAGCACTGTGCTCAAGGCCGAGTTTTTACACCTGGGACACAGAAAGATCTTCTTTGAAGCCTTTCACCTTGGTTTCGACCCAGTAGAGGCAGATAAGAAGTTCTTCTCTCTCTTCATCAGGTTCCCCAGGCTTCCCCAGGTTTACCATCGACTTCTTTCTGTTATTGGGGAGCATTTTGGCGCAGTTGCTGAGATCCCACCCCTCCCTGGGTTGCCATTGACTGCAGCAGAGGCAACCAAGGCTGATGGGGTTCCTAGAGTTAGGGTCCTTTGCAAGGATCCTAACCTCGAGATGGACCACGTCATGATACAGCGCCCGGATGGTTCCTTTTTTCGCCAGAGAGTGGAGATTTCAGGCAGGCAGGACCAGTGCAGGATTTGCAGGACCTCGGGACACTTTGCCAGGGATTGTCCCAGGAAGAAGAAAAGGCCTAAGAAGCCCTCTGGTACAGCTACCGCCTCAGGACATCGACAGGGGGGACAGGGGGGGGGATTAGACCCGGCACTTGCCCCTCGACCTCGACAGAGGGGTGGTACAGGTCCAGCTCCTGCTCCTCATTCTTCACGTGGCGGTCCTGCTCAGTCAGGTGGTGGTACAGGTCCAGTACCTATTCCTCGGCCTCGTCAGGGGGGTGGTACAGGTCCTTCACCTGCTCCTCGACCCCCACCTCCCGCAGGCACACGCGACGCTTTACAGTGGGTTCCAGTACGTGTGCAGGTCCCTCCTTCAATTCACGAGGGTACCTTAGTAGACTCTGCTTCACCTCGAGCTGTCCTTCCTGTCTCACCTTGCACAGTCCGAGACGCTGAAGCTTCGACCTCCTCCCCAGTTGCAGCTTCTTCCTTAGATCCAGCACTGCCAGATGTTCCTCTTGAGGACGGAGAGATTTCCGCGACTGGGCAGACACCGGGTAGAGAGCCTTCCTCACTCCCTCCCTTGGACAGGGGGAAGGGGATAGCTTACACTGTTGATCCTCTTCCCTCACAAGGGATCCTTCGTACTCCGGTGTCTGGATTGCTCCACAGGAACTCGTTTTCAGCCTTGGCAGAGAGTTCAGATTTCCCAGAGGAGGAGTTTGTGCCCGCTACTTTTGGGGAACCAGTGGTTGGATTTCCTATTGACAGGGCTTCTTCTTCAGGTGCCAGGATTCTTTCCCCTATTGACTTTCCTCCACTGGGTTCCTTCCCTCCTTCCTCGAGCAGGAGGTCTTCCCCTGTTGAGGGGTTTGTTTCCGCCACTAGGTCGGGTAAGGTGTTCCACTCTACATCCTCCCGTCGATGAGGATTATCAGTTGGAACATACAGGGCCTAGGTGGCGTCCCACATCGCCGCCGTAGACAGCTGATCCGGGATCAGCTACATCCAAGTGTTACTGGGGGTCCCATTGATATATTATTTATTCAAGAGCACAAGCTGGATTATAGAGATTGTGCCAAGTCAGGCAAGTTGCTTTCAGGACATACTTTTTGGTCGCCTGCATTGGGCACTAGGGGTGGCACTTCTATTTCAGTTTCGCAGTCGGTTCTCCCCTTAGTTGTTGGGCACGGAGTCATTATCCCCTCTAGAGCTCAGTGGATTATTCTTTTGATTGGAGGGCGTAAGGTTGGCTTCCTCAACCTATATGCCTCCAACATTAGAGGGGAACGTGTCCTTATGTGGAAGACTTTGCTCTCCTGGGCCCCCATTGTGGATTCTTGGGTGATTGGAGGTGACTTTAACATGGTCGAGTTACCTTCAGACAAAAAAGGGGGTAGAGAAGGCGGACTTCACTCTTTGGAGAGAGCAGCTTGGGATGCCTTCCTTTTCCATTTCTGTGGCAGAGATACTTGGTGTGATGATGCCTTTCTTATTCAGCCACAGTCCCTCCTGTTCTCTTGGTCGAACAGGAGGCAACAGATGCCTATTCATGCACGCATTGACAGATTTTATGTAGATGACTGGGCACTAGACAGAGGTGGATCGGTATGCATTGCTGCGGGGGTTTCCACCTCAGACCATTTCCCTGTTGTTCTGGCTATCTCAGAGCCTCACTTGAGAGGCCGATCTGCCAGCATCAGGATTCCAGATGCCTTTTACACAGAGGAGGACCTTACAGAGGCAGCCCTACGGATATGGTTTGCTCATGTCCAGGGAGGGCAGCCACATCCTTCACATTTAGCCGCTGCCCTCTCTGGTATTAGCGACTTTTACTGCTCATTTGCTTCTACCAGAAGACGAGATATTCTCAGACGTGAGATTGGTGTTCGCCAGTAGTTAACAGCTTTGCAGAGGGAAGAGCAGAAACGGCCTTCAGATGCTTGGATTCAGGAGCGCCTTGCTGCAGCGAGGGCTCATCTGCAGTTATTGCTTGATCAGAGAGCAGAGTATGCCTTTCATGCACGGGAGTCCTTCTGGATTCAGATGGGTGGTAGAGTCAATAAACACTTTTTCTCTACTCTTGGCCCTAGACATAGTAGAGAGAGTGTATCTCAGCTTATTGACTCACATGGGGTTTTACAGACAGAGCCAGATGACGTCTTACGCATAGCTTCAGATTTCTATGCCACCCTCCTTACTACTGATCCTGAGACACACAATATAGAGGATGCTAGACAGGCTATTTGGCAGAGTATCCCAGTGTTGGTGAATCCGGATATGCAGGTTCTACTTGACGCACCTTTCACCAACACAGAGTTCAGGACTGCACTTTCAGCCCTTCACAAGGGCAAGTGCCCAGGTTTAGATGGCCTCACCCCGTCTTTTTTCATTGCATTTTGGGATATGATTGGAGACTATATTACTTCAGCCATGCAGGCCATTTGGGACTCTGGCGAGATGCCTGAATCGCTTACAGAGGGCCTCATCCACCTTATCCCAAAAGGAGGTAGCAGAAATTTATTGTCCCAGTGGAGGCCTATCACACTTCTGGGGACTTGTTACAAGATTCTGGCCAAGGCTATCAGCCTCCGATTGCAGCCACTTCTCCCTGATCTTATCCACGACACTCAGACGGGATTTGTGCATGGCAGAAGTATTTTTGATAACATTTTTTCTTTCTGGGAAGCTTCAGAGTGGGCCATGCAGAGTGGCCAGAATCTTGCCATTCTACTGTTGGATTTTGAAAAAGCTTATGACAGAGTAGATTGGAGTTTTTTGGAGGGCACCCTTCTACGCTTTGGATTCACTGATGTTTGGATCAGAGGTGTTTTCTCTTTGTATAGATCAGCCCATAGCCAGGTACTTATTGGTGGGGTAAGGGGTGAGAGATTTCAGATTTCGAGATCAGTCCATCAGGGATGCCCCCTTGCTCCTTTCCTTTTTTTATTCATGGCCGAAGCTATGAGCATCTATGTTAGATCTCAAGCTGACATCTTTGGGCTGAGACTTCCTATCAGAAGAGAAGAGGAGCTGCTTGACAGTGAGTTGGCTGATGACACAGCGATTTATTTGGATGCCTCTCCACAGACATTGACTTCTTTCAGGACAGCATTGGATTTATTTTGCTTGGCGGCAGGGGCGCAGATAAATTGGCATAAATCCAATGGCTTTTGGATCAGTGATGAGGACACTCCAGTTTGGGGACTTGACATAGGGTTCACTTGGGTTCAGAGGGGTGTGCCTATCAGGTATTTGGGCTGCCAGGTCGGCTTGGGTATTTCTACCACGCAGCAGTTTGCTCCCGTGTTGGAGAGCATCAGAAGGAAGCTTCTCTTTTGGAGCTCAGCCAAGCTGGATCTTGCCTCTAGAGTTGTGGTGGTCAACCAGGTCCTCTTGGCCACGGCCTGGTTTATTTGTTCATGTTGGTGCCGTTCTAGGGACTGCATCATTCAGCTCAGAAGACCGATCAGGAACTTTCTCTGGAGTGGGCTTGATGGCACAGCAGATGCCTTAGCCAGAGTGGCTTGGGAGACCCTCATCCTCCCTACACAGGATGGGGGTCTCAATATTATTGATCCAGATTTACAGTGCAGAGCCTTACTTTGCAAGATAGTGGTGCGAGGACTTATGCCAGGACAGGAACCGTGGAAGGACTTTCTTATCAGCAGCATACAGAGGTGCACACCTTCCTCAGGAGGAGACTGGATGAGCAGTGTTAGATGGATCTTCACCTCGGCACACCTCAGATCACCTTCATCCCCTCTCATGGTTGCCATTCTGAAAGCTTGGGCTAGTTTCAGAAGCTCTCTTCGGAGGATTCCTCCTTCCTCCCGGGAAGAGATTGATAGGCAGCCCATCATGTGGAACGACAGTATTTTAGATGATCGTGGCAGACCACTGGGTGCCTCACCCTACATGCAGTGGGCCAGGTGGGAGAGGGGACCTGCTTCTTCTTTAGGATCTTGGAAAGCCTTCCGTAGGCTTCCAGAGGAAACCAAGTCAAGGTTGACAGGACATCTCAGAGGGAGTGCAGGGAGGATCTTGCAGATTGAGACAGCCCTTCCAGAGGCTTGGATAGACACAGATGATTTGCCTCTCACTACCTCCACTTGGGCAGGTACTTTCTCGAGAGGCGGGGTTCCACTTCAGGTCTTAGCCTTCCGAGATGCACAGGAGGATGCTTTGGTTTTCAGTGTCCAGGATGGTGGCAGATTGCTCAGATCTACAGATGATATATTGCTTGAGTCTGCTTTTCAGCCTATCAGGGTCGTAGGCCTTTTGATGCAGGGATCAGATTCAGAGTGGTTCTTAGACCCTGACCCCCAGTTACTCTCCACCGGGTCTTGGAGACTTTGGCTCTATGGAGGAGTTCCCATCAGGTATTTACAGTGGGACCCCGGAGAGTGGGAGTGGATTGACGCGGGGCATCGAGAGAAGACCATCCCCTTCTTTCGTTACACGGTCAGTAATGCCAGGAGATTTCAGCTCAGTAGTAGAGGCTGGAGACCCTCCAGAGTTCCTCATTGGGAGACTTTTGGTATTACTGCGGATCAGCAGAGGTACTTTTGGAGGAGGCTCTGGAAATCCCACAGGAATAGAAAGATCACTATCTTCTTTTGGCTTTCTATTCATGGAGGGATTGCAGTGAACCTTTGGAGGTCCAGATTCGGAGCCGACCCTACTTGCCCTCGTTGCCTTTCTGCTTCGGAGTCTATTCAGCATTGCTTATGGGATTGCAGACAGGCGAGATTGATTTGGATGGGGATAGCCAGGATCTTCAGTCACTTTGCCCATTCCCCACTCTTTATGACTTGGGGCTCGGTGGCTTGGCTTTCTCTTACAGGACCTCAGGTTTTCTATGAGGGACTTGACTCCTCCCGGGCCATTTTGGTTCGACGTCATCGGGTTGAGCTCTGCTCGTTGGATGTGGTTCCACACCGTCCTTTTACAGCTGTACATGCCTCTGTGGATACTTCTTGGGAGATTATAGCGAGCATAGCAGCCTGGCATATATGGAGATCCAGATGCACAGAGGCTATGGAGGGTACTCAGGTTCATCCCTCGCACACATTGGCTAGTATCTGGACAGACATCGTACACACTCTGATGGCCGTATGGACGGGTATGCAGGGGGACTCCCGTGCAGCCTCAGCTAGGAGGGTTTCTTTCTTCAGGGAATGGAAGGATTCTCCTTTCTTCTCTGAATCTACTACAGGGTTGAGATGGCACTTTCAGCCTCAGCCTTGGTTTCTTTCCACCTCACTCTGAGGGGGTTTTTTATTATCCTCATGATTTCATGATGTATTCCGCTTTGAGCTTGCTCTCGCGGGTTTTTGTTCTTACTTAATAGAAGTCTTTTTCATGGAAAAAAAATATTTGGGACATGTTATTTCAGCTCAAGGCATCTCTGTGGATCCCAAGAAGGTCGAGGTAATCCGAAACTGGCCTACTCCTAAGAATGTTCATGATGTCCGCTCTTTTCTCGGATTGGCAAACTTCTACCATACAAAGGTCTATCAATTTTCCAAAATTACAGCTCCTATGTCCGAACTATTGAAAAGCACAACAATTTTTCAGTGGCTTCCCGAAACAGAGTATAGTTTCCAACAACTCAAGCAAGCACTCACTACCACACCAGTTATGGCTATTGCTGACCCAAACCTTCCATTTGAGGTCATGACCAACGCTTCCAACATCGCTACAGGAGCAGTCTTGATGCAAGAAGACAGAGTTATTGCTTTTGACAGCCATAAACATTCTGATATCCAAACCCGATACCCGGTTTATGATAAGGAGTTTCTTGCCGTTGTACATGCTTCTCGCTCTTGGAAACATTATCTCATGGGAGCCGGACTCTGTGGTCAAGACAAACCATCACTCTTTAAAGTATATCTTTACTCAGCCAGTCATGAACGCTTGACAAGCATGCTAGGTTGAGTTTCTGGCCAACTTTCACATGACCATTGAGTACATTCCAGGACTACGCAATGTAGTTGCAGATGCTCTCAGCAGGTTACCTCTAGCATCAGCTATGGTAATCTCTACATTATCTATGGATGTTCCAAATTCATTCAAAGGGAAGTATTTCAATGATAAAGACTTTGGCACAGTAGTACAAGTTCTTTCAAAAGAACAACCTTCGACTTCCGAACAGAAGATTTTCTCATCCTATTCTTATACGGACGACCTTCTGTATTATCAAGATCGCGTCTGTGTACCACATGACAAGGATGTTCGACGTCTTTTGTTAAAAGAGCATCATGTAGTTCCTTATGCTGCCCATCCAGGCATCAATAAGACTTATCGGTTACTCAGTGCAACATACTACTGGCCTCAGATGAAAAGCAACGTCATCAAAATGGTTACATCTTGCTTATCTTGTCAACAAATGAAAGCAAGCCGACGACTTCCAACAGGACTTCTTCAGCCTCTTCCAGTTCCAACTAAAAGGTGGGAAAGTATTTCCATGGATTTCATTACAACACTACCACGATCCTCCAGAGGTAACACTCAGATTATGGTAATTGTTGATCGATTGTCCAAAATGGCACACTTTGTTGCTTGCAAAAGCAGTGCACAGGCTCCGGACATAGCCAAACTCTTTATACAACACATCTTCCGACACCATGGATTGCCCAAAAATATCATATCCGACAGGGATCCTAAGTTTACCAGTCACTTTTGGATTTCACTGTTCGAATCTTTGGGTACAACTCTACTGTTCAGTTCAGCTTACCACCCAGAATCAGATGGCCAGACTGAAAGAGTCAACCAAGTTCTGGAAGAAATGCTTCGACATTATATTCAGTCACGCCTAGCAGCTTGGGAAGAGTATCTACCACTCCTTGAGTTTGCTTATAATAACTCTTTCCATAGTGCCATTAGCATGACTCCATTCCAAGCAGCTTATGGACACACTCCGATCGTACCAACGAATTTTGTACTTCAACATCGAGTGGCCCTAGCTAATCAACCGGTTCAAGAAATGCAAGACATTCTACTCCAAGTCAGGGATCATATGCGAAAAGCGAAAGAGCGGTATCAACGGTGTGCCAACAAACATAGACGTCACCTGGAATTTGACACTGGTGACATGGTGCTATTATTTGTAGCCCCACATCGCTATAAGATGGTTAAGTCTGTGTTTCCTAAGTTGCGACCAAGATACTATGGACCTTTCCGGATCGTTAAGAAAAATTCACCTTCAAGTTACAAATTGGAATTACCACCATCATGGGGTAAAATCCATCCGACATTTCATATTTCTTGGCTAAAGACGTACATTCCAGGCGATGAAGCAGTTCCTCCTGCAGGTGATTATGTCCCAGAAATCGAAGATGATTATGTTCTCCTTATTCCTGAGCGTATTCTGGACCATCGACAGCGAGAGACTTGACATCGACTTATCATAGAATTCCTTGTTCTTTGGTGAGATCTGGACGACTCCGACGCTACTTGGCAATCTGATGAAGACTTACAGCAGTACCCTGACATTTTACAGCAGTATTTTCAAAATTTACAGTGATATTTTCTACATCAGTTCATTATCTCCACCAGGGTCTTCTTTTGAGTGGGAGGGGATGTCACGATCTGTGACGTATTCCTTTCTTTATTTCTAGACTTATGGATGGTTTGATGAATGGACACTTGTGGAAGGGTATGCCCTTTCGACGGGACACTTCCTATGAGGCACAACCCTTGCCCTTTCGACGGGACACTTCCTATGAGGCACAACCCTTCATAAGAGACATCCTATTGAAGAGACATTTCTATTGTAATGTACCCTCTCATCAAGGGTCACACCCTTCACAAGGGTCACACCTCTTCATGCACATACCCTTTGGAGTACACACCTTTTCATGTGTGACTCTTCACTCTCTATATAAGAGAGGCCCAATTGTATGGATGACACACGACATCTACACTACAGACATTCAAGCAATACAATTATTCCTTGTTCTCTGCTATCTCAGTCTCCTTTCTGTTCCTTAGCACATTTCTAAATATAGTAAATCTAGGATTTCTTACAAAAACACCACAATATCGCAATGTCGAAGGTGTGAAAGGGTATTCCCTGCTGCTGTCGAAAGCCTCAAGTCAATTGAAATGACTTGTGGGTAAGCTCGGGAAGCTCAAATCACTACTGGAAGTCACGGGGGTCCAAATCTAAGCAAAAAATGCCAAAAAATAGCCTAAAACTGCTCGGAATCGCCTTTTGACAAGTTGTATGGACTCCTGGCACTACCGCGCATCCTCCTGCAGAGGTCTATATGGGTGTACGAAAAAAAAAAGTTGAATTTTGTGTTTCTCGAAATGGTGCGGGACAGGGTTGTTTATGTTTGGGCAATGCCAAAATGTCAAAATCGGACCTCAAAAGGTCAAAAAACAGCCGTTGGACTGCTCCAAAACAAGTTTATGGCGACCAACTGACGAGGAATGTCTGCCAATGCTGAGGGAGAACCACGAACTGATGCAGGAGTGAGCTGAACTCACAAATGAGGACCAGGAGCAATCATCACTAGGACACCGGAGTACTTGATGGCGAGGCTAAGCGAAGGGAGGATCTACCTTAGAGGAGAGGGGAGCTTCCATTTGCGGGCTTCTCTCATCCTCTAGATAGAGCAAGAAGAAGGTAGGAAGGGAGGCTCTGATACCACATGAAGGCACATGGTGGAGAGGGAGAGAGAGAGAGGGTAGGCTAGGGGGAGAGGAAGTGATACTCAAAGAGAGACTTAATGAAATGGAAATGAATTGACTAGAGCAATGAACCAAAATGAAAGTACTTACATGTAGACCAAAGAGCTTGTAGCTTAATACTTGATTAATTTACACTAGACAAGTACAACTCTTATGTAAAGCACACACACACATATGAACAGCTATGCATATGGGATAACTCCCAATGTGACGCGTGGCCTCCATAGGACATACTAGACTAGAACTCACACTAGAACACACTAGAACACACCAAACTGACTCAACTTGACTTCATATTCTAACAATTTTTACTTCAGCCTTCCAATCTGAAAGCTTGGGGCAGCTTTAGTGACACTCTTCAGAAAGTTACACCCTCCTCTCACGAAGAAATAGAGAAGCAACCAGATATGTGGAATGAATCCATATTGGTGGATGAGCATGGCAGATCACTTGGAGTGTCACATTATATGCAGTAGTCTAGATGGGAGAGGGGACCTACTTCCACTGTAGGTGCTTGGAAGGCTTTAAGACAGCTTCCAAAAGATTAGAGACTCTTATCAGTTGGCCACCATAGAGGGAGTGCAGTCAGGATGCAATAGACAAAGGCAGCCATACAAGCAGAGTGGATAGATATATATGACTTACTGATCACAGAGTCCACTTGGTTGGGATCCTTTATGGGGACGGGTGCTCGAGCCCTTACAGATCATTTCCTTGCGGTATGCACATGAGGAGACCCTTGTCTTTGATGTTCAGTCTCGGGAGGCAGACTTCTCAAATCTTTAGATGATATTCTTTTGGAGGTTGCCTTCCAGCCTGTTAGGATTGCAGGTTAAATGGAGTGGGGCATGGACTCACAGAGGTATCTGGATCCTGACCCCGTTCTCCTGGCACTTGGGTCTTGGAGACTCTGGCTATATGGTGGTTCTCCCATCCGGTTCTTGTAGTGGGACCGAGGGGAGTGGGAATGGATTGATGAAGGGCATCGAGAGAAGAGCATCCCCTTCTTTTGCTACACAGTTAGAAATGCCAGGAGATTTCAGCTTAGCAGTAGAGGTTGGAGGTCCTCCAGAGCTCCTCATGGGGATAGTTTTCATATTTCTGTAGAGGTGCATAAAAACTTTTGGAGGAGGCTCTCAAAATCCCTCAGAAATAGAAAGATCACTCTCTTCTTTTGGCTTTCTATTCATGGAGGGATTGCAATAAACCTGTGGAGATCCAGGATTGGGGCCTGTACCTACTTGTCCTCGATGCCATGCAACAGTTGAGTCAGCTCAGCATTGCCTTTTGGA
Source organism: Dipteris shenzhenensis (assembly GCF_047967505.1). NCBI lineage: Eukaryota > Viridiplantae > Streptophyta > Polypodiopsida > Gleicheniales > Dipteridaceae > Dipteris > Dipteris shenzhenensis. The sequence continues at coordinate 15,569,941 of NC_141597.1, forward strand.
GTGCAGATAGGTGAGGACGTTCTATAAGGGTGTTGTCAAGATTCTTTGCATATATCATAGAGCACCCTTCTTGATGACTTGGGGATCAGTGGCATGGTTATCTCTTACTGGACCTCAGGTGTTTTTCGAGGGACAGGACTCAAACTTATCCTTCATCATACGACGACACGTCATACTCTCTCCAAGATGTTCCTTTCACTCCTTTCAGAGCTGCTCATGCCTCGGTAGACACATCTTGGGAGATTCTGGCTAGCATTGCAGCTTGGCATATTTGGAGGGCCAGATGTACGAAGGCGATGGAGGGTTCACAAGTTCACCTATCCTAGTCTATGGCCAGTATATGGACTTATACTATACACATAGTGATGGCCATCTGGGCGAGCATGCAGGGATCCTCCAGAGCAGCTACAGCCAAGAGAGATACTTTTTTCAGAGTTTGGAGAGGATCTCCATTCTTCTTTGAGTCTTCTTCAGGGGTTGAGGTGGCATTTTCAGCCTCCACCTTGGACTTTTGTTAGCTCTTTTTGAGCTGTTTTTTCTTTCATGCATGTCATGATGTACTCCCGCATTTGAGCTTGCTCTTGCGGCTTTCATTCATACTTGCGGCTATCGTTACTCCAATGGTCTCTCTCCCCATGTTGAAGAGAGAGAGGATATGTTAGCGGCCCTCACGTGAGTGTCCACTCAAGATCTGGCAAGTCATGTCCTCTGGCTCTTTCCTACGTCTGATCCCACGTTGATCTTGGCTTAGGTCATCAAAGACAAAATCCATGACCGTGCTTTCCGGTCCCTCACGTGCTCTCCTCTGTGCTCGTATGAGCTAATCTCTGTCTCTCTAGGCCTCAAGATGAAAAAAAGCCACATGTGGCTAATCTAGATGTGCTAGGAACTCTCTTAGTGGGCTGAAACCGGTACTAAAAAGAGTGTGGTGGCATCCTCGTATTTCATAGTTATAGGGCATTTGAAAGCTAGTCATCCTTTGTGTTGGTCTCCTGCATATCCATCTCTAGTGTGGGATGCCCTATGCCCTCTACTCGTCTTGGACTCAAACTGTAGCCTATCTGAACATACTCGAAGTTGATCCATTGAAATCCTCCATGCATGTCGGAGATGGATCTGGGTGTAGCCCGGCGGATTTCTTCTGAGATCCATAAGCAATATCTTTGTAGAAGCTGAGTTTCACACACACACACACACATAGAGAGATTGTGTCGAATTTAAATAACATCTCACATAAATGTATGTGTGTTCTTCGCATAAGCTTGACATTAGCTACGTTGAAAGAAAGTGTTTGTGAGTGTCTCACAAGCAACACCTGAGATGGAATCTTGGAAGTTTTAGTTGCTTTTACTTGCGTTAGGTGGAGTGGCTTCATGAAAAGATCAAATGACAATGGACGGACTTGGTCAAGAAGAGATCAATTGCCCCCAGGCGTCTTAGGCCCCAGTAAGAATAAGGTACTTGATTTCATGATTTTCTAGAGTTTTGAGTGGATGATATAATGTAAAATTTCCTTGATCAATGATGACATATGCACTCCTCTTTTCGATAATAGAATCTTGAAGCATTATATATTTAATTTTCTGCACTTACATGTTGGTTATGATACTTCGTAATTGGGATTGCATGATATGAATCATTTCAATTGAAGTTTAGACTTCCAAGGATGCCTTTTCTTACTTGAACTATTGGACTGTGTATCTCAGAAGGAAAGTTCTAAGTCCTATCCATTTCTTTCTAAGGAGACTTAAAAAGTACACTCCAAGTGAAACTAGAAGCCTCTTTCAACGAAAGACCTACGTTATATGAACATGATTGATTAGTCAAAAAGATGAATATCTTGATGAATTTTGCATTATTAAAATCATATAGTGAAAGATGACCTGAATCTTTGTTCACGAGAGCTGACAATATATACTGATTGTTGTCTTATTCTAATTTATTGACTTTTAACTTATATACATGTGTTCTCTTGTTCCCCCTCCTGTTCCCCTTTTCTGCACCCACCTGCTTTTCCCCCCTGGTTATTCCCCCTCCCTTTGCTATGATCCCTTCACTAAGAGTTCATATGGCTCCCTTCAACTTCAAGTGCACCTGCTCTAGCCCTCTTTTGTTATCTTCACACAATGTGTTGTACTTTGAATAGCTGCTAGCATTATTTATGTTTTCTTGTTCATTCTTGTTAGAACATGAAGTCAAAGTGAGTGTTCTAGGTGTGTTTTCATAGTCTAGTGAGTCCTAGTGAGTGTTCTTTTTGGTTCATGTGGTAAAGATGCAGGTTCAATGAGTTCAATGTACTCTACACCCCTCAGGTAAGGCTAATTTGTAAGCAAGCTCTTCAATCCTCTTAAGTATTGTGAATGGTTCACAATACCTAGGAGACAACTTTGGACATTTACTTGTTTTTAAAGATTCTGAAGATTCAAGTACCTTGAGGTAGACTTTCTCATTTACTTCAAACTCTAACCTTCTACGGTGGGGGTTTGCATAACTTTGTGCTCTATGTTGAGCTCTTCTTATGCTATCTTTAGCTAACTTAAGCGTTTGATTCATATCTTCAGGAAAGTCTTTGGCTGCTTGAACCTTCTCTTTTTTTAGTCCCACTGCCATTGGGACTCTTGGTTAAAATCCATACAATATCATGAATGGACTAAAATATGTAGTTGAATGTTTGGCACTGTTATATGCAAATTCTAATATGGGTAAATACTATTTCCAATTAGTTTGCCATTTACTTACATATCCTTGAAGCATATCCTCAATGATGTGATTGACTCTTTCAGTTTGACCATCACTCTATGGATGATCCGTGGTACTCATATTCAATGAAGTTTCCAACCTCATAAATGCAGCCCTCCAAAAATGGCTGTTAAATTTGCTATCCCGATCACTAACAATACCGGCTGGTAGCCCATACAATCTATAGACATTCTCCACAAATAGCCTAGCTAATTTTGGAGTTTTAACATCTTCATTGATAGGAATAAAATGAGCCATCTTGGTCAACCGATCCACAATTACTCACAGGTAATCCCACAATAAAATACATGGAGATGCTTTCCCATTTGCGAGATGGAATCTCCAATGGATGTAGGAGACCTCCTACCTTAAGGCGTTCAGCCTTATTGACCTGGCAGTTTTGGCACTTCAATACATAGTCTTGGACGTCCTATTCCAGACCAAAAGAATTGTCTTTTCAGAAGTGCGCATGTCTTCTGAATTCCCGGGTTTCCAACACTCGGACTATCATGACATTCAAAAAGAATTTGGCGCCTAATGTCATTATTATCCAGGACACATACTCTACCCTTGTAGAGCAGGTAGCCATCTTCAATAGTATATTTTTCCCACTTGAGTCCTTTATCACCAACCTCTGGTGTGTCGCCATTTCCATGCGACTCCTTCGTGAAAGCCCCTCGATTAGTTGGATCCCTATTTCTAATTGCTTTCCATATTTTAGAGAAGTGAGGATCAAACTCACATTTCCCTGCAAGATGTGGTGTCCATTGGAATCTCGATGGGTTGGAGTTTCGGAGTGTGTGTGTGTGTTGGAAAGATAGAAATCAGAGAGTCTTTGGTGATCTATTTTTTCTGGTTTTGTTTTCTTTCATCGTTCTTTGCAACAATTGCTCTTTGATTGTCGGCAAACTCACTACATAGACTATGATGTATACTTGTCCTATATGGAGAATTTCTCTTAATGTACTTTTTTAGCTTCCGAGTTTTTGGATAGCTACGTTGTAATATAAAGTATTCAAAGTTTTCACTAAAAGGTGTGTGTGTATGTGTGTGTGTGTTTGTGTACCATGCTGCTTTCTTTCCATCCAGTTCCCCATTTGTTTACTGATCTTCCTCTTCTAGGTTGATCGAGGCATCCCGGCTTATTCTACTTTCTCCTTTGCGGATCTCATTGCCAAGAAAGCTTATCATCTTCTTCTACTACAGCCAAGCCATGGATTCATAAGTGGGGTCTTTCTATTTGGCATCTTGACAAACCACTTGCTTGGTGAAGGGTTTGTCTTGGCCGTATTTGGAACACTAAGGTCCCGCTTTGACAATGGCTTTTTTAATGGTAGTGTTTGGTTGGTGCTTTGCTAGTGGGTTCTTTCTTGGCTGCTAGGCACATTACTTCTTTGCATTGCCCATCTTGTTTGCATCTACGGGAGACAGTCCTTCATCTATTCTGGACTTGTCTGGCTACCCGTGACTTTCGTCTCAGATTGGAGACATATCTTTGTGCCCGTTTTCCTCGTATTACTTTTGGTAGGAAGTATTGGTTGTTTGGGAGATATACCACCACCCCCGACTACATTCAATTTTTTAGTCAGTGTTGTTATTGGGCTCTATGGTCATTATATAATGCCTATACTTCTTGGCTCTATGGACACTTTGCTGTGGATGTTTATCATTTCTTCCGTTCCTCCTTGCTTTGTTCTCTGCAGGATGCACGTTGCATGGGAGATCTTTCAGTGGCCCAGCTAGAAGTGTTTTTAGCTCTCATTCCTATTCAGCTTGATAATGGGAAAGCTAAGTATATCCGAGATGTTTGGTATGTTCTAGATTTAAGGCAAAATCGGATTTCAGTTTCAAACATTGCCCATGATCAACATATGTTAGTCGAATTTCAGGATAACCAATGCAGGATCAAGGATCCAAAGAAAGGGTATGAGGTTGTAGCAACAGGCACATATGACAGAGGCTTATACAAGCTTGATGCTCAGTCTTATGATCAGAAGGTATTGGCTGTAGCAAACACTTCCCAGGCTGATTTATGGCATGCCACGTTTGGACATGCCCATCACAGGGCATTGTCCTACTTGTACAACAATAATATGACTCAGGGAATGCCAAAATTACAGCAACCAGCAAATGAAGTGTGTGAGGGGTGTGCACTTGGCAAATTGCATCGCTTGCCATTCTGTAAACAAGGCAAGAATTGGGTCAAGGCAATCAGAGTGTTGTAGATAGTGCACAGTGATGTATGTGGCCCCTAAAGAGATCTAGTAGCTAGCTAGGAACGGAATGGAAATGTGGAAAGCATAATGAAAAGCAAAATGGAAAGGAAAATGAAAAACTAGTGCTAGGCAATGATAACCAAAATACTCACATGTAGATAGCTTGATGTTGATTGATATCAAAAGACTCAAGACAAGTACAACACTATATAGTGTGACACTAGACTCTAGAAAGCCATAGTGTATATGGGATAACTTCCAATATGACATGTGGCATGTCTAGGACTCACTAGACTATAAAACACCCCCTAGACACCTAGTACACTCATTTTTGACTCACTTTGGCTTCATATTCCAACACCCCCCATGAAGGCAAGGTGAGAGACTACTGGAATGGAACCAAGAACAGAACATGACAATGACGGTCATCAGAACTGTGCATGCCGGTCTAGAACTAGACATGGTTCCTACACAATCTCAAAGGCAAGTGAGCATGGCTCAAAGACTAGTGAGCATAACATATAAATCTCATCTAGCATGGCTCAGAGGCTCATCATGCATGGATGCATGACCAACTTAGAGCTCTAGGAGACTAATGCACCAACATCCTGGAACTCTCAAGCCAGGCCTAATAAACAAATAGACCTATCAAAGCCAATACACATGGCTCCCACAGTACATCCTCCCTTGGCTTCATAACAGGACATGTTAGGATGCCACACACCAAAAAAATAGGAAAACCAATACATCTTTTTAGGAGGACTATCCAAGGCAGAGGACCTTTAGACTCAATGAAAACCAAACACTAAATACATATCATTTTAGGGGGACTACCCAAGGCAGAGGACCCCAAAATACATCAAGCATGTAGTAATAAATAAAAATATCTCTTTGTGAAAGAGATGTCCTCCAAGTAGCTAATGCACATGTGTGCACATCCCTGCGAGTTGATGATGATGTCAATGAAGTGCTAGGTAGGAATGCCCCAAAATATGTGTCGGTGAAGTCCATGGGTAGCTACATGGAGCAATTACATGATGACTCTCAAAATGCAGGAAGAAGAGTCACCAATGTCGAAGTAGAAGCCTCAGGTACCACGACCAATCGGAAAGTCAATCAATGCGAAGTACCTCAGGCACCGATCGAATAAGCAATGTTGAAGAAGTCACTTGTTGATGTAGAGTGGTCTACATCAAGCTCGGTGTAATACACTAATCAGAGAGATCACTGTAGTGGAGTGTGTCGGAGTAGTATGAGAGAACTCACATTTAGCTTGAAAAGTCTTCACCAAAGTTTGGAGTAATCACGTGAAGGAGTCACCGCAATGTAATGTCAAGAGCTCACATCAAGTGGCGGGTAGAGAAGATAGAGGCAGCGTGGACAATAGCTCCAAGAGAATGACGAACAGAATGCGGGCACGAACTTGCGGGCAACAACTCCAAGAGAATGTCAGGCAGAAGGAGCAAATGACGGGCTGGAGCAGAGGTCAACAATGAAGAGGATGGACACGTTGAGCTGGTTGTATCATGCTTGGGCTGTCAAATTATTGAGCTCCAGAATAAAATTCGCGCGCAGAAACAAATTTCGTCACTTCTTGCAAGGGCTGTAACTTTTCACAGAAAACTCGGATTGAAAACTCGGATTGCAATGATTTAAAAACTAAATTTCTAGTACTCAAGGTCCTCTACAACTTTGCTGAAGACACAAAGCCATGATTCTGCCTCTAGCTCCAGATAGAAGTATCACATCATCCGTAGGTCACAGAAAGATGTAGCTGAAGGAAGGAGAAGAGAGGTGGCAGATCATGGCGTGGAGAAGAGAGCTCAAGGAAGGAGAGAAGAGGGCAGCCTTCCAAGGAGGAGGAGTTAGAGTAGCTTCATTGGCCTCCCTCACCTCAACCTCTTGGAAGGGAAAGGGAAAGAGAGAGCAAGGCTAGGAACATGGCTCTGATACCATATGAAGAGATCTAGTAGCTAGCTAGGAATGGAATGGAAATGTGGAAAGCATAATGAAAAGCAAAATGGAAAGGAAAATCAAAGAACTAGTGCTAGACGATGATAACCAAAATACTCACATGTAGATAGCTTGATGTTGACTGATATCAAAAGACTCAAGACAAGTACAACAATATATAGTGTGACACTAGACTCTAGAAAGCCATAGTGTATATGGGATAACTCCCAATATGACACGTGGCATGTCTAGGACTCACTAGACTATAAAACACCCCCTAGACACCTAGTACACTCATTTTTTTTTTTCATGAAAAAGACTTCTATTAAGTAAGAACAAAAACCCGCGAGAGCAAGCTCAAAGCGGAATACATCATGAAATCATGAGGATAATAATAAAAAACCCCTCAGAGTGAGGTGGAAAGAAACCAAGGCTGAGGCTGAAAGTGCCATCTCAACCGTGTAGTAGATTCAAAGAAGAAAGGAGAATCCTTCCATTCCCTGAAGAAAGAAGCCCTCCTAGCAGAAGCTGCACGGGAGTCCCCTTGCATACCCGTCCATACGGCCATCAGAGTGTGTACGATGTCTGTCTAGATACTAGCCAATGTGTGCGAGGGATGAACCTGAGTACCCTCCATAGCCTCTGTGCATCTGGCTCTCCAGATATGTCAGGCTGCTATGCTCGCTATAATCTCCCAAGAAGTATCCACAGAGGCATGTACAGCTGTAAAAGGACAGTGTGGAACCACATCCAACGAGCAGAACTCAACCCGATGACGTCGAACCGAAATGGCCCGAGAGGAGTCAAGTCCCTCATAGAAAACCTGAGGTCCTGTAAGAGAAAGCCAAGCCATCGAGCCCCAAGTCATAAAAAGTGGGGAATGGGCAAAGTGACTGAAGATCTTGGCTATCCCCATCCAAATCAATCTCGCCTGTCTGCAATCCCATAAGCAATGCTGAATAGACTCCGAAGCAGAAAGGCAACGAGGGCAACTAGGGTCGGCTCCGAATCTGGACCTCCAAAGGTTCACTGCAATCCCTCCATGAATAGAAAGCCAAAAGAAGATAGTGATCTTTCTATTCCTGTGGGATTTCCAGAGCCTCCTCCAGAAATACCTCTGCTGATCCGCAGTAATACCAAAAGTCTCCCAATGAGGAACTCTGGAGGGTCTCCAGCCTCTACTACTGAGCTGAAATCTCCTAGCATTACTGACCGTGTAACGAAAGAAGGGGATGGTCTTCTCTCGATGCCCCGCGTCAATCCACTCCCACTCTCCGGGGTCCCACTGTAAATACCTGATGGGAACTCCTCCATAGAGCCAAAGTCTCCAAGACCCGGTGGAGAGTAACTGGGGGTCAGGGTCTAAGAACCACTCTGAATCTGATCCCTGCATCAAGAGGCCTACGACCCTGATAGGCTGAAAAGCAGACTCAAGCAAGATATCATCTGTAGATCTGAGCAATCTGCCACCATCCTGGACACTGAAAACCAAAGCATCCTCCTGTGCATCTCGGAAGGCTAAGACCTGAAGTGGAACCCCGCCTCTCGAGAAAGTACCTGCCCAAGTGGAGGAAGTGAGAGGCATATCATCTGTGTCTATCCAAGCCTCTGGAAGGGCTGTCTCAATCTGCAAGATCCTCCCTGCACTCCCTCTGAGATGTCCTGTCAACCTTGACTTGGTTTCCTCTGGAAGCCTACGGAAAGCTTTCCAAGATCCCAAAGAAGAAGCAGGTCCCCTCTCCCACCTAGCCCACTGCATGTAGAGTGAGGCACCCAGTGGTCTGCCACGATCATCTAAAATAATGTCGTTCCACATGATGGGCTGCCTATCAATCTCTTCCCGGGAGGAAGGAGGAATCCTCCGAAGAGAGCTTCTGAAACTAGCCCAAGCTTTCAGAATGGCAACCATGAGAGGGGATGAAGGTGATCTGAGGTGTGCTGAGGTGAAGATCCATCTAACACTGCTCATCCAGTCTCCTCCTGAGGAAGGTATGCACCTCTGTATGCTGCTGATAAGAAAGTCCTTCCACGGTTCCTGTCCTGGCATAAGTCCTCGCACCACTATCTTGCAAAGTAAAGCTCTGCACTGTAAATCTGGATCAATAATATTGAGACCCCCATCCTGTGTAGGGAGGATGAGGGTCTCCCAAGCCACTCTGGCTAAGGCATCTGCTGTGCCATCAAGCCCACTCCAGAGAAAGTTCCTGATCGGTCTTCTGAGCTGAATGATGCAGTCCCTAGAACAGCACCAACATGAACAAATAAACCAGGCAATGGCCAGAAGGACCTGGTTGACCACCACAACTCTAGAGGCAAGATCCAGCTTGGCTGAGCTCCAAAAGAGAAGCTTCCTTCTGATGCTCTCCAACACGGGAGCAAACTGCTGCGTGGTAGAAATACCCAAGCCGACCTGGCAGCCCAAATACCTGATAGGCACACCCCTCTGAACCCAAGTGAACCCTATGTCAAGCCCCCAAACTGGAGTGTCCTCATCACTGATCCAAAAGCCATTGGATTTATGCCAATTTATCTGCGCCCCTGCCGCCAAGCAAAATAAATCCAATGCTGTCCTGAAAGAAGTCAATGTCTGTGGAGAGGCATCCAAATAAATCGCTGTGTCATCAGCCAACTCACTGTCAAGCAGCTCCTCTTCTCTTCTGATGGGAAGTCTCAGCCCAAAGATGTCAGCTTGAGATCTTACATAGATGCTCATAGTTTCGGCCACGAATAAAAAAAGGAAAGGAGCAAGGGGGCATCCCTGACGGACTGATCTCGAAATCTGAAATCTCTCACCCCTTACCCCACCAATAAGTACCTGGCTATGGGCTGATCTGTACAAAGAGGAAACACCTCTGATCCAAACATCAGTGAATCCAAAGCGTAGAAGGGTGCCCTCCAAAAAACTCCAATCTACTCTGTCATAAGCTTTTTCAAAATCCAACAGTAGAATGGCAAGATTCTGGCCACTCTGCATGGCCCACTCTGAAGCTTCCCAGAAAGAAAAAATGTTATCAAAAATACTTCTGCCATGCACAAATCCCGTCTGAGTGTCATGAATAAGATCAGGGAGAAGTGGCTGCAATCGGAGGCTGATAGCCTTGGCCAGAATGTTGTAACAAGTCCCTAGAAGTGTGATAGGCCTCCACTGGGACAATAAATTTCTGGGATAAGGTGGATGAGGCCCTCTGTAAGCGACTCAGGCATCTCGCCAGAGTCCCAAATGGCCTGCATGGCTGAAGTAATATAGTCTCCAATCATATCCCAAAATGCAATGAAAAAAGACGGGGTGAGGCCATCTAAACCTAGACAGCTTGCCCTTGTGAAGGGCTGAAAGTGCAGTCCTGAACTCTGTGTTGGTGAAAGGTGCGTCAAGTAGAACATGCATATCATGATTCACCAACACTGGGATACTCTGCCAAATAGCCTGTCTAGCATCCTCTATATCGTGTGTCTCAGGATCAGCAGTAAGGAGGGTGGCATAGAAATCTGAAGCTATGCGTAAGACGTCATCTGGCTCTGTCTGTAAAACTCCATGTGAGTCAATAAGCTGAGATACACTCTCTCTACTATGTCTAGGGCCAAGAGTAGAGAAAAAGTGTTTATTGACTCTACCACCCATCTGAATCCAAAAGGACTCCCGTGCATGAAAGGCATACTCTGCTCTCTGATCAAGCAATAACTGCGAGCCCTCGCTGCAGCAAGGCGCTCCTGAATCCAAGCATCTGAAGGCCGTTTCTGCTCTTCCCTCTGCAAGGCTGATAACTGCTGGCGAACACCAATCTCACGTCTGAGAATATCTCGCCTCCTGGTAGAAGCAACTGAGCAGTAAAAGTCGCTAATACCAGAGAGGGCTGCGGCTAAATGTGATGGATGTGGCTGCCCACCCTGGACATGAGCAAACCATATCCGTAGGGCTGCCTCCGTAAGGTCCTCCTCTGTGTAAAAGGCATCTGGAATCCTGATGCTGGCAGATCGGCCTCTCAAGTGAGGCTCTGAGATAGCCAGAACAACAGGGAAATGGTCTGAGGTGGAAACCCCCGCAGCAATGCATACCGATCCACCTCTGTCTAGTGCCCAGTCATCTACATAAAATCTGTCAATGCGTGCATGAATAGGCATCTGTTGTCTCCTGTTCGACCAAGAGAACAGGAGGGACTGTGGCTGAATAAGAAAGGCATCATCACACCAAGTATCTCTGCCACAGAAATGGAAAAGGAAGGCATCCCAAGCTGCTCTCTCCAAAGAGTGAAGTCCGCCTTCTCTACCCCCTTTTTTGTCTGAAGGTAACTCGACCATGTTAAAGTCACCTCCAATCACCCAAGAATCCACAATGGGGGCCCAGGAGAGCAAAGTCTTCCACATAAGGACACGTTCCCCTCTAATGTTGGAGGCATATAGGTTGAGGAAGCCAACCTTACGCCCTCCAATCAAAAGAATAATCCACTGAGCTCTAGAGGGGATAATGACTCCGTGCCCAACAACTAAGGGGAGAACCGACTGCGAAACTGAAATAGAAGTGCCTCCCCTAGTGCCCAATGCAGGTGACCAAAAAGTATGGCCTGAAAGCAACTTGCCTGACTTGGCACAATCTCTATAATCCAGCTTGTGCTCTTGAATAAATAATATATCAATGGGACCCCCAGTAACACCTGGATGAAGCTGATCCCGGATCAGCTGTCTACGGCGGCGATGTGGGATGCCACCTAGGCCCTGTATGTTCCAACTGATAATCCTCATCGACGGGAGGATGTAGAGTGAAACACCTTACCCGACCTAGTGGCGGAAACAAACCCCTCAACAGGGGAAGACCTCCTGCTCGAGGAAGGAGGGAAGGAACCCAGTGGTGGAAAGTCAATAGGGGAAAGAATCCTGGCACCTGAAGAAGAAGCCCTGTCAATAGGAAACCCAACCACTGGCTCCCCAAAAGTAGCGGGCACAAACTCCTCCTCTGGGAAATCTGAACTCTCTGCCAAGGCTGAAAACGAGTTCCTGTGGAGCAATCCAGACACCGGAGTACGAAGGATCCCTTGTGAGGGAAGAGGATCAACAGTGTAAGCTATCCCCTTCCCCCTATCCAAGGGAGGGAGTGAGGAATGCTCTTTACCCTGTGTCTGCCCAGCCGCAGAGATCTCTCCGTCCTCAAGAGGAACATCTGGCACTGCTGGATCTAAGGAAGAAGCTGCAACTGGGGAGGAGGTCGAAGCTTCAGCGTCTCGGACTGTGCAAGGTGAGACAGGAAGGACAGCTCGAGGTGAAGCAGAGTCTACTAAGGTACCCTCGTGAACTGAAGGAGGGACCTGCACACGTACTGGAACCCACTGTAAAGCGTCGCGTGTGCCTGAGGGAGGTGGGGGTTGAGGAGCAGGTGAAGGACCTGTACCACCCCCCTGTCGAGGCCGAGGAATAGGTACTGGACCTGTACCACCACCTGACTGAGCAGGACCGCCACGTGAAGAACGAGGAGCAGGAGCTGGACCTGTACCACCCCTCTGGCGAGGTCGAGGGGCAAGTGCCGGGTCTAATCCCCCCCCTTGTCCCCCCTGTCGAAGCAAGCCCTGAGGTGGTAGCTGTACCAGAGGGCTTCTTAGGCCTTTTCTTCTTCTTGGGGCAATCCCTGGCAAAGTGTCCCGCGGTCCTGCAAATCCTGCACTGGTCCTGCCTGCCTGAAATCTCCACTCTCTGGCGAAAAAAGGAACCATCCGGGCGCTGGATCATGACGTGGTCCATCTTGAGGTTAGGATCCTTGCAAAGGACCCTAACTCTAGGAACCCCATCAGCCTTGGTTGCCTCTGCTGCAGTCAATGGCAACCCAGGGAGGGGTGGGATCTCAGCAACTGCGCCAAAATGCTCCCCAATAACAGAAAGAAGTCGATGGTAAACCTGGGGAAGCTCGGGGAACCTGATGAAGAGCGAGAAGATTTTCTTATCTGCCTCTACTGGGTCGAAACCAAGGTGAAAGGCTTCAAAGAAGATCTTCCTGTGTCCCAGGTGTAAAAACTCGGCCTTGAGCACAGTGCTCGCAGCCTCTGGAGTGTCAAAAACAACCTGGAAAAAACCTCGTCCCAGAAGGCGAACATCTAACAATCGAGGAGTGAGGTCTGGGGGGAGAGCCGCAAGCATCCAGTCTCTGGCTTGGGATCTGGAAGGGTGAGACCCGAAGATGCGTGCTAGCAATGTGGTAGAGCACTCAATCTCTACATCCTTCTTGAGCTGCTGCAACTCGTCTTTAGAGAAAGTGATAGTTTTCGCGGCCGGTGGAGATGGAGTAGGATTGGCTGACGGGGTATCCATCGCCAATCAAGGTGAGGAGGCCGACTCAAACAGAATAAAAGCTCTTTCCGTTCCAAAAAAGCTGCGGGGGGCAAGGGAGGGGAAAGGAGGCAAGGAGGAAGCAGGGGGGAAGGGGAGGGGAGGAGAGGGGCTGGGGCTGAGAGGGGAGAGGGGCAAGCTGAGAGGGAGGGAGGGGGAAAGGAGAGGAGAAGAAAGAGAGGAGTGAGAGGAAGAGAGGGGGCGGGAGAGCAAGCAGAGAGGGGGTGGGACAGCAGAGGGGAGGCGAGGGGCAAGCAAGGGAGGGGGCGGGACAGGGGGAAGGGGCGGAACAGCAAGGGGGAGGGGGCGGAGGCAGGGAGAGGGGGCGGAGCAGTAGGGGGGAGGGGGCGGAGACAGGGGGGAGGGGGCGGAGCAGCAGGGGGGAGGGGGCGGAGGCAGGGAGAGGGGGCGGAGCAGCAGGGGGGAGGGGGCGGAGGCAGGGAGAGGGGGCGGGATAGCAGGGGGGAGGGGGCGGAGCAGCAGAGGGGAGGGGGCGGAGGCAGGGAGAGGGGGCGGGACAGCAGGGGGGAGGGAGCGGAAGCAGGGAGAGGGGGCGGAAGGGCAGGGGGAGGGAACGAGGGACAGGCAGGGGGAGGGGGCGGAGCAGCAGGGGGGGAGGGGGGGGAGCAGCAGGGAGGGGCGAGGGACAGGCTGAGGGGAGAGAGAGACAGGCTGAGGGAGGGGGAGTAGCAGACCTTCCTTGCACTGTGGTTTATTTGGATGGCCAAAAATAGTTTTCAACTTAATTTAGTGACTATTAACACTAAAGAAAAAATTTGCAATGATTAAACAAAAAGGATCGAGCTGATGTAGCATATCCATTTATAATGAATGATATTCAAAGGCACCATTTTCGAGACAGGTTGTGAACACAAGTGAGCAAGAGTGCACACACAAGAAAGCTCCAATAGAAATGTTCAAATGAAGCAATACAAGTACTTGGTATATATAGTACCCAAGTACTACTGGTCAACCATAGGGTTGACTTTATGCCTACAACACCATATCTTTGTAATCTCTTACAAATCCCCCCTCAAAGATATGGCTGAAAGTACCCTGGAAACATCTCAGGTGTACCCTACAGTACCTAAAGTACCATGGTTGCACAAATTCATCCAGATGGATATGCAACCTATGGGAGTACATGAAAACAATGTCATTGTGAATCACTTCACAACCCCCCTTGACATTGTGAGAATGTCTCTGATCCCCAAGCCATGTCAATGTCGTAAGAAAAGATCTGTTGACAGGGCTTTGGTGAAGATATCCGCCACATTGTCCTCAGATGGACAATAGATGAGATCAATGAAGCCATCAGAAATACAATCCCGTACATAATGATAATGATTTTCAATGTGTTTCATGCGAGCATGAAAGACAGGATTGTTGGCTATGGCAATGCAACTCTGGCTGTCACAGAAGATAGAGTTTGCTTCGCCATCCTGTACATGATGCAAGTCATGCAAAAGCTTCCTTAACCACATTAACTCCGTAGTGGCTGAATTTGCAGCTTTGTACTCTGCTTCACTGGAGGAAAGAGAGACTCGCTCTTGCTTCTTACTGAGCCATGAGATATAGGCTGAACCCAATGAGAAGCAATAGCCAGTAGTGGACCGTCTGTCGTCAATGTCCCTTGACCAATGTGAGTCGGTGAAACCACTCAGCTTTAGATCACAATCTGAAGCATAATGCAAGCCAAGAGAGAGAGTGCCATGGACATATCTGAGAACCCTCTTTGCTGCATTCCAATGTGTGATCATGGGACAATGCATGAACTGGCTCAAAAGCCCTGTGGCATAGGCAATATCAGGCCGTGTGGAGCATAGATATATCAAACTGCCAACCAACTGCCTGTCCAAAGTGCCATCAAACTTTTTAGGAGCATCGTGCTTACTTAGCTTGAGTCCCTTTTCCAATGGAGTAACCACAGGCTTACAGTTCTCCATTTTAAATTTCTGTTGGGTGGAGGTTATGCATTGCCCGAGTGGCTTGGACTTGTGATAAGTGCAGTGGAACTGAACAACAATGGAGAGAGAGAGAGAGAGAGAGAGAGAGAGAGAGAACTACTCACAAAACTAAACTGGAAAACAAAGAAGATAAGAGAGACTTGCATAAGGATCTCAGGAGGAAACCCCTCTACTGCTGGGGGAAAACCTCAACTCTGATGTGGATCAGTTGCTTTACACTAAGATGAAGAGAATGGGGGAGAGGAGCCCTATATATAGCCCCCCCCCCTCCCTTAGGTAACCGACTAGAAGGGGAAGGGGGTGACCCGACTGGACAACCAACCCAAGGCGTGTCTAGCTCTCATGGGTGGACAGACCCACAACCAAAGCCCTCACTCTATGATACAAGAGATGTAACCTCTAATAGGGCTCTTTCCTCATGGATGGTTTCAACAGGAACACACAATTGCTCTATCCACAACTTAGATAGCAACACTTTACAGTATATACATTTTGATATTGCCTTCGTCCACAACCTAGATCAATACACGTGCACAAGCCCACACTGGGGCCTTTGGATCTAGCACCCATCTATGATATGGACATGGCACATCGTGCACTTTAGACCGTTGAATTTCATTTTATTTTATTTTTTCAAGAAAGAGACGTCTATTAAGTAAGAGAAAAAACCCTCGAGAGCAAGCTCAAAGCGGAATACATCATGAAATCATGAGGATAAATAAAACCCCCTCAGAGTGAGGTGGAAAACAACCAAGGCTGAGGCTGAAAGTGCCACCTCAACCTTGTAGTAGTCTCAGAGAAAAAAAGAGAATCCTTCCATTCCCTAAAGAAAGAAGCCCTCCTAGCTGAGGCTGCACGGGAGTCTCCCTGCATACTCGTCCATATGGCCATCAAAGTATGTACGGTGTCTATCCAGATATAGCCAATGTGTGCGAGGGATGAACCTGAGTACCATCCAAAGCCTCTGTGCATCTGGCTCTCCAGATATGCCAAGATGCTATGCTCGCTAGAATCTCCCCAAGAAGTATCCACAGAGGCATGAACAGCTGTAAAAGAAAGGTGTGGTACCACATCCAACGAACAGGACTCAATCTGATGACGTCGAACCGAAATGGCCCGAGAGGAGTCAAATCTTTCATAGAATACCTGAGGCCCTGTAAGAGAAAGCCAAGCCATTGAGCCCCATGTCATAAAGAATGGGGAGTGGGCAAAGTGACTGAAAATCCTAGCTACCCCCATCCAAATCATCCTCGCCTGTCTGCAATCCCATAAGCAATGTCTGCAATCACCCCTTCCTAGGCTGCCCCGCCATCTTTGCTAGGCCTGTTTGCAAGCCATAGACCTGCCTAGATACCTGTCCATCCCAAGCGCATCTGACCCGGGTTCATCCTACCATGTGTCGCCGCCATCATACAGCCACTCCTCACCTCTATCTGGAGCTCCAAACTGCCACCAATCTGCTCCTGGCCCTACTTCTGCTAGTCGCCTTATCCATCGTGCTGATCCATACTCCTAGATGGCTCTAGGTACTTCTCTAGCATTAGGAAAAAAGGGAGCTCATTTTGGGGCCTTTTAGAAGGGAGAGAAAATAGGCTCTCAACCAATCAGGAGTGGGCCAACGTAACGTTGAAAATTCAACAAAAGAAGACGAAAATAAGAAAAAGAAATAGTACTATATGTTCGTAGAAGCATGTCACATTAATGAGGTGATCTAATTTGAATCTTTAAAAAATTTATTTTCTGTGCAGAATTTGGTGATTCTAACACCGCAGACGCGTCCGGAACGGCCCAAAACCCCAAGAACGGCACTGGAAACGCTGGAATCGGACATCCGGAGGCCCGGAAACTCGCGTTTTTCTGCAAATCGCGTTTTTCGACCTTTTTTGGCCGTTTCCGGGCCTCCGGATGTTCGATTCCAGCGTTTCCAGTGCCGTTCTTGGGGTTTTGGGCCGTTTCGGACGTGTCTGCGGTGTCAGAATCACCAAATTCTGCACAGAAAAGTGTTGCTCTTATATGAACATTGAATGTAAAGCATGTGAAAGAATATATTTATTCCTTTTCACACTGACATTTCTCATGCAAGTATCCATATTTTCTTGCTTTTGTAGAGATAGAAAAGAGAAAATAGTGAATTTCTTACAGGGCCCCAAAATGAGCTCCCGTTTTTCCTAATGATGCGCTGCCCACATGACAGCCATGATGCTGTCCATGTGGCAGCCCCTTTCTCTCTTTTTCTGTGGGTTCTACCCATGTGCCAGTCCCTTTCTCTCTTTTTCTGTGGGGTACTGTCCATGTGGCAGCCCCCTCTCCATGTTCTTTCCTCTGGGCATGCTTTCCATGATAGAAATGGAAGAGAGAACAGGAAGCCAGAGAGAGGGGGCAGAACGTCGAATATGCAATTGAATGAAGTAAAGCAATACAAAAGGGGGATAAGGTTTTGTCTAAGTGACAAACCTTATCCTTCACTAACCATAGTTAGTGAACTAACTGTGGTTAGGGGAAAAAACCTCTAAATGAGGGAAAAGTGCCCCTAACCCACTTATTGAATTTACATTGGTCACTGCCTAGAATTTATCAATAATTCTAACACCCCCCTGCAGTGCCAATGTCATGTACAAGGAAATGATCAATCACCAAAAGGAGATAAGTTCAGGGCACTGCAAAATGCCTCAAACTTCTCACGTGGAAGTGCTTTGGTGAAGATGTCTGCAACATTGTCATGTGTTGACCCATAGATCATACTGATCTCTGCTACATGCAACTTCTCTCTAACATAGTGATAGTGAACCTCAATGTGCTTCGTGCGAGCATGAAACACACGATTCTCTGCCACTGCTATAGCACTCTGACTATCAATGAGAATCGGAGAAGGACCCTCCAATGAAAGATGAAGATCAGCGAGCAAACGATGCAGCCAAACACATTCAATTGTCGCTGTGAAAGCTGCCCTGTACTCAGCTTCACATGAGGAAGTAGCCACAGTAGACTGCTTCTTGCTCAGCCAAGAAATGCAAGCTTTGCCCAAAAAGAAACAATTACCACTTGTGGACTGCCTAGTGTCATAGTCTCCAGCCCAATCTGAATCACTGTAAGCATGCATCTGCAAGTCACCCCCCCTAGGAAACATCAAGCCATAAGACTTTGCGCCTTGCAAGTAACGGAAGATGAAGAGACATGGTAGCTATCTAGGAATGGAATGGAAATATGAAAAGCATAATGAAAGGCAAAATGGAAAGGAAGGAAAGTACAAGTGCAAGGCAATAACCAAAATACTCACAATGTATTGATAGCTTGATGTTGACTGATATATTGGATAATAGACAAGTATAGCAATATATAGTGTGCCACTAGACTCTAGAAAGTCACAATGTCTATGGGATATCTCCCAATATGACACATGGCATGTCTAAGACTTACTAGACTATAAAACCACTAGTACACTCTTTTTTTTCTTTTCTTTTTTTCTTTCAAGAAAGAGACTTCTAGTAAGTAAGAGAAAAAACCCGCGAGAGCAAGCTCAAAGCGGAATACATCATGAAATCATGAGGATAAATAAAACCCCCTCAGAGTGAGTTGGAAAACAACCAAGGCTAAGGCTGAAAGTGCCACCTCAACCCTGTAGTAGTCTCATAGAAGAAAGGAGAATCCTTCCATTCCTTGAAGAAAGAAGCCCTCCTAGCTGAGGCTACATGGGAGTCTCCCTGCATACTCGTCCATACGGCCATCAAAGTATGTACGGTGTCTGTCCAGATACTAGCCAATGTGTGTGAGGGATGAACCTGAGTACCCTCCAAAGCCTCTGTGCATCTGGCTCTCCAAATATGCCAGGATGCTATGCTCACTAGAATCTCCCAAGAAGTATCCACAGAGGCATGTACAGCTGTAAAAGGAAGGTGTGGTACCACATCCAACGAACATGACTCAATCTGTGACATCGAACCGAAATGGCTCGAGAGGAGTCAAATCTCTCATAGAATACCTGAGGCCCTGTAAGAGAAAGCCAAGCCACTGCGCCCCATGTCATAAAGAATGGGGAGTGGGCAAAGTGACTGAAAATCCTAGCTACCCCCATCCAAATCATCCTCGCCAAAAACCTCTTCTAATCGGAAAACTCCACGATTAGCAATCCTGAGCTGCTGCTCCTCCCCGTGAGCTACTGCCCTCCCCTCTCCCTCTCTCAGTGAGGCCCCTCTCCCTCTCCCTCTCCCTCTCTCAGCCAGCCCCCTCTCCCTCTCCCTCTCCCTCGCTGCCCCCCCCTCTCCCCCCCTCACTACTCCTCCTCTCCCTCCCCTCTCGCCAACCCCCTCTCCCTCCTCCCTCACCCTCCCTCTCCCCTTCCTCCTCTCCGCCCTCCCTCTCCCCCCCCCGCTACCCCCTACCTCTCCCTCCCCGCCCAACCTCTCTCCCACCCGTCAGCCCCCCTGCCCCCCTTCTCCTCCCCCATCCCCTCCCCCGTCATCCCTCTCCCTTGCCAGCCCCCCCCCCCCCCCCCCGCTGCCCCGCTGCCCCTTTCTCCTCTCCCCTCCCCCGCTGCCCCCCTCCCTGCTGCCCCCTTCTCCTCCGCCCTCCCTCTCCCCGGCCAGCCCCCCTGCCCCCTTCTCCTCCCCCGCCCCCCTCCCTCGCCCTCCCTCTCCCCCCCTGCTGCTCTCCCCCTCCCCGCTGCCCCCTTCTCCTCTGCCCTCCCTCTCCCCCGCTAGCCCCCCCACCCCCTTCTCCTCCCCCGCCCCCCTCCCTCCCCCACGCTCTCCCCCCGCTGCTCTCCCCCCCAAGGTGAACCCCCCCCTGGAGGGGGGGGAAAAAAAAAAAAGAAAGAGTTTTTTTTTAAAAAAAGGAGTATTAAAAAAAAAAAAAAAAACCTCCTCCCTCTCCCTCCCCGCCTCCTTCCTCCCTATCTCAGCTCCCCACGCCTCCCCCTCAACCTACCTCCGTCTCCCCTCTCTTTCTCCTTCTTCCTACCCCTCTCTTTCCCTTCCCTTCCCCTCTCTCCTACCCTCTCTTTCTCCTTCCTGCGCCCGCGTTCAGGGCGTCCTGGGTAGTAGTTTCACGGACGGAGCTTTTTCAGTGTTGGAATCGGCCTTTTCACATCGATTGGCGAATGGATCCCCATTCAGCCAATCTCCGTCCACCTCCACCGGCCGCGAGAACCGTCATTTTTTCAGAAGACGAGCTGCAGCAGCTCAAGAAAGATGTGGAATTAGAGGGCTCCACATCACTTTTCGCCCGCATCTTTGGGTCACACCCTTCCAGATCATAGGCTAGAGACTGGATGCTGGCGGCGTTACCAGGAGACCTCGCCCCTCACCTCAGGGATATTCGACTTTTGGGACGTGGATTCTTCCAAGTGGTTTTCGACTCCCACGAGTCCACAGCCCTTGTTCTCAAAGCTAATCCCCTGGCGCTGGGTTCGAGGAGGATCTTTCTGTAAAGAATGAGGGAGAGAGATAGGAGACTCAAGTTCAGCTTTCTTCACAACACACAAAAGAGAGAGGACACAAGGTTGGAGGAGGGTGAAGCCTTTCTTCACTTTTGCACACAACAACAATACAATAGAAGAGGGAAATACCCTATATGTCAAACCTAGAATACGTGGTTCATATGTGAACCCAAACCAAAAACATACGTGGTAGTCTAACTACACCACGAGTACAACTAACATAGGCGGTGACATAAATGATAGTCATCCAGGAGATGTATCGGGGGTAGAGCTTGATATCTCAACACTCCCCCTCAAGCTCAAATCCATCTCACGTACACCAAGCAAGCTCCTAAATCTGCGAAGCTTCTCGGTACCCAATGCCTTCGTAAAAATATCAGCCACCTGCTCCTCAGTGCTGACATAGACAAGATCAATCTCACCAGCTAGAACCTTCTCTCTCACAAAGTGATAATGCACCTCAATGTGCTTCGTTCTAGCATGATAAATTGGGTTATTAGCAAGCATGATGCTGCTAATGTTGTCACAATGAATGACAACTGCTGCATGAATTGACTGTCCCATATCTGCAAGTAGCTTCCGTAACCAAGCTACCTCACATGCAGCCATTGCTGCACCCCTGTACTCAGCCTCTGTGCTCGACAAGGCAACTGTTGGCTGCTTCTTGCTGCTCCAACTGATGGCACCACTCCCAAGGGAAAACATAAAACCACTAGTAGATCTCCTGTCTGAGACACTACCAGCCCAGTCAGCATCTGTGTATCCATGTACCTGTAATGCACACCCAGCTTCATAAAACAGTCCATAATGCAATGTGGACTTCACATACCGCAGTATGCGCCTAGCCGCATCCAAATGTGGCTTCCTCGGTGCCTGCATAAACTGACTCACCAGCCCCACAGGATAGCTCAAATCTGGTCTGGTTATAGTCATGTAAATCAAGCTACCTACTATGCGCCTGTACATAGTAATATCTTCAAGAAGCTCACCTGTCTCTGCATTGAGCTTCACATTCTACTCCAATGGAACAGAGATAGGCTTACAGCCTGTCATCCCATATTTGGACAGCATGTCCAAACCGTATTGCCTTTGCAACAGCCATATCCCACTCGGGGATCTAATAACCTCAATGCCCAAGAAGTAACGCAGCTCTCCCAAATCCTTCATCTCAAATTTTTGCTTCAACAGCAGCTTCACTTCTTTAATGTATGCATCACTATCACCTGTAATAATCAAGTCATCAACATAGATGACTATAAGCACAATCCCTCTGTTTGTCCTTTTCACATTAAGTGAAAAATCTGAATTGGAAATCTGAAATCCAATAGTGACAAGATATTGCCCTATCTTGTCTGACCATGCCCTCGGCGCCTATTTTTAGCCATACAAGGCTTTGCGCAACCTGCATACAAAATCGGGATGTGAATTATCCTCATAACCTTCCGGCTGCATCATATAAACCTCTTCCTGCAAATCACCATGCAAGAAGGCATTTTTCACATCCATCTGATGCAAAGACCATCCCTTTGCAGCAGCCATAGCAATTACTGCTCTCACGGTTGCCATCCTTGCAACTGGGCTGAAAGTTTCCTCATAGTCAATTCCATATGTCTGTGCAAAACCTTTGGCAACCAATCTTGCCTTGTACCTGCTAACAGGCCCATCAGCATTGTGCTTTACTTTGTAAACCCACTTGCAGCCAATAGCCTTCTTATCATGAGGCAAAGGCATCAAATCCCAAGTGTGGTTTGCATCCAAGGCAGCCATCTCTTCATCCATAGCTGCTTCCCAATTTTTATGCCCTGCTGCATCCTCAAAACATGTGGGCTCTGGCTCCTCTAGAACCTTGACCATATAAGCATAGTGATGTGCTGTATACCCATCATATCTCAGCCTGTCAACTGGATACTTAATACGAGTGGACCTCCGTACAACTGGATCAGTTGCAGGAGTCTTTAAATCATGCCTGCTTTTCCTTGCACCAGGTGTAACAACAGAAGGAATCCCAAGTTCCTCATCAAGGCTCATTTCAGAGCCGCTTGACTCTCCATCAACATGAGAGCTACCAGCAGACACATCAAACACTGGAGCATGGTCTACTTTTTCTTTTCCCTTATGTGATACCTGCACAACACTATCAGGGCTGCCATGTGACGATTCACTAGATCTCAATCTCCCTGTCCATGCATTAGATCCACTAGTAGAGGACTCTCTGGGTCCACTCAAGGCGGCTTGAGATTGCTGCTCTGCATTTATTGCAGCATTCCCATTTCCTGCATCTGCATCTCCTACCATAACAGTTGGTGCATACCAGCTGCTCATTTCATCAAAAACAACATCTCTGCTCACTTGCATTTTGCGGGTGGAAGGGTTATAACAGCGATACCCTTTCTGGTGCTGAGCATATCCAATAAAGATGCATTTTTCTGCCTTTTGTTCTCTTCTCATCAGGAACATGCACATAAGCTATGCAACCAAATACCTTCAAGTGAGAAATATCTGGTTTTTGGCCTGTATACATTTCTTCAGGCGTCATGCCATGGACAGCTGCAGTGGGGGTTCTGTTCATAATATAAACAGCAGTTGCTACTGCTTCAGCCCAAAAATAATCAGGCATGTTTTTCTCATTTAGGATCGCCCGTCCTACTTCTGCAATATGCCTGTTCTTCCTTTCTGCAACCCCATTCTGCTGAGGGGTAGACCTGCATGAGTACTTCCTTTGAATTCCCTGTTCTTTCAGATATTCACAAAATTCTTCTGAAAAGTACTCTCCCCCTCCATCAGATCTTAGCACTTTAATATGCACACCTTTCTCTTTTTCAACCATGGCCTTAAAAGCCTTGAAATGGCTGAACACTTCACTTTTGTGCTTCATAAAATAAATCCACACCTTCCTAGTGTAGTCATCAATAAACGTCACATAATAATGGCATCCACCAATAGAAGCAGCTTTGGTTGTCCAAACATCTGAATGGATCACTTCCAAAGGTCTTCTGCTCACCTTAGCATTTTTGGGGCATTTTTGGGAAATGCATGTCTGGCCTGCTTACCCATTTGGCATGCTTCACATACCTTTTGCATTCCCTCAACTCTGAATTTAGGCAAACCTGCAACAATGTTTTTCGTTTGCATAGATTTCAGCCTTTGTATATTCACATGCCCAATGCGCTTGTGCCATATCTCAATATCTGCAATGACACCTCTCCCATGCGCAAACATAGCAGCTTTTACCTCAGGCATATCAACATCCAAGGTGAACATTCTGCCATTTTTATTGCCTTTCGCAACCAAGCGGCACTTATTTTTCAAGTCCTCAACAAAACATCCATCAGGATTAAATCTAACCTGCAGACCTTGCTCAACCATCTGGCCAACTGAAACCAGGTTCTTAGTGATTTTTGGAACATGAAGTACATCTGCCAAGTACTTCGTTTTGCCATCCTGCATAGCCAATGGCACTTTACCAACCTGCGTAATTGGGTGCGCAGTATCATCACCTGTTTCAACATAACCTGGCTTATCCAAATTTCTAACATCATGAAACCACTCACCATGACTGGTCATGTGGTTAGAGGCACCTGAATCAACATACCAAACATCATTGCAAGCTGCAGCATCTCCTGACATGGAGTTAACCATATGCTGCATCACAAAAAGGTGCTCATTTCTGTCGTCACCATGCCCACTTGATGATGCATAGTTGCTTTGCTGCAACTTCCCACTTTTGATGTCATTCTGTTTTTTATAGCATGTATTCTCCTTGTGTCCAGGCTTTCCACAATAATAGCATTCTGTGCTGCTATTTACTTGCTGGTTCCTTTGCCATGAACCACGGCCTCTTTGGCTCCCCCTGCCTCTAGAACTACCACGTCCTCCTCCATAGGACTGGTTTTCCTGTTGTTGCTGTTGGTTCTGATTTCCTGCACGGCCACCAAAACGGCCTCTTCCTCTACCCCTGCCTCTACCTGTATTCGAGTAGAAAGCAGTCTCTTGAGAAGTTGAGGTGGCTGAACCACCATTCCTTTGCTCTTCACTCAGCAAGAGAGCAATAAGTTCCTGAAAATCAGGAAATGTTTCACGGACTCCAATGGATGTCCGAAATTGTGCATAATCTTTCCCAAGACCATTCAAGGTCACGGACACTAAGTCCTCATCATCAACAGGTGCTCCAATGGAGGCAAGAGAATCTGCAAGGCCTTTCACCTTCAAGGAATACTCATTTATATTCAGATTTTTCCTTTGCACATTGTGCAACTCCTGCTTTAGCTGCATCTTTCGTGCTTTGGTATTTGTGCTATACAGCTTCACCAATGTGTCCCATGCCTCCTTAGGCGTCTCTACATCCTGTATATGCACAATCATAGAATCTAAAATGCTAACAGACAGCCAATACAGGCATTTTCTGGCTTTTTCATGCCATTCTTTAAAGGCCTTCAATTCAGCAGGAGTAGGAGCAGCACCCAAAACTGGTTCTGTAGTTTCACCACTGATGTAATCCCAAACTCCCTTTCCCATAAGGAAGTTTGTCATCCTGAACTTCCATGCTTGGAAGTTGTTCTTGTCAAGCTTCTCACTGACAATGGTAGACAGATTCTCAGACATTTTACAAATCACGAATTGCAACAGCAACCTGTAAACACAGCAAATGCCTCACAAGGGCAAATAGCAAAACTTCTGCGAAAAGCCTCACAGGGGCAGATCTGCAACACTGACGAAAGTGGTATTTCACCACACAGTCACTTCCTAGTGACGATTTTGCATCAACAGGCAACAGGCATGAATCTGCAACTCCCAATATCTCTGCACACAGGCATACGATGCAATTTCTGTGGCACCTTTCCACCGACTAGCCGCGCGGTGGTCGCACAGCAAAAACAGGGCCTTTTTCTGAGTGCCTGCGAAGAACTTGCGCCTTCAAAACGGGCCCCGAAACGGCCTCAAATCAAAAAAATAAAGTCACCAAGGGCTTCGCCCTATCCTGCAGCATATACTGCGCTCTCGCCACACCGCGAAGGGCCTCTCAATCTGAAACAGTGCACTCCTGCACTTCTGGCTGTGCTACCTGCAAAGATTTGCTCCCAAACTCGAAATAGGAAAGCAACACTGGTCCTCTTACCAGGACACCACAAACTTGGCTTGCTTTCTTGAGCTCCTTACCTCGAACAAGGCTCTGATACCATCTAAAGAATGAGGGAGAGAGATAGGAGACTCAAGTTCAGCTTTCTTCACAACACACAAAAGAGAGAGGACACAAGGTTGGAGGGTGAAGCCTTTCTTCACTTTTGCACACAACAACAATACAATAGAAGAGGGAAATACCCTATATGTCAAACCTAGAATACGTGGTTCATATGTGAACCCAAACCAAAAACATACGTGGTAGTCTAACTACACCACGAGTACAACTAACATAGGCGGTGACATAAATGATAGTCATCCAGGAGATGTATCGGGGGTAGAGCTTGATATCTCAACACTTTCTTTTGCCCTACACCTTGGGCTTCGATCCGCCAGTCGAGGAGGACTGTCTGAGGGGGGGGTTTCCTAACACTTCCGGAAGTATTACCGGAGGCCTAGGGCCACTGGTGCGAGAAGCGAGTAAGACGTGCCATAAGTGTCACTGATGGTACGTAGGTGAGTGCTTGTCGATGGTGTCAACTATGTGCAAGCGGTAGATGGTGTCAACTATGTGCAAGCGGTACAAGTGCTGAAGTGATGTGAGCAAGAAGAAGACCAAAGCGGAACAACATCATGAAAGCCATCCCTCGACATGAACAGCAAAGAACTTCAACCACATGACACAGGTCCGTTGTACCAGGTGAAGGGAGAGGAGGGAAGGAGAACACAACGAAAAGAGATTTTAGAGTAGCGAGCAGAGATGGGAAGTAGCATAACTCATTAGAAATCAAGATGACTGATACACTCCCAGAAGATACACACGAGGCGAGCTCTTGACTCTAGCCTCTCACTCCTTCACTCCTGCCTCTCGCCCCTCCAGAAAAGTCCCCCTCCCACTTTTCCCTTTCCCCCTCTTCACCTTCTCCTCCTCTGCTCCGCCCCCTGCTACCAATCTCCACACCTTCTTCCTATTGGATGTCTTCTTGCACCCTTAGCCATCCTTAGCCATTCCACCGTTTGTGGGCCGCTCTGTCCTTGATGGCTTCCGCAACACTCCAGCCTATCCTGGGTCAGTGAATCCCGTGCTCCATGTGTTCTCCTGCGCTCCTGACACTAGTTGGTTGAGAGGGTTGGTGCACCACCTATGCCTCTTAACTGTTGGACTGCTTCCCATGTGCACCAACAGGTGTATCGCGTGTACCATTGCACCAATACTTCCCTCTGATTGACTTTGACCATGGTGAGTCGAGGTTGAGGTGGTTTGGTAGTCTTCAGTCATGTATTGCTTCCGTCATACCCAAGTCATGTCCAGGTCAAGTCATGTCCAAGTCAAGTCCATGTCATGTCCAAGTCATGTCCATGTCAAGTCATGTCATGTCCAAGTCATGTCCATGTCAAGTCATGTCATGTCCAAGTCATGTCATGTCACGTCCAAGATGTGAACACATGTGAACACGCTGCGACTAGGTATGACCGAGGTCTAACAACTTGGCATGTTGCTGAGGTGACCATGACGTGACCCAGGTGTGACTCTTGGTGGGTCACCATAAACTTTGAGTACAACAGATCCCCCGCCACTATCATTCACCGTCCCGGTGAATGACCTAGGATCTTGTGAGAGAAAGTTAAGTGTAAATTACAAATAAGAAAGTGACCTTGGGGTTGACATCCCAAAACTGAAAAGAAAGGGCTCATGGCCTTACAACTGTAAAACTGAAAAAAAAAAAAAAAAACTGGCTCATGGCCATACAACTCCAAATTCCTTATTTACATGAGAATCCAAATGTACAGAGTTCGCAAAAAGAAGTGCCGAACTAAAAGATCCAGGAGCTACTGCTTGCTGGATGAAAGTCAGGGAGGGGGAGGGGGTGGGTGTGGTGGGTGTGCTGATGTTCCGGGGCTGGTCCTTGCCTCTTCCTCGACTGTGTCCATGAGGTTGCAGATGTCCTCATATTTGGATTTATACCTGTGGTAGCCAGACCTGTAATGTTCACATCGAGATTTGAGAGCAGCATTTTCATCTTGCAGCCCATGGAAGTTGTCCTGCAACTTGGAATGTGAAACTTGGAGATGGTCTTCCGCCTCGCGAATCTACTTCATTTGACTCCGCACCACCTCCACCTGTTGATCCACAGTATGCTTATCCGTAGCCAGTGAGGTGTATCTGTCCTGTAGGGCGGCAAGCTCCCGCTGGATTTGAGCCTGTTGGGCTGAATGATGGTCCTCCAAAACTTTCTTGGTGGCTGTCCACTCTGCCTCCTTTGCTACAAGACATTGATGAAACTCGTCATGCTGAGTTTTCCACGCAGCCTCCCTTGCCTATAGAAATGCTCCCCACTCCGCTTCTTTCATTTGCAATGTTGTATCCCATTCTTTATGCATGCTGGCTACCTGCTTCTCATGTTCCAAGCGGAGGTGTTGCTTCTGTGACAGAAGCTTGCAAACCTGACCCGTAGTATTAAAGAGGGAGGCACCCATCTGAATGAAGCTGCCATCTATAATGCACTGAGCCATATGAAGGGACCTTTTAACCCATGCATACCTGTCCCGATAGGTCATTCGGTCAGCCATGTCAATAAGTTCGCCATATTCCTCGAAGGCTGCTTTCATCCCCTCTTGCTCTGGGTCCTCGAGAGCTGCCACTGGAGCCAGTGTGTCGATGTCTAGGTAACAGCTTGGAGCTTGGGATACCTTCTTGTTGGAAGCGATTGTCTCTTGCAAGGGAAGTGTGAAAATTTGGTCCAGGTCCTCCTCCTCCATGCAAACAGGAGACCGCTTCCGCTTTAATGCATACAGCAGCCATTTGTGTTCCTGGCTCTGTTCCTCTATCTGGGCCTCATGGGTGAATAGATCTCCTGAGGAGGTTGCGAAGTAGGTATCCAACATATCATTTTGAGGAAGTGGAGGACAATCCGCTTGCAAAGGTATCTTACCCCCAGCAAAAATAACATCGCCAGGTCGAGTTTCCAGTAAGTCCTGTTCAGCAGCCTCCATACTTGGTTTAGGGGTCAATCGTTGAGACACCCAGGGTGGTGTCTTCGCATCACCAGTGGCTCCCAAAGTAAGATTCAAGTTCAATAACCTGTGTCGCTCTGATGCCTCTCCATCAAGAGATTCCAAGGCAGAGGTGCCTGCTGCCGTAACTTCTGTCGAGGGATCCCCCTGAGTTGGGGGGTTAATGTGCATATCTTTGCACCCTACTGACCCTGATGAGATGATCGGAGGGGAAATGGTCATGACTGCGGGTGAGGTAAGTGGTAATGTGCTGCCATGGTGGGTGAGACCTGAGGAGGGCAGGGGAGTGACCGGAAGAACATCATCAGGGAAATCAAAATCTGCTTCGAAGGGGATGGATGGAGAGGCGAGCAACTGATGGCAAAGCTCCAGAGGCTGGCCCAAGAGGGAATGGATCAGAAACCTGTGCTGCAGATGTGGGTGGAGCAAGAGTGGGAATGGGGACTGGAGATGCAGATGTGGGGGGAGCAAGAGTGGGAATGGGGACTGGAGAGGAAGAGAGGACAAAGACTGATGCAGTAGAGACCGAGGAAGCTGGGGCCGCACGAAGGGCCAGTGGAGCTGATCTCAAGTGGGGGATCATAGGAGCGGAGGGTGGGCGGTGAGGAGAAGATGAAGTATGTGAAGGTGGAGGAAAAAGTGCAGGCATTGCAGCCCGCCACTGGTGCAAGAGGTAGGTGAGGTGAGGTCCACAAGTACAGGTGTGTGTGCTTCGGCGTGTACGATTTCGAACAGTGGCCCGGAATGTTGAATAAAAGAGGGATGCAAAATCATACTGAGTGATGGTGAAGAGAGCATTGAGAGCAGGACGGATACCTTTCGTGATGTAGTAATGCCCGGGTGCTGAATAGAAGAAGCGAGTGAAGAAGTAGCGTGTGATCACTGCTTCTCTGCTTCCACCTTCCAAAACCTTTTTGCAATCATATCCCCTCCTGTTGGGTTTGCACTGTGAAAGGAATGAAAGGAGATGTGGTGAATCGTCGGAAGGAGGCTGAATAGGGAGAGCAGGGAGCCCCATGTACTGTGAGACCAAATTGGGTGTGAGAAGCTGCCTGGAGCCCATGAACTCAAAAGTGTCTGTGACAGAGTCATAAGATCTGATGAATCCTGTACACAGTTCCACATCCACAGGAGGGAAGATGACCTTGTCGAACTCAGTTAGACTGAGGGTCTAGATCTCGGAAGATGTCAATACCGAGGATAGTTTGAGGTTCGGATCAAGAAGAGGTTTAAACATAACCCGAACGTGGGAGAGGGGAGGGGTGGTTATCGAAGGGCTCTGTATCTCCGTTGGCCCACCCGACCCTTCTGAATGTGGTCTCCGTGCAGAGGGGGTGTCATCTGAGCCCCCATGGTCGGAAGAAGAGGCACTGGAGCTCTGAGAGTGGAAAAGAACCCCCCGCTGCTGTCTTGATTGCGGTGCCTCTCCATCCGCGAGATGATAGTGATGTCCGGACCAAGATGGGAATGCATCACTGATGAAGTCGGTCCTGCTAATGAAGTCGGCCCTGCTGAGGCTGTAGGCATGGGTGAGGTCATGTGCACTGCAGAGGCTGCCTGAGACGTCATGGCGGTATAGAAAGGGATGAAGAGCTTATCTCTGGGCAACCGTGGCTTATACTTGGACTTCTTCTCGAGCATGAAGAAGAACAAGAGGTGAAGTAAAAGCTAATGACGAAGCAGGAAAGGAAGCTGATGACGAAGCAGGAAGGTGAGTGATGACAAGGCAAGAAAGGAAGCAGGAAGGGAAGGGGAGCTGGTGACGAGGTAGGGGAGCTGTTGTCGAGGTGTTGGCAAGCCCGCTGAGAGATAACGAGATAGTGGGGCAGGTGGTGACAAGAGGGGGAGCTGATGGCGATGAGAAGGGGAGCTGATGGAGAAGCACGGAGGCTAGAAAGGAAGCAGGAGATGGGAGTTGACATAGGAGTGAACAGGGGTGACCTAGGAGTGAATAGAGGTGACAGAGAGGTGAACATGGGGTTTGACATAAGAGTGAACAAGGGTGACCTAAAAGTGAACAGGGGTGACCTGAGGTTCAACCTGAGTGACAGAGAGGTGAAGAGGGATTAAGGAGGAGTGTGTGTCAGAGAAGGCAAGGGCTGTTTCCGTCTTGCCAGAGAAGGAAAAACTCAGTTTTTATTGGTCTCCCACCAAAGAGTGCAACGGGGTAGAGAGTAGAAGCTTGACAGGGTTAGGAAAGGGAATACATTGTTGTTGTTTGAATAAATAGAAATTCAACTAATAGGAATGGAAATCCTTATCCAAAGAGAGAGAGTCAATGTGGATGATACTTCTTTACCCGTGAGCCATTTACAGGTGCTGGTAACTTCTTGCCCTCCAAGGTGGCCAAATAAACCCCTCCACTGGGAATAATCCTTGTGATAAAGAAGGGCCCTGTCCAACCACTGACAAATTTGGGTTTATGCTTCAGGAATATAACAAGACCAAGCTGCCAACTTGGAATTCCCTCTTCCTGAGATTTTTGTCATGCCATGCCTTCTGCCTTCTTTGCCAGACTTCCTGAGCAAGGATCGCTTCACGACGATGTTCATCCAAGGCTTCAAGATCCCATAATCTCTCAAGTGTGCATGCCTCCAAGTTATCATCCATCTCTGCCATGACCCTAGTGGTCTTCATGTGGAACTCATAGGGCATAACCGCCTCCAAGCCGTAAACTAGCTGGAAGGGTGAATATCCAGTGCTAGCCTTGTATGCGGTTCTGTAAGCAAAAAGAGCAGCTGGTAGTAGAATATCCCAATCAGAGCATACTTGTTCCCTCTTCGAGTTGCAGGAGAGATGGGTCCAACAAAATCATCGGAGAGGACGCTCTGCCAGTGTCAGGATTTCGGATGCTTTTTATACAGAGGAGAGCCTCACGGAGGATATTTTACAGATTTGGGTTTCTCACATATAGGGTGGAGCTGTCCATCCATCTCAGGTAGCTGCAGCCTTATCCGGAATTAGTGACTATTATCATTCAGTCGCTGATTCTAGGAGACGTGAGATTCTCAGATGTGAGATTGGTATACGCCAGCAGTTAGTGTCCCTTTAGAGGGAAGAGCAGAAGAGGCCCACAGATGCTTGGATTCAGGAGCGCCTTGCTGTAGCAAGGGCTCATTTGCAAACATTGTTGGATCAGAGAGCAGAGTATGCCTTTCATGCACAGGAATCCTTTTGGATTCAGATGGGTGGCAGGGTCAACAAACACTTTTTCTCTACTCATGGGCCCAGACATAGTAGAGATAGTGTTTTGCAGCTTGTTGACTCAGACGGGGTGTTACAGTCAGATTCTGATGCTGTCATGCGTGTAGCTTCAGATTTTTTTGCATCCCTTCTTACTGCAGATCCAGGCACACAGACCATTGATGATGCCAGAGAGGTTATTTGGCAGTGTATCCCTGTATTGGTGAAGGATGAGATGTATGTTTCTCTAGATGCACCTTTCACCAATGCAGAATTCAAGACTGCATTACTTGCCCTTCACAAGGGCAAGTGCCCAGGTTCAGATGGACTTACCCCCTCCTTTTTTATTACTTTTTGGGAGCAGATTGGTGATCACATTACATCAGCCCTGCAGGGCATGTGGGACTCTGGTGAGATGCTGGACTCACTCACAGATGGTCTCATTCATCTCATACCAAAGGGGGGTAATAGGAATCTTGTGTCTCAATGGAGACCCATCACTCTTTTGGGCACGTTTTACAAGATTCTGGCGAAAGCCATCAGTCTGCGGCTACAAGTTTTTCTTCCAGATTTGATTCATGACACGCAGACAGGGTTTGTGCATGGTAGAAGTATTTTTGATAATATTTTCTCATTTTGGGAGGCCTCAGAATGGGCCATGCAGAGCCGCCAGAGATTGGCCATTCTACTCTTGGACTTTGAGAAAGCTTACGACAGAGTAGACTGGGATTTCTTAGAGGGTACTCTATCTCGCTTTGGTTTTTCAGATGCATGGATTAGAGGAGTATCCTCTCTCTACAGATCAGCCCATAGCCAGTTGCTCATTGGGGGGGTAAGAGGGGACAGGTTTCAGATTTCCAGATCCGTCCGCCAGGGATGTCCTCTGGCCCCGTTTCTTTTTCTGTTTGTGGCGGAAGCTATGAGTATCTACATTAGATCTCAAGCTGATATTTATGGGCTGAGACTTCCTATCCGCCGGGAAGAAGAGCTCCTGGATAGTGAGTTGGCAGATGACACGGCTGTTTTTTTGGATGCCTCCCCCAGGACACTCACTTCCTTCTGGACAGCCTTGGATTTGTTTTGCACGGCTGCAGGTGCACACATTAATTGACATAAATCCAGTGGTTTTTGGATTTGCGAGGATGACACCCTGGATTGGGGTAATGATATTGGCTTCACTTGGGTACAGAGGGGCTTCTCCGTCAGATATTTGGGCTGCCAGGTTGGGGTGGGCATCTCTCCCTCACAACAGTTTGCTCCGGTGTTGGAAAGCATCAGAAGAAAGCTCCTTTTCTGGAGCTCAGCCAAACTTGACTTGGCCTCCAGGGTGGTGGTGGTTAACCAGGTTCTTCTAGCCACAGCATGGTTTGTATGCTCTTGTTGGTGCCACTCTAGGGATTGTATCACTCAGCTTAAGAG
Organism: Dipteris shenzhenensis; assembly: GCF_047967505.1. Classification (NCBI taxonomy): domain Eukaryota; kingdom Viridiplantae; phylum Streptophyta; class Polypodiopsida; order Gleicheniales; family Dipteridaceae; genus Dipteris; species Dipteris shenzhenensis. The sequence goes on from NC_141597.1 coordinate 15,603,294, forward strand.
GCCTGTACGAAACTTTTTATGGAGTGGTCTAGATGGCACAACTGATGTTACAGCCAGGGTGGCTTGGGAGACCTTGATTCTTTCTACAAGAGAAGGGGGTTTGAATATCATCGACCCAGATCTACAGTGCAGAGCTTTACTCTGCAAGTTCGTTGTGAGAGGGCTTATGCCAGGACAAGAGCCTTGGAAGGATTTTTTTATCAGATGCATACAGTCTCGCATGCCCACTTCAGGAGAGGATTGGACACACAGTACTAGATGGGTTTTCACCACAGCCCACCTCAGGTCTCCCTCTTCCCCTCTTATGGTTGCTATCCTAAAAGCATGGGCCAGCTTCAGGAGTACTCTTCGCAAGATTCCCCCATCCACCCATGAAGAGATTGAAAGGCAGCCTATCATGTGGAATGATAGGATTTTGGATGAGCTTGGCAGACCACTTGGAGCTTCTCCTTACATGCAGTGACCAAGATGGGAGAGGGGCCCTGCATCTACAGTGGGAGCATGGAAAGCCTTCAGGAAGCTTCCTACAGACCAACAGGCCCACATGGTTCTTAATCTCAGAGGGAGTGCAGGGAGAGTCCAACAGATTGATGCAGCCTTGCCCTTGGATTGGGTGGACACAGATGACATGCCTATTACTTGCTCCACCTGGATGGGGGCATTTTCCAGATTGGGAGTTCCTTTACAGGTGATTGCTTTTCTTGACCCACATGAGGATGCCTTAGTATTTGATGTTTCTTCGGGGGGCAGGCTGTCCAAATCCACAGACGATATCTTGTTGGAGGTACCGTTTCAGCCAGTCAGGATAGTGGGCTTCATGGAGCATGGCTCTCTTTCACAGTGGTACTTGGATCCTAACCCGTTCTCCTCGCCCTTGGCTCATGGAGGCTGTGGCTCTATGGAGGTGTCCCAATTAAGTTTTTTGCAATGGGACCCTGGGGAATGGGAATGGATAGATAAAGTGCACCAAGAGAAGGGCATCCCCTTCTTTCGATACACGGTCAGTAATGCTAGGAAATTCCAGCTCAGCTCTAGGGGTTGGAAGCCTACCAGAGCTCCTGATTGGGAGAACTTTCAGATTTCTACTTGCAGAGAATTTTTTGGCAGAGGCTCTGGAAATCCCACCGGAATAGAAAAATCACTCTCTTCTTTTGGCTTTTTATTCATGGTGGGATAGCAGTGAACCATTGGAGGTCCAAGTTCAGAGCTGACCCTTCTTGCCCTCGCTGCCTTTCTGCTTTGGAGACAATACAGCACTGCCTATGGGATTGCAGACAGGCGAGAATCATATGGAAGGGGATTGCAAGACTTTTCAGCACTTTTGTTCGCCTACCTTTCTATATGACCTGGGGATCAGTGGCTTGGCTTACTCTTTTAGGGCCCCAGGTATTTTTTGAGAGACTTGACTCCTCTTGGGCTCTTCACATCCGACGACACCTTGTGGAGTCGTGCTCTCTAGAGGATGTTCCGGCCACTCTTTTCAGGGCTGCTCACTCCTCGGTCGACTCTCCATGGGAGATCCTAGCTAGCATTGTAACATGGCACATTTGGAGAGCCAGGTGCGCTGAGGCTTTGGAGGGTTCTCAGGTCCACCCTTCTCAGATCTTGGCCAGTACTTGGACAGATACGATACACACTCTGATGGCCATTTGGGCGACCATGCAAGGATCATCTCGAGCAGCCTCCTCCAAGAGAGTTACTTTTCTCAGAGATTGGAGAGACTCTCCCTTCTTTGCTGAGACTTCTACAGGGTTGAGATGGCATTTTCAGCCTCAGCCTTGGTTTCTTTCTACCTCATTCCTCTGAGGTGTTTTTATTACATGCTTAGCATGGTGTATTTCCGCACAGAGCTTGCTCTAGCGGGTTTCTTTCTTACTTAATAGAAGTCTCTTTTTTGAAAAAAAAAAAAAATCATCCTCGCCTGTCTGCAATCCCATAAGCAATGCTGAATAGTCTCCAAAGTAGAGGGGCAATGAGGGCAAGTAGGGTCGGCTCCGAATCTGGATCTCCAAAGGTTCACTGCAATCCCACCATGGATAGAGAGCCAAAAGAAGATAGTGATCTTCCTATTCTTGTGGGATTTCTAGAGTCTCCTCGAGAAGCACCTCTGCAGATCCCCAGTGATATCAAATGTCTCCCAATGAGGAACTCTGGAAGGTCTCCAACCTCTACTATTGAGCTGAAATCTCCTGGCATTACTGACCGTGTAACAAAAGAAGGGGATGCTCTTCTCTCGATGCCCTGTGTCAATCCACGCCCACCCTCCGGGGTCCCACTGCAAATACCTGATGGGAACTCCCCCATAGAGCCAAAGCCTCCAAGACCCGGTGGAGAGTAGCCGGGGGTCTGGGTCTAGGAACCACTCTGAATCTGATCCCTGCACCAAAAGACCTACAACCCTGATAGGCTGAAAAGCAGACTCAAGCAAGATGTCCTCTATGGACCTGAGCAATCTGCCACCATCCTGCACACTAAAAACTAAAGCATCCTCCTGTGCATCTCGAAAGGCCAAAACCTGAAGCGGAACACTGCCTCTCATAAAAGTACCTACCCAAGTGGAGCAAGTGAGTGGCATATCATCTGTGTCTACCCAAACCTCTAGAAGGGCTGCCTTAATCTGCAAGATCCTCCCTGCACTCCCTCTATGATGTCCTGTCAACCTTGATTTGGTCTCCTCTGGAAGCGTGCGGAAAGCTTTCCAAGACCCCATAGATGATGCAGGTCCCCTCTCCCACCTGGACCACTGCATGTAGAGTGAGGCACCCAGTGGTCTGCCATGATCATCTAAAATAATGTCATTCCACATGATGGGTTGCCTATCAATCTCTTCAAGAGAGGAAGGAGGAATCCTCCGAAGAGAGCTCCTGAAACTGGCCCAAGCTTTCAGAATGGCAACCATGAGAGGGGACGAAGGTGATCTGAGGTGTGATGTGGTGAAGATCCACCTAATACTGCTCATCCAGTCTCCTTCTGAAGAAGGTGTGCACCTCTGTATGCTGCTAATAAGAAAGTCCTTCCATGGTTCCTGCCCTGGCATAAGTCCCCGCACCACCATCTTGCATAGTGAAGCTCTACACTGTAAATCTGGATCAATAATATTGAGACCCCCTTCCTATGTTGGGAGGATGAGGGTCTCCCAAGCCACCCTGGCTAAGGCATCTGTTGTGCCATCAAGCCCACTCCAAAGAAAGTTTCTGATGGGTCTCCTGAGCTGAATCATGCAGTCCCTAGAATGGCACCAGCATGAACAAACAAATCAGGCCGTGGCCAAGAGGACCTGGTTGACCACCACAACTCTAGAGGCAAGATCCAGCTTGGCTGAGCTCCAAAAAAGGAGCTTCCTCCTGATGCTCTCCAACACGGGAGCAAACTGCTGCGTGGAAGAAATATCCAAGCTGACCTAGCAGCCCAAATACCTGACAGGGACACCCCTCTGAACCCAACTGAATCCTATGTCAAGCCCCCAAACTGGAGTGTCCTCATCACTGATCCAAAAGCCATTGGATTTATGCCAATTTATCTGCGCCCCTGCCACCAAGCCAAATAAATCCAATGCTGTCCTGAAAGAAGTGAGCGTCTGTGGAGTAGCATCCACGTAAACTGCTGTGTCATCTGCCAACTCACTGTCAAGTAGCTCCTCTTCCCTTCTGATGGGAAGTCTCAGCCCAAAGATGTCAGCTTGAGATCTAACATAGATACACCAAAAGTAGAGGACACAGGAAGATCTTCTTTGACGCCTTTGATATTGGTTTCGACCCAGTGGAGGCAGATAAGGAAATCTTTTCGCTCTTCTTCAGACTTTTGTGCCCTCTACTTTTGGTGAGCCAGTGATTGGGTTTCCTATTGACAGGGCTTCTTCTTCAGGTGGCAGGGTTCTTTCCCCTTTGATTTTCTGCCACTTGGTTCCATTCCTCGCTCCTCGAGCAAGAGGTCTTCCTCTGTTGAGGGGTTTGTTTCCGCCACTAGGTCGGGTAAGGTGTTCCACTCTACATCCTCCCATCGATGAGGATTATTAGTTGGAACATACAGGGCCTAGGTGGCATCCCACATCGCCGCCGCAGACAGCTGCAGCTTCATCCAGGTGTTACTGGGGGTTCCATTGATATCTTATTTATTCAAGAGCACAAACTGGATTCTAGAGATTGTGCCAAGTCAGGCAAGTTGCTTTCTGGCCGTACTTTTTGGTCGCCTACCTTGGGCACCAGGGGGGGCACTTCTATTTCAGTTTCGCAGTTGGTTCTCCCCTTAGTTGTTGGGCACGGAGTCATTATCCCCTCTAGAGCTCAGTGGATTATTCTTTTGATTGGAGGGCGTAAGGTTGGCTTCCTCAACCTATATGCCTCCAACATTAGAGGGGAACGTGTCCTTATGTGGAAGACTTTGCTCTCCTGGGCCCCCATTGTGGATTCTTGGGTGATTGGAGGTGACTTTAACATGGTCGAGTTACCTTCAGACAAAAAAGGGGGTAGAGAAGGCGGACTTCACTCTTTGGAGAGAGCAGCTTGGGATGCCTTCCTTTTCCATTTCTGTGGCAGAGATACTTGGTGTGATGATGCCTTTCTTATTCAGCCACAGTCCCTCCTGTTCTCTTGGTCGAACAGGAGGCAACAGATGCCTATTCATGCACGCATTGACAGATTTTATGTAGATGACTGGGCACTAGACAGAGGTGGATCGGTATGCATTGCTGCGGGGGTTTCCACCTCAGACCATTTCCCTGTTGTTCTGGCTATCTCAGAGCCTCACTTGAGAGGCCGGTCTGCCAGCATCAGGATTCCAGATGCCTTGTACACAGAGGAGGACCTTACAGAGGCAGCCCTGCAGATATGGGTTTCTCATGTCCAGGGTGGGCAGCCATGTCCATCACATGTAGTTGCTGCCCTTTGTGGTATTAGCAACTTCTACCTCTCAGTTGCTTGTACCAGCAGACGAGATATTCTCAGACGTGAGATTGGTGTTCAGCAGCAGCTGGCAACTTTGCAGAGAGAAGAGCAGAAACAGCCTTTAGATGCTTGGATTCAGGAGCGCCTTGCTGCAGCAAGGGCTCATCAGCAGATATTGCTTGATCAGAGAGCAGAGTATGCCTTTCATGCACGGGAGTCCTTCTGAATTCAGATGGGTGGTAGAGTCAATAAACACTTTTTCTCTACTCTTGACCCTAGACATAGTAGAGAGAGTGTATCCCAGCTTATTGACTCACATGGGGTTTTACAAACAGAGCCTGATGATGTCTTACGCATAGCTTCAGATTTTTATGCCACCCTTCTTACTGCTGATCCTGAGACACAGGATAGAGAGGATGCTAGACAGGCTATTTGGCAGAGCATCCCTTTGTTGGTGAATCCGGATATGCATGTTTTGCTCGATGCACCTTTCACCAACACAGAGTTCAGGATTGCACTTTCAGCCCTTCACAATGGCAAGTGCCCTGAGCACCTTCGGGGCTGCTGTCTTGTATGAAATCTTTCAATCATTAATAGAAGGTTCCTTTCTTTGGGGGGGGGGGGGGGGAAAGGGAGCATCGACTACTTTATTAGGTAAAGTTGGAAGTGATCATATTTACTTTCAATTGCTGGCATCATCTGTCTGATTGAAATACAATGAAGACATAAATAATGATCTTTTTAAATTTGGGCTGGAGATACATGAGAATACCTAACAAAGATCTAGCAATTGCAATTACTGTGAAGTCATTGTGAATGATAGATGGTGCTGAAGTCTTAAAGCGGATGCACAAATGTTGGTAAATTCAGAAAGTGTTTATATGAACAAAATTTACGTGCTTCAAAGGAGGGATGGCCTTATAAATACGAGATACTTCATATGATACTGTGATATCCATATTATGAAGCATGCTAGCGAGCTACAATTTGGAATACCCGCGTCCTTGGGTAACCAGTATTGATATGCTTCTAGTAAAAATATTGATGAAAACACTCTGAGTTTTGTTGCTGCATATGATCTGATCAAAATTGGATGACCAGGCCACTTTTGAGGATATCAATATGAATAATTCTTGTGCAAATTGCTTTTTTGCAGCAGTCTCTGAACTTGCATGAATGAAAAGATTAGCCTCACAACAGATTCCAATTCTAAGTAATAAACATGCCATAAATTCATTATGACTTTGCATGGAGACCCGAATGGTGTAACTAAAAGTAGCATTATTGACTATACTAGTAATAGATGGAAGTGAGTATTGCACTTTGTGTTACTACTTCAGAAGCAACTACTCAACACTTTTTCGTGTGTATCCTTATCACTTGCAAAACATTTCATCAACCTAATAAATATCTATTTAGTTTGTGAAGCAGAGAAGACACTTATTGTGACAGTTCCTCTTGATAGTTAGTATATTAAAGTCTCTTAAAGGGGAATGCACAAAGGGGAAATTTGCAGTGATTTTTTATCACGAGGTGCTAGCTACTATTTGAACTGTTTCATATCCTTTGGTAGCCCGTATTGATACTGTTCTTGTACAATGTGAAGAAGTCGAAATAACGATAGAAAGACTTTATAATTCTGGGCTGCCTTTTCGTTTTCATATGATCAGCCTGATTCCAAGGTTATCAATAAGTTTGCAATTTCATTTACTTATAAATAAAATTTGTCTGGTTTTGTTCCAGAATATTGGAGGTCTTAAGGATGTTCTCAGGGAAATTTTAATTCTTTTCATGTAGTTTCTATATCTTTTAAAGGCTTAGGTAGACCTTATTAGTAACCTCTTTTCTCCTTGCCATATTGGATTTAAGGCAGTGTTAACTTTGGTAATGTTGCATGTTGTATTTTAGCCACTATTATTGGATGATGGACAACTTCTTTGTGGATCATCTGTGGAAAGCTACAATTCTTGGGGTGCATGGGCAGAGGTATTCAAATTTCATTTCCAGGGTTGCTCTTTATTTTTCCATTTGATGCCACTTGGGATGTTGTGGCAGCCACCCCCATGGCTTTTTTGTCATATTGTAGAGGCCAGGGATAGAGTTCTTACTCTCCCATCTCTTGTATAATTTGTCTTGAATGGAATAAATTACCACATTCTGTAAATTTCCTTGCCTGGATTCCAGCTTGGTGTAAGAGAGATAATATATGGAGAGCCAGGCATCACTTATGTCTTCATGAAGCATTGGTTGAACTTTATAGTATGCCTGCAGATCACAAATGATTATGGTGTTACATGGTCTAAGCATGGTCCAATTTATGTGAAAGATGTACCCATGGGGGTAATTCAACCTGTTCCATATAAGACCAAGAGCAATACAATCCGAATATTGTTACGATCTACAAATCAAATTGGGAAAGTCTGCATGGCAGAATCATCAGACGGGGGTTTCACATGGAGCTACGTACACTATACTGAACTGGAAAACCCCAACAGTGGTATGCATAACTCTTTGCACCTTCTCTTTGGACAAAACATTTCTCTCCTTTTTTTCAATCTATGCTTCATCCGTTGTCTGTTGTCATGTTGTAGGTTGTAGTTTAATGATGCAAAGTGAATGTGTTGGCAGCTGGTATGTTTTGAATAAGTACTGGTTCAAAGGTTCTTTATCACAATTCATTATGGCTGTAAGTCAAGAAAGCACATACGCAAGAACAAAGAGTTTATGTTACTGCTGCTGCTCCCCCTCTGCGTGATCTGTTCCCCCTCCTCAAAACTTCTTTCCGGCCAGCCTCTTGGTCACCTCTCTCTCCACCTCTCCTCCGCCTTCACTCCTTGAGTGGAACCAGGTCCTGCCCACTTCTCCCTTTTGCTCTACCAGCTGCTTTCTGCCCGCCTCTGCTCCACCTCGTTCTCCAGCCCCCCTTGTTCCCTACGCCTACCTTTCCAGCTCAATGCCTATCCTCTTTGTGTTGACCTTCTTCCATCCTCGACTCTACAGACTGTATGGCACCTGTACAGACTCTCGTACAGCTTGTACAAACGTCTGTAAGGTCTGTATGCCCCCACAGCCCCTCTCCTATTCTACTAATTAAGGACTATAAATTTTTACAAAGTTTGAATAAGTTATATCTATTACAATATGATGTAAAGTCTCCTAGATTTCATAAAACAACAAAATCCTCGTTGTCAAAATGAAACTGAGATAGCAATGAAAGAAGGGAGTTCAAAAAGATAGTCATATTGTGCTTGTGGGACAAAAAGAATAGAGTTTTAATCTTTAAAAAAACGAGTCACTGGGGAAATGAAAGGGAGCAAAGAAGCATTAGTGAACTAAGTATGACCTGTCAAAGTACGAACACTCAACTCTATGGTTAAAGACCCTCTTAGTTTCCTTGTTTATAATCTATAAAGTTCATATGTTAATGTCTCATACACACATATCATAAGGAGCACAATTAAAAAGGGGGCGAGAAGGTGACTCTGTGTTAGTTTTCCATGCAAATTGTGCAAAAATTCTGATAAACAGTGGTACTATTTGTATTGCCCCTAGGGCTTTCACATCTAACCACTATCTGGTAACAGTGCTATATTTCTTTGGGTTAATTGAATTTGATGGTACTTTGCAGTCAGATCCACAGACCATCATGTAGATTGCTACAAATTACTATGTTTGTCGTTTCACAACAGACTTTGACATGCCTAAGAGAGATAGTGCTAGATTTAGGGTTTGACATAGTGTTCCAGATATGAGGATCATGCATCTTTCACTAACAAATAATTCAGGACTGCAATATCTACACTACATACGGGTAAATTCCTTGCTTCATATGGATTGACCTCCTCCTTCTTCATTTATTGGGAGGACATCACTGATTGTGTTGCTTTAGCTCCTCAGAGTATATGGGATTTTCTTGTGTGACTTCTTCACTTACTGAGGGTCTCATTCATCTTATACCTAAGCGGAGGTGCAAAAATTTGATCACGCCATGGAGGCCGATTACACTCTTGGGCACAACTTATCAAATTTCACCAAAGGCAGTCAGCCATGGTTGCAGCCTCTACTTGCCGATTTGACCCATAATACTCAATCTAACTTTGTGCATGGCTGTAGTAAATTTTATAATCATTTTACATTTTGAGAAAGCTTATGACAAAGTAGAGTGGGGATTCTCGGAGGGTATGTTTCTGTGTTTAGGTTTTTTTGACTGTTGTATCCGAGAGATATTCTCTCTTTATAGATCAGCCCACAAACTCAAATTTCCAGATCAGTCCGGCAAGTATGCCTAATTGCTCCTTTATTGTATTTATTTGTGGCCAGGCTATGTGTCTCTATCTTAGATCTTAGTTTGACATCCTTGGCTTGACACTCCACTTCAAACAAGATGAGGAGTTGCTAAACCGTGAGCTTATAGATGACACAATGTTTCTTTTGGATGCCTCCCCTTAGACCCTTACCACTTCCAAGATAGCCTTGGATATTGTTGCCTTGCAGAAGAAGCCTAGATTTATTGGTATAAATCCAATGGCATTTGGGTTAAAGATGAGGACTCTTCAAATTGGCTCAAATTTTTACTTCATGTGAGTTAAGAGAGGTCTATCTGCTAGATGCTTGGGCTGTCAGGTGGGCATTAGCATTTCTCCTTTGTAGCAATGTTCAAATAATAGAGTTCTTTAAGAATGAAAGAAACTAAGAGAGGAAAGCTCGAGGGAGAAGTACATCATGCAAGGCATGAGAAAACAAGTACCCTGATAGGGAAAATTCAAGCTCCTATAAGAGAGCTATAAAATATCCAAGGTTGAGGCTGAAAATGCCACCTCAACCAAGGGTTTACCATAAAGTGCCTGAAAAGGTGTGATGCTTCCCAAAGCTTTGGTGGGACATCTATTCTGAATATATGCAACTGTAATCACAACTTTTTCCCAAACGATTTGGACAAATTCATTTAAGAAAACATGCAGCGGTCATCTCCAAGAGTGTATGGAGTTGTCTGATGCTTGATGCCATGCTGTCTCAAATAGTCATTGAAGGCATCTGACATATACTTTCCTCCATTATTTGAAAGCAATGTTTTGATCTTGGCATCCAAAATTTTCCCCCATCAATTGCTAATATTCTTGAAAGGAATAAAACACTTTAGACTTCCTTTGCATCAAGAATACACATGCGAAGCGCGAGAAGTCATCAATGAATGTCACAAAAGATCTCTTGCCTGTATGTGTGGCCACATTGAATGGTCCACAAACATTGGAATATTGTTGAACAACAAGTGTAGGCACGAAAATAAGATTCCTCTTGAGTCCTGGCACATGCCACACATTGCGAATGAATTGTGCTTTGCCATTGGGCAACCACACGGGAATATCACCTGTGCCAAATGTAGGAACAATAATGGAGATGGATTGTGAACACAAGAGAACAAGAAGTGAACTCCAATTGAAATGTTCAACCAAATGAAGTACAAGTACTTGGTATATATAGTCCAAGTACTAGAACACACTCAAACTCCAAAATAGACTAACTCCTAGTCTATCCTACACCACCATCTATACAAATCCCCCCTCAATGATATGGGTGAAGTACTTTGGAATGATCTCAGAAGTACCTGAAGTACCTAAAGTACCATGGATGCACAAATTCATCCACATGGGGATATAACAACCTATGGGAGTACAAAAGAAAACAATATCATTTTACAACCCCCCTTTACATTGTTTGAATGTCTCATATCCCCAAGCCATGTCGATGTCGTGTGAAGAGAGGCGCACTGATAGGCTTTTAGTGAAGATATTTGCCACATTGTCCTCAATGGAACAATCAATGAAGCCATCTGTGATATAATCCTGCACATAATGATAGTGGTTTTCAATATGTTTCATGCGAGCAGGAAATACATGAGTGTTCCCAATAGCAATGCAACTCTGGTTGTCACAGAAGATTGGAGTTGTGTTACCATCCTGAGCATGATGCAAGTCATGCAGAATCTTCCTTAACCACATATATATCATAGTGGCTGAATTTGCAGCTTTGTTTTTTGCTTCACTAGAATCTTCCACACACGGTCTTCTTACTGAGCCATGACTGTTCTGCATTCCCTGCATTTGTGTTTGCATTCCCTTCGTTCCTAGGCTGATAAGCATGTCTGGTCTTTTTCTGAAATTTACCCTTTCCATGAGTGGCAAGTGCTTGCTCACTCTGACTAGAGGAATGGCTTGAATTGGAAGTCCTCGTTTCTTCCTGTAAAAGCAAGCTAAATAACTCCTTGAATTGAGTGGAGCATCCCTGAGCATAATGGTCAAGGAAGTAACAAACGTATCCTAAGAGGGAGCCAGACTATTGAGGGTGATAGAGACAATTTTTTTGTCTTATATATCCTCATCAATAGCTGCGAGCTCATCTCAAATGTCAGTAACCTTTGCAATATGAGTTGAAATAGTCTGACCTTCTTGCATGGACATGTCATTGAGCTTATTATTCAAAGCAATGCTTCTCGCTTCATTCTTCACATTCCACATACTTTTCAATCTATCCCAAGCTGCCTTTGGACTCTTTCAAGATTTGATAGTGGACTTAATGTGTCTTCACAGTCAATGCAATCAAAGAAAAAGCTTGGGTATCCCTGTGATCAAACCTCTTGTGATCCTCTGTGGTGGAGTGGTAGTAGAAGACTGAGTGGTAGTGCCAGAAGTGGAAGATGCACTTGTGCTAGATCCAACATGTCTAGCCTTATCACCATTCACGATGTCCTATATGCCTTTCCAACCAAGATATTCTTGAGTGTAAATGACCACAAAGCATAGTTGGGTCCATCCAACTTATCTGCCTCAGCCATTTTACCAAAATGCTCATTGAGAGACATGATTGTAAGCTCAACAATAAATGCAAGTGTACCTGCAAAGGAAAAGACAGCAAATGAACAACTAAAAGGTCACTGACTGCTATGCAGTCACTGCAATGGCATTCACTGACAATGGCTGCTCTGAAATAGCGGTAAATCTGCCCCAAAAATTCTTCTCAAACCTCAATCCCTTCCGGGATAAAAAATGCAATCAAGCACTATATTTCTGTTGGAAAGGCCACCTCCCCATCTGTAAGCCCCCATATGAGGAGAGCATGGGGGAGGGAGACCTAGGGCAAGAGCTGCCACATGGGCATCTGTTTGGATGCCATGTGGACTGTTAGAATTATTAATAAATTCTAGGCAGTGACCAATGTAAAGTCAATAAGTGGGTTAGGGGCAGTTTTCCCTCATTTAGAGGTTTTTCCCCCTAACCACAGTTAGTTCACTAACTACGGTTAGTGAAGGATAAGGTTTGTCACTTAGACAAAACCTTATCCCCCCTTTGTATTGCTTTACTTCATTCAATTGCATATTCAACATTCTGCTCTCTCTCTCTGGCTTCCTGCTCTCTCTTCCATTTCTATCATTTGGTATCAGAGCCTGCCTTCGCTTTCGGACCTAGAGCCCATCGTCAAACTCCTATCTCGGCCCCTGGACTTTTGCTCCACACGTGAATCCGTACAAAGCCTTGATGTGCTCATCCATACAACTGTATGGATAGTCGTACTGCTTGCCGCCGTACATAATGTAAAGTCTTGCGCCACTTGTCCATATAGCAGACGCCTCATTCCTTCCATACAGTAGGAGTTACCCATCCGTACAACGTACGCTTAGTGCCCGTACATATCGTACTTCGTTCGTACAGTCACACTTCCAAGCTGCGTCGTACACTGTATGGTGCCCGTACAGATCAGTCAGAGCCGTCCGTACAGTGTTGGTAATCTACTGGTACGTTGCCGTACACAGCCCATACCATAGATTTGCTACTCTCCGTACATTATCCGTACACCTACACTGTACATGCCATACAACTCGTACCCGGAATAGCACTTTGCTTGTCTGTACATCTGTACCCATCCGTACATCCATACCTCTCCGTACATTCCATACAATATCTTTGTGCAGGTGCATTCGGGATTTGAGCTAAAGGATCAAGCAATTTTGGGGCAGATATTTGCTTTGCAGGACAAGTCAAGCAAAAATTTGGGGCTTCTTGTGAATTAGCCCCAATTTCAGCTCAATTTCTCCCCAAACATTTGGGGCTTTTGTTTCGACACTGCAATTTCTTGCATAATTGGGGCTTTCAGATACTTTGCCCTCTTTTGGATGCAGTTTTCCTGAAGAAATTAGGGCTTTTGGCATTCACATGCAATTTGGCAGTGTACTAGCAATTTGGGACTGCTGCAGGTAGTTTTGGACTCATTTTGAGTGACATTGCAGACATTGGCAAATTTTGCAGTGTTTTTTGACAAATTGAGAGTATTTGCAGGATAATTGAAGTGCATTTTGAGCCTTTGATAGGCCGTGACAGTATTTGTCACTGTGGGCAGATTTCACTTGTGCATTTTACATCCTAGGAAGGGATTTTACTTGGTCAGTTTGCTGTATTTTTTTGAGATTATCTGGTGAAAATGGCTCAAAACAACCCCAATGAGGTGTTCGGAGGACACCCGAGGATAAGTTGGATGGCACCGACTACTCCTTGTGGAGTTTCATGGTTCGCAATATCTTGGTTGGCAAACATCTTTGGGATTATGTCAGTGGAGATGAAGCAAGACCAGATACAGCGACTACACCTATCACTCCTACAGCTGGAGGCAGGGGTAGAGGTGCAAATGCAGCACAAGTAGTTGGAGCAGCACCTCTAGGAGCTCCCACAGCAGAGCAGAAAAGACGGGACTCTAGAGATGCACAAGCTCTTTCAGTAATTTCTTTCAGTAATTTGTCTTTCTGTCAAGAGGTTCATTATACCTCATATTTGGTCATGCAAGACATCTATGGCAGCTTGGGAGATACTAGAGAGTATGTTTGTAGCAAGAAATTATGCTAGGGTTTCCTTTCTGAAGTGAGAACTTTCCCATACGCATATGGAGGAGGGAGACTCCATGAATTCTCACCTCACAAAGCTTCAGGACTTGAGGGAACAATTGCTGAATATTGATGAAGTCATTCCGGATTCAGAGATGATCACCACCACTCTGAACTCTCTTCCTAAGTCCTATCTCGGTTTCCACACCTCGCTGAATTTGTCATTGAGGGGGGGCAGCAATCCTCTCTCTTTTCACGAGTTGGTAGGACTTCTATTGCAGGAGGAGTAGACTCGTTGAAATATGGCAAACCGGGGTGGCGAGCATGCTATGCTCTCCAAGTTGAAGTCCAAGGGTAAAGGGCAGCAAAAGCCACATGCAAATCAGCCCACAAATCAGCATAAGGCTGATTCAGGACAGCCCTTTTATAAGGCAAAGGGTGAAATAAATAAGCAGAAAAAGAAGGGCTTCTGGCATTATTGCAAGAAGCCAGGTCTTTGTATTGGAGAATGCAAGAAGCACATAGCCAAAGAGAAGAAAAGGGATTCCGGTATGGCTGTGTCAGATGCATCAGCTCCACATTCTCATGACGGGGGAGATGTTGCAGCCAACTTTGTGGAAGAGCACTATGCCTTTCTATCTTGCACTTCAGATTTTTCAATAGGTAGTTCAGATGCTACAACCACTAATGATGATGACCCATATACTTTCTTGACTTGCAGTTATGACCCTTCAAAGGATGCATGCTCTCTTAGTGTCGATGAGACGCTTCATACTTGGTATTTTGACAGTGGTGCTTCAAAGCGCATCACTTCCAAGAAGAGTCTGTTTGTATCTCTGCATCCTCCACCCACCAAAAAGAAGGTGACTTGTGCGAATAATTCTTCTTATTTAGTGTGTGGAGTGGGAGACATTATTCTCACATCCGCTAATGGCACAGATTTCAGAATTTCAGATGTTCTCTATGTGCCAAGGATAAAGAAGAATTTGCTTTCAGTGTCTTCACTCAATAGAGGAGGATTTCAGGTTGTTTTTTATGATGACAAGTGTGCAATCAGAGACAAAGAGAATGACTATGCTTTGATGTTGTCTGGCACTTTGTATCAAGGTCTTTTTCAGCTTGATCTATATGAAAAAAGATCCGATCTTGCATTATCAGTTAGCACTCCCATTGCTGCGATGTAGAATGCGGAGTTATGGCATGCTAAGTATGGGCACATGAGCTATGGCAGCTCAATGACACTTCAAAGGCATGATATGGTTGATTTATTGCCTCCTTTGGAGTCGCCTCCTCCTCATGCGTGTGAAGGTTGCATCCTTGGCAAGATGCATAGACTTCCCTTCAAGAAGGATGGTGCAGTGAAAGCTACACGAAAATTACAGCTTATTCACAATGATGTCTGTGGTCCCATGAGAACACCTGCTTTTGGGTGTTATCTCTATTTTGTTACATTCATAGATGACTTCACCAACTACACTTGGGTCTATGGTCTCAAGTCAAAATCAGAAGTGTTTATGCATTTCAAACACTTTGTGGCTATGGTTGAGAATGAGACAGGACTCAAGGTGCAGACACTTCGCACAGATCGAGGGGGGGAGTATATGTCTCATGAATTTGAGACATTTTTGAAGGAGAAAGGCATCACGCATCAGCTTACAGTGAGGCTTACACCTCAACAGAATGGCAAAGCTGAGCGGAAGAATTGCACTGCCATGGAGATGGATAGATGCATGCTCACAAGTAAGAAGTTGCCTCACAAGTTTTGGCTTGAAGGCCTCATGTGTGCCAACTATATTTTGAATCGGGCTCCTACAAAGGCTTTGAAGACAATCACTCCCTATGAGGCATGGCATGGGAGAAAGCCTTCAGTGGACCATTTCAGAGTTTTTGGTTGTGTTGCATATGCCCACGTGCCTGTGGAGTTTAGACACAAGTTGTTAGGTAAGGCACTCAAATGCATTTTTGTGGGATATAGTTCACAAAGCAAAGGCTATCGTCTCTACAATCCTACTACACGCAAGATTTTTGTTAGTAGAGATGTTATATTCTCTGAAAATTCAGCACATACACATGCTGAATTTCAGATTCCAGCTTCTTCAGATGATGTGTTTGAGGGGATGCTTCCTATAGCATTTGGTTCCCCTGCTGAAACTCAGAATTTACAGCAACCTCCTCCAGATCCACATGTCCAGATTCAGCCACCGGCTGATTTAGTACCACCTCACGGTGTGGATGAAGTTGTCTGGCAAGAGATTCAAGAGATCCATGCAGCCAAAACAGTCCCGAATTGGTTGCTTTAGACTCTCAGGGAGAGTAAGCTTGTGCCTGGCAGGACTCGTAGTGCAGTAAGGCACGCAGGGGGAGCTCTTTCAGTTGAGACAGCTTATGCAGGGACTCTTCTTGATGAAGAGGAGCCTGACTCTTTTGAAGAAGCAATGGATAATGTGCATTGGATGCAAGCCATGCACAGTTGCAGTCCGTAGAGAAAAATCAGACTTGGGCTGTTGTGGATTTGCCCACCAGGTAAGCATGCCATCGGTACAAAATGGGTTTTCAAGGTCAAATGGAAGCCCGATGGGTCCATTGACAGGTACAAACCAGGGCTGGTTGCCAAAGGATATGCTAAAAAAAAGGGCATTGATTATGAGGAGACATTTGCTTCTACATCCAGGATGACAACCATCAGAATTGTTATTGGCATGGCTGCACATTTGGATTGGAAAGTCCATCAGTTGGACATAAAAACATGATTTTTAAATGGAGACTTGTTGGAAGAGGTGTATGTGCAGGCTTTGCGGTATCAGATGATGCACGTAAGGTATATAAGCTTAATAAAGCTTTATATGGGCTGAAACAGGCTCCCTGTGCTTGGTATGCAAAGATAGATGCCTTTCTATCCAGCAAGGGTTTCAGCAATAGTCCAACTGAAAGCATCCTCTACATCAAGAAGGATGAGGGAAAAATCTTGGTCATCATTCTTTATGTAGATGATCTACTGCTTACAGGGCCAAATGGTGATAAAATTGCAGATTTCAAGGCTGAATTGAGAGCCACTTTTGACATGTCAGATTTGGGCATGTTACATTATTATTTGGGGATCCAATTCATTCAAGAGAGAAGTGGTATCATTATGTCTCAACCCAAGTATGTTCAAAAACTCTTGGATAGATTCAGGATGCAAGATTGCAAGCCTATAGCTACTCCCATGGAGCCAGGGCTGAGGCTAGTAGGGCTGAGGCTTACAATGTATGATGCAGGAGAATCTGCAGATGCCACACTCTACAGTCAGGCGGTTGGATGCCTCATATATCTGTGCAATACATGGCCCGATATTCAGTTTGCAGTATCTCAGGTGAGCATGTATATGCACAGCCCAAAGACAACACATTGGCAGGCTGTAAAACACATCTTCTGTTGGAATATGAAGCCACAGTGAGTAAAAAATGAGTGTACTAGTGGTTTTATAGTCTAGTGAGTCTGAGACATGCCACGTGTCATATTGGGAGATATCCCACAGACATTGTGACTTTCTAGAGTCTAGTGGCACACTATATATTGTTGTACTTGTCTATTATCCAATATATCAGTCAACATCAAGCTATCAATACATTGTGAGTATTTTGGTTATTGCCTTGCACTTGTACTTTCCTTCCTTTCCATTTTGCCTTTCATTATGCTTTCCATATTTGCATTCCGTTCCTAGCTAGCTACCATGTCTCTTCATATGGTATCAGAGCCTTCCTTCCGAGCCCTTCCCTTCCTCCTTGCTTCTCCATGAGATAGAGGGTGGCCGGAAAGAGAAGCTGCCCTCTCTTCTCTTGGAGGAGCTTCCCTTCCCTACTACTCTCCATTAAAGGCTTCATCAACATTGGGATTCTCCTCCAACGTTGTCTTGTCCAACTTGAGCTTCTGCCACCTCTCTTCCCTTTCCATGGTGAGCTCTTCTCCTTCCTTCAGCTACAAAGACATCCTGGAGTGGTGTTGTTTCTGTTGCTCTCTCTGTGACTTGTGGACGATGTGGCGCTTCTATCTGGATCTGGAAGCAGAATCATGACTTTGTGTCTTTAGGAAAGTTGTAGAGGACCTTGAGTACTACAAATTTCATTTTTACATCATTGCAGTCCGAGTGTTTTGGGAAAAGTTACAGCCCTTGCAAGAAGTGACGAAATTTATTTCTGCGCGCAAATTTTGATCTGGAGCTCAATGATTTGACAACCCAAGCATAATGCAGCCAGCTCAACGTGGAGCTGTCCATCCTTTTCATCGTTGACCTCCCCTCCAACCCGCCATTTGCTCCTTCTGCCCGACATTCTATTGGAGCTGCTTCGAGCTTGATGTGAGCTCCAAACACTTCCTGACTTCTCTGATTACCCCCCGATTGTCCTTCTTGCCTGAGCTCCACTTTTGACCGACTCTCCGAGTGCTTGTGACAGCCCCGGCCTCTACTTCAACATCGGTGACTCTCCCTTAGCCATTTTGAGAGTCACTATGTGAGTGCTCCATCTAGCTACCCCATGAGCTTCACCAACACATCTTTTGGGGCATTCTTGCCTAGCGCTTCTTCGACATCGTCATTGTCTCACAAGGATGTGCACACGTGTGCAGTGGCTACTTGGAGGACATCTCTTATCATAAGAGATCTATTTTTTTATTACTACAGCTTGATGTATTTTGGGGTTCTCTGCCCTGGGTAGTCCCCCTAAGATGATACGTATTGAGTGTTTGGTTTTCATTGAGTCTAAAGGTCCTCTGCCTTGGATAGTCCTTCTAAAAAGATGTATTGGTTTTCCTATTTTGGTGTGTGGCTTCCTAACATGTCCTGTTATGAAGCCAAGGGGGGATGTACTATGGGGGCCATGTATTGGCTTTGATAGGTTTAGAGGGGGATGTATTGTGGGAGCCATGTATTGGCTTTGATAGGTCTCATTATCAGGCATGGCCGAGTTCCAGGATGTTGGTGTATGCCTAGACCTATGAGCTGGTCATGTAGCCATGCTATAACGTGAGCCTCTGAGCATGTTGAGTCTCAAGCCATGAGAGTGCTTGGATCAACCTCTGAACACGCTCAAACTTTAGCCTCTAAGTTACATAGGGTGCACAATTTGATGACCGTCATTGTCATGTTCTGTTCTTGGTTCCATTTCAATAGTCCCTCACCTTAGACCGTCATTGTCATGTTCTATTCTTGGCTCTATTCCAGTAGTCTCTCACCTTGCCTTCATGGGGGCGTGTTGGAATATGAAGCCAAAGTGAGTAAAAAATGAGTGTACACGAGAGTCGTCATCGCGAGCTGCTGCTCCTCCCCGCTCCCTTGCTGCCCCCTCTCCCTCAGCCCCTCCCTCCCTCTCTCCCTTGCCCTTAGCCCATCCCCCTCCCCCTCCCTCAGCCCCTCCCTCCCTTCTCCTCCTTTCCCTCTCAGCCCGCCCCCTTCCCTTCAGCCCGCTCCCTCTCCTCTACGACGCAGGTCAGTCCTTCGAGATCAGCCAGCGATCTCTATGGATGAGGACCTCACACCTCTACAGGTTGAGGAGAGGCGCTCTTTGCTGCAGCAGCGGGATCAGGCCCGGAAGGAGGGAAAGTGGGCAGTGGTACGAGAGGGACGCCTTCTTATAGGCCCCCGTAGGACACCTGCCCCCTCCCCTACATAGGGAAGCGGGGTCTCTGAGACTCAGATATCCGAGACCCTGTCCTGCACCATTTGGAACTGTAATGGTACCTTATAGTTAGAACTAGGGAACTTCTCGGAATCCTATACAGGCCACGACATAGTCTTCTATACAGAGACACATCAGATTCCAGAACGCCCTCTTCCAATAGTCAGCGGATATACATGGGAGTCTGCCTACAGAGATGAGACGAGGGGTACAGGAGGAGTTCGAGGTTCAGGTGGAGTTGCAGTCCTTTTCAGATCCACACTTCGGGGGATCATTTCAGTAGAGTAGAGAGATACACATTCCAGATTTTTTTGGATCCGAATATGACACATGGACAGCCAGGATCTATTTGTCGCAGTTTGCTACTTCCCCCCGGAGACCTCCCACTTTGCCAGAGATATTCGAGGTGATGATGAGACATCCCCATTTGCTGCCCTGTATCAGTCCATCGTTGACTTTTCTAGCCGCGGAGAAGTCCTTCTAGTGGGGGACTTCAACGCGAGGACAAGGGCCCATCAGGTACCACTTCTTGATTACAGAGATGATTCCATTCTACTGGCAGATGTTGACCTTGAGGAGGCAGGTATGCTACGGGTTTCGGCTGACAGGCGAGGTCCATTCTCATCCTATGGGTAGGCCCTATTAGACCTAGGCAGGATACATGATCTCATTATCTATAATGGTCTTGATAGATGGCCCGCTTCAGGTGCTTTCACATGCTTTTCACATGGGGCGGGCTCCAGTGTTGTTGATTACATCATGGGATCCCATGTCTTCACATCTCGCATTATTGACTTCACTGTAGCACCTCTCCCCCCAAGGGCTGATCATACATACCTTTTCTTTCACATCTCCACCTCCCTTCGCACAGCACCTTCCACCCCACTCAGTGCTTACTCCACTTACCACGATATACACTTTGATCGGGATCACTCACCTTCTTACTTTGGCCGTCTGTACATACTTCTCGCTTATATTGACTTCATACCCCTTTTAGAGGATCGTGCTGCCCTTGTCACCCGCTCACTACTCGAGGCTGCCATTCACGCTTTTCCCCACACCACCCGCTCCACCCGCCCACCAGCCCCGAACCGTACCCTGTAATAGTTGGTACGATGATGAGTATAAGGCCTTACGCCGTCAACTCAGATTCGAAACCAAAAACAGCGCACCAGATACGCTATGTGAATACCGTAGACTGGTACGGAGGAAGAAACTAGACTTCGTTCATTGAAACGAGGAGGAGCTACTGAACATTTTGTTTAGTAACAACTCTAAGGACTTCTGGCGGAGATTTCTAGAAGGACAGTCCCCTCCGCCACTCACTGACACCCAGATCTGGTTTGATTATGCACGCACACTTTATGACATCCCAAATCAGCCACAGTCTCTGGCCTCTCACACATGCCTCGTCCCACATCCTGCACCCTCTTCACTAGAGGAGGGGAAAAGGATGCTGTAATGAAACTTCATAATGGCCGAGCGAAGGATCATGAGGAACTATGCACTGAGTTCATAGCATATGGGATTAACCTCCTAGCCCCGATCTTAGCAAAGCTTTTTAATGAAGCGGTTTGTTTGGGATTTCCACACACTTGGACCATTAACACTATCTCACCCATCCACAAGGCAGGGGATCCCATGAGCCCGGAGAACTACAGGACCGTTATGATGATTGGACATGTCATGTCCAAGATTTATGCATCAGTACTTGACTTCGAGGTTAGCAGACTTGCAGAGTGTCGAGGACTCAGAGCAGCAGGACATGCCGGATTCCGGCGTGATCATGGAACCATGGACCACATTTTGATGCTCAGATGTATCATCGAGGAGGCGAGGTCACGGAAGCAGAGGGTTTATTATTGCTTTGTGGATTTTCGCAAGGCATTTGACACGGTCTCGAGAGCCCGCCTCTTACGGCACCTACAGGACTTGGGTTATAACCAGGAGATCATTTGGGCTATCATGGCACTTTACAAGAGAGTTTCTGGCAGAGTTCGGGCAGAGGATCCGGGTGGACAGATGAGATCATGAGTACCATCAGGGTCAAACAAGGGTGTCCTTTGTCGCCTACCTTGTTTGGCCTCTACATTGACGAGCTTGAGACAGTGATGCAGACACAGGGGGGTGTAGGTTGCTCTCTTGCGGGCACGCTGATCCAGATTTTGCTCTATGCAGATGACGTGGCTCTCTTGTCTTCCTCAGCAGAGGGGCTTCAGAGACACCTAGATGCACTATAGTCCTTTTGTGAGTCTCATGATTTGAAGGTCAACCTGGGTAAAACCAAGGTCATGATCTTCAATACATCTTGAGCCATCATGCGTCAGGAGCAGCAGTTCACATTTGCGGGGTCATCTGTTGAGATAGTTTCATCATACACTTATCTTGGGGTTATCTTTTCCGAACCGAGCTTCACTATGAGACCCGCGATGCAGGCACGCTTGAGTAGAGGGTATGCCTCATTGGCCAGGCTAGAGAGGCAGTGCTTCCGCTTACACTTTCAGGATCCACGCACCAAGGGGTTGCTTTTTGACTCCTTGGCTTGCCCAACGGGGATGTACGGCAGCCCTTGTTGAGGGCCAGACTTGTCGGATACAGAGTGGGCCCGTGTGGAGCGGCTACAGGTTCTCATGCTATCATGGATGATTCGTGGTAAGTCATCCGTTCCTCACCAGATCATTCAGGCTGAGTTTGGGTCACCCCCTTTACAGTTAGATGTTGCATTTCAGGTCATCACATATCTGTACCGAGTTAGGGAATATGGGATTATACCTCAGGGCGTAGCAGGCTACCATGGATAGCTCTATCCTCTTCTATGGCACTTGCAGCAGGAGGAGATTAGAGGTGCTGGTATGCACGTACAGAGAGATGGTTTGAGCGACTGGGGCTCCACATGGATAGACTACCTCCCTTCCAGTATAGCATGGATGCTACATTCTCTCCCCTCTTATCACACGAGGTCAACCAGGTTATCCGTGAGGATCTACTACAGCTACACACTTTTCGGACCTGGTTGGAGCCGAGTGAACTCCCAGTGAAGCTTAGCTTCTACAGAGGTCACTTCTTACATATCACAGCGGAGGGTTTCATTGACCCACTAGGATACACACAGATTCACCTACCCCACTCGATGAGGATCTCTCTTGGGCAGTTCCGGGTCTCTTCACATAGACTTTGCATCGAGAGCGGTAGAGCAGAGCGACTACCCAGGGAGCAGCGCATATGCACACTCGCATATGCACACTATGTGACATACAGGAGGTTGAGACAGAGGAGCATTTCATCTTTAGGTGTCCTGTGTACTATGAGATCCGAGGATGTTTCCACTGCCTCTTCAAAGATAGTTATGGGATTTTAACCCATTTCCTCTCCTACCCAGACCAGCAGTGTTTGGCAAGTTTCATTCATGAGGCACTTAGACACCGCGAGAGGATACTCCGAGCACGGAGATAGGAGCAGCATACTTCTTCCTCGCTCCCCGGTTGCAGCTTCTTCCCTGGAATCAGTGGTGCCAGACACTCTCCTTGAGGCAGTAGAGGTCTCCGCGGCTGGGCAGACATAGAACCGAGAGCAATCAGTCCTCACTTCCTCCTTTGGATAGGGGGAAGGGGATGGTTTACACTATTGATCCTCTTCCCTCAGAAGGGATCCTTCGCACTCCGGTGTCTGGCTTGCTTCACAGAAACTCATTGTCAGCCCTGGCAGATGATTCAGATTTCCCAGAGGAGGAGTTTGTGCCCTCTACTTTTGGTGAGCCAGTGATTGGGTTTCCTATTGACAGGGCTTCTTCTTCAGGTGGCAGGGTTCTTTCCCTTGTTGATTTTCTGCCACTTCGTTTCATTCCTCGCCCCTCGAGCAAGAGGTCTTCCCCTGTTGAGGGGTTTGTTTCCGCCACTAGGTCGGGTAAGGTGTTCCACTCTACATCCTCCCGTCGATGAGGATTATTAGTTGGAACATACAGGGCCTAGGTGGCGTCCCACATCACCGCTGCAGATAGCTAATCTGGGATCAGCTTCATCCAGGTGTTACTGGGGGTTCCATTGATATCTTATTTATTCAAGAGCACAAACTGGATTCTAGAGATTGTGCCAAGTCAGGCAAGTTGCTTTCTGGCCATACTTTTTGGTCGCCTGCCTGGGGCACCAGGGGGGGCACTTCTATTTCAGTTTTGCAGTCGGTTCTCCCCTTAGTTGTTGGACACGGAGTCATTATTCCCTCTAGAGCTTAGTGGATTATTCTTTTGATTGGAGGGCGTAAGGTTGGTTTCCTTAACCTGTGTGCCTTCAACATTAGAGGGGAACGTGTCCTTATGTGGAAGGATTTGCTCTCCTGGGCCCCCATTGCGGATTCATGGGTGATTGGAGGTGACTTTAACATGGTTGAGTTACCGTTAGACAAAAAAGGGGGCAGAGAAGGAGGAATTCAGTCTTTGGAGAGAGCAGCTTGGGATGCCTTGCTTTTTCACTTCTGTGGCAAAGATACTTGGTTGGACGATGCCTTTCTTATTCAGCCACAATCCCTCCTGTTCTCTTGGTTGAACAGGAGGCAGCAGATGCCTATTCATGCGTGCATTGATAGATTCTATGTAGATGATTGGGCACTAAACAGATGGAGACTACATTACTTCAGCCGTGCAGGCCATTTGGGACTTTGGCGAGATGCCTGGGTCGCTTACAGAGGGTCTCATCCACCTTATCCCGAAAGGAGGTTGCAGAAATCTAGTGTCCCAGTGGAGGCCTATCACACTTCTGGGGACTTGTTACAAGATTCTAGCCAAGGCAATCAGCCTCCGATTGCAGCCCCTTCTCCCTTATCTTATTCATGACACTCAGACGGGATTTGTGCATGGCAGAAGCATTTTTTATAACATTTTCTCTTTCTGGGAAGCTTCAGAGTGGGCCATGCAGAGTGGCCAGAATCAGCCATTCTACTTTTGGATTTTGAGAAAGCTTATGACAGAGTAGATTGGGGTTTTTGGAGGGCACCCTTCTACGTTTTGGCTTTACTGATGCTTGGATCAATGGTGTTTCCTCTTTGTACAGATCCAGGTACTTATTGGTGGGGTAAGGGGTGAGAGATTTCAGATTTCGAGATCAGTCCGTCAGGGATGCCCCCTTGCTCCTTTCCTTTTTTTGTTCATGGCCGAAGCTATGAGTATCTATGTTAGATCTCAAGCTGACATCTTTGGTCTGAGACTTCCCATCAGAAGGGAAGAGGAGCTACTTGACAGTGAGTTGGCAGATGACACAACAGTTTACTTGGATGCCACTCCACAGACGCTCACTTCTTTCAGAACAGCATTGGATTTATTTTGCTTTGGCGCAGATAAATTGGCATAAATCCAATGGCTTTTGGATAAGTGATGAGGACACTCCAGTTTGGGGGCTTTACATAGGATTCACTTGGGTTCAGAGGAGTGTGCCTGTCAGGTATTTGGGCTGCCAGGTCAGTTTGGATATTTCTTCCACGCAGCAGTTTGCTCCCGTGTTGGAGAGCATCAGGAGGAAGCTCCTTTTTTGGAGCTCAGCCAAGCTGGATCTTGCCTCTAGAGTTGTGGTGGTCAACCGGCTCCTCTTGGCCACGGCCTGGTTTGTTTGTTCATGCTGGTGCCATTCTAGGGACTGCATCATTCAGCTCACGAGACCGATCAGAAACTTTCTTTGGAGTGGGCTTGATGGCACAACAGATGACTTAGCCAGGGTGGCTTGGGAGACCCTCATCCTCCCTACACAGGAAGGGGGTCTCAATATTATTGATCCAGATTTACAGTGCAGAGCTTTACTATGCAAGATGGTGGTGCGGGGACTTATGCCAAGGCAGGAACCATGGAAGGACTTTCTTATTAGCAGCATACAGATGTGCACACCTTCTTTAGGAGGAGACTGGATGAGCAGTATTAGGTGGATCTTCACCACAGCACACCTCAGATCACCTTCGTCCCCTCTCATGGTTGCCATTCTGAAAGCTTGGGCCAGTTTCAGGAGCTCTCTTTGGAGGATTCCTCCTTCCTCTTGTGAAGAGATTGATAGGCAACCCATCATGTGGAATGATAGTATTTTAGATGATCATGGCAGACCACTGGTTGCCTCACTCTACATGCAGTGGTCCAGGTGGGAGAGGGGACCTGTATCATCTATGGGGTCTTGGAAAGCTTTCCGTAGGCTTCCAGAGGAGACCAAATCAAGGTTGACAGGACATCATAGAGGGAGTGCAGGGAGGATCTTGCAGATTGAGGCAGCCCTTCCAAAGGTTTGGGTAG
The DNA here is from genome assembly GCF_047967505.1 of Dipteris shenzhenensis. NCBI lineage: Eukaryota > Viridiplantae > Streptophyta > Polypodiopsida > Gleicheniales > Dipteridaceae > Dipteris > Dipteris shenzhenensis. The sequence continues at coordinate 15,628,959 of NC_141597.1, forward strand.
ACACAGATGATATGCCACTCACTTGCTCCACTTGGGTAGGTACTTTTACGAGAGGCGGTGTTCCGCTTCAAGTTTTGGCCTTTCGAGATGCACAGGAGGATGCTTTAGTTTTTAGTGTGCAGGATGGTGGCAGATTGTTCAAATCCACAGAGGACATCTTGCTTGAGTCTGCTTTTCAGCCTATCAAGGTTGTAGGTCTTTTGGTGCAGGGATCAGATTCAGAGTGGTTCCTAGACCCAGACCCCCGGCTACTCTCCACCGGGTCTTGGAGGCTTTGGCTCTATGGGGGAGTTCCCATCAGGTATTTGCAGTGGGACCCCGGAGAGTGGGAGTGGATTGACGCAGGGCATCGAGAGAAGAGAATCCCCTTCTTTTGTTACATGGTCAGTAATGCCAGGAGATTTCAGCAAAGTAGTAGAGCTTGGAGACCTTCCAGAGTTTCTCATTGGGAGACATTCGATATCACTGGGGATCTGCAGAGGTGCTTCTTGAGGAGACTCTGGAAATCCCACAGGAATAGGAAGATCACTATCGTCTTTTGGTTCTCTATCCATGGTGGGATTGCAGTGAACCTTTGGAGATCCAGGTTCGGAGCGACCCTACTTGCCCTCGTTGCCTCTCTGCTTCAGAGACTATTCAGCATTGCTTATGGGATTGCAGACAGGCGAGGATGATTTGGATGGGGGTAGCCAGGATTTTTAGTCACTTTGCCCACTCCCCATTCTTTATGACATGGGGCACAGTTGCTTGGCTTTCTCTTATAGGGCCTTAGGTATTCTATGAGAGATTTGACTCCTCTCGAGCCATTTCGGTTCGACATCATCAGATTGAGTCATGTTCGTTGGATGTGGTACCACACCTTCCTTTTGCAACTGTACATGCCTCTGTGGATACTTCCTGGGAGATTCTAGCGAGCATAGCATCCTGGCATATCTGGAGAGCCAGATGCACAGAGGCTTTAGAGGGTACTCACGTTCATCCCTCGCACACATTGGCTAGTATCTGGATAGACACCGTATATACTTTGATGGCCGTATGGACGAGTATGCAGGGAGACTCCCGTGCAGCCTCAGCTAGGAGGGCTTCTTTCTTGAGGGAATGGAAGGATTCTCCTTTCTTCTCTGAGACTACTACAGGGTTGAGGTGGCACTTTCAGCCTCAGCCTTGGTTGTTTTCCACCTCACTTGTAGGGGGTTTTATTTATCCTCATGATTTCATGATGTATTCCGCTTTGAGCTTGCTCTCGCGGGTTTTTTCTCTTACTTAATAGAAGTCTCTTTCTTGGGGGAAAAAAAAAAAAAAGGAGTGTACTAGTGGTTTTATAGTCTAGTGAGTCTTAGACATGCCACGTGTCATATTGGGAGATATCCCATAGACATTGTGACTTTCTAGAGTCTAGTGGCACACTATATATTGCTATACTTGTCTATTATCCAATCTATCAATCAACATCAAGCTATCAATACATTGTGAGTATTTTGGTTATTGCCTTGCACTTGTACTTTCCTTCGTTTCCATTTTGCCTTTCATTATGCTTTTCATATTTCCATTCCATTCCTAGCTAGCTACCATGTCCCTTCATCTTCCGTTACTTGCAATGCACAAAGTCTTATGGCTTGATGTTTCCTAGGGGGGGTGACTTGCAGATGCATGCTTACAGTGATTCAGATTGGGCTAGAGACTATGACACTAGGCAGTCCACAAGTGGTAATTGTTTCTTTTTGGGCAAAGCTTGCTTTCTTGGCTGAGCAAGAAGCAGTCTACTGTGGCTATTTCCTCATGTGAAGCTGAGTACAGGGCAGCTTTCACAGCGACAATTGTATGTGTTTGGCTGCATCGTTTGCTTGCTAATCTTCATCTTTCATTGGAGGGTCCTTCTGCGATTCTCATTGATAGTCAGAGTGCTATAGCAGTGGCAGAGAATTGTGTGTTTCATGCTCGCACGAAGCACATTGAGGTTTACTATCACTATGCTAGAGAGACGTTGCATGTAGGAGAGATCAGTATGATCTATGGGTCAACACATGACAATGTTGCAGACATCTTCACCAAAGCACTTCCACGTGAGAAGTTTGAGGCATTTTGCAGTGCCCTGAACTTATCTCCTTTTGGTGATTGATCATTTCCTTGTACATGACATTGGCAGTGCAGGGGGGTGTTAGAATTATTGATAAATTCTAGGCAGTGACCAATGTAAAGTCAATAAGTGGGTTAGGGGCACTTTTCCCTCATTTAGAGGTTTTTTCCCCTAACCACAGTTAGTTCACTAACTACGGTTAGTGAAGGATAAGGTTTGTCACTTAGACAAAACCTTATCCCCCCTTTGTATTGCTTTACTTCATTCAATTGCATATTCGACGTTCTGCTCCCTCTCTCTGGCTTCCTGTTCTCTCTTCCATTTCTATCATGGAAAGCATGCCTAGAGGAAAGAACATGGAGAGGGGGCTGCCACATGGACAGCATCATGGCTGTCATGTGGGCAGCACATCTAGAGAAGTACCTAGAGCCATCTAGGAGTATGGATCAGCATGATGGATAAGGCGACTAGCAGAAGTAGGTCCAGGAGCAGATCGGTGGCAGTTTGGAGCTCCAGATAGAGGCGAGGAGTGGCTGTATAATGGCGACACATGGCAGGATGATGCGCCTGGGATGGACAGGTATCTAGGCAGGTCTATGGCTTGCAAATGGCGAGGCAGCCTAGGAAGGGGTCAGCTAGGGAGGAGACTGGTTGGGCTGCCAACCAGGTCAAGTTATGGCACACCAGGAGGGCTGGTCCCGGGCGTGGAACTGAGAGCCTGTTGGCCTAGTTATGAGGGCCCCAAGTCAATTTTTGGGGGTCAACTGAAGTCGGTCAGAAGGGAGACTAGTCAGCTATTTTTGGGGCTGCTAGTCGGTTCATATGGATGGCCTTGTGCCCTATAAAAGCAGGTCCTTGAGGCCTCACTTACCAACCATTCAGCAAAGGCAGGAGCAGACACAAGCAGACACGAGCAGCTAAAAGCCACTCCCTTGGGCCTCACACTGAGGGTGAAGAAGAGTTTAAGGTGTGCTGCAGATTGAGTTCCCGAGAGGTTGTGGACCTTGGCTGTCTTCTAGGGCAGCAAGGTGTTTGGATCAGGATAAAGAGTCTACATACGCTCAAGGTGGAGCACCCGCGGGCTCGAGTCTAGAGATATCCGGCAGATAGTAGAAGTACCTTGTGGTAAGATCAGAGGACCACACCATTGGTGGGACTCTGGATCTATCTCTTATGTATTGTGTCCATAGCTTTAGACGGAAATATATTATTTTGGTGGTTTCTATATCTGGGTGGTTCATTGTCTATTGATGATTCTGCGCATCTATGTGATGCACATTAAGTAAAGAAGTTTGTGATTCCACACCCCACACACACTGTATGAGCTCCTGAACTATTCTGTCAATCTCCCACTGTGCATACCCTCTGTTGGTCGATTTCTAACAAAATTTTCCCAAAAAATTGTCCTCAACCACAGCCAAACACTGGCTCAAATGCAATGTACTTCTGTCCCAAAAAATCAGCTTGAATTTTAGCCAAAAAATGGCTCACAATGCAATAGCAAACTCTTGCTCAATAGGCATCCAAAAGTGCATCACCTTACAGTCAACACTTGGCTTCAAAAATGCACAACACTTGAGTAATGATTTGCAGTCAATGTGTAGCCAAAAAGTGTCCCACATGCCTATGCAATGCAATCTGCAAGACATCTGCACAATGCTATCTACAAGAACCAATTGGGAGAGGATGAAAATGATATGAAGCAAGGATCTCGAGCTGGAGCAAGAGCAAAAGTTGAACCACCAACTTGAATCCGGAGTGGGAGATGCAGGTGGCAATCTGGAGAGACAACCAGCAAGCTAGCAAGGCAATGGACGAGCTGTACGGACAGCAAGTCCGTACAGTATGGACTATACGGCGGCTTGAATCGAGGCTGGGAGTAGCAAAAAGTACGGCAATCAGTCCGTACTATTGTACGGACTGTATGGTGAATAGTCCGTACTGATGTACAGACTGTATGGATTGAGGTAACTTATAGTGTATTCTACTAAAGAACATCAAGAATGATCATGGCAATGGATTCTCTACCGCTTTGATAGGTCTATTTACCAGGTTTGGCATGTGAGTTCCAAGATGTTGGTGCATTGATCTCCTAGACCTCTGAGTGTTGGGAATTGTGTGATCAAGAGCTTGCTCTAGCAGTCATATGCTCATGTGTGTATGTGTGTATGTGTGTGTGTGTGTGTGTGTGTGTGTGTGGCCACATTATTTCTTCCCATACCATTGTGAGGCATTTAGGATATCCCATTGGCTGGAATATTACCCCTCAACAACAGCTTAAATGGGTGCTTCAAAAGATTAACAAGAAGCTGGAATATTGGCACTTGTCAACTTGGCCTTTACATGTTCGACTTCGGATAGTGCAGTCTATCATTATGGCATATGTGCAATTTTATTTGCCTCTTCTTCACTGGTCTTTTAAGCACTTGGCTTCCTATATGTCCGAGGCTATGGAGATATTTTGGAAAAGTAAATCTCACAAGAAGGCTTTGCGACTACTTCCCATGCAGTCTGTTTGTTCTCCTAAGACTCATGGGGGACTGAATATTCTCAATCTTCGGTTTCATATGTTGGCAAGAAAGAGCACTATGATTGCTGATTTTTTTCAGCAAAAACAGCCATGGGCTATTATGTTAGCAGCTATGTGTGGAAACATGAAGTCTCACGCATATGGGCATTGGATTACAGATCACTGGGAAGCAGTAATGACTACATTTTAGGGAAAAATTCCTGGCTGTCCTGTTTCTACTGCTTTTATTCATGATTGGAAGAGAATTCTCTCTTATGCTAAATGGTCAGGTGCTTCCTCCCATCATGGTAATTCTCTTCGTTTGGAAAGTATCCATTGGAGCAAGGTGTTTGATTTGCCACTTGCTTTACAGGCACCTATTAAAGCATATAATCTTATGAAATTGGGCATAAGATTTGTCGGAGATGTGGTGGATCAACATGGTTATGTGCTTTCATTTCCACAAGCTTGCAGGACATTCCCCTTGGGTCTGCATCATAGGCCCATTTGGAGGCTACTTACATCTATGTTGCAGCCTTTTGTTCCTGTTCCTCCATTGTTTGTACAGGACAGATTACTGGACTGGAATCTGACTTCCTTGTCTCCTGCTACCAGTTCACTTTCAATGCATAATTTGACATCTTCGATGGTCTACAGATTTCTTCTTCCACTGCCATGGATTGATAAGCATGCCAACACTCGTTGGAATTTGGATAGGCCTTTATCTTGGTGGCAATCAAAACTCATGAAAATTTGGAAAGCTAAATTGCCATTGAAACAAAGGCTTTTCTTTTGGAGATGTATAGTGGGAGCTTTTTCCATTGGGGTGAAATTGGAAGCACGTCGTATTGCTTCCTCTTCCTGCCCCGGTTGCTCTCATCATCGTGAGACAGTTCCCCATCTGTTATGGTCTTGCCCGCACTCTCGGATATTGATCACTCATGTCTCTCATTTGTTGCGGCTTCAGTTTCCCTCTATCAAATTTGGGAAACTCTTCTGGATGTTTGGATGATTCTCATCTCAGATGTCTCCATTCCTCCTTTTCTTTCACTGGGCTTGTTTTTGGGTACTATGGACTATTTGGACACAGAGATGGCATTTGAGGATGGGACAACAGTTCCCTCAGGCATATGCTTTCTTCAGAATGTCCCTCAAGCAATCTTTATAATGATAGTTATGCTGTGAGGGATTTGGATGCTACTAGCCTTAAAGTGTTTTCTCACTGCTTTTGAGTGCTTCCATTAGGCTCTCTTTTGGAGTCTAATGTCATGTACATTGATTTTATGTTAATTTTATAGTCACTGGTTTCACAAAAAAAAAAAAAAAAGTGTGTGTGTGTGTGATTGTATCCCAAAGATCAGAAACATAAAAAGAAAAGCTCTATGCAAGAAGCATCCATATCACCCTCATGGCAGGCATCATATAAGGATTGCCGCAATGAGGCTCGGAAAGATTCATATGACTTGTGAATCTGCCGACCCAAGTATGCCAAATTATGCTCACTCCAGATTGTCCAAAGAGCCCAATATTGCACCCAAGAGAGAAATAGTGAGTATTGAGACAAAGACTCCATTTCGGAGACCTCCCATCATGTAAATTTATGAGCATATAAATATACTGCATTGGATATTACCAAAAAAAAAAAAGTGTGTGTGTGATTGTGTGAAGCACACTTAGTGCTATGAGATGTCTAGACCATGACACAGGTGATGATGTAATGCAAGGCCCCCACTTGGGGAGGTGCCTTTGATGTAGGAGTCCCTATGATGTAGGGATTGATTTCCTTTGATATAGGAGAGGTGCCTATGATCTATGCCACCCTCTCTCCCATTCTATAAAAGAGAGGCTTCCCTCTTAAATCAATGGAACACTTACTCTTTGGTTCATTCTTGTGTCCTCATTCCCTCTTGCCATGATGCACCTCTTCTCTCCCACTCCCCAACATGTGGTATCAAAGCCACCTTGTGCCCCTAGCCTACCCTAGCTCCAAAGCGCTATCTCATCATCTTCTTCTTCACCCTCCACCTTCTTCCACATTTTGTCCTTTTTCCATTCAGAGCTTATAGAGCTCAATATGTCCGCTATACGCGACCATTGACCGAGCCCTCTCTGATGTAGATCAACCTTAGTAGGGTGCACCTCCAGCTCCAAGCTTGACGTGGAATTGTCTGTCTACCGCCCGTGCCAACAATCCCTTCGTTTGGCGACCTTTCGTGTAATTCCGTCCATAGCCGCGACCATTCGTCAATTTCTCTTAGCCACAGGTGGGCGACACTACAAGCTATCATGTGTCCAAGTTTGAGGCCCTATAGTTTCTGCAACGAGGAGCATTTGCATTTTCCACAGTCGAGAAAGACGCAGCTACAGCAAAAGACTTGGTGCAATATTGTGCAATTCCTCTCAGGTGGACAACCTTCGGTATATGTGCTTTCTTTTTGCATTGAAAGCCCTTTGAATTGAGCTTCCAGCTGTGAGAAACCAAGCCTCCAAATATGCAACTTTCTAGACTATGTGAAGAAGTCCAAGTCAACAAGAAGGACAAAGATCAGGGTTAAGAAAACTCCTTCCAAGAGACTTTGGGAAAAGCCTACTCGATATTTTCATGCCAAGAATTTAGTATTTTCTGAGTACCTAGCCAATAACTTGCATGTGTATGGTGAGGGAGACTTGTTTGTTAAGAAAAGCATGCCAAATCTGGTTGAAGAGAGAACCCCATCAGCAAATGAAGTCACAAACTTTGTGGTAGAAGAAAATAAAGATTTTATCTTTTAAGGTTGAATATCTTTGAACTTTTATCATCACTTGGTCATGTTATCAATTTTGAGATTTTCTGTCTGGATTAGTACTCCAAAAAGAATGTTATTTCTTAAACTACGCCTTGCAAAGCTTTCCAGGTCTGGTCTCTTTACGAAAATCCTTGACAAGGCACGACAACCCACTTTTCAAGCTTTTTCACACTAGTCACAACAGCGCACTTTCCAAGCTTTTTTCAAGTTGACACCGTGCTCAAGGAGTTGAATCTTTCTGGTGAAGATAGCTTGGTCATTACCCAACCCCAACATACCTCTGGCCCCAATCTCAACCAAAAGTGGCCTCGCCACTTTTGCTGAAGTCAATGCATGGAATTCAACCAGAGATTATCCAGCGATGAACTCGTAAATGTAACCAAGCTTGTTAAAATTGAAGGAATCACACACTTTCACCTTCACCAAGTCAACATTCTCATCATAGAAAACAAACTCAGAATCAAGGTAGTCTTTGATCAGCAATGGCATTGCATACGTCTCCGACATGCTACTTTGTGCAGCTTGGACGAGGTTTTGCTAGAGCCCTGTGAAGGAACATGGTGGAGAGGAGAGGGTAGGCTAGGGAGAGAGAAGATAATACTCAAATGGAAACATAATGAAAGTGAAAGGAAATGAAAAGGAGCAATAGACCAAAATGGAAAGGCTCACATTGATAAGCTTGATGTAGACTCCTTGATGTGTGTTGATGTGACACACAAGTACAATCATATATAGGATAGACACACTCTAGAATACCAAAGTGTATATGGGATATCTCCCAATATGCCACATGGCACTCACACATAAGAGTCTACTAGAACTCCTAGTAGAACACACTAAAACACACTAAACTTGATTGAAGGAACATGTGGCAAGCTATCTCTAGGAAAGGAAAGGAAATATTGCAAGCATAATGGAAATGAACTCAAATGGAAATAGGCAATAGCAATGAACCAAAATAAGTGCTAGGGACCTAGGACACACAAATACACTCACTTTGACTTCATACTCCAATATCCCTCCATGAAGGAAAGGTGAGGGACTATTGGAATAAAGCCAAGAACAGAACATAACAATTATGGAGTCTACTTCTCTGTGCACCCCAAGTAGCTCAAAGGCTCAAATGAAGCATGGCTACGTGATCAACACATCGGTCTAGGGAATGCACCAACATCCTGGAACTCGGCCAGGCCTGATAGAGGGACCCATCAAAGCCAATAGAAAGACTCCCACAATACATCCCCCCTTGGCTTCATAACAGGACTTGGTAGGAAGCCACACACCACTCATAAAGGAAATAAAACTTCATTTAAGGAGGACTCCTTTATTGACGCAAGGACACAAGACTCATTATTACAAGAATTTATGGGGGACTACTCAGGGCAGAGTACCCAAGCACACATAGAATAGATCAGAAACAAAAGTCCCGATCATTAGGTACATAGACCTCTGAATGGAGAGAGAGATCTCTGATGTCAATCTCTTTTCAACACGAGTCCTATGACTTTTGTCTTGACTCTTTAATGTCGATTATAAGTCATTCTTACAACTTTTGGCTAGGTATATCGTCTCTGATTGCTCAAGTGGGTGGAATGTGTTGATTGGCTATGCTCCTAGCAAGGGTATGCTTTCCCCAATGAATGCAGTAGATGCTTCACCTATCCTTCAGGCCACAACATAGGTGAATTTTGTTTGAGTTTAGGTGTCAAAGCGTGGTTTCCTCTCTCATATGTTATCAAGTCTCAGTTGTTGCAATTGCTAGTTGGTGTTTTCACAATTATTTAGATTAGTTAGCTCAGGTGTATGTTGAATTGTTTGGTTACAAATGCTAGTTGGTGTTTTCAGAATTATTTAGAGAGCATGAGTCGGTATCGAAGCATTATCTTCTTCTTCGTCTTCACTTGTTCCAGCCCCAACCAAGTTGGCATGATCTTTGTTTTGTTGGTTGGCAAGCTTCTTGAAGCAAGGTTCCTCGGCGTGAGCAAGCTTCCCACAGTGAGTGCATTTGAAAGGCTTGAATTTGCCTTTGCCCTTGGAGTAGAGTGCACTGGAGTCCGGAGTGTCTGCATACCATCTTTCATGATCAATGAGCATAGAAACCATAGGCTCATAACCCATTTGTGTCACACGCAATGCTAGTATGATCTCCCGGTACATAGAAATTTCCTCAATGCTCAAGAGGAGCACATCAACTTGATCATCTTTCCCTACAAGGGCCTTCAGACTAGCAAGCTGAGTTCCATATGATTCAAGTGAGCAAGAAGAGAGTCTTCATGCTTCATTTGCAGCTTGAAGAATTCCTATCTTAGGAATACCTTTGAATTGATGACTTTGTTGCCGAACAATCCTTCAAACTTAGCCCATAATTCATGAGCAGTGGAATCAAAATCAAAATGATAAATAACTTCATCACCTAACCCCAAACCAATGAGAGAAAGAGCTTTGTCATTCAGATTCTCCCAGTGTGCAATTTTCTTTTCATCTAATAGTGGCTTTCTCTCCTTGCCACTAACAATATGCCACACTCCATCTTTCATAAGTACAAGACGCATCTTTGTTTGCCACGTAGGGTAGTTCTTACCAGAAAACTTCTCGAACGAAATGATAGTTGATTTGGAAGACTCTATGGTTGGAAAAGAGTAGAAATGAAAGTGTAACTATGGAAAGATCACCTTGGTAAGTTCTTCATGAGCTAAAGCAGGTCTGGAGCTTCTTCATTTGGCAGACAGATGTAGAAGTGGAGCAAAAATTTCTAGGCAGAGTAGAAGGACATGGCGGGCAAAAGTTGTAAAATTAATAGCAGCTCCAAGAGAATGACCGGCAGCAGCATACAGGCACCATGTTGCAAGCAGAAGGAGCAAATGGCAGGCTGGATCAGAGGTCAACGATGAAGAGAATGGACAGCTCCATGTTGAGCTGGCTGCATCATGCTTGGGCTGTCAAATCATTGAGCTCAAGAACAAAATCCGCGCGTAGAAACAAATTTCGTCACTTCTTGCAGGAGTTATAACTTTTCACAGAAAACTCGGATTGCAATGATGTAAAAACGAATTTTGTAGTACTCAAGGTCCTTTACAACTTTACTGAAGACATAGAGCCATGATTCTGCCTCCAGATCCGTATAGAAGCGTCACATCGTCCACAGGTCACAAAAAGAGCAATAGAAACAGCACCACTCTGGGACGTCTTTGTAGCTAAAGGAAGGACAAGAGAGGTGGCAGATCATGGCATGGTGAAGAGAGGCGGTGATCGATGTAGATCACCTCCTCCAAAAGCTCCAAACAATGGTGAGGCTAAGGGAGGGGAAACTGGAAAGGAAAGAGGAGAAACGAGTGTCTTCCAAGGAGGAGAAGGGGAGAGTAGCGTCATTGGCCTCCCTCACCTCATCCTCTTGGAAGGGAAAGGAAAAGAGAGAGCAAGGCTAGGAGCATGGCTCTGATATCACATGAAGGAACATGTGGCAAGCTATCTCTAGGAAAGGAAAGGAAAGATTGCAAGCATAATGGAAATGAACTCAAATGAAGTAGGCAATAGCAATGAACCAAAATACTCACATGTAGATAGCTTGATGTTGACTAATATGAAAAGACTCAAGACTAGTACAAGACTATATAGTGTGAGTCTCTAGACTCTAGAAAGTCACAATGCATATGGGATAATCTCCCATATGACACATGGCACTGTCTAGGACTCACTAGACTATAAGATAAGTCCTAGGGACCTAGGACACACAAATACACTCACTTTGACTTCATATTCCAATATCCCCCCATGAAGGAAAGGTGAGGGACTATTGGAATGAAGCCAAGAATAGAACATAACAATGATGAAGTCTACTTCTCTGTGCACCCCAAGTAGCTCAGAGGCTCAAATGAAGCATGGCTACCTGACCAACACATCGGTCTAGGGAATGCACCAACATCCTGGAACTCGGCCAGGCTTGATAGAGAGACCCATCAAAGCCAATAGAAAGACTCCCACAATACATCCCCCCATGGCTTCATAATAGGACTTGGTAGGAAGCCACACACCACTCATAAAGGAAATAAAACTTCATTTGAGGAGGACTATGCAAGGGTGAGTACCTTTATTGACTCAAGGAAACAAGACTCATTATTACAAAAAATTTTGGGGGACTACTCAGGGCAAAGTACCCAAGCACACATAGAATAGATCAGAAACAAAAGTCCCAATCATCAGGTACATAGACCTCTGAATGGAGAGAGAGATCTCTGATGTTGGCAGTGAGAGCATGAGTCGGTGTCGAAGCATTATCTTCTTCTTCGTCTTCACTTGTTGCAGCCCCAACCAAGTTGGCATGATTTTTGTTTTATTGGTTGGCAAGCTTCTTGAAGCAAGGATCCTCGGTGTGAGCAAGCTTCCCACAGTGATTCCATTTGAAAGGCTTGAATTTTCCTTTGCCCTCGGAGTATAGTGCACTGGAGTCCAGAGTGTGTGCATACCATCTTTCATGATCAATGAGCATAGCAACCATAGGCTCATAACCCATTTGTGTCACACGCAATGCTGATATGATCTCCCGGTACACTGAGTGTCGCCGTACAATGAAAGTTGGATCTGGATCATGTCCCTCAAAAAACACCTGTGGGCCAGTAAGAGATAACCAAGCCATTGAACCCCAGGTCATATAGAAAGGTGCTGTATGAAAGATGCTGAAAATCCTAGCAACACCTTTCCAGATCGTCCTCGCCTGACTGCACTCCCAAAGGCAATGGTGTACTGACTCAACTGCCATGTGAGAATGAGGACAAGTAGGGTCAGCCTTGAACCTAGATCTCCACAGGTTCATTGCAATCCCTGCATGAATAGAAAGCCAAAAGAAAAGAGTGATCTTTCTATTCCTGAGGGATTTCCAGAGCCTACGCAAAATTTTTTCCACACAACTGCGGAAATCTGAAAACTATCCCAACGTGAACTCTGGATAAGGAATGAACACAAAATAAGTGATAGTACTTCTAGTGACCCCTATGTATATATATGGACCCACAGTGTCACATAATAAGAGCAAGTCTAAATGACAGAAATAAATCTAGACTTGCATACATGTCCATACCAGTGACATAAATGTCCTACAAAGAATACGTTTCACCACAACATGTTTTTTGTCCTTCATCTTATTATGAATAGAGCAGCCTGATGAGGGATGGTATATGGCCGATAGAGTGATCTACAATTACAAAATTTCTGAGATTACTTGTCGTAATTTATGCAGTTGGGGATGTAGGAGTGTGTACGTGGGATGTAGGACTGTGTATATTGTTACGCTCTAGCCGAGGTAGCATGACCTCGGAAGAATCAGTCGACATTTCCCTTACAGGATCTATGTTTGCAATGTATTTGTTTGCACTTCATGTAAATGATCGAGAGGGCGTTAATGTCAAGGTCCTAGGTGAGGGTTGATAGCACCAGACTAGGTGGATCTAAGGCTAAGGGCCTAATGCAAGAAATGTGCCTAGGGGCAAAGGAAATTAAAGTATCCCAAGAGAGGGGTGAAAAGATGCATTAGTAAGGCCCTATAATGATGACATGTGGCATCTAGATCCATCCAGGGAGATGGGGCTTGTTGAAGCTAGTGAGAGAAGGAGAAGTGGGCTTTTACGTGAATATGGATCTTTGGACTCTCTGTGAGCTCTCACGCTTCAGCAAGGTTGGCTGGGTGGAACAATATTGGTGCTACTCCCGTGATCTGCATGTAGTTAGAATAGAAGAGTATAACATTTGGTATCATAGCCCAGGCTAGGAAGTTGCGTGTGAAGGAGGTGCGGAATTGTTCGTGGGTTTGACGGAGGGGCTTGATCGACGCTGGCCTACGCAGACAGCGTTGAATTGAGAGACCTGCGAAGGAGGGAGGGGATCTGGTAATCAGATGATACGTGATCGACGAATCTTGGAGCGGATAGCAGGTTGGAGCGCAGGCGTGACGATGAACGACATATCTATTCGGTGGTCCTCCCGCGTTGGCTAGCAGGAGCTTGCGGTGTGTTAGGTGACTGTTCGTAATATTTGCTCGTGACCTCCACGCGACGGGCTGATCGACGAATTACGAGGTGTTGTTGCCCGTGGTCTACGACGGAGTGAAGGCTTAACAAGGGCTCGTGTTACGGGTGGTCTTCGATGAGATTCGTAGATGGGCGACGCGCAGGCAGGATTATGGAGGATCTGGGAGCCTGTGAAAATATGTTTCGTCACATCTCCCGCTCTCTGGCTACGTGACTAGCTGGCCCGTAATAGAATTCAACCTGTTTCCCAACGGACTCACAGTCATAGCCTTCTAAGGCCACGCAGACAGCGTGTAGGCTCAGACAAATTCCAAGCAGAGAGCTACGCCTTGGCAGAAAAAAAAAAAAGAAGAGCGCATCATTTGTTTGTGGAGCTGAGGCGTGTATACCGTCTGTTTCATTTGATATCACAAGGGTATCAAATCGAGAGGCAGGAGTGAGCAAGACCAGGGAGCATCAATTTTTCCTTCATTATAAAATTTCAGTTTTTAGTATACAGCTTATTATTCCGTACAGCAGAGTTTGCAGTTTATTATGCCTGTGTATGTACCTGTGTGTTTCAGTCTGTGTGTTTCAGTCAGAGTTAATTTGCAGAAATTTCCCTAGTATAGGGAAAAGCGGGATTTGGATATATGCCTGTGTCAAATGCCTAGTTAGTGTGAAGCTGGGATTGCAGGTATTCCCTAGTATAGGGAATTGTGTCAGAGTGCCAGTACCCGGAATTTTGTTAGTCTGTAAATACAGTGTTCTAGCGGTGTTTAAAAAAAAAAAACAAAAACAAAAACAAAACAAAACACCCATTGACCTGAATGGAAGCAAAAGAAGGGGCTTCCAGAAGGGACCCTGGTGAGTCAAGAGTCCGGCCGACCCAACAGGTGTCGCGCCCAGTAGCTCACACCTTATCTGGCAGGATTGCGTTACTTGAGGATGCCTTGCAGCAGTTATTAGCGCAACAGTTATAGGCCAATGCAAGGCAGTCTGAACTTAGAAGAGTGATACATAGTATGTCTGCCAGACCTTCTCGAGATGAGTAAGGAAAGGCTCCAATGGAACCGGAGTCTAGTGTCCATACGGTCGAGCCTAGAAAGGCTAAAGTACCTAATATTGCCAATTACAGGCCGGAAAAGTATTCTGGTCGGATGAATGACCGTAGTTCTGATGTCATTGAGACCTGGTTACACAAATGGGACGAGGCGTTCGCCATTTGTGAAATCAAAAGTGATATCAAAAAGATCTGCGAGGCCACCCACATGTTTAGTGAGGCAGCGGATCGGCGGTGGATTAAACAACAGAAAGATGGTATAGCATCCACTACTTGGGAGGGGTTTAAAAGAGAATTCAGGAAACACTTCTTACCTCCTGACGAAGCATCCCGAGCTTGGGATCAGTATAGAAACCTTTGTTAGAGAAATTTGTCAGTGGCAGAATACACTGATAAGTTTCGAGAGAGCGTAATGAAGGTTGATGAACCCGTGCCTCAATCAATCCAAGTGAAAGATTTCATATTTGGATTGAATGATCGGATTAAAATGGAAGTTCGGGCTAAGTATGCGAACACGTTCGATGATGCAATAGCCATAGCCCTGAACTATGAAGATGCCAAGGCAGCAGGCCAAGTGGGTTTGCGCAGGTCGGAACCCAGTATGGGTACCAGAAGAAATCTGGGTTTAAAAAGAAATGGATTAGTAAAGGGAGTGGTTCTCAGCCGAGTGGTCAAGCCAAGCAGGCGAAACCAGCTGAAACTCCTAGATCAAGTACCACCATTGGAGTGAAGAGGAAAGTAACACCAATGGCAGCCCGGGCTTGGTGTAAGTCTCCCTTAAACCCAGAGCAAAGAGAAAAAGCGAGGAGAGAAGGCTTGTGTTTTGGATGCCTTCAGCCTCATCAGTGGAAGGATTGTCCACGGAATAAGGATCGTCGGATGGCTGAGATGGTAGTCTCAGAATGCAACATGGAAATGGAGGAAAGTCTTTGAGCGGAAGAGATGCAGATTCAGCTAGCGGGATCTTCTCAGAGGTCAGTACCTTGTTTGTTATGTGTGTCTGTTGCTAAGCTAGTAACGAGTGCACCTGATAACATCCTATCTAAGCCCGCAGCAACGGGGTATACAGCCTTTAATGATACAGAGTTAATTAAAATGAAAGGGCAAGTGGCCAATCATGATGTCATTGTGTTGTTTGACTCAGCGTCAATGCACAATGTAATTAACTCCAAGCTCGTGAAGAGGCTGAAGTTAAAGACTAGCCCATCTGACTATGCGTACACAATCAGGATGGCAGATGGAAGTTCAACTGAAGTATGGGACCAAAGGGTTACCCAGTTGGAGCTTCGTATTCAGGACTATGCTGAGAAGCTTGATTTTGAAATGACTAAGCTTGCTCATGCAGATATAGCCCTGGGTATGGCGTGGCATTCTAGAAAGAATCCAGCCATTGATTGGAAAAAGCACGTATATCAATTCAAGATGAATGATGTGCTTTATGTCTTACGAGGTGAAAAAGATATACCTCAGGGACCGTTGGTTTCTGTGATGGAAATCCGAAAAGCTCAAGAAGAGTTTTTATTCCTTTGTACAGCATCGGTAGAGCCGGTTGATGATTCTTCGGCTAGCACTGATGTTGCGCAAAGTGGTGAGATGGCCAAGCTGGCTAATCTAATAGCAGAGGAGTTCTCTGAATGTTCTAGGGATGAGTTACCTCCAGAGCGGAATGTTCAGCATAAGATTGAACTGATCCCGAGGGCAGAATCTGTAAATAGACCTCCCTATAGAATGAGTTTTACTGAAGAGGCGGAGGTACGTAGACAAGTGGAAGAATACTTCAAGTTGGGGCAGATTCAACCAAGTTTCTCACCTTTTGCTTCGCCAGTGATATTAAAGAAGAAAAAGGATGATACATTTCGCCTCTGTATAGATTATAGAGCATTGAATAATATCATTGTTAAGCACAGGTATCCGATGGCTCGGATTCATGATTTGCTAGATGCATTAGATGGAGCCGTGATTTTCAGCAAGATAGATCTTAAGTGTGGCTACCATCAGATCCGGATTAGCCGAGGATGTGCATAAACCGCTTTTAGAAGCAAGTTTGGTCATTATGAGTTTTTGGTAATGCCCTTTAGCCTTACCAATGCTCCAGCGACATTCGTCATGCTTATGAATGATTTACTACGTCCGTATATCGGAAAGTTTGTAGTACATTTTATTGACGATATTCTAGTGTTCAGTAAAAGTATTACTGAGCATCGGGAACACTTAAGAATAGTGTTCAGTACTTTGAGGAAAGCCAGTCTTTATGTAAATAAAAAGAAAACTATACTGTGTATGGTTAGGCTTAAATATTTAGGATTCATAATTACTTCAGAGGGGGTAGAAATGGATCCAAAGAAAGTGGCTGCGATACTAACTTGGCCAATCCCTCAAAGTCTGACCGCTTTGCGATCATTCTTGGGATTTGTCCAATTTTATCGAAGGCATATCAAAGGATATTCCGAAATAGTATTGCCATTGACTGATCTGACCTCAGATAAAGTACCTTTTATATGGGGACAGAATCAACAAGAAAGTTTTAACACCATAAAACAAGCTGTGGTCATAGGACCGGTGTTAAAAATAGTTGATCCCCAGAAACCGTTGTTCCTGGAAACCGATGCAAGCGGCATTGCGCTAGGAGCAGTTCTCCTTCAAGAGGGAAGGCCAGTAGCCTTTGAAAGCAAGAAGCTTTCTCCCTCTCAAAGGAATTGGCCAACTCATGAATTAGAGTTGTATGCTGTTATCCATGCTTTGAAAACATGGAGGCATTATTTATATGGTTCAGAGTTTTATGTGGATGTAGATCATGATACTCTGAAACATTTTTGTAAACAGCCTGACTTGAGGGGCCGCCAAGCTAGGTGGGCAAAGCTCATGCAGGAGTTTAATTTAACGATTCGGTACCGAAGAGGAAAAGATAATAAGGTTGCTGATGCGTTGTCTCGCATTATGCACAATATGAGTTTTACGGTATTAGAGAGTGCTCTAATGACCGAGATTAGAGAAACTCAAAAGGTGGACGAGTTTGTCCAGAGCTTATGGCCTAAAGCTCATGTGTTTAGACCCGGGGAAGAAAAGGATGACCTGGCATCCAGAAAAGGCCAAACATATGCAAGATATACCATAAGGGATGGTATGCTGAAAAGAAATGGCAAGGTAGTAGTACCTAGTCAGAATGATCTCAGGCAGAGAGTCATTCGATAGTGCCATGATAGCCCATGTGCGGGACATCCAGGAGTCGAGAAGACATATGATCTCGTGAAGCGAGATTTCTTTTGGCCAAAGATGAAAAAGCATATTCATGAATATGTGACACGGTGTTTTTCGTGTCAGGTAAGCAAGGCCGAGCGGGTGAAGCCACCCGGACTTTTACAGCCCTTGGAGATACCACTAAGTAAGTGGGAGAGCATTTCCATGGACTTTATTGTAGGACTGCCTATGACACAAGGAGGGTATGATTCTATCCTTGTGGTAGTTGATCGTCTAACCAAGATGGCTCACTTCATTCCAACTAGAGAGTCTGTTGGTGCCCCGCAAGTAGCGGATTTGTTTATTAGACATATATTTCGTCTGCATGGATTGCCTAGATCCATAGTGTCGGACAGAGATGTCAGATTTACCGGTCATTTTTGGACAGCGGTATTTGAGACACTAAGGACTGAGTTGGGAATGAGTAGTGGGGATCATCCTGAGACGGATGGTCAGACGGAAAGAGTCAACCAGACTTTCGAGGATATGCTGAGGGCATATGTGTCATTGAGGCAACATACATGGGACAAATGGTTGCCATTGTTAGAGTTTGCCTACAATGATAGAAAACATTCCTCTGCAGGGTTCAGTCCGTTTGAGCTGAACTATGGTTATAGACTAGCGAATCCAACTATAGTTGGAGTACCTTAGAAAGTGCCTAGTGCCGCGAACTTTGTGGTTCAGATGCGGGAGATGCTAGCACTTGCGAGAGCTAATATCTGCCAGGCACCCGTAAGCTCCTGCGAGCTTCCCCCTCCCCCTCCGTACCTCTACCTCCCCCTCCCTCGCCATCCCCGCTCACCTCCGTCTCACCCCCCCTCGCACCTCCGCTCACCCTCGCCACGCTCACCCCCCCCCCCCCCGCTCCGTCTCACCCCCTTGCCCCTCCGCTCCACCCCTCCCCTCTTCCGCTCCACTCACACCCCCTCACCCCGCCTCACCCTCCCCGCCTCGCTCCGCCCCCCCTCGCCACGCACACCCCCCACCCCCCGGCTCCGTCTCTCCCCCTTGCCCCTCCGCTCCACCCCTCCCCGCTTCCGCTCCACTCACACCCCCCCCGCCTCCCGCTCCGCCCACCCACCCCTCACCCCCCGCCCTCGCCCCCTTTCGCCTCACCGCCCCCCCCCTCCATTTCACCCCCTTCCCGCTCTCCGCCCCCCGCCTCCCCCGCCCCCTTTTTTTTTTTTTTTTTTCACCCTTCCCCCCGCCCCCCGTCCGCCTCTCGCCCCCCCCGCCTCCGCTTCCGTTCCCGCCTCCTCTCCACCGCCCCCGATCCCCGCCCCCACTCCTCCACCCCGCGCCATCTCCGCTTCCTGCCCCCCCATCCCGCTTCCTCCACCCCCCGCCCTCCATCCTTCCCGCCACACCCAGGCTCCACCCTCCCGCATCTACCCCCCTCCCTTTTTTGGGTGGCAGCCTTTTCCTCATCGGAAGCCTCGCAGTTTGTCTTGGCGGTATGGCGGCCCCTTGCCCGGAACCGGAGGCCCAGACGGACCCTCCCTCTCCAGATGCCTACCGTGTCATCCTGACAGAGCAACAATCATCTCGGGTTCAGGAGGTTGCCAATGACTTTGCCCTTACCTCTGTTTATGGCAGAGTCATTGGGCATTCCCCCTCCGGATCAGCCAATCGGGGACTGGCTCGAGTCCACCCTCATGCTAGAGGACGGCCATATTGAGGAGGTGGCCCTTATGGGAAGGGGCATCTTCTGGCTCAAACTCTCCAATGCGAAAGCGGCGAGCAACCTGATTGCTGGCTCCCCCACGACTGTGGATGGAAAGATTGTCATGATAGTCCTGTGGTACCGCGGATTTAGCGCAGCGGATTTTGATGCTCGGTTCCGTATACCTCGTCATCCAGTGACGCTAGTTTTTCCAGGTCTTGCTGCTGAGCTACGGCCGATTGTCAGGGACCTGGGCTCCCACTTTGGCTGGGTTATGCACGATACTTTCGCCGATGCGGTGACTACGGCAAGAGCCCCCCGAGTCCGTGTGGCTGTGGCGGATCTTGCGACTCTCCCGACAGTGATCGAGATCATGACAGATGCCGGCAGCATCACCCAGAGCATGGTAGTCACCGGACAGCCAGGGCAGTGTTTGAGGTGTCACGGCTTCGGGCACCTGGCGGCTGTTTGTCCACGCTTCGCCAGCTCTTCTCGACCCCCCCGCCCCCCCCCTCTCCGCCCCCTCCCCCCCCCTCCGGGCAGCCATGCCAGGAGGAGCAGAGGCAGCCGGAGCCCGGACCAGAGTTAGCTGGCGGCTGGAGAAGGAAAAGGGGAAAGAACAAGAAGATTTCTTATAAAGGCAAAGAGGCTGAGGTTACCCAACCTGCAGCTGCACCTCAGAGACCTGACAGGCAGCCGCCCCAGGGACCTGGGAGAGCATCTTCTTCGACGGTAGCCCGCCCTCCACAGACTCAGGTCCCCCTCTCCTCCTCTCCCCAGCCTCTTCCCATTCAGCCCCAGGCCATCCCCCATCTGCACCCCACTTCTCCCGACCCGCAGCTTCAGCCCCCTCCTCGTCCTCCTCAGTCTTCTCCCCCTCCTTCTGAGCCCCAGTTCCAGATGCATCCCCATCCCTCCCCCCCCCGCCTCTTTCAGCTCTCCCGCAGAGCTAGTTGCACCGACGGTTCCTCAGCCGAGGGCAGCCCCCGATCCCCCTCCTCCTCCTCCTCCACTAGTCGCCCCTGAGGAGTCTGTGTTGCCTATTCCCCAGCCTCCTCCCCCTCCCCCTCCGCTGGCAGGACACCCTGAGTCTACACCTTCACCGGAGCAGGCTTCTCTGTCCGCTAGCCCCTCAGTAGCAAACTCCGACGGGCCTCAGCTTCAGGAGAGAGAGCTCCCCCGCAACTTTTACAGATCTGGCCCCTGGGACTACTTGGATGTGGCCGACCTCGGGACTTTCCCTGCTTGCCTCGACATCAGTATCTTCCTGCTCCGCAAAGGGGCGGATGGGAAGATAGCCGCCTTGGCCCCCAGGGATGGCCCTAGCTTTGCTTTCACGTTCCTTAGCGACGGCACCGAGACCTGGACAGACGACTCGGTATGGGAGGCTCTCAGGGAGCAGACACATGCTCAGGTTTGCTCCTGGATAGGCCCGTCCGGTGGGCAGCTTCTCGAGACTCAGTGGTCCGAGGGTGACGTGCGCCTGCGGTGGCGTTGCGCCGCCAAACGCTTCAGACTGATTGTGATCCTCAGGCCCCCCCTGTCTTGGCCCCTCCCCCAAGATGTCAGAGTCTGGACCCCTCAGAAACTCCGCGCTTTCTACGGCATGACCACCTCAGAGATCTCGAGCTGGCTCGAGAAAGCTTTCGTTCATGGTACCAAAGGCCTCTCGCCTTTGCTCAAGGTGTTGAAGGACGGGCAGGATGACCCCGCCTCCCCCTCCAAACCTTCCCATAAGCGTCAGCGTCTCCACTCCGAGATGTCAGCTTCTTCTTCGACTTCGACCGCGAGCAGACAGCTGTTCGCAGCCTCCCAACCCTCACCATGAGCCTACACCTCGTTTCCTGGAATGTGAACGGGTTTCACTCTTCTGGAACCCGTGGTCCTAGGAAGCTCATTTTGAGACAGGAACTTCAGCCAGCAGTGATAGGTCGTTTGGATGTACTTCTGCTCCAGGAGCACAAGCTTTCTGCGGCTCACTCCCGCAAATGCGGGAAGATTCTCCCTGGACGTTCTCACACTTATTGGGAGCCCTCGATCGGCGCACTGGGGAGGAGTGGTGGTGTTTGTACCTCCATGGGCGAGCAGCTAGCCCAGGGAGTTTTCGGTCATGGCACGCTGATACCAGGCCGTGCCCTTTGGGTAGGCCTGGAACTGGAGGGATCGAGAGTTGGAGTCCTCAACATTTATGCTCCCACAGATCTCCGTTGTAGAGCCACCTTCTAGAGGACACTTACAGGGATTCTCCCAGACATGGATTCCTGGATTGTTGGAGGTGACTTCAACAATCTGGAGACCTTGGAGGACCAGCAGGGCAGAGGACCGGAGTTTACAGGTATGTCTCAGGCAGAGCAGTCAGCTTGGGACTCTTTTATCTTTGCGACAGGAGGAAGGGACAGTTGGCGAGACCCGTCCTTCCGACGCTGGCACGGGAGCTTGGACTTTTCGTGGGGCTTCCGCAGGGAAGGAGGCAGACTCCTGGAGAGGCTGGATAGATTTTATGTTAGTGATTGGGCCATCGACAGAGGCGGTCAGGCGGGTATAGTTCCAGGGACGACACTGTCCGACCATGGGCCTGTGTTCTTATCATTAGATTCGGCAGCTCAGTCCCTTCCCCCCCGCTCATGCCGGATTCCTGACTCCATTTTCTCGAGGGAGGATGTGCGCAGCAGTATTTGCAGTCTTTGGGATAGAGACTGGGGCGAGTGCGTGGATCTGGTTGGCTCGGTGGCGCAGGCTTTGCAGGAGTCCAGCCAGATCTGCCAGCTCGCAGCCCTACAGGTTCGACAGGATTGGTGGGGCAGAGAGAGAGCTCTTCGGAAGGACCTCGCCTCCATTCAGCGACTCCAGCAGGCTTCCCCGGGCTCGGAGGAGCTTCGGATCAAGGCCCTTCGAGCCAGAGCCCTTCTGGAGGAGACACTCCAGCGTCGCTCAGAGTTTTCCTATCACGCCTCTCTCTCCTTCTGGGCCCGGAAGGGTGACCGGATGTGCAGGGAGTTCTTCAGGACGCATGGCCAGAGAGCTGCAGGTGATCAGCTTCGGAGTCTCAGGACAGCGGATGGTCACATCGTTACGGATCCGGGGGAGGTCTTGGGGTTGGCCATTGACTTCTACAGGACCCTCTTCCAGCAGGAGCCGCTTGCCCCTCATACTCGACGTGACCGTGAGGAGGTGTGGAGGCACATTCCATCCCTAGTCCAGCCTAGCATGCAGGCGACGTTGTTGGCACCGTTCACCATGGACGAGATGTTGGAGGCCTTGATGGCCATCGACGGACAGAAATGCCCAGGTGAGGATGGGCTATCCCGGGCATTCTTCACCTCCTTCTGGGACCAGATCCATCAGCCCCTCCTTGCAGCTCTGCAGAGGATTTTCAGCAGCGGTCAGATGCCAGAGAGCCTCTCCTCGGGACTGATTTGCCTCATCCTGAAGGGAGGAGATAGACAGGAGATCCGTCAGTGGCGCCCGATCACTCTCCTTACCACTGCCTACAAAATCCTCGCCAAGATGATCAGCGCCAGAGTTCGGCCTCTACTCCCAGACCTCATCCATGACACTCAGACAGGCTTTGTCCAGGATCGCAGTATCCTGGATAATGTCTTCACCTTTTCAGAGGCGACGGAGTGGGCTCAGCACAGCGGATCACACCTTGCCATTCTACTTCTCGACTTTGAGAAGGCCTACGATCGAGTGGATTGGTCCTTTTTGGAGGGGACTTTGGAGCGGCTAGGTTTCCCAGCAGGTTGGACTCAGGGTATCTCAGCTTTGTACAGGACAGAAGCTTCTAGCAGGGTCATCATTGGAGGCAGGATGGGTGAGCGCTTTAGCTTGGAGAGATCAGTGCGTCAGGGCTGCCCCCTTGCTCCTTACCTGTTTCTCTTCTTCGCCGAGGCTATGACTTACTACCTTCGGGCGAGGTCTACAGGGATCAGGGGTGTTCGCCTTCCACTCCAAGAGGACACGGAGCTTTTGGACTCGGAGTACGCAGATGATACAGCCCTGTATGTCCAGGACGATGAGAGGATGCTAGAGAGGGTGCGGATGGCCCTGGAGGTCTTCTGCTCGGCCGCTGGTGCGAAAATCAATTGGAACAAATCAGTTGGTTTTCTCACAGACCCGGGGCGTGTTCTCAGTGGGGGAGGTTTTTGGGTTTCAGATGGATTCCACGGGGACAGACAGCTAGATACCTTGGTTTTCAGGTTGGCCTAGACATCACGCCAGCTCAGCAGTTTCTCCCGGTGCTAGACTCCATCCGCCGACGGAAGCTGGCTTTCTGGAGCACTGCTAAGCTTTCCCTTGCAGGTCGTGCCTTGGTAGTTAACCAGGTCCTCCTAGCCACGGCTTGGTATGTGGCTTCCCGCTGGTGTTTCTCGAGATCCAGCGTGGCACAGCTCAGGAGGCTGGTTCGGAACTTCCTTTGGTCCGGGGAGGATGGTCTCAGAGATACCAGAGCTAGGGTTGCTTGGCAGACAGTCATTCTTCCGCAGGCTGAGGGTGGCCTGGGGGTCATCGATCCAGAGCTTCAGAGTCAGGCCTTGTTAGGCAAGCTTGTCATCCGCGGTTTGACCCCGGGGGGGCAGACGTGGAAGATGTTATTTCAGCAGGGAGTCGGTTCTTGTGTCCCGCGTCGAGGTGGAGAGTGGCTACCGTCCCTCAGGTGGATCTTCACTTCCGCTCCGCTCACTCAGCCCCGTTCCCCACTCGTTCGTAGCCTCCTCATGGTTTGGAGGCGGTTCCGCCTCAGTTTCATTCAGTCCCCTCCTAGCTGTCAGGAGGAGATCGATCGCCAGCCGCTTATCTGGAACGGTCAGGTCAGAGATGCCGAGGGCCTTCAGTTGGGGGAGAGATCACATATCAGGTGGGATGGCTGGATGAGGGGGCCAGCCCGGTCCCTTCGAGTTTGGAGGGATATGTACAGACATCTGGAGACGGCTGATCTTGCAGACGCAGCTGGAGGTGCACGTGGAGCCCAGGCGAGATGCACGGAGATCGACGGCGCGATCCCAGCTGATTGGTTGGTTCCACCTGAGCCCCAGGTCCTCATGCCTGGTGACGCCCGCTGGCTGGGACAGTTCACCCCCCGTGGCATCCCACTGGTGATCGTAGGACGTATGGATGACTCCTCTATCTCCTTCTTCGCGGTTTTTGGGGATGGACGACTCAGGAGAGAGGATGCACTCATCGACCCCCTACTCCCATGGCAGAGGGTTCGGGTCGTAGGCCTTTTGGGGAAGGTCTGGCGTACCGATCCTAGCATCGAGCAGGACCAGATGCAGCTTTGGCGTCTCTGGCTCTGGGAGGGGTGGGCCTTGTCAGAGCTTGATTGGGACCCAGGAGAGTGGTGGTGGCCAGAGATTGTGACAGGACAGGGGCCGACTTCCTTCTTCGCCTACAGCACGACTCTGGGCAGGCGAGTTCTTGGGAGGATGCAGAGCCGCCCCCCCACCCAGCGGCCCAGCTGGTATGCACAGGGTATTTCCAGGTTCTTTTTGCAGGCATTCTGGAAGGCCTTGTGGGAGAGCTGGCGGCCGCGGAAGATCTCATACTTCCTGTGGCTTCTTGCCCACAAAGGTCTTCTAGTGGGGAGCTGGTTGCGGCAGATAGGCCAGGACGGATGCTGCCAGATTTGCCATGAGGATGAGGAGTCACCAAAACACTGCCTGTGGAGCTGCACTCGCGCCCAGGAAGTGTGGAGGTGGACTTTCGGGATTCTTACTCGCGCAGCACCAGAGCTAGGATTGATCACTTGGGGCGCGTTCTGTTGGTGCAGCACCGCACCTGGTCTTCATCACTTATTCGAGGCATGCCAACAGGACCCCACTTTCCTTATCACACAGGGGACGTGGGGGCCGCTCGAGGGTATCCCGCAGCACCTAGCAGAGGCTGATACAGGAGTTCGGGAGAGACAGCCAGTTTGGGAGATTATTAGCAGCATTGCAGGGTGGCACATCTGGACCTCGCGCTGCGCGCAGATCCTCGGTGGCACCTCCTTATCGACTGCCCAGATCATGACGGAGATTTGGAGCGAGATTATTCATACCCTCAGAGGCCAGTGGGACCAGATTCAGGGAGATTCCCGGGCCGGTCAGGAGAAGCGGAGACGCTTCCTCCGGGCTTGGGACACACAGGGCCTCTTCTTCGAGCAGACTTCGCAGGGCCTTCGGTGGCACTACTCACCACCCCGATGGCTTTTCATTCACACTCGTCTTATCCCTCCGTGAGAGTATGATTTATTCTGTACCTTTTAGGGCTGTGTCCGATTTGTGAACGCAGCCCGTCAGCTACAAGCTGACCTTTTGTATCTTGTTCTCGAAGTAATATAATTAGCACTGTTTTTTCGGCAAAAATAATCTCCGCTAGGCTATGGATAGAGCCAAGGTGTATGCGGATGAAAACCGGTCTATAAGAGTATTTAAGGAAGGAGAAAAAGTTTTTCTCAAAGTTCCTTCGCACTCGAAGTCGTTAACTTTAGGAGAGTGTACTAAGTTATCACCTCGATACTGTGGGCCGTGGTTAATTCTAAAGAGAATAGGCAAGGTAGCCTATAAATTAGAATTGCCACAGGGGTGTAAGGTGCACCCAGTGTTTCATGTTTCGCGCTTAAAGAAATTTTTATATACAGGTGACTCACTAATCGAAGGTGTGGTTTTGTTTCAGGAGATAGAGGATAATGCAAGGCGTAAACCAACAAGAATCCTGGACCGAGGAACAATGCAAATACGAAATCGGAAGATACCCACGGTGTTGGTTGCATGGCATGGTCAGCCTCTATCCGAAGCTACTTGGGAATCCGTATACCAGTTGTGGAGAGTGTTCCCAGACTTTATCATCGACGACGCTAATGTCTGAAGAGGGAAGGATTGTTACGCTCTAGCCGAGGTAGCATGACCTCGGAAGAATCAGTCGACATTTCCCTTAAAGGATCTATGTTTGTAATGTATTTGTTTGCGCTTCATGTAAATGATCGAGAGGGAGTTAATGTCAAGGTCCTAGGTGAGGGTTGATAGCACCAGACTAGGTGGATCTAAGGCTAAGGGCCTAATGCAAGAAATGTGCCTAGGGGCAAAGGAAATTAAAGTAGCCCAAGAGAGGGGTGAAAAGATGCATTAGTAAGGCCCTATAATGATGACATGTGGCATCTAGATCCTTCTAGGGAGATGGGGCTTGTTGGAGCTAGTGAGAGAAGGAGAAGTGGGCTTTTACGTGAATATGGATCTTTGGACTCTCTGTGAGCTCTCACGCTTCAGCAAGGTTGGCTGGGTGGAACAATATTGGTGCTACTTCCGTGATCTGCCTGTAGTTAGAATAAAAGAGTATAACATATATAAGTCTTATTTTCAGGATGTTTAGTGAATTGTGGGAAAAAACTTCGAAATTTGATGCTAATAGGACACATTTGAAGTAAAAACTAGGGTGCAGTCTTCTTATTTTAATTTTTTTGGAGGATTGTTTGTTTTTGTCTGAATCTTAGGTATTGATGGAGTCAAGCTAGACGATGGCCGCTTGCTTCTAGTTTACAACACAATTTCTCGTGCTATTCTCAAGGTTGCAATTTCATATGATGATGGAGACTCTTGGCATGACGTTTTGACACTAGAAGACAAAGAAAATAATGAGTATTCATATCCTGCTGTGATTCAATCCAGTGACAAGCTTGTACATACAACATACACTTACAATCGAACACAAATTAAGGTGTATTCTCTCTCTCTCTCTCTCTCTCTCTCTCTCTCTCTCTCTCAGTATGCATGTGCCTCACATATAGAGTCTATGCACATGTGTTATGTTAGAGGCCAACACGTTATAATGTGGGAATTAACAAAGAGAGTAATGAAAATTTGTGTCCCACTTTGATTCATACCCATGACAGTTTGTACAAACAACCAACAGCTGAATGTACATTGAGATAATCTCTATTCTCTCTCTCTTTCCTGTTCTGTGTCTCTCAATGCACATATAGAAACATGTGCACATGCATGTGTGTGTGTGTGTTCTTATTTCAATTTTAAATTTAAATTTGCATATGTATGTACCAAAGTCCCCACAAATGCATTTCTAGCGGCAAAAAGAGATTCTATGGCCTTGCTTGAAAAGTATGATGGGCATGGTGTGTGACAAGACACCTCTCTCTTCGAAAAGAAGGTCATGGCATGAGGTCTTGTTTTTGCATTCCAAAAGAGATCTTCTTGGCATAGAGTGGCACACCAATACACTTTGCAGAGATAAACCACCTCCTTTATCCCTACTTGCCTAACCATGAGGTTTTTGCCATAGCTGAGTGAGCTAGAAACAAGGTGAAGATAATTGGTCCGAATCCTGCCCCCATGTCTTATAGCTAGATGCAAGAGATCATCCCCAGCCACCTCTTTTACCTTTCTTGTAGCAATATATGAGGAAAAGATGGGTGTGTGGTTTTTTCTCACTGGAGAAAGTAGGTGCATCTTGCTAGGAAAAAATGGGTTCCCCTTCACAGGCTTGAGCGGTTTTTGGATTTCGGTTTTTTCCTTTTTTCGGTGATCTATAGTCGAGGTTTGGGATTGACTCCCACCTCATGAGAATGATTATGAGAGGTTTTGGATCAAGTTATCTCACCACCTCTAGTTTTGGGTTTTTTAAAAGGCTTGGGATGGATACTTCTCTCCCACCTCTGTTGTAATGTCTTGTTTTGAATGCAATATAATACTTCTTAGGGTTAAAGCCAGCAAACTTCTCAAAGCCATACATAGGATGAGAAAATGTCTTATGCACAAAGATTCATCAGAGCCCAAGGCGACAAATGGTGGGAGTCAGCCTATCATGATGAGACTCGAGATACAAGAGGGGTGTGGGGATTAGGCAGCATCGTAATTCTGTACCATGCATCTCTCACTTGGATGGACTCCCTAGAGCGGTGTGATGCACATGCCAGATTTATATGGATCCAAATCAGAAGCGCATCTTTGTGAGACACCTTCATCGTAGTTTGCTATTGAAACTCAACAATACCTCTGCAATGCACATACAATGTGCTGAAATCCTCAAATACAAAATTGCTCTATGAAGCAAACTTGCCAAGAAAAGTTACAAAATAGCGGAGTTTTTACTTAATGTGAGCCTAAATTGGCACAAAATCGCAACCAAAATAGGTCCAAGTGCTATGCATTCTATTGCAAAATATGTATCAAGTGCTCATATAATCTTCACAAGAAGTTGTAGCTTGAATGAGAGAATGTGGACTACTTTGTTATTAGCCTTCCCCTTTAGTGCTAGTCTTTGTTACAATCGAGTGTGCCCTTCACCTATAGAGTGATAATAGAAACTCTGTACAAAAACCTTTGTACAGATGAATATTCAAGTATGTGTGAGTACATGGAAATGTATGTATGAGTGCATATGTTTATACTATGGTGTACCCCGATCATTTGCTAATGATGTCAGTGGGGGGATGTCATAGTAGCTAGTTCTTGCTATTGATAATGGAGTTTATGGTCTTGCACTTTGTGAGTGATTGTCATGAGATTGAAACTACACTGTGTTATACTTTCAAAATATGAATTTGAATTTGGGCATGTTTATGGATTCCGGCCCTTGACGATGAACATAAACTACTCCATGTGCCCCACTCCGAGGAAGGTATCGAATCCCTCCCGAATGTGTCCTTTGTGAACTCCAGATTGCTGAAGTCACCTCTAATAATAGAAAAATGCATCTTTGGTAGATTTCTTGTAAACTAGTGCAAAAGGGCATTCTCTACTAAAATGGCATGTTATCCACCATGCACAAAGTGATCCACACTGCTCGTTCGTCTATGAGACCACCCTACCCAAACACATATGGGGCCAGGGCTTGCCCCATTGAGACATAAACTCTTCTGGTCCATCCCACTATCAGGAACTAGATATCTAGGTCCCATGCTAGAAGAAGGTATCTTCTGTGCTTATGTAAGACTGAAAACATGTGCTCTGAACCTAACAAGGTCTCTTTACAGATCCTATCGTTAAATCAGGTGTTGTTATGTGTGAACTTCTAAACAACTGGACTTTGCTAGTGGAAGCAATCCAAATCCATGCGGCATCCTGAAAGAGGCATCACTGGCTCCAAGCCCAAAGACATCAAGAAAGTGAAGGGTTGAGACTCCTAGCTTAATTGCATAGTGGTTCAAAGGCAAATGGATCACCTGGATGAGCTTCTCGCTCCTCTCTAAACCAATCACTACCACTGCACACCCACAACCACACTTTCTCTAGGGGCAGCAATCTGAAAGGTGGCAGTGTGTCCATGTGCTAGCGACAGTTCCTGACCCATATGTCCCCACCACTCCTCCATCATCTCCATCATTTGGACCTTCAAGTATGGTTGAAGATAACTGGAGTCTCATTGCTCCTCTCGTATGGCTGCAACAAAGGTGAAGGCCCAAAACGTATGGGTGGAGCTTCCCACTACTACAATTTTTCCCCTCATCAAAGGCTAGAGAATTAGAATCGAGATCTCTAAGGCAAGAGGGTACTCCTCTAGTACCTTTTTGTAGTTCGAGGGCCCTAGGCACTAGAACCCTTGTGGCAATGGATGGTGTTGGCGAGGTTTGCGTCTTGGAAGCTGAAAGAGAGGAGCCAAATCTAGGAAGATGTCAGGCTAGGCGAGATCCCAGTGAGGCCTAGAATGGGCTTTGACACGGAGGGGGGAGGTTGAGTGAGCGATGGGGGAACATGAGAGTGCAGTATGGGGGTCAAAGTGAAGGGGAGGGGAATGAGGCCTAGAAGGAATAGGCTCCAATAGAAGCAAGTGCTACTGTAGTGCACCATGCGTGTGCAAGTGTGTGAGAGTTTTGTGAGAGGGTAGAGTGCTTTATGAGTGGCATGAGGCATGCATGAGGTAATTGGGTAAGGGAGATTGTGAGTGACTAGGATATATGAGATTGAGTGATGTGGTAGGTGACGTGTGTCACAATGATCTGAGCAATGATGTCAAGAAGGTGAGTCCAATGGTGGGCTATAAGCATGTACTTGGTTCGTGGTATATGGGAGACGATTTTAGATGAAACATTTTGTTCATTATTTCTTCCTCCCCAAAAGCCATGTTTTCCTTTACCCTCCTTGAGCCTCCTTGACTTTCAACATGGTATCAGAGCCTAAATAGAGTGTATGCAATCTTCTCTAGAACTTGCAGATCACAGTTTCTGATTTGGAAGGAGCTCCAAGCTGTTTTGCCTTCTCATTGCTATGTTGTTGAAGTCACATCATGGTTGCTGCTCAGAGGAGTTTGGATGATTCATTTCTTTGGGGCAAGAGTGAGCAGATGCTGATATAGGAGCTATGTTGGCTAAAGGAGGAGCACGCTCCAATCTCAATGATGAATAGCCAGACATGCCTCAAAGGTTGCCCTCCTTGTCACCGACTCAGAATTAAGCAAGCATGTTTACAGATTCACCATGCAGCCTTATCATTTTGCAGCAGCATGAGCAGTACGCCATCATTTACGAGGAAGTACAGGATGGCTACCAGCCCATTAGTTGGTGGGGAAGGGGTGACAAGCCCAAAGAAGCTGCAGCCAGACCTACAGCTGGCTGGGGAAGGAGAGGATAGTGACAGAAGGGGGCGGGTAAGTAGAAGCGGCAAGAAAAAGGCGTACAGGGAAGGAGGAGGCTAGGCAGGAATAGTTGCCTTGAAAGAGAGGTATGCATGGGTAAAGTGATGCCTGGTAGGAATCCCAGGTTTGCTCTGGGTTTATCCACACCGACTGGAATTCTTGACTCTGTAGTAAAGGAGAGTGTCGTATAAGGAGCTTCTGAATCAGTCCACTCCCACTCTCCGAGGTCCCAAGGAAGGTGCTGGAGTTGGCCTCCACACCAGAGAGCTCGAGGTGCTAGATGACCCATAACAAGCGACATGTGTGCGTCTACCATTGACCATCATTGATTCCAACCACTCTGATTGTGTAAAGAACAGCATCCTCAATTGGCTCTTGCTCTCATAGTTATGACTAGACTCCAACCCTCTGCAGCCTCACACAGAACTGTCTCTCCTCTCTGATTCTAAAGAATGTTGTGGGCCCTACATCCGATCAGCTCCCTAAAGCCAATCAAAGGGTATGGCAGAGTCCATTCAAAATATGATAAAATCTTGTAAAAGCCTTACACAAAATGATGCAGAAAAGAAACAAGGCTGTCATAACCAATCCAGAGAGTGAAAGTGCCATGACGCCCCTCTGGCTGTATATGTGGCGAATGTGAACCATGGTCCCACTCTCATAAAGAAGATCTCCTGGCCATTCAGCACATGAAGGGCCGCTATTCCAAGTGGCCATGAGAGGATGTGTACAATACCCTACTAGATCATTGAAAGTGATAGTGAAGCACAAGTTTTGAGTCCTATGTAAGGCCTCTGTGCATCTAGATCTCCAAATTTACCTTGTAGTAACACTGGAAATGATCTCCCAAGTAGGTTCTATAGAAGGAGACTAAGGTCTGTGCAAAGAAATAGGCATTGCATCTAGAGTGATAAGCCAAAGGACTCCTATGATGAGGATGGAATGCTTCCTCATAAAAATCTGAGAACTTGATAGTGTGAGATAGGCCACTCTCCTCATCCTCTCCTCATCTTACCAAACGAGTGTGCAATGTTCTACCAGTTCCTCTAGGCATCTTTGTAATCCCAAGTGCAATGTTGAACAAACAATAAAGCTATAAGGCATCACGGGCATTGGGGATTCTCATCGAGGGTCCACCATGCTAGAAAAACATGGACATTTGTCTCTTCAAATAGGATATCCAAAGTCATCTCCATGCACGGGTTGAGTGATGACTGAGATCTTCCATTATGCTCTCCGGGTGGATACCCACTATAGGCTCTAAATGGCATTCTCTTGAAGAGTGAAAGTGTCCTATAGGGGGTTGCTCCATCAATCCATTTCCGAGATCCCATGGTAGGTGCTGGAGTGGACATCCACCATAAAGCCAAAGACACTACCCAATGCAAGACAAGGTGAGGATCTATGTACCATTGACTATTGCTGAAGCCAACTATTCTCATCATGTGGAGAATTACATTCTGAATCATCCCCTGCTCTATCAGTCTGACTAATCTCCAACCCTCTCCAACATCTTAGAGAACTGGCTCTCCTCCCTCATCCCAAAGGATGCAGTTAACTTGTAAGTGAACACTTGTGCCTGAGAAGACATACAGCCATAGACTCTTTATACCCTCAATGGTCTGCTTCCCGAACCCAGTCAATGGATATGGTTGTGTCAACCTGCAAGGTGTGCCTGTAAGTGCCTCACAAGTCTTGAGTGATTATGTGACACTCGATGGGGGCAGCTCCCTCAAAACTGTCCAAGTGCCCACAATGTAGGCTGGTCCCTGGACCACTACATGTATTCCCAACTAGCCCAATGGGCGTCCTCTGTCATCAACAAGAAACTCACTCTGCATGATGGACTGCCTATCCCTCTTATCTTAAGTCTGAGGAAGAATCGTGAAAGGGCTGGTCTGATTTGTCACCCGGCTCTGATGGCCATTGCCGAGAGGGAGAAGATGCTAAATGAGCAAATCGTTCCAAGGCTTCCCTATGAAGGGGAGAAGATGCTAGGAGTCATCTAACAATCAGCTTCCCTATGTCTAGGTCGGAAAGGCCCCCCGAGCATGGTATTGGTGTCTAATCTTTGTTCAAGAAGATGCAGCCAGTCTATGTTCACTGCCTTCTCCTGAAGAAGAAGGAACGCCTTTCTCCTCTGTGTCAGCTACTCGATGATAAAGTTGCTAGTAAGCTGAAGCACTTAGCGGAGCCTAAGGAACTATTTCCGGAAGTCAAGTCATGGCTGCTCCAGATATCCATAATCTACTCTGAAAGATTGTCATCCAAGTACATGCAGTCCAATAACCTAAATCTTAAAGATGTTGTCCTTACCAAGTCCATGATGAGGAGGACAATAGGAAGATGGTCGGACGTGATGGTACCTGATGAGATGAGAGTGCAAGACCCTAACAAGCTAGTATGCACACGTTGAGGATTTGGCTTGATTGTTTTTTGGTAGCTCTCAGGCAGTCAAAGATGTGGCACTTTGCCCCACCACCTTGGCTCTGCTTGTCATACCAGGACCCAGTGTTTTGGCTATCCTACTTGATGCTTTTAATTTGTTATTTTCATCGGGTTTACATTGCTTCAAGATGTGTATATTGGGAAAAACTTTCCTTTACTCATCCTCCTCCATTTTCTAAGGACTAACATAAAGTAAACATCATGGAATCCAACTCTTGTTTGGGAGCTCTTAACATTCTCATGAAGACTATGAGTGGATGCAACAATTGTAGAGGAAACAAGATAGCCAATGGAAAAAGAAAACTATAACTCCTTCATGCTTGTAAAAGAGAGTGAAATGCAGGACAAATGCTTATGAAGGTATGCTTTCTGTGTCCAACATTACTGACATTTTGATATATGGTGTCTGCAGCATGTTGTGCTTCGACCGGATCTTTTATTTTAACAGAGTCTCCTTCATTTGATGTCATCACTGACAACGCTATTGTAAGAATCTTCCTTTTAATAGAGGGCTAAAATTAATTGCATATCTTGGTTGAGAGAGAGCTCGAATTTGAGATTTCATGAGTACAGGAAAGATCTAGGAGTTTTCTGCATATTTGAGAGCATTAGGATGTTGCCCCTCCCCTCACTCAGACCCCCCTGCCCCCCTCCCTGGCCTCCCACTCTTCCATCTTTGTCTAGATCCTAGATGCAATTATCGCCGTAATTTCAATGTGATCTGGAGCAGCTATCACAGAGCTGGAGTTCTAATTGAGGTTTAACAGGTCTTTTTAGGCTGTCACACCGATCCAGTCGGGTCTCCAGTGGACATAAATAGAGTTATTTAACTTCTCTCTCTCTCTCTCTCTCTCTATATATATATATATATATATATGTCTCTCTCTCTCTCTCTCTCTCTCTCTCTCTCTCTCTCTCTCTCTCCACCCCCCAACAAGCTACCATCGTTGAAGCTCTTACCATCCCAAATCATCTTTCTGGCTGTGAAAACACCTACTATGACAGATAAGGTAGGGGCCGGAAATAGAGAGATACACATGCTATCTGCCCCTTGTGGAGGAATAAAACCTTGTCTGCAAGGCTACAACACGTCCGAATGGCGACCACAGGACTGTTTCCGACCATACTCAGCTTGCCATCATCATGTCATCTACTGCTGCGTTCATGCTACCTGAAGCTCTTGAAACCCCCTTGAATTGCAAGATATGAATGGCCATATTTGATTTTTACTTTTGCTTCCAGAGCTCATTTTGATAGAACTATTGATAGTCTATGAGCAAACACCTCAAGCAAGCATGACCATTCATTAAAGATGAATGGACCAGGTTTGTCTCAATGCACTTTTTCTATTGTATTTCTCTGGATTTTGGCCTATGGGAGGGGCTTTCTTTATTTTCTCCTCTCAAGGTTGGGCTTCTAGAAAAAGGAGGGCATGCTACTTCTGTCTTAGCATATCAGTTAACAAACAGGAGTAGACAGAAACAAAAGGAATTCCTCTTCTAGTTCTTTTTTCCAATTGCTGCTGGATTTCGGCCTACTGGGAGGGGTCTTCTTGATTTGATCCTCTCAATTTTGGGTTACTAAAAAGGAGGATGTGCCACTTCTGTCTTAATATGGTGACAGTTGACAAACACAAGCAGAAGGGTTCCATAAGTATGGTAGCAGCAGCAGTTCAGCTATCTGATTCCTGGGATCCATTCCATGTCCCTTTGGCAGATGCAACTATTGAACCAGCTACTCAGAGACAGCAAGATTCTAATTTGTGTACTCTAGTCTCTTTCAATTGCCATATTAATCGTTATGTTTTCTCTCCATTTCCTTGGTGAGTATCTCAAGCTAGGCATGCATCTTTTTACTTAGTCGTGCATATACTAGTAGTTAGTAGTGCATGCTATGAATATTGCTACTTGATAGCAATTCATTAGATTAGACTAGCTCTCTATAGCCCATACAATCTGTATCAGAGCTCGGCTCTGTGGCATCCAGCTTCTTCAAATTCTAAAAGGTCTACAGATGTATTTTATGGAGAGATCAACCTGGAGTGCAGTCCGAGGAGAGAAGCAGCCAACAACTGGAGTGTATTAAGTCTGAGTCACAGAGAAATTTATTTCATTTTGTTACTTGATAGGAAAAGCAATCTAGAAAGTCTGCTCGAGGAGTCAAAGACAAGTAACAAAATTTAGACAAATCATTGAAATAGGGGAAGATAGAAAACCAATTGAAATAATATCACGGTTTGAGGAGTTGTAAATTGGATAGGTTGCAGAGAGTCTTTTGGAGGAGACTTTGGAAATCCCTCAGGACGCACTTGGATTTTCTTTGGAATTTTTTCTCTCTATGGTGACAAACCAGGCTTGATTCCTGCAGAGCTGCTGCTCCTCCCCGACCCTTGCTGCCCCCTCTCCCTCAGCCCCTCCCTCCCTCCCCCTCCCCCTCCCTCGCCCTCACCCTGTCCCCCGCCCCCTCCCTCAGCCCCTCCCTCCCTCCTCCTCCTCTCCCTCTCAGCCCGCTCCCCCTTCCCTGCCTCTCAGCCCTCTCCCCCTCCTCTCCCCCGCTCCCTATCCCCCGCCTCAGCCTGCTCCTCCCCCCGTTCCCTACCCTCCGCCTCAGCCCTCCCTCTACCCCGCCCCTACCCCCTGCCTCTACCCCCCTCTCCTCTACCCCTCTCCCTACCCCCCGCCTCAGCTCTCTCCCCTCTCCTCTCTCCTGCTCCCTACCCTCCTCCTCAGCCCTCTCATCTACCCCCCTCTCCTCTCCCCCACTCCCTATCCCCCCGCCTCAGCCCTCTCTTCTACCCCCTCCTCTACCCATCCTATCTCTCCCCTCTTTTGCTTCCTATCTCCCCCCTCTTTCATTCTCCCGCAACGCTTTTTGGAACGGACAGAGCCTCAAAAGTGTTCGAATCGGCCTCCTCACCTCGATTGGTGATGGATATTCCGTCAGCCAATCCTATTCCACCTCCACCAGACGCAAAAACTATTACATTTTTTGAAGACGAGTTGCAGCAGCTCAAGAACAACGTAGAGATTGAATGCTCTACCACGTTGATCGCACGCATCTTCTGTTAGAAAGGAAGCATGAGCAAGAGCAAGTGAGCAAATAGCAGCAATAGCAAGTATGATTTCATTCATGAGTAGAGTTACATATAGTGGAATGCCCTTGAGTAGGTGGCTCTAGATCCATGATTATCTCCCTAATTGTCTCCATCAGTAACACCCCCAAGTCCTCCATCAAACTGGCCACCATGTCCCTAACTTATCTCAATCACACCTAGATGGGTGGCACCTAACTGATGAGTCACTTGACACACCCACCATGGTGCTCACTAGGACATTGGCACACACACACCACATGACCATGTCCATAAGTGTGTCGCCTAAACATCAATTTATCCAACATAACCCCCCTTAAATTGATGACCTTCTACCCTGGCAGTAGATAATGGGATACTACATGGTTTTCATGCTCCCGACCTTGTTCTCACTCCAGTTGCATTGGTAGTAGACTCATGTGGACACCCTAGCTCCACCATGATCTCACTCCAAATCAGGTTACCTCGGTTTACAATAAGAGAGTCCACCTGGAATATGTGTCTTTGGGTATCACCATAGGACATATGACTGAAAGCAGGCAAACATGACTAACTAAAATGGAAATAACATATTATTTTAGAATGGACTATCCATGGCAGAGCACCTTATTGACTCAATCACACAACATAGAACTAGGTGATAGGGTCAATGCCCCCCTCGATAAAATTTCCCTTATTGATGACAATCATATCATCACAGTAGACTTCATACTTCTTGTTGCTTGGATCCTTTTCCCTTAAGGCCTTGTCCTTCATGACATCTTCTTGCTCTTCTTTAGGGCAAAAGAAATCTCCTTCTCCATACATGTGTAGATTGCTTGCCATAAATTCAGAGAAGCCTAATTGCTTAGCATAATAATAACCAGTGGGTTTCTCCCAAAGCCGCTTCAGTGGTGACTTCTTGATGACCTTGTACTTGGGCTTTTCCTCCTTCACCTTTGAGGAATCCATAATGAGTAGGTCTTCCTTTCAATAGAAAGCAGTGTCTAAACTCTTACAAGATTTGATTATCTTTTTGAGGAGTTTGGAGAATCAAACCAAAATAATCATAACATCAAATGTGAGGTAGATACTCAATGCATTTCTGGAAATCAGAGTTCAGGGAACTAAAACACATATATGAGCAAACTTTTGGATGGTCAATTGTAGGAAATAGTCAAACTTTGACCATTACCCCCCAAATTTCCCCAAACTGAGAAATCAGAGAGTGGAGGCCGAAATTGGAGAGCTATGGTGCATTATTCAGAGGGCTTTTGAGTGGAAAGGATTGCCCTTGTAGTCACCCATCAGCAGCAAAAAGCATTCGCTCAGAATCGCGCCATGTCGCTTGGCATTACACTGACAAAA
Organism: Dipteris shenzhenensis; assembly: GCF_047967505.1. Classification (NCBI taxonomy): domain Eukaryota; kingdom Viridiplantae; phylum Streptophyta; class Polypodiopsida; order Gleicheniales; family Dipteridaceae; genus Dipteris; species Dipteris shenzhenensis. The sequence continues at coordinate 15,666,744 of NC_141597.1, forward strand.
TCGAAATTTGAAATGATGATTGTGGCTGAATCTCTAGACCAATGTCAACCAAAATTCATCAGTAGGAAGCTTGAGGCATTGCTAAACCTCTGATAAGAGCTTGGAACCCGATTGCAACCACAACTTCAGAATTTTGCAAATTTTCGCTCAGCTCAGAAAGTGTCGGCACAGGAGATCCGCAAGGTTTTTAGTCAATCCCTCTACTTGGAAGGTGCGCCCTAAGGAGAGAAACCTTGAGCTCAAAGCATTCTGGAATCCATCGGTTAGATTTGATGAATTAGATCCTGCAAGGTCGCCATGGAGGAGGAAAGAAAGAGGACGCTCATGTTTGCAATGGGGAAGAAAGAGGACACATGGCATAGGCTAGGTAGGCGTGGCTAAAGGCTCGGATACCATGTTAGAAAGGAAGCATGAGCAAGAGCAAGTGAGCAAATAGGAGCAATGAGCAATAGCAAGTATGATTTCATTCATGAGTAGAGTTACATATAGTGGAATGCCCCTGAGTAGGTGGCTCTAGATCCATGATTATCTCCCTGATTGTCTCCATCAGTAACACCCCCAAGTCCTCCATTAAACTGGCCGCCAAGTCCCTAACTTATCTCAATCACACCTAGATGGGTGACACCTAACTGATGAGTCACCTGACACACCTACCATGGTGCTCACTAGCACACTGCCACACACACACCACATGACCATGTCCATAAGTGTGTCCCCTAAACATCAATTTATCCAACATGTTCGGGTCTCACCCTTCCAAATCCCAAGCCAGAGACTGGATGCTTGCGGCTCTTCCCCCAGACCTTACTCCACGACTTTTAGATGTTCGTCTTCTAGGACGAGGTTTTTTCAAGGTTGTCTTTGACACTCTAGAGGCTACGAGCACCTTGCTCAAAGCTGAGATTTTACATCTGGGACACACGAAGATTTTCTTTGACGCCTTCAATGTTGGTTTTCGACCCAGTGGAAGCAGACAAGGAAAATTTTTTGCTCTTCATCAGATTTCGCGGGCTTCCTCGGGTTTACCATCGACTTCTTCTTGTTATTGGGGAGCATTTTGGCATGGTTGCTGAGATCCCCTCCCTCCCTAGGTTGCCATTGACTGCAGCAGAGGCAACCAGGGCTGATGGGGTACCTAGAGTTAGGGTCCTCCGTAAGGATCCTAACCTCATGATGGACCATGTTATGCTTCAGCGCCCGGATGGTTCTTTCTTTCGCCAGAGAGTAGAGATTGCAAGCAGGCAGGACCAGTGCAGGATATGCAGGACCATTGGACACTTCGCCAGGGATTGCCCTAGGAAGAAGAAAAGGCCCAAGAAGTCTTTTAGTATAGCACCCCCCCCCCCCATCAGTAGGAAGCTTGAGGCATTGCTAAACCTCTGATAAGAGCTTGGAACCCGATTGCAACCACAACTTCAGAATTTTGCAAATTTTCGCTCAGCTCAGAAAGTGTCGGCACAGGAGATCCGCGAGGTTTTTAGTCAATCCCTCTACTTGGAAGGTGCGCCCTAAGGAGAGAAACCTTGAGCTCAAAGCATTCTGGAATCCATCGGTTAGATTTGATGAATTAGATCCTGCAAGGTCGCCATGGAGGAGGAAAGAAAGAGGACGCTCATGTTTGCAATGGGGAAGAAAGAGGACACGTGGCATAGGCTAGGTAGGCGTGGCTAAAGGCTCGGATACCATGTTAGAAAGGAAGCATGAGCAAGAGCAAGTGAGCAAATAGGAGCAATGAGCAATAGCAAGTATGATTTCATTCATGAGTAGAGTTACATATAGTGGAATGCCCCTGAGTAGGTGGCTCTAGATCCATGATTATCTCCCTGATTGTCTCCATCAGTAACACCCCCAAGTCCTCCATTAAACTGGCCACCAAGTCCCTAACTTATCTCAATCACACCTAGATGGGTGACACCTAACTGATGAGTCACCTGACACACCTACCATGGTGCTCACTAGCACACTGGCACACACACACCACATGACCATGTCCATAAGTGTGTCCCCTAAACATCAATTTATCCAACATGTTCGGGTCTCACCCTTCCAAATCCCAAGCCAGAGACTGGATGCTTGCGGCTCTTCCCCCAGACCTTACTCCAGGACTTTTAGATGTTCGTCTTCTAGGACGAGGTTTTTTCAAGGTTGTCTTTGACACTCTAGAGGCTGCGAGCACTGAGATTTTACACTTGGGACACACGAAGATTTTCTTTGACGCCTTCAATGTTGGTTTCGACCCAGTGGAAGCAGACAAGGAAAATTTTTTGCTCTTCATCAGATTTCGCGGGCTTCCTCGGGTTTACCATCGACTTCTTCTTGTTATTGGGGAGCATTTTGGCATGGTTGCTGAGATCCCCTCCCTCCCTAGAGGTTGCCGTTGACTGCAGCAGAGGCAACCAGGGCTGATGGGGTACCTAGAGTTAGGGTCCTCCGTAAGGATCCTAACCTCATGATGGACCATGTTATGCTTCAGCGCCCGGATGGTTCTTTCTTTCGCCAGAGAGTAGAGATTGCAAGCAGGCAGGACCGGTGCAGGATATGCAGGACCATTGGACACTTTGCCAGGGATTGCCCCAGGAAGAAGAAAAGGCCCAAGAAGTCTTTTAGTATAGCAGCCCCCCCCCCCCCCCCCCCATCAGTAGGAAGCTTGAGGCATTGCTAAACCTCTGATAAGAGCTTGGAACCCGATTGCAACCACAACTTCAGAATTTTGCAAATTTTCGCTCAGCTCAGAAAGTGTCAGCACAGGAGATCCGCAAGGTTTTTAGTCAATCCCTCTACTTGGAAGGTGCGCCCTAAGGAGAGAAACCTTGAGCTCAAAGCATTCTGGAATCCATCGGTTAGATTTGATGAATTAGATCCTACAAGGTCGCCATGGAGGAGGAAAGAAAGAGGACGCTCATGTTTGCAATGGGGAAGAAAGAGGACACGTGGCATAGGCTAGGTAGGCGTGGCTAAAGGCTCGGATACCATGTTAGAAAGGAAGCATGAGCAAGAGCAAGTGAGCAAATAGGAGCAATGAGCAATAGCAAGTATGATTTCATTCATGAGTAGAGTTACATATAGTGGAATGCCCCTGAGTAGGTGGCTCTAGATCCATGATTATCTCCCTGATTGTCTCCATCGGTAACACCCCCAAGTCCTCCATTAAACTGGCCACCAAGTCCCTAACTTATCTCAATCACACCTAGATGGGTGACACCTAACTGATGAGTCACCTGACACACCTACCATGGTGCTCACTAGCACACTGGCACACACACACCACATGACCATGTCCATAAGTATGTCCCCTAAACATCAATTTATCCAACATCTTCGGGTCTCACCCTTCCAAATCCCAAGCCAGAGACTGGATGCTTGCGGCTCTTCCCCCAGACCTTACTCCACGACTTTTAGATGTTCATCTTCTAGGATGAGGTTTTTTCAAGGTTGTCTTTGACACTCTAGAGGCTGCGAGCACCTTGCTCAAAGCTGAGAGTTTACACTTGGGACACACGAAGATTTTCTTTGACGCCTTCAATGTTGGTTTCGACCGAGTGGAAGCAGACAAGGAAAATTTTTTGCTCTTCATCAGATTTCGCGGGCTTCCTCGGGTTTACCATCGACTTCTTCTTGTTATTGGGGAGCATTTTGGCATGGTTGCTGAGATCCCCTCCCTCCCTAGGTTGTCGTTGACTGCAGCAGAGGCAACCAGGGTTGATGGGGTACCTAGAGTTAGGGTCCTCCGTAAGGATCCTAACCTCATGATGGACCATGTTATGCTTCAGCGCCCGGATGGTTCTTTCTTTCGCCAGAGAGTAGAGATTGCAAGCAAGCAGGACCAGTGCAGGATATGCAGGACCATTGGACACTTCGCCAGGGATTGCCCTAGGAAGAAGAAAAGGCCCAAGAAGTCTTTTAGTATAGCAACCCCCCCCCCCCCCCCCCCCATCAGTAGGAAGCTTGAGGCATTGCTAAACCTCTGATAAGAGCTTGGAACCCGATTGCAACCACAACTTCAGAATTTTGCAAATTTTCGCTCAGCTCAGAAAGTGTCGGCACAGGAGATCCGCGAGGTTTTTAGTCAATCCCTCTACTTGGAAGGTGCGCCCTAAGGAGAGAAACCTTGAGCTCAAAGCATTCTGGAATCCATCGGTTAGATTTGATGAATTAGATCCTGCAAGGTCGCCATGGAGGAGGAAAGAAAGAGGACGCTCATGTTTGCAATGGGGAAGAAAGAGGACACGTGGCATAGGCTAGGTAGGCATGGCTAAAGGCTCGGATACCATGTTAGAAAGGAAGCATGAGCAAGAGCAAGTGAGCAAATAGGAGCAATGAGCAATAGCAAGTATGATTTCATTCATGAGTAGAGTTACATATAGTGGAATGCCCCTGAGTAGGTGGCTCTAGATCCATGATTATCTCCCTGATTGTCTCCATCAGTAACACCCCCAAGTCCTCCATTAAACTGGCCACCAAGTCCCTAACTTATCTCAATCACACCTAGATGGGTGACACCTAACTGATGAGTCACCTGACACACCTACCATGGTGCTCACTAGCACACTGGCACACACACACCACATGACCATGTCCATAAGTGTGTCCCCTAAACATCAATTTATCCAACATGTTCGGGTCTCACCCTTCCAAATCCCAAGCCAGAGACTGGATGCTTGCGGCTCTTCCCCCAGACCTTACTCCAGGACTTTTAGATGTTCGTCTTCTAGGACGAGGTTTTTTCAAGGTTGTCTTTGACACTCTAGAGGCTGCGAGCACTGAGATTTTACACTTGGGACACACGAAGATTTTCTTTGACGCCTTCAATGTTGGTTTCGACCCAGTGGAAGCAGACAAGGAAAATTTTTTGCTCTTCATCAGATTTCGCGGGCTTCCTCGGGTTTACCATCGACTTCTTCTTGTTATTGGGGAGCATTTTGGCATGGTTGCTGAGATCCCCTCCCTCCCTAGAGGTTGCCGTTGACTGCAGCAGAGGCAACCAGGGCTGATGGGGTACCTAGAGTTAGGGTCCTCCGTAAGGATCCTAACCTCATGATGGACCATGTTATGCTTCAGCGCCCGGATGGTTCTTTCTTTCGCCAGAGAGTAGAGATTGCAAGCAGGCAGGACCGGTGCAGGATATGCAGGACCATTGGACACTTTGCCAGGGATTGCCCCAGGAAGAAGAAAAGGCCCAAGAAGTCTTTTAGTATAGCAGCCCCCCCCCCCCCCCCCCCCATCAGTAGGAAGCTTGAGGCATTGCTAAACCTCTGATAAGAGCTTGGAACCCGATTGCAACCACAACTTCAGAATTTTGCAAATTTTCGCTCAGCTCAGAAAGTGTCGGCACAGGAGATCCGCAAGGTTTTTAGTCAATCCCTCTACTTGGAAGGTGCGCCCTAAGGAGAGAAACCTTGAGCTCAAAGCATTCTGGAATCCATCGGTTAGATTTGATGAATTAGATCCTGCAAGGTCGCCATGGAGGAGGAAAGAAAGAGGACGCTCATGTTTGCAATGGGGAAGAAAGAGGACACGTGGCATAGGCTAGGTAGGCGTGGCTAAAGGCTCGGATACCATGTTAGAAAGGAAGCATGAGCAAGAGCAAGTGAGCAAATAGGAGCAATGAGCAATAGCAAGTATGATTTCATTCATGAGTAGAGTTACATATAGTGGAATGCCCCTGAGTAGGTGGCTCTAGATCCATGATTATCTCCCTGATTGTCTCCATCAGTAACACCCCCAAGTCCTCCATTAAACTGGCCACCAAGTCCCTAACTTATCTCAATCACACCTAGATGGGTGACACCTAACTGATGAGTCACCTGACACACCTACCATGGTGCTCACTAGCACACTGGCACACACACACCACATGACCATGTCCATAAGTATGTCCCCTAAACATCAATTTATCCAACATGTTCGGGTCTCACCCTTCCAAATCCCAAGCCAGAGACTGGATGCTTGCGGCTCTTCCCCCAGACCTTACTCCACGACTTTTAGATGTTCATCTTCTAGGATGAGGTTTTTTCAAGGTTGTCTTTGACACTCTAGAGGCTGCGAGCACCTTGCTCAAAGCTGAGATTTTACACTTGGGACACACGAAGATTTTCTTTGACGCCTTCAATGTTGGTTTCGACCGAGTGGAAGCAGACAAGGAAAATTTTTTGCTCTTCATCAGATTTCGCGGGCTTCCTCGGGTTTACCATCGACTTCTTCTTGTTATTGGGGAGCATTTTGGCATGGTTGCTGAGATCCCCTCCCTCCCTAGGTTGTCGTTGACTGCAGCAGAGGCAACCAGGGTTGATGGGGTACCTAGAGTTAGGGTCCTCCGTAAGGATCCTAACCTCATGATGGACCATGTTATGCTTCAGCGCCTGGATGGTTCTTTCTTTCGCCAGAGAGTAGAGATTGCAAGCAGGCAGGACCAGTGCAGGATATGCAGGACCATTGGACACTTCGCCAGGGATTGCCCCAGGAAGAAGAAAAGGCCCAAGAAGTCTTTTAGTATAGCACCCCCCTCCCCCCCCCGGCCCTCGACAGGGGGGTGGTACAGGTCTAGCACCTGCTCCTCGGCCTTGACAGGGTGGTCCTCCTCAGGGTGGTGGTACAGCTCCTACACACCAGAGTGCTCCTCATCGCGACAGAGCGCTCCTTTGGTACCGCTGCCTATTGCCTCCGGTGCCTCACGACCTTCAGGGGCATCTGCTGCACCTCATTGGGTTCCAGTTCTGGGTTCCAGTTCATGTGCAGATTCCACCTTCAGTTCACGAGGATGCATTAGTTGACTCTGCTTCAGCTCGGGCTGTCCCTCTAGTCTTACCTCACACAGTCCGAGACGCTTCCAGCTTCGACCTCCTCCCCGGTTGCAGCTTCTCCCCTAGACCCAACAAGTCCACCTTTATCTGATTCGGTGCCAGACCCTCTCCTCGAGGCAGGAGAGGTCTCCGCAGCCGTTTAGACATAGGGTCGTCTTGAGTAGTCCTCACTTCCTCCCTTGGATAGGGCATGGTTTACACTATTGATCCTCTTCCCTCAGAAGGGATTCTTCGCACTCCAGTGTTTGGCCTGATTCACAGGAACTCATTTTCAGCTCTGGCAGATGCTTCAGATTTCCCAGAGGAGGAGTTTGTGCCCTCTACTTTTGGTGAGCTAGTGATTGGGTTTCCTGTTGACAGGGCTTCTTTGTCAGGTGGCAAAGTTTTTTCCCGTGTTGATTTTCCACCACTTGGTTCCATTCCTCGCTCCTCGAGCAAGAGGTCTTCCCCTATTGAGGGGTTTGTTTCCGCCACTAGGTCGGGTAAGGTGTTCTATTCTACATTGTCCCATTGATGAGGATTGTTAGCTGGAACATACAGGGCCTAGGTGGCGTCCCACATCGCCGCCGTAGACAGTTGATTCGGGATCCCCTTCATCCAGGTGTTACGGGGGGTTCCATTGATGTCTTATTTATTAGGAGCACAAACTGGATTCTAGGGATTGTGCCAAGTCAGGCAAGTTGCTTTCTGGCCATACGTTTTGGTCGCCTGCCTTGGACACTAGGGGAGGCACTTCTATTTCAGTTTCACAGTCGGTCCTCTCCTTAGTTGTTGGACACGGAGTCATTATCCCCTCTAGGGCTCAGTGGATTATTCTCTTTATTGGAGGGCATAAGGTTGGTCTCCTTAACCTGTATGCCTCCTACATTAGAGGGGAATGTGTCATTATGTGGAAGGATTTTCTCTCCTAGGCTCCCATTGCAGATTCTTGGGTGATTGGAGGTGACTTCAACATGGTTGAGTTACCGTCAGATAAAAGAGGGGGTAGAGAAGGAGGACTTCACTCTTTGGAGAGAGCAGCTTGGGATGCCTTCCTTTTTCAATACTGTGGTAGAGATACTTGGTTGGACGATGCCTTTCTTATTCAGCCACAGTCCCTCCTGTTCTCTTGGTCGAACAAGAGGCAGCAAATGCCTATTCATGTACGCATTGACAGATTCTCAGACGTGAGATTGGTATTGGCCAACAGTTGGCAGCTTTGCAGAGCGAAGAGCAGAAACGGCCTTCAGATGCTTGGATTCAGTATCGCCTTGCTACAGCAAGGGCTCATCAGTAGACATTGCTTGATCAGAGAGCAGAGTTTGCCTTTCATGCACGGGAGTCCTTCTGGATTCAGATGGGTGGTAGAGTCAATAAACACTTTTTCTCTACTCTTGGCCCTAGACATAGTAGAGAGAGTGTATCCCAGCTTATTGACTCACACGGGGTTTTACAGACAGAGATCCAGATGACGTCATGGGCATAGCTTCAGATTTCTATGCCGCCCTTCTTACTACAGATCCTGACACACATGATAGAGATGATGGTAGACAGGTAATTTGGCAGAGCATCCCTATGTTGGTGAAACGGTATGCATGTTTTGCTTGATGCACCTTTCACCAACACAGAGTTCAGGACTGCACTTTCAGCCCTTCACAAGGGCAAGTGCCTAGGTTGGGATGGCCTCACCCTTTCTTTCTTCATTGCATTTTGGGATATGATTGGAGACTATATCACATCAGCCCTGCAAGGCATTTGGGACTTTGGCGAGATGCCTGGGTCGCTCACAGAGGGCCTCATCCACCTTATCCCGAAAGGGGGTCACAGAAATTTAGTGTCCCAATGGAGGCCTATCACACTTTTGGGGGCATGTTACAAAATTCTGGCCAAGGCAATCAGCCTCCGATTGCAGCCCCTTCTCCCAGATCTTATTCATGACACTCAGATGGGATTTGTGCATGGCAGAAGAATTTTTGATAACATTTTCTCCTTTTGGGAAGCTTCAGAGTGGGCCATGCAGAGGGGCTTGAATCTAGCCATTTTACTCTTGGATTTTGAGAAAGCTTATGACAGAGTAGATTGGGGTAGTGTATACTACTCATGTTGTCACAATAAGTGACAACTTGCCCATCTGATGCATATCATAAAGTAGCTTATGCAACCAAGCTGCCTCACATGTAGCCATTGCTGCACCCCTGTACTCAGCCTCTATGCTCGACAAGGCAACTGTAGGCTGTTTCTTGCTGCTCCAAGTGATTGCAGCACTCCCAAAAGAGAACACATATCCACTAGTAGATCATCTATCAAAAATACTACTAGCCCAATCAGCATCAGTGTATCCATGCAACTATATCTAAACCCGAGTCTCATAAAATAGTCCATACTGCAATGTGGACTTCACATACCTCAGTTTGCGTCTAGCCGCATCCAAATGCGGTTTCCTTGGAGCCTGCATAAACTGACTTACCAACCCAAGGAATAGGTGAACCCTATATGTGGGTCTCAAACCAAACTCAGCTAACCTAGGTGGCATACTAACTGAGCCACTAATTAGAGTACATAAAGATAGCTATCATCCAGCTATTATTCATGGGCGGTGTACCAACCGCATCTACAGCTAACAAGTCGGTGACATAAATGCACAATGGTCACCCTGGCATATCACGAGTGGAGTTCGATATCTCAACACTCCCCCTCGAGCTCAATCCCAATTCCTGCACACCAAGCAGGTCTTTGAACTTGCGCAGCTTCTCTGCACCCTATGCCTTCGTGAATATGTCAGCTACCTGATCCTCTGTGCTGACATAAACTAGATCAATAAAACCTACTAGAATATTCTCCTGCACATAATGATAATGCACCTCAATGTGCTTTGTTCTAGCATGATAAACTGGGTTATTTGCCAAACCCTCATACGCTTTGGCTTTACAGATGCTTGGATCAGAGGTGTTTCCTCTTTGTACAGATCAGCCCACAGCCAGGTACTTATTGGTGGGGTAAGGGATGAGAGATTTCAGATTTCCAGATCAGTCCGTCAGAGATGCCCCCTTCCTCCTTTTCTTTTTTTGTTCGTGGATGAAGCTATGAGTATTTATATTAGATCTCAAGCTGACATCTTTGGGTTGAGACTTCCCATCAGACGAGAAGAGGAGCTACTTGACAGTGAGTTGGTAGATGACATGGCAGTTTACTTGGATGCCACACCACAGATGCTCACTTCTTTCAGGACAGCATTGGATTTATTTTGCTTGGCAGCGGGGGCGCAGATAAATTGGCATAAATCCAATGGCTTTTGGATTAGTGATGAGGACACTCTAGATTGGGGGCTTGACATAGGTTTCACTTGGGTTTAGAGGGGTGTGCCAATCAGATATTTGAGCTACCAGGTCGGCTTGGATATTTCCTCCACGCAACAGTTTGCTCCCGTGTTGGAGAGCATTAGGAAGAAGCTTCTTTTTTGGGGCTCAGCCAAGCGGGACCTTGCCTCTAGAGTTGTGGTGGTCAACCAGGTCCTCTTGGCGACGGCCTGGTTTGTTTGTTCTTGCTGGTGCCATTCTAGGGATTGCATCATTCAGCTTAGGAGACCGATCAGAAATTTTCTTTGGAGTGGGCTTGATGGCACAGCAGATGTTTTAGCCAGGGTGGCTTGGGAGACCCTCATCCTCTCTACACAGGAAGGGGGTCTCAATATTATTGATCCAAATTTACAATGTAGAGCTTTACTCTGCAAGATGGTGGTGCGGTGACTCATGTCAGGGCAGGAGCCGTGGAAGGATTTTTTTATTCGTAACATACAGACGTGCACACCTTCTTCAGGAGGAGATTGGATGGGCAGTATTAGATGGATCTTCACCACAGCACACCTCAAGTTCTTCGTCCCCTCTCATTGTTGCCATCCTGAAAGCATGGGCGAGCTTTAGGAGCACTCTTCGGAGGATTCCCCTTTCCTCTCGTGAAGAGATTGATAGGCAACCGGTCATGTGGAATGACAATATATTGGATGATCTTGGCAAACCACTTGGTGCTTCACTCTATATGCAGTGATCTACATGGGAGAGGGGACCTGCCTCATCTCTGGGGTCATGGAAAGCTTTCCGGAGGCTTCCAAAGGAGACTAAATCTCAGTTGACAGGACATCTATGAGGGAGTGCAAGGAGGATCTTGCAGATTGAGGCAGCCCTTCCAGTGGATTGGGTAGACACAGATGATATGCCTCTCACTTGCTCCACTTGGGGAGGTGCTTTTACGAGAGGAAGTGCTCCTCTTCAGGTCTCGAGATGCACTTGGGGATGCCTTGGTTTTTGATGTGCATGATGGTGCTAGTTTGTTCAGGTCCACAGAGGACATCTTGCTTGAGTCGTCTTCCTTTCAGCCTATTAGGGTTGTAGGTCTTTTGGTACAGGGATTAGATTCAAAGTGGTTCCTTGACCCAGACCCTTGCTTCTCTTCACTGGATCTTGGAGACTTTGGCTCTACGGGGGAGTTCCCATTAGGTATTTGCAGTGGGACCTTGGAGAGTGGGAGTGGATTGATGCAAGGCATCCAGAGAAGAGCATCCCCTTCTTTCGCTACATGGTCAATAATGCCAGGAGATTCCAGCTCAATAGTAGAGGTTGGAGACCTTCCAGAGTTCCTCATTGGGAGGCATTTGATATCACTGCAGATTTGTAGAGGTGCTTCTGGAGGAGACTTTGGAAATCCCACAGGAATAGAAAGATCACTCTTTTCCTTTGGCTTTCTATCCATGGTGGGATTGCAGTGAACCTTTGGAGATCCAGATTCGGAGTCTACTTGCCGTCGTTGCCTCTCTACTTTGGAGACGATTCAGCATTGCTTATGGGATTGTAGATAGGCAAGGATGATTTGGATGGGGGTAGCCAGGATTTTCAGTCACTTTGTGCACTCCCCATTCTTTATGACATAGGGCTCGGTGGCTTGGCTTTCTCTTACTGGGCCTTAGGTCTTTTATGAGAGACCTGACTCTTCTCGGGCCATTTCAATTCAACGTCATCAGGTTGAGTTCTGTTCTTTGGATATGGTACCACACCTTCCTTTTGCAGCTGTACATGCCTCTGTGGATACCTCTTGGGAGATAATGTGATGAGCATAGCAGCCTGGCATATCTGGAGAGCTAGATGCACAGAGGCATTAGAGGGAACTCAGGTTCATCCCTCGCATACAGTGGCCAAACACCATATATACTTTGATGGCCGTATGGACGAGCATGCAGGGAGACTCCCGTGCAGCTAGGAGGGCTTCTTTCTTCAGGGAATGGAAGGATTCTCCTTTTTTGTCTGAGACTCTTACAGGGTTGAGGTGGCACTTTCAGCCTCAGCCTTGGTTGTTTTCCACCTCATTTTGAGGGGGTTTATTTATCCTCATGGTTTCATGATGTATTCCGCTTTGAGCTTGCTCTCACTGGCTTTTTCTCTTACTTAATAGAAGTCTCTTTCTTGAAAAAAATAAATAAATTCGATAGGCAGAAGGTAAGAAACAAGGATTAACATCACTGAATGTATGAGCATGTGGAAACTCAAGCAGGGCTACAGCTTTAGCTAGAATTCTAACCTCAATGAGATTTACTTAGTAAAATTAAGCTAATCAAGAAACAAGAATGTATGGCAAGCCTAGAAGCTTAAGGGAACTAAGCCTGGTTTTGTAAAAGGCTCTCCACTTCATGTTCAGTTATAATCAAGATTCTAGATGCACAAAAAGTCTGCAAAATGGGTGATATAAGATGGGAAAGGCCTGTCAGTTAAAAGATAAAGCATAGTTCTATAATGAAATTCCTCATTATTAAGGTCACGTAGCTTTAGAAGACCAAACCCCACACAAGAGCTCGATACCTTTGTCTATCAAGAGGGCAAGCACAAAGCAATGTTATCGAGCAAATCCTATAGAGCAGCACCAAAGACATAACGTATGCGTACTACTAAACACACCACCTCATCTGTCACATAAGTAGATGAGATCTCCTGTCTCATGATACAATTGGGGGTGTCCACATTTATCAGTCTATGAGGCTAGGCAGCAGCTAGACCAACCATAGCTTGCACAAACTCCATACACTTGTATGTCCATCTTCCAGGCTTGGGATAAAGACTCAGGATTTAATTAAGCATAACAAAAATATGGTATGTAGTTGCATGCTAATTACAAATATGGGGAATACATCAAAGTTGGACTTATCCCATCTCTTTCAATCTTCTAGACAGATATGCTCAACATTTTCCCTGTTATGATCTCTCGTTATCATTAGTCTTGGCTCAAGGTTGATCGCATCCGCATCTTCCTAAAGGGTAAAAAATAAATCCATATGCGCCCAACATTTCATTTGTGTCTAAATAGAATCACATTAAGGTTTTCATTTATATAGAAGGGAACTAAGAAAATAAACCAAAAAACATAGGTACATGGCCATCAAGTACAAGGGTTTACTTTCTTGTATATTTTGCATGTGGACATCCATCTTTTTTGTCTTGCTTGTGAAGTTTGAAAAATATCATAGGTGTAAAAAAAACTCACATCATTTATGCACGGAGGCTGACATTCTTGCTTCCATTTGGGCGGAGATTATCTTCAATCTCAGGATTCAGTGGGAGCGGTGTACAGGCACCTCTTTGGCAGCTCGTGGGAGACTTTTATCCTTCATGAGGACATGGGACTGCTCATTATTTTTTCATTTGACCCCTTTTGGGATGTCGTGGCATTTTAGACCACCACCATGGCTTTTTTGCCACATTGTTGAGGCTAGGGATAGAGTACTTTCTCTCCCACCTGTTGTATGATTCGTTTTGAATGGAATATATCACTTTCTTATTTTAAAAAACTCACATAAAGTTTATTTTCCCTTTTTCAATAAGTAGCAACTGTTTTGCAAATATAATTATTTTCATTGTTTTAGCATAAAATAATTACAAAAAGAACACTAAAAAAATTCAATTATGATTCCAAATTTACTCAATGATTACTCATCTCATAGATATTGGAGATGGAATACACGTTGTGTTTACCCTTCCCAAGAGTCTAAAAACTTTGAGTATACAGATCCTATATTATTTTAGTGATCCTATGAATTTGAACAAAATCAGTGATGTTGTACCTTTGTATATCACTCAAGTTATTATGGTCATGTTGTACCTTCATATATCATTCGTTGGGGGATCTCTTCTAGCATATAAGGGCATTCTTTCTATTTCAAATATGTAGTTCAGATGTATGCCAATATATTCCACTATTAAGAAACACATTCAAAAAATAAAAAAGTCTTAGAAGACTAGTGGAATTTGACATTTTATTGTCTTAATTGGGATGGTAGCATAGTTTCATATTGCACGTGAATTTTTTGGATACATCCTCTCTTTTTTAACTTTTGACTAATACAGCTTGCCTTTTGAATGTGGTGCTTGCATCTCTAGTAGTACTCCCTAGATGTAGGATATGTACTATGATTATAAATGTAATCATGATTGCAAAAGCAATAATCAAAGAAGCCAAGTGTGAATGCTTGGCTATTAGTATGTTCAACCAAGCTTAGGCTCACACTCTCTCAAAGAAAAGGTAAGGGAAATGCCTATAAGAACTGTAAAATACTTTTTAAACTTGGGTTTGCTAACTTGGAATGAGTTGATTTTTGAAGTCAAATTTCTTGAGTTGCAAATATATAAACTATGAATTGGTCATAGAAGCCTTTTGTGCCCTCTTTAATCTTATGGAAAATATTGTGAAGTTATTCTCCAACTCTTTGTTAGAGCATTTGGTAAGTCGGACTATATAGTTAGCCTAAGAGGACTATTTTCTCAAGGGAGCAACCCGTGTCCACTCACTTATATACAAATTCCATTTCCTTTTGTTTGGAATATAATGTAAAGTTAGTCCATTTATAATTGCACTTCTCTTTCTCTCTCTCTCTCTCTCTCTCTCTCTCTCTCTCTCTCTCTCTCTCTCTCTCTCTCTCTCTCTCTCTCTCTCTCTCTCCCCATATTCGCCAGCTTCATACCAGAGATATTGATCGGGACATCCAGTTACAAACACATGCTGAGCGCATAGTGCAGCTGGAGGCACGCATTCAGGAGCATGTTGTGGCATGCGATGATCGCCTCCAGCAGCTGCATGTAGCTCCTCCAGCTAGTGCAGCAGCTGAGGAGAGGCTGGCCACACTGCAGACAGAGGTACAGAAGACCTTAGAGTGGGTGGACGTTGTGCGTAGAGCCCCACAAGCCCAGCAGACCACAGTCTCTGAGACTATTGCCGAGAGTCAGCGGCGAGCTCAAAAGGCCCTCAACATCCGCATCCGTGGAGTTGAGCGATCAGATACGAGATCAGCCATGGATCAGGCGACAGATTTCATATCTGGGACACTCGGAGTTCAGGATCATGGCATTGCACGAGTGGGCCGGGATCCAGCACGGCACTAGCCACTTATCATCAGATTCAGAGATGTTGAGGCCCGTCTCGCAGTATTATGGAGGAGATCCAGATTGAGGGACCATCCACAGATTCACATGGATGAGGACCTTACAGCTTTTTAGTGGGAGGAGCATAGACGTCTCATTGCATAGAGGGATGTTGCCCGTCGTGAGGGCAAGTGGGCCGTGATCAGAGAGGGCAGACTTTTGATAGGAGCTATGCGATCTAGACCGGCTGGAGCCCACAGTTGACGACACGAGGCCTGCCAGATAGCTTGAGTTTCGCAGTTTGGAACTGTAATGGTTCCCTCACAGCTCAGCCTGGCAACTTACGAGAGGCCTTTTTTGATCACGACATCGTCTTCTTTACAGAGACCCATGAGAGCCTAGAGAGAGGCTTGCCGCAGGTGACAGGGTATGCCTGGGAGTCTGTCTTTCGACAGCAGACTAGACGATCAGGAGGAGTCAGAGGATCTGGCGGTGTGGCAGTTCTTTATAGAGAGCATCTCAGATCGATATTCACAGTCGTGAGGAGAGACCATCGGACCAGATATCTTTGGGTACGGATCAGGAGACCCCCCCTGAGAGACTTGTTTATTGCAGTATGCTACTTTCCCCCGAGACAGTCTCGTTATGCCTCAGATGGACCAGGACAGTCACCTTTTGAGGATTTGTCAGCCGATGTATTGGAGTACTCACGCCGCGGAGAGGTCATCCTTTTAGGAGACTTCAACGCGAGGACATCAGACAGACAGGCAGAGATTTTGTACTTTGCTGAGGATCCAGTCTTAGTTCCAGCTGCCCCAGATGAGAGTTTTCCACGCTTATCTTCAGACAGAGGGGTAGAGATGACAGATCAGGGACATCGCCTATTGGAGCTTCTCTCATTGCATGGCATCGTCATTTATAATGGACTTCGACAGTGGCCGCATTCATCCACAGCCACATGTTTTCCCTTCGCGAATGGTGGTACGAGCGTCATTGATTACGTCTTGGGTCCCCCGACTTTAATCCCTTTTGTACATAACCTCACAGTCGACCCTCTTATGCCTTCAGCCGATCATGCACGTCTGCACTTTATTCTTACCCAGATTCCTCATGCCCCCCCTTCTAGACATCATGAGCGTCAGCCATACTATGAGGTTCATTTTGACCACCAGTTCGATGACATTTATAGCCAGCACCTGAGTAGTCTTCTCCGTCCGCACCTTCTCGATGCCCTACCCTCCACACAGGATCGGTGGGACCTTGTACATACCTCCATCATCTCGGCAGCCCACAAGTCCTTCCCCGTCACTTGCCACACATCCGGTCCTCCACCAGTCGGTCTTGTGCCTTGTAATGGATGGTATGATGAGGAGTGTAAAGAACTCCGTAGGAAGCTTCGCCTTGAGACACAGGAGAAGTCTTCCCTCCTCATTGAGACCAAGAAGAGTTACAAGCGTTTGGTGCGACGCAAAAAGCACCAATTTCTAGCCCGGAATGAGGAGGAGCTGAGAAGTTTACTTTTCAGCTGTGATTCCAAGGAATTCTCGAAGAAATTCCTTCGCTTGAACTCTCAAACTCCTCTTACAGACCCACATGTTTGGCTTGCCTATACTTCCACTTTATATGGTATTCCAGACCAGCCACAGATTGTTGACTTATCCCATGTGCCTAGACCCACCTCCTCTGCCTTATTCTCATCCAGTAGTGTCCGAGCAGCAGTTCATCGTTTGAAGACTGGGAGAGCTAAGGACCATGATGGATTGCAAGCGGAGTATGTAATCCATGGGATTGATGCCTTAGCTACAGTCCTCTCCCGTCTTTTTAACGAGTCCATTTGTACAGGTCTTCCACCTAGTTGGCTAGAAAATACTATAGTACCCATACACAAGTCGGGGGATCCTTTGGAGGCGTCGAACTACAGGACCATTATGATTGGCCATGTCATGGCCAAGATTTATGCGACCATTCTAGAAGGACATATAAATGACCATGCCGAGGCGACAGGTATAAGAGCTAGAGGGCAGGTAGGATTTCGTGCAGAGCACTCGACTCTAGATCATATCTTCACTCTCAGGGCTTTGATTGAGGAGGCGAAGTCACGTAAGCAGCGGCTCTATTGTTGCTTCGTGGACTTCAGAAAGGCATTTGACACTGTGCCGCGTTTCAGACTCTTCCAGCGACTTTGTGACTTGGGATTCAGTGGGGAGATTCAATGGGTGATCATGGCCTTGTATGAGAGAGTCACAGGTAGAGTCAGGACACGGACGGGGCTGTCGGGGGAAGTACGCAGTACGATAGGGGTGAAGCAGGGGTGTCCTTTGTCTCCGACACCCTTTGGTCTCTATATCGATGAGTTAGAGATGTACATACAGACGATGGGTGGTACAGGTTCTTTACTGGCAGGATCCACGATACCGATTCTCCTCTATGCAGATGACGTGGTTCTTATTTCTTCCTCCCAGCAGGGTTTACAGGCACATCTCCATGCACTCCATAGATTTTGTCAGGACAGAGGGTTATTTGTAAACCTTGGGAAGACCAAAGTCATGGTCTTCAACACGTCATACCAGGTTTATAGGAGAGGCGAGTTCTCTTTCACATTTGATGGGTAGGAGGTGGAGCTAGTCAGGGAGTATACATATTTGGGTGCCACATTTAGAGGTCTAGTCTTCACCATGACGCATGCAGCACGAGATAGGATCAGTAGAGGATATGCCGCCTTGGCTCTTCTCAAAAGGCAATGTGCACAGTCACATTTTCAGCATCCCGACACGAAGTCCTTACTTTTTGATATGCTGCTGAGACCTGCAGCCATGTATGCTAGCCCCTTTTGGGCAGTAGATCTCAGTGTTGCAGATTAGAGATGAGTAGAGAGGTTACAGATCATCATGTTCTCCAGATTGATCAGAGCGAAGCCCACGGTACCGCATCAGATTATGCTCGTAGAGTTCGGAGCTACACCCCTAGCGCTAGATGCAGCATTTCAGTCAGTTACATACTTGCATAGGATCAGGGCGCTCGGAGACTCAGCAGCAGGCAGAGCACGATTACTGTGGCTAGCACTGACATCCTCGCAGATGTTAGTGGAGAGAGGTCATACTTTTTGTTGGTACCACACACTCTCCACATGGCTCACCTCGTTGGGCTTGGATTTGGATAGGCTGCCACCATTTCGATATAGCATAGATGCCCCTCGCCTCCCTCTCACTCGACATGAGCTCAGTCAGGTTATCACGGCAGATTTGTTGCAGCTACACACGTTTCGCACTTGGGTTCATCCCACGGAGCTTCCTACGAAGATGGCCACATATCGTGACCATTTTCTCAGGATTTCAGAGGATGGCTTCATCATATCCCCAGGATATATCGGCGTTCATATGTCGCACTCACTCAGGATTGCCTTGGGCCAGCTCAGGGTATCTTCCCACAGATTAGATGTTGAGGCCGGCAGGATGCGTCGTACAGCTACCGGACATAGACCCAGGCGAGAGACTAGGATATGCCCTTGTTGCACTATGGGGGAGGTGGAGACTGAGGAGCACTTTGTTTGCAGATGCCCTTTATATTATGAGATCCGTGGCAGATTTCACTATTTATTTGGGCACGGATTTGGACCTCTCTCTCGGATTATGGAGTATGAGGATCAGTATTGCTTAGCGTTCGTTGTTCATCAGGGAGATCACCAGATACAGAGAGAGATTCCTCAGAGAGCACCGTCGCATCCTTGCCAGAGACCTGGTTATTCATGAGGAGCAGGACGAGGTGCAGGACCATGAACACAGAGATAGCCCATCTTGCCAGAGAGCACCGATGGTTCCACCCCGAGGATGTACATATGACATGATCCGGTAGCACTGCAGGATGATCTTACACAGAGGCCGTACCCGTCGCTTTATTTCTAGACGACGGAGGATGATGGCAGATTTTCGGAGGAGATTGCTCCATGGAGACTTGGCACCGCCAGCAGCCCACTTGACACTTGCCCAGATCTTCACACTCATGGCAGGAGGCATGGTCGATGGCCATGACTTCCATCATTTCTTTGGATCACAGACCCCTTAGGGAAGACGATGTTCCTCATATTTCATATTTTACTTTTTGTATCTAGGCATTTTTGGTACTCTATTTCATTTCATTTTGTATCTAGGATTTTTGTAGCCATTTTTGGCATCTTAGCTGTATTACGATGAGGCCACCTAGTTGGCGCATCGTTCATGATGTATTTTCCTTTCGGATGATTTTGTGTCCCATAGGCCATGTATGGCCTTCCGTGGACCTTTAATAAAATTTCTTTCTTTCTTTCTTTCTCTCTCTCTCTCTCTCTCTCTCTCTCTCTCTCTCTCTCTCTCTCTCTCTCTCTCTCTCTCTCTCTCTCTCTCTCTCTCTCTCTCTCTCTCTCTCTCTCTCTCTCTCTCTCTCTCTCTTGCTCGCTCTCATTCTCTAGTTCAACATGGTATCATAGCGTTCCAACAAGCACGATGCTTGTATACAATGTTAGATTGAGCTGAGCTTGTGCTTGTAGTCATGTCTTCACCCTCTTTTTTACATTAGCTTCCAATGAGGAAGTGCTCCAAACATGCACTTCTCATTCCCATGCTGTAGAGGAAGTGGTAAAGAATATTTTTGGCTCAAGAATCTTGCTATTCCAACCCAAATACACATTATTCCTTTTTTTATTCCATTCCAACCCAATACACATTATTCATTTTTTTAATGGTCGTTTAAAAATGTTCTAGGCTGATGTGGTACTTGCAACCATTTACGTTCAAAATTATCTACCTACAAGTGATCCTACTGGCAATCTTCTAGTCATAGCTTGGACAGGTACTACACCTTCAATTTCTCATCTCCACATTTCTTTTTGTATTGCTTATATTCATGTTCCCAAAGAAACAAGGAACATAATTGATCTCCTTGGTAAGAAAGTTATTTTCATTGGATATCCTAATGGTGTTAAAGGTCATATGTTTTATGATCTCCTCTCCAAAAGGTAACCATCAATCATGATGCAATATTTGATGAAGACACTATGGGTGGCACTTGGTCTACTAATTTGTTTGATGACTCCCCGAATAAGCTCTCATGTGACACAACTCTTTCAATGTACTGAAGATTTACATGTTCTTGAATTGCCTTATATTGCATTCGAGGAGCTCATGGCCTTCCATTTCATCATTAACAGCCTACATCGAACTAGGCAACCTTAAGACCTTGGCTTCGAGAAGCTATCGGTGAGCCTTTTTTGGTAATAAAAGGACATAGTGTTATTCCTTGCACATGTGACCAAGAAATTAGTTTTTAAGGCTTTAGAGCTCTAAATCTCCTTAACTATTTGATGATGTATGCATATTGCATACCATCCTGCATAGCTTTGAAGGGTGATTGTTGATACCCCTTTGGAAAGTCAGGTTTCTAAGGCTCATTTCCTTAGTGATAGAACTTGTCACATCAAACTCCAAAATCCAGGCACCATGGTGTCTAAAGTCACCTCAGACTCCCCATCATCTGTACAACACGGTCTAAGTACTTAGCACATGCTTAAATAAACAAATCCTTTGTGAGACTCTAAACTTGTGCCAAGCCTTGAGGAGCATCAAAGATCGTTGAAGTGTAATCTTATGCTCCTATCGCATCCTATTCTTGCTTTGGGCTTCCACAACTTGCACTAAAGACGTGGGCAATAGCCACCATCCTCTTTCTTGATTTCACCTCCCACACTTCACCTCGACATGGAAGTCTTATGATGTGAAATCCTATCAAATTCATCATCCTAGTTTGCAAAGGCTACCACACATGGTGGTGAAAGGGATAGTGTGTGTACTTCTTATGCCACATTATCATGCTTCAAACATCTACCACATGTGCAATAGATAGAGGATACTTTCCACTCAAGTCACATCATATTGCCATGGCAACAGCACAAGTAAGGTTAAATTAACCATAGCTAACATAACCTCTCTCTCTCTCTCTCTCTCTCTCTCTCTCTCTCTCTATCTATATCTATTTATCTATCTATCTAACTATCTATCTACACACACACACACACACACACACACACACACACACACACACAAGATTACTTGGACTAACCATTTCAAACCTAGCATAGTTAGTCCAAGTAGCATAACTTAGTTAGATGTGCTATCTTAACGACCTTTACCTAAGTCTACAAACGCTCATTCAAGTATAAAGCTCTATTCAGGAATAGAGTACTTTTGATTTTTTTCAAGAACAAATGGGTTAGTTTTTAAATCAAAGATTTGATGGATGGAATGTATTCAAGGAATTTGAAGAAATATTGTATATTTAAAAGAAAAGCACAAAAAAAGTGGAGTTTTAAAGCACAGACATGAATCCAATGTTTCTTGTTGCCATCTGTTGTATCAAAAGACAATGGATGAATCAAAAGACAATTCAATGTTTCCTAAATAATAAGAGTATGAACAATGAAGAAGATTCCCTACACTTACCCCAAAGTATTTGTAAATAGAGTATTATGCAACCCCATTATGCTATAAAATAAAAAAACTAAGACTCCACAAAGAGATTTTTCAGTTTTTATATGCATCATCATCAAACATTTTGTTATTCCATGATAAGATTACTATTTTTATTCTAGATTAAACTATACGAAACTATACACATAGGTTGGATATCAAAGGAAAATATTCATTGTTAATATGCATACTAACTCTTAGCAAATCTTTCCAAAATAATTCTTTAATGTTTTCCCATTGAAGATATGAAAAGATTAAACATGCCAAAAGAGAAATATTCTGTTGAGAGTTCACGCTCAACATCATGTGATCATGTGTGCATAGCACCATCACGTGATCATATGTGCATAGCACTAACCTTATAGAGTGCTATAAAGGAAAGGGTTAGATCCCCTAACCCTAACCCTAAAAGGGTTTGTATATATTCTATTTTTTCAACTAATTCTAGTGTACAGTTAGTCATTTGTGGTGTGCTCTCTAGCTGTGCCCTCTCTCCTCATCTCCACTCTTCTCCTCTCCCCTCTTCATATTTTGTCATGGTATTAGAGCTTCCTTGTCTTCCGCTGAGACATTGTAATTCTTGAGAGTGTGAGAGAGATTGTGAGATTGAGAGTTCTCTTGAGTGTTCTCCGTGAGAGTCCACTTTCGATGAGAGATCTTCATCTGTCCATTTGAGAGAAAATTTTCGTCATTCCTTAAGAGATTTCCGTTCATTTCTTGAGTTTCCTTGTGAGGATTTCAATTCATTTTGTGAGATAGATCTGTGAGGATTTGTTCTTCTTCTTCTTAGAGCAAGAGATGGTGAATTCTTTGAGTTGAAGAGAGACCAGTTTCTTACTAAGGCTTTGAGAGAGAGAGGCAACCAACTCCGTCCACACAGCTTTGGCTGCTGTGTATCTCCAGCCCATCAACGGCTTCTAGCTTACCTCTCCAAGCCACGACGACTCATAGCTCCCACGGCTGCCTCCAGCGACACTCCACACAGAGCACGCCAGCCTCCACAACCACCAGCCGCTCCTACGCCAACGCCATCGTAGCTCCTTACGAGCCTCTCCTCCAAGCACTTAGATGCCTTAGCGCTCCTCTTCATCTCCAACAGCCACGGGCTGCAACGGCTCCAGCATATACCACCAAGCCTTGAATTTCCGCGTTGCCGGGCTGATGATGCCTTGATTAGCGACACCTACAACAGGAATTGAAGAACGGAAGGCTCGCCATGTTCTCGATGTTCGGTTTCTTTGTCCAAGCTATCGTGACGGGTAAAGGACCCATCGAAAATCTCTCCGATCACCTTGCTGACCCCGCTGTGAATAATGCTTGGGCTTATGCCACCAGGGTCGTAAATGTACCCACGGATTCTTGTAAACTGCAGCAAGCAGACACGGCACCGAAACTGGTAGCAGATGAGGCCGGCGCATCGAAAGCGAGTCGCAGTTTCCCGCCTCCTATCGCCTCTTGTGCAACTCTGTCAATCAAGAAAGGCGGTAGGTTTGTTCTGAAGGAGGTTAGTGCGCGTCCTCAGGGGTTCTTCCGCGCACAGAGGGAGTAACATGCGCAAAGACCTCAACAAGCCGCGCTCTCCAACGACCTCATCGACGGAAATCCGCGGTGGACGGAATCTTCCTAGATTCCGTCAGAATCTCAGAAGATTCTGGTCGCTCTCCTAGTGCCACGTGGCAGTGAGGGAGGATATCTTATCCTCAACCTCACCACCTTGAGGTGTGGTCAGCCAAGTGACACGTGGCAATCCTATCTGCCACGTCAGCAGGACACGTCAGCAAGCCACGTCATCACCGACTACCACGTCATCTGTGCCACGTCATCACCGACTACCACATCATCACCGACTGCCACGTCATCAATGCCACGTCATCAGTGCCACATCACCTGTGCCATGTCATCAGTGCCACGTCACCTGTGCCACGTCAGCATTGCCACGTCACCCTGCTGACATCATCAGTGCCACCTCAGCACTGCCACCTCAGCAGTCCAGTCAGCACTGACCCTCTGCAGACACAGTCCCTTGCCAGGCACACTGTGCACACACTGCATGTGCACACTCCTGCCACCTCAGCATAGAGCTTCACTGGCACACCTCTTGCTAAGCACAGTGCCACATCATCACTGCATACTTCCCAGTTAACCTCATAGCCACAACATGATTTCAAAGGGTGCATGTGCACAACCCCTACTCCACCACTCTAAGAATAAGTCTCCTATTGAACAGCAACCAAACTACTAAATTTGGAATTTTACTCTCACCAATTTTGTTTCCTATTACATAGAAACAAATTTGAGCTTTTGAACTTATATTGAATGGGAATATAGCTAAACATTCTAAAACTCTTGCCTACTTGTTTCTTATTGATTGTTAATGTGATACAGAGATAATTCATCGTTCACAAAATGTTAATAAATCTTCAATTCGGCATATTTCAAGGTATTAAAGATAAATTGGTAGAAAACCCCTCCATCAAATAGTGAACAAAAACTATCATCAACATCAAGCTCTTAAAAGATTTCACCATCACAGTATGGATTCCCCCCCAACCCCTCCTTCCTCCATGGGATAAGGTGTTCATAACCCTCACTTTGTTGGAAACACTATTGTGTATAAAGTGAGAACTATATCGTGTGTTACCATGTTCAGAGGTTCCGACAAAGAAATTCTAAAATTTACCTATGTCATCCAAACTTTGCAGCCTCTACCAAAAAAATAAATTTTATTAGAAATGCTTTTCCCCTCCAATTTTCACAACTCAAAAAACAAAATATACCCACGTTCAGTATGGATAAGATTTCTAAATCACCTAAATTTATGCTTAAAAGACATTAATAGTGACTGTCAATTATAGTTCGAACTTAATCTCCTTAAACATTGGAAGACTAGATTCAAGGCAACGCTGGCTTGAATTCAATTCTAAACTGCTATGGATTTGAATACAAAGCCCACTGCCTTTACACAACCATTACAAAGAGTAGAACACAAAATCCCAGTCCTTAAAAGTATTCTTTCAACTTGATGATAAGAAGAAATGTATAATTTCATACAATATACTTGTGATTTGCTCAGTGTTCTGTGCTGAGAATTTGAAGAGGACTGACCACCTATTTTTACCTAGTCCTACTTTCACCTAGGACTTCCACATGTGAGCAGAGAGTTAGAACTTTATTGCTCTTATGGACACACCTAGACCTAGCACTTGGAACTGAGTTCCTATTCACTTAAATGGCCTTAGAACCTATGAGTACATTGGAAGATGAGTGCAGTGACATATTGACCAATTGTGACCCAGACCTAGCAGGAACATCATTTTGTAGACCACCAGAGGAATATGAATCGTATAGCTATTCAGGACCTCATGTAATTCTGATAATCACTTTGAAGGAGAGTCACTAAGACATTACTGGAGATCTTTGTTGGCGCACTGTTGTCATCCCATTGGCAGCAATGTTGCTTGAAGTTCTTCAAGATCCTTGATTGCAAAAGTAGGTTCTTATGGAGATACTCCATTTTTAGGAGCAGGTTCTTGCGGATCTACTGTTGGCATGTTTCTTATTGTCGGTGCTACATCATTAAGCATTGCGATCTTCCACATGTACCACTTCTATGATACTCATCGTAATAAAGTTATATATGTTCTATGTATCAAATGTGAGTAGGATTGCAATGTCTCAGAGATCTTTTGCTTTTGTTGAGCCCAAGTTTCAGCTGAGAAAGTTGTCAGGGATGAAGATATTCTGTTGTTCACATTGGAAGGTTCTTGTGGGACTTCAGTTGTGATGGGCATTACTTGTGTGGCCGATTCTTGCATAGCTACCCTGATGATAGATGCCAAATTTCTCAGTAAGGAAGGTTCTTGTGAGGCTCCCAACATGGATTCAGCTTTTGTCTTGGCAGGTTCTTGTGTTACTGTGGCTTTTTTTCAAGATAGGTTCTTATGTTACTGCCTGTTGCCTTGAAGATGATGCAATAAATTGACATCCCTTTTGATAGACTTGTGATCGAGTAGGTTCTTGTGTTACTATCTCTTTTTTTGAGACATGTTCTTATGTAACTACTCAAGAGGAGGTAGATGAATTCATTTGCATATGATCCTCCTGCATTGGTGCTTTTCCCTTATCCTTGAATTCAGGTTCTCATTTTTTATGGCATCTTTGTGGAGTAGGTTCTTGTGTGACTACTACTAGTGCATCTACACTCATTGATGCTTTTGTATTGATAGATTTGGGGCTCCACTCTTGCTTTTGCGATGGAGATGGTGTACATTTAGGCTTAGGGAATGCATGGATGGGCTGTTGATTGCTCTAGTTAGGCTTGGGTACCCATATATATGAGTTGCCACGGTAATATCCCTGGGCCTCGAGTAGTCTTGTGGGAACCCATTGGTAATGTACCTTCCTTGTTGGTTGGCGTCCTCTTCTTCT
Organism: Dipteris shenzhenensis; assembly: GCF_047967505.1. Classification (NCBI taxonomy): domain Eukaryota; kingdom Viridiplantae; phylum Streptophyta; class Polypodiopsida; order Gleicheniales; family Dipteridaceae; genus Dipteris; species Dipteris shenzhenensis. The sequence continues at coordinate 15,692,844 of NC_141597.1, forward strand.
TTGATGTTGAGGTTTGTTGTTTACATGAGGGGGTGGCTAGAGATGGTGAGGCTTGATGTTTAGAGGAGGGGGTGGCTTTATATGTTGAGGTTTCTTTGGAATCCAAAAATATGATTCACCCTCAAAGTATCCTTGAGCCTTCAATAGATCCTTTTGGACCCATATTTTCTTGGTTGCCTTTTGTCTTCGTCTTCTTCCTTAGTGGTGTCCTTGTCAAGGTGGGGAGGTGGAAGTAGTTGCTGATGTTGATCCTTGGCTAGAAATAGGTGCATCTTGATGGGATGATTCATCACCAAAAACCCCTTTGTGTCTTGGATCCAGCTTTTACCAAGAATGGCGACTTCCGTTAAGGTATTTGTAGGAGCTACAAAAAACTTGCAAGGCACAATGTAATTGTCCAAGGAAGCATTCAACATTAAAGAACCACTAACCTTAATCGAGGTACCCTCTATGGATTGAATTTCAAAATCACATACTTGAAGGCGTACTTGGCCAAGATTCTTTAATGTCTCCCAAGAGATGAGGTTGTGGCCTGCTCGCCCATCTACCAAGGCCTATATTTAGCATGTTGCACCTACTGATGTCAGCTCTACCCAAAGTTGAGATGAAGTATATCTATCTCATTAGGATCAAGGGAATTATCAATTCCTAATTCAATTTGATTTGGTAGTACCGCTCTTACGGTGTAAAAAGGTGTAATGGACTTAAGTTGTTCATCATCAAGGTGCATCATCTGAGTGCCCTCAGTAGTTGTTAGATCTATTACCACTAGTGTATACATCCAATCAAGTGAGTCTTCTAGTTTTGGTAAAGGGGCACACCAAGGTTCGTCAAGACTCTTCTCCCTATCCTCTTTCTCATATTTTTAAACCAGCTTTACCACACAGACTTATCGGTGGTATCCGATTCATCTGCAAATAGATTTTTGAACTTAGTGTGAGCCTTCCATGTTTGGAGATCAACCCTCACGACTTGCTGATCTTTCCTTAGATAAATGTTGTTGGAGTGCCAATCATGGATCAATCCTTCCATATGCAAGAAAGGTCTCTCTAGAATAGCCTCATACCTAGGGTTGTTTTGAAAGTCCATTACAACAAGGGCACCCGATATGTGAGACCAAAGGTTTTGATTTTAATGTCCTTGAGTACTCCTATGGGATGAGCCGTGCCTCCATTAGCTAATTTCACTACCAAGGAAGTACTCTCTCGGTCGGGACTTCCCCACTTTTCCCAGCATTTTTTTGTGATGATGCTAACACCTGCTCCTCCTTCTAATATTGTCATAGCTTTCTTATCACAGAAGGAGATGGGTAACACTAAATTCGTGTCATCACTCTCAAAATATTGGCCCAATTTGTTGATCGACACCCTTGGAAGGTCTTGAGCATGATTGGGAGATTCAGCATTATCAAGATTTGTGAGTTTTTTGTGTCACTATTTGCCCATTCATCCAATCCGAGAGGTCTCTCCATAGAGCAGGACTACCCCATAATAGTGTCGCGATGGGCATCTTGATCTCAGTGGACAGGAACGAGGCTAATCCTGCAATGTGTCAAGGACTAGTGATAGATTCCGTGCCTATTGATTTAGACTCTTCTAAACCATATACAGACATGTTGTCCTCCTCCTTTAGTTGTTGCAAGGTGGGCTCTTCTTCAAACATCCCCATTGCATTAGGGTGGATCCCTTTGTTGAAGGGCATGACACACGTTCTTCGTCTACCCTTTTAGGTATTTGCAAGGCTTTTGAGGGTTGAGTGTTTATCTCATGTCTTGGATGAATTGTATTAGTACTCTTGCTTGCCTTGAGCCTTTGCTCACATTCCTCTTGGCACTTGCATTCCAATTTATGCACCTTAGTGAGACTTTGTTTCCCCACCCATGGGTTGGGATATTCACTGTGACCCTTAGGTGTTGTGGCTTGGCCATGGGTTGAAGCTATTAACATTACCTCATTTGCCTCGTGTGAGTGGTTGTTGCTAGTACCTTTTGAGAGAGTTTCACCAAAGGAAGATGATGTTGCTAGGGAGGCTGTATCTTCATCCGCCGACCCATCTTGGATGATGACCTTATTTTTTCCCTTCCCAATCTTTGTTGCACCCTTGGTGCTTACTCGTGCTGATTCAGTTGCCTCTCTAGGCTGTGACGTGCTAGCTTTATCCCTTTTGGCTTGTTTGCAAAGCTCTTTATTAAGGGCTTTAGCTTGTAACCTCGTGATTACATTTAAGGATACTGATGAAACTTGGCCTCTCGCAATGTTTAACAAGTTAAGGCTTGTGGACTTAGATGGCCTTCTCATCGAGCAATCCTTAAAAAGATGGTCCACACCACACACAATGGCAGTGGTGTATTAGACGCTGGTGCACATGTCATTGGCTACTTAGACTGTCCCTTATATGGACACTCATTGGTTGGGTGTGGCCTTTGACACATATGGCATTGAATCGATTGTGTCTTGGTCAAGTTATATATCCCATTTTTTAAGGAATCGGTGCCATCTGGTAGAACGAAATGTATTGGTCACCTTGTATAATGTAGTGACTTATAATGCTAGACCAATTTGCATTGTCACAATTTTGGGGATAGTTGTGTCCATTGAAGGTAGTTCTGGGGTGTCCCCAATCACTAGGTAGCTCTTCCACCAATACTTGATTTAGGGGAGTATTTCGTGGAGGTGGTGGTTGAGGTCCCAGTATTGGTGGGGGTGTGGAATATTTTGAGCCCTAAATTGTCCTTGATTGGCTGATGTGGCTCCTTGTATTACCAATTGTTCCTGATTCAATGGATTGGGCAGTGCAAGCAATGGTAGATGCGGCCTTTTTTGATACATGGGTTGAGGAATCACCCTAGGATAATGACATTGGGATGTGTCATGATTTCCCCAACAAACACAATGGGCACAGTAGAGTGTTGGCCTGGCTCTAAGACAAGGGCATTCCTTAGTGGGATGATTTCTAGTGCATACCCCACACCATATGTTCTCTCTTTGTGGAAAGAGATGAGGGTTGCTAGGAGCATCTTTTGGTGCTTCTATATTCCATTATTGGCTCAACTTGTTTAATAGAGATCTGTGGCCAACTCTTCCATGTTGAGCACTTTGGGCATCATGTTTGCATCCCTAGCTACTTCTAAGGTTGAATCCTTTATCGTTTGGGACATATCAGCAGAACCTAAGGATTTATCCTCTTGGGGCTTCTACCTCATGTTATCCCCTAGGTGTATCATCATCTTGCTGCATAGCTCAAACAATGTGGGATTCATAGCAAACAAATGATCATTCAGCTTAGCATCTCGTAGCCCTATGAGGAAGCATGGCAGAAGTTGCACATCACTCATCCTCTCGTGGGTTTCACATCGCGAGTTCAGATGCTTAATCCTAGTGATATATTCTCTTAAGGACTTAGTGTCCTTCTGCTTCACCTCATAAAGCTGGTTAAGCGGGCTCCACTTGGGACCACTGGGGGCAAACCCCACAATGAAAGATTTATGCAATGTGTCCCAACGTATTTTCACCTCAGGGTTCGAGGCTCTAAACCATTGTCCAGCCTTACCATCAAGACCCAAGCTAAAAGCATTGAATTTTTCTAGATCCCCGATATCACCAAAGGTCTCACAGATTTGTTCAAATCTCTCAACATGGGAGACTAGGTCTTCTCCTACAAACTTGGTGATTAGCTTGGATATTGTGGCAGGCTAACACCTTGAGGGGTTGTTATCCCTTCCTAGAAACATTGGTGGTGGAGAGGTGGCCCCCCTTCCTAGTGCTTGCACTAGGATTCTCATAGCTTTGTCTGTAAGGACCGTTTGAGATATAGGAGGAGGTTGTGGAATCGTGGGCCATGTCCCACACATTGGTGGTCCTAATGAAGGGTCCAAAGGATTAGATGGCACAAGGTTGGGATGGGAGGATCTAGGCCCACTAGGCATTGGCATTGTGACTTGGGTCAGGTTGGACTAGATGTCCTCTAGGGAGTGGTATGTCCTTTGTAGGCATAGGCTTATAAGGGATACTCATTGGGTAGGGAATATCTCCCATGTTTTGTTGCCAAGGAGGCATCATAGGGGCTTCTGAGATGGGGGGTCTTAATTGTGCGCCTTCAAGGTTACTCCTCTGCCCCTTTTGCTCTAGCATTTGGGGCCCTTGTGAGAATCTGGTCCAAATCCATCCCCATAGGATTGTCTATCATCAAAGAATTGGTACGACGGGGGTTGATTGCCATTAGGTATCATGGGACTTGGCTCCCTGAGTATTGCTTCTGACATCAGTGGTTGGGCTGACATTTGAGCCTCTGACATTGCCCTAGTTGTCCAGCAAATGGGTCTAGCCACTCTACCGAGTCTATCAATCCAAATCTTCCCATGACATTGGAAAAGATTTCCCTTAATGTAGCTACTGCTGCAGATGGGGTAGGAGAGTGGAGATCGGTGGGAATGGAGTTTAGAGCCACTAAGGCTTTAACATTAGAGGGTTCACCCATGTCTTCGTCCTGACTCATGGACTCTTTCGAGCTGGATTATTCACATGGTGGTGGTTCTTGCAATGGTGAGAATCGACTTTTGAGTGTGCTGACCCTGAGGATGCCAAGCTGGGTATGGAGGTCGACAAGATGCTATTTGAGGCAACGTCTTTAGGCTCAGGGTGAGCTTGTAGGACTCTTCTTGATCTCAAGATCATGTGTTCATTGGCACATTTGAGGCCCCAACTCTAGCCACAGTAGAGAAGGGTCCAGGGACAACGTCCCGACGGGGTGCGAAAGCAGTGCCCTAGTGATTTTTTTTGCAAAATGGGGTTTATTTCAATGCAATTTTGCATGCAAATTTCATTATTTCTTGATGCTCGAGGTCCCAATTTTCATGTGCTTTTTCTTGATTTTTGTGTTCCCAGAGCTATCCCTATGGCCGTGGTGGGGATACGGCTATGGCGATGACCCATGGGGATAGAGCTATGGTGATGACCCGTGGGGATAGAAAGTCGACGAGATAGAGTTAAAGCAACGGCCAGTGGGATAGAGTTATGGTGATGACCCGTGGGGATAGAGATAAGGCAAAAACTAGTGGGATAGCCTTATAGCACCGGGTCAATGCATGTTTGCCCGATGGGATAGAGTTATGGCGATGACCGTGGGGAAAAGACTATGGCAACGAGTCAACACCTATTTGGCCAGTGGGATAGAGCTATGGTGATGACCCGTGGGGATAGAGCTAAGGCAACAATCGATGGGATAGCCTTATGGCATCGGGTCAATGCATGTTTGATCAGCGGGATAGTTGACTGACAGTAATTAATTAGGGGGGTGGGTTAGGTACTGACATGTGTCAAGTCATGGGGATAGGGCTAAGGCAATGGGTCAATAGAGTTTGATCAGCGAGATAGGGATATGGTGGCCACGGTCGAATTTGCATTTAGTGGGGGGGGAACCTCCATAATGATCTTTATTTTGTCCATGTCAGCTGCTGCAATCCCATGTCGAGAGACTATGCGTTCCAAGACTACTCCATGTGTGATTGGGAATTGGCACTTGAGAGGATTCAAAGAGATTCCATACTCCCTACATTTTTTTTAGTACATCTTCAAGGCATTTCAAGTGATCCTCATTTCTTGAATGTATGCACAAGTCATTGAGGGAGACTTGTAGGAATTTGTTCAAAAATGCTCGAAAAGTTGTTGAGTCATTGCATAATCCAAATGGCACAACTCTATATGCAAAAATTCCCCATTCAATGGTAAATTTTGTCTTTTCTTGATCTGCAGGAGTGATCTGGACTTGATTGTACCCGCTAAACCCATCCAAGAAGCTATACACTGGCTTTAGACCTAGCTACCTTTCTAAATTTGTTTCAATCAATGGTAGGGTGTAATGATCTCTGATTGTTGTTGCATTGACATTCTTGAGATTCATGTATACTCTGAGCTTCTTGTTTTTCTTAGGAACAATCACAATTGGTGACACCCAATTGGTATGCTCGATCTCATAAATGAAACCAATATCCAAGATTTTTTCTAGTTCTTCATAGACATGGGTGCCATACTTGGGATTTGTCCCTATAGGGTCCACATACCTTAGGTTTGGATCCTTCCGTATGCTATGTACTACAACTTTAAGGGAAATCCCTTTCATTTCCTTGTAGGACCAAGCCATGCAGTCTCTATATTCCATCAGCAATGCTTTTAATCCTTTTTCATCTTCTAGAGTGCACTCTTTGCCAATGTATATAGGCTTTTCTTCTTCTCTATCCAAGGCAAGATTCAATTTTCTTGTCTTGGCTGGTCCTTCATACACTGGGGTATCCTCAGTATTCTCTTTTTCCATGAGCTCTGATTTCCTGACTGGCTTGGACATTGCTACTGTTGCTTCTCCCATGGTGTAGTTTTTGAAGTAATCAGGAAACCTTAGGCCATCATGGAAGTTTGAGGTGCTTGCTTGGCTGCTAGCACTATTGGATGTTGTGGAGATGTTTGGTCCAATTCACATGTGTCTCCTTGCTCTTCTTTTTTGTGAGTCTTCACCATTTCACTCTTCATTCTCACATTGGGTTTAAACTTGCAAAGTTTTTTGCTTTGTGAGACTAGTGATGGATTTTCAATAGGAGTCTGACTCCCAAGGAGTGGTTCTTCAGCCATACATGCACCTTCAAGCCGTTTAGGATCCCATTCAAAATTTGGAGACTCAAGAACTTTTGTGGGCTTTGTCAAATACAATTCCCCCACTTTGGTCTGCATCCTTTCAAATTCATTAAAGTGCTCTATCTTGGCCTTTTGGCATTGCACACCCTCCCTATTTTTCCTTGACCGATTGCTATTTGCTAGTGTCAGAGGGTCTATCTTCGGGTATTTTATGGCCATGAGTGCCTATAGGATTGCTAAGTCATTTTAAAATACTTGACCTTCCAAAGTGGCATTATCAGCTTCTATTTCTAGGTCCCAATCAAAGTCTGCACCATAACCTTCTATTATGGCCTCTTCAGGATCACTGCCCCACTCAACACTTGCCATGAAGAATGGCACTTCCACGTCATCTAATTTGTCATCACAGATTGGTGCTTCTAGTTAGATCATTTGTGCATCCACATCTAGCAACATTGCATGTGTTGTTTTAGAGTTATCTATTTATGCCTATATTCAATTGTTGATGTCAATTTGCATATCCCCTTCTATGGGTTTTTGTACATTTGAAGGTAAAGGGGATGCATGACTCGTGGCTGTAGTGGAAGAAATGTCCTCAATATTTTTGGGAATAGTGGGTTTGATTTTCCCTTTCTGGAATTGATCTTGACAGTGGTTTCCTTGTTTTGGATTGTGATCCGATTAGTGCCCCAATCATGGAGTACCAAAGCTTCATAAAGCCATGGCCTTCCCAACAATAAGGCCAAAAGTCGACTTTGGTCTTCATTGTGTACTTGCAACTTTTGGGAATAGAAGCTCTCTCTTTCTCTACATTCTCTTACATTGAGTCTTCTTAATTCCTCTTGCTAAGTTGTCTTGTGATTGCCACTATCCCCCTCCCCCATTCTCTCCTTCCTCTTGCTCTCATTCTCTTCTTCCTCTCCCTTCCTCTTTTCCCCTCTCTCCTTTCTCCCTCGTGGAATCACTTGCACACAATCTGATAGATGTGTGGCTGACACAAGCATGAATCTTGTGCATACGAAGCTCCTACAAGGAGTTTCTTGGGAGTAGTAGCTTTGATAGCCAAGATCCCCACGGCAAATGAGTCATTGCCAAACTACAAAAATACCATTGGGTCTATGTGTACCTAAGTGGAGTGGGTTGTCAAAGGTTTTAGTTACCTGCTAGGGTAGTCACACATGTGGGTACTATGTGGTAGTTAATTGTGATCACCTCCTTGCATGTAAGACACTACAGGTGGGGTGCTTACTTAAAGTCTTGTACATGAATGTGAGAAACATCTTATTTAAAGTAGAGTCTTTCCCTTGCCTATTTAAAGTCTTATAAATGAGAGTGTGAAACGCCTTAGTGAGTTGTATTCTCAATACAAACTTTGTGTTTCTTTATGACATATTGTCTCTCATCTTCTTTCCATTTTAGCTTGACTCTCTAAATTTTATCAGGACAGATGTTTTTGTAGCTCTATCGTGAGTTTCTAGAGTTGTTGGTTTTCCTCTTTGAGGTCCTTGATCTGCTATTGAAGACATAGAACCTGTGCGTTTATTCTAGTATGAGTCAATGAGGGGGAAGCCACTACTTGATCAAATGACTTCACCTTCTTGCTACCCATAATGTCCAAGATGAGGTTGGCTATTCATATAGGGGACCTGGTAAAGTAGTGGGTCAGCTTCAGCATTAGCACAGTGACTAGCATTATTAAAGCAATGACTAGCATTAGCAGTGGATTAAAGCAACGACTCGGCATTAAAATAAAGCCCAGGGTTCGTGTTATAATAGGAGCGGTGGTTGGCGTTAGCATGATAGCATGTCACTACATTAGGAGTCGAGGTGTTAGTGTTATAGCAATGGGTGGCATTAATATAGTAGTAGCAACCAGCATTAAGTCAGTCATTGTGTTATCCGCATAGCATTGAGTGGGTCAGTCATCGCACTATCAGCCGCTCATTGCGTTATCCTTATAGCATTGACTTGATTTTGTGGGCCCTTTTTTAGAATCTAATTGATTGAGTGACTACCCTAGACTTCACCTAAGTGGGTGTAAGTGCATGTGGAGTGATGTGGATGATGCATCATTGAAAATTAAAAGTGTTATGATGTAAGTCTGGTGGTGTTGAGTGAGTGACTTGGTGAACGGAATACAAGTGGACACGTGGACCCTAACCACCTAGTTGGGATGGACTAAACCTTTGTGGAGTGGAGGACTTTCCAAAGGATAGTGTGGACTCCCTTTCACCAAAAAATGAAGTGGACTTGACCTTTCCTATTCTCACATAAACCAAATGCATGGACGATGGACTAGAAACTTTAAGTTTTCAAAGTACTTGGCATCTCTCCAGGTCGTGTACTTGCTCAACGAACTGTAAAGAGTGCGAAGAGCTACATCCTTGAAGCATGCATAAATGGTGTCGCAAGTTTGGTGGCATCAAATTGCTTTGATTGAACACCTTCCTGAACTGACTATAGAATTGCTTTAGGCTTAGCATAAACTTGCAGAATCCATCAAGTCCCTGAGGTTCTTGCAAGGGGATTGGTGCTCTCTTTCCCTATTTGTGGCATAAAAAGGAAGAGAGGTTCGTGTGGGTTTGTCCCCTTTTTAGGAATAGGTTCTTGTAGATCTACCATGTTCATTGTTGATATTGAGACCAAAGTTGAGGCTACATTTGATGGGAGGTACTTCGGAACCCAGCGAGCCTCACCTTTTCCCTTTGCGTGTAGCAAGTTCTTGTGTTATTGTTCCATATTTAGGAATAGGTTCTTGTGTTGCTATCCCATGTTTAGGAATACGTTCTTGTGTAATTGCCATGGTTGCTCATGTAGCTAATTCTTGTAGCATGATCAGACGAGGGTACAAGGCAGTTTCATGTGGCTGTATTTTAGCCGTATTTTTTTGTGAGGATTTAACAGCAGGTTCTTGTGTGTCTACCCCATTTTTAGAGGTAGGTTCTTGTGGTGCTACTGTGTCCTTTGCCATAGACGATATTGAGGGGTACCCACAGGAGACTTGCGAGCCTTAGGCACCCATAGGAGGTTGTGGCCTTGGTAAAATCCTTGAGCCTCCACAATTTCTTGGGAATCCCACCTGGATGGTGCTTCCATTGACCTTTTGTTGGCTTGCATCTTTGAGAATTGACTTTCCACGCTCGTGCAGATTGAGCCTTTGTGAGGGTAGGATAGAGTGGGTAGGCAAAGCTACATACTTACTATGGCCTTGCATGTCCTTAGAAGTTTAAGCCGGGGTTGTTTCATTTGGGAGCCGAAAGGGGTTCTTGCCCTTGTGTGTACTCAGTGCAACTGCAGTAGATCCATTGCCCTTTACAGCTATCACTGCAGTTACTTTTGGAATAGTGTGACTATAGTGGATGAGGAAGCTTTTGGTGGGACTGTTGGAGTCATGGGTTGTCTGTTGGCCTTTTCTATGATAGGGAATGTTGGACTAGAGGTTCCAACATCGATTGTTATGACCGAGGTGTGACCATCATTGGTTAGAGTTGTTGTGCATTCCCGCCAATCAATTTGGTCTTTAATGCCCAACACCATGTCCTTCCAAGAATAACTTGTTCATCCATAGCACCTAATGGCATAACATAGAATCTAGTAGCCACACAATGGTTATTCATTAATAAAGGATTTTTTATACAACCTATAGCAAGCGAGATTTTTTCCATTTATTGCACATATCATGACAGGCGGAGGTTCAAGAGTTAGCTTGAATGCCAAGAGTTGGGTGCACATCTCCTATGAAATCAAGTTGTGGCTGGCACCAAGATCGACAAAGGATTTGGCTGAGAATATGGTCTCCTTGCACAACTGAAAATCCATCTACACCCTTGCGGGGGCAATGGTAAGATCTTCCATGGGGTTTAACGCTTCCATGGATGATTTACAAATTGTTATGAGCCCTAAGTTTTTTGCTTTGGTGTGACATACCCTCTCTTCTTCTATTGCTTGCTGCTTCATTTGAGTGACTTATTTTATAAGTTCTTTTTCTCAATGGAGGGCTTGTTATGTTTGAAATGTTAATGGGCCGTAGTAGCACTTAAGCTTGCTACCATTAATATAACCATCCATTTCAATACCATCAAGGGTTGCAATTCTACATGATCCTTGAGGTGTGATTTCTACAACCTGATACAGACCCATCCCTCAATATTTTAGCTTATGCTTGGTGTTTCTTATGCTATATACAGTGCAAGATCACCTTCCTTCAGGTCCTTGTTTTGAAGGTTGCATTCGAACCATTTCTTGCGGCATAGCTTCTCAATTTTTATGCAATAAGCCGCCCTTAATCTCATTTCATGAAGCTTTTCAAGCTTGACTAACCTTTTAAGGATTGCCTCATATGATATCCAATCACTAATTGTGACTCTAAGTCTTGGAACAATAAAATGCATCGGCATAACTACCTCCAACCCAAACTCTAGGCTAAAGGGTTTACACTTTGTAGCGAACTTGTATGCCATTCGATATGCCCATATTGTTGCAGTGAGTTTATGCTCCCAATCATCATAGCGACTGGCCTCAACCATGCATGTCATTGTGTGGCACAAGATCTTATTTGAGATTTTGGCTTGACCATTTACTCAAGGGTAATAAGGTGTGTACTTTTGATGGACAATGAGGAACTCACTCATCAATATACGAATTGTGTCATTTACAAAGTGTCCCTCCGTCATCACGATTTCAAGCAGAAGGCCAAAGTGGGAGATTACATTCTCATATAGGAACTTAGTGGTTATTCTTACATCCGCCTTCCTTGTGGCCTTGGCCTCTGCCCACCTAGTCAAATAGTTTGTGGCCACTATAATGTAACGGACCTAGGTTCCTTTTGCAGCTGGATTAATTGGACCTACAGAGTCTATTTCCCACTTTTCAAAGGGTTGGTCCATGAGAACTCCGGTTAAAGGCATATAATCTTGGTTATAAGGTATAGAGACTCATTGGTAGGGTTCATAGTGCTTAACAAATTTGGTTGCATCTGCAAAGAGTCTTGGCCACCATAATCCAACTTGCAATACCTTACGAGCCGTAAGCTCTCCCACAAAGTGACCACCTATAATGCTTGAATGAGATTTATCCAGAACCTCCATGAATTCATCTTCTCAAACACAGTGGCATATAAATTAGCTAAGAAATGTCCAATCTCCTGTACCCATTCCAAAATTAGACCAATCAAGAATAATGGGGCATCTGGAAGATCATCTTCCACTTCTATTGTTGGTTCCCCATTGGGAATTCAAGACATGTGATGCTCGAGTTTACTAGCCTCACCAATATGGGCCTTGGCATAGGTACGTTTACGTTAGGCCCTAGTTTATAAGATGTGGCCATGGGGAAGGGAGTACCCTCTAGAGATCCTCCCCAAGTTGTATACAAATTAGGATGAGGGGCCATTGAATATGGTAAGGTGTTCTACCAAATCCTATTTGATCATTCCCCTATCGTTCCTGACTTGGTGGCCAGAACCTAGGTACCCATGGCTCAGAAGTCCTCATGAAGGATGCTTCACCCTCATAGAAGTGAACAGCCATGCTCACCTAAGACGAGCAAGGGATTTCTTTGAGCATTACCTGATACAAAAGTTAAAGGAGGTTCTTGCTGCTCTTTAGCCACTCTAGTTTGCTTAATGAAGGGATTGACTAGGTCCAGTTCAGACAAACCAAACCGTCCCATGAAATTGGAGAACGAATCCCTCAGATGCGAGGCTATAGTGGAAGCGATGGGGGATTGTGTCCTTATAGAGCTAGAATTGGGAGCCATGGAGGTCCTAGGATTTGGGTTCAAGTTTTCTCCCATTTCAGCGTCAAAGCTCATGGCATCATCCGAACTCGAGGACTCTATGTATGTGGGGGTGCATACAGAATGTCAACTTAATGTTGAGATCTTGCATGAATTGATAGTGTGGCAATCGATGGACCAATTAGGACATTTTTTGAAGCACTATCCTCTGGCTTGGGTTCAATACCTATCCCAGAACTCAGGTGCATGTGTCGCCCACTCAACCTGGCTACCTAGTGAGAATCAGTCACTGTGTCTTTCTGTCCCTTAAAGCAGCAGTAGTCACTATGTTAGCCTTAAAGTAGCGACTCACTGAGTCTTTGCGTTGTCAGTTGCCACTATGTTAGCAATATAGCAGCAATAGTCGTTGCATTAGCAATATAACAGAGTTACTGCATTAGCAATATAGCAGTAGTCATTGTGTTAGCAATATAGCAATGATTCTTACTATGACAGGTGAATATAGCAGTGTGACTGATAACTCAATGGGTGATTAAAGTGGGCAACTAATTAAAGCAATGAGGACTGGTTAACGTAGCAGGTCAAATATAGCAATGATTCCTAATGCATCGAGTGGTGTGTCGCTGCATTAACTTTAAAGCGGGTTGACCTTTGAGGTGACAGTTGTGAGTTCATTAAATGCCACATGGTGTTAGGTGAGGTGGGTAGAGTGAGTGGACAACTATTTGTCCATGTGTCAATCGTCGCATTATAAAGCACGATTGGCTAAGTCGCTACATTATCCTTAAAGTAATGACTCATAGTCTGGATCCTTAAAGCAACAATAGTCACACTATGTTAGCCTTAAAGCAGTGACTCACTGAGTCTTTGCATTGTCAATTATCGCTACGTTAGCAATATAGTAGCAATAGTCATTCCATTAGCAATATAATAGAGTCGCTGCATTAGCAATATAGCAGTAGTCGTTGTGTTAGCAATATAGCAATGACTCTTAACAGGATGGGTGAATATAGTAGTGTGATTGATAACTCAGTGGGTGATTAAAGTGGGCAATTGATTAAAGGAACGAGGACTAGTTAACGTAGCAGGTCAAATATAACAATGATTCCTAACGCATCGAGTTGTATGTCATTGCGTTAACTTTAAAGGGGGTTGACCTTTGAGGTGACAGTTGTGAGTTCATTAAATGCCACGTGGTGTTAGGTGAGGTGGGTAGAGTGAGTGGCCAACTGTTTGTCCATGTGTCAATTGCTGCGTTATAAAGCACGATTGGCTAAGTTGCTACATTATCCTTAAAGCAATGACTCATAGTCTGGATATATCACCAACTAGTTTTTGGTGCTCTCTAAGGATTTTTTAGTTTTTGTGCAGGGTTTGTGAGCATAATGGGATAGTATCTACCTATTCTACCTACTCAAATGAAGAAATTGCAAAAAACAACTTCTTGAAAGCAGTAAACAGGAGATTTTTGAAGGGGGTGGTGGCTGAGAACTCACCCATACCTCAACTCAATTTGATCCAAACTCATTTTCAAGTGTTTTTGAGTGAGATTTGACACCACACACACTTTAGAAATCACTGAAACTAGCTATGCTTACAATGTGATAGCAAAAAAGACTAAAAAATAAGCTCAAATGCTTGAAAAACACCCTCTGGGAAGAAATGACAGTTTCTACTTTTCCTACTACAAACTCACACTTTTCTCCTCCAATCCTAGCATTTTGTAATGGGTGGGTAACGATAGAGAGCTTGCACACCTCGAACTCCCCGGCAATGGTGCTAAAAATGTGTAGTCCAACGGGTGACTCACGTGTCATGGGAATCTTGGAAGAATGTCATCAAATCCTCTACTCCTGAGAAACTCCTTGTGGGAGCTTCGTATGCATAAGCCTCATGCTTGTGTCACCCAAGCCTCTACCAGATTGTGTGCAAGTGATTCCATGAGGGAGAAAGGAGAGAGGGGGGAAGAGGAAGGGAGAGGGAAGGAGGAGAATGAGAGCAAGAGGAAGGAGAGAATGGGGGAGGGAGATAGTGGCAATCACAAGACAACTTAGCAAGAGGAAGCAAGAAGAATCAATGCAAGAGAATGTAGAGAAAAAGAGAGCTTCTATTCCCAAAACTTGCAAGTACACAATGAAGACCAAAGTCAAAATTTTGGCCTTAAATACAATCCACCTTTTGAAAGGAGGGTTAACCCTTGTACTCCCATGTACCTCTCTCATTCTCATATTACAACCACTTGAGCCCATACGGCTCTCCAAGGCAAATGGCACATGATAATCCTCATGCTCTCTCCTACCTCTCTACTTGCTATTGAAGTACATGAACTCTTAAGCATTGTGGTGGTTAACAGTATTGGATGCTATGATCATCTGTTTTTCAACACGCTCCCTTGATCTAGCATCCATACCGAATAGGGTATGATTTCACCTAGGAACCACCACAAAGGGCTCAATCTATTTGATCATAAAGAAGTGTAAAACCACATAGTCTACATTATACTTTCGGCACTCTCAAGATTGGCTTTAGGGTTGGGATGTAGCATCTTTATGACTAAGCTTCTCATCTCGCTACTTCTTGTGGCAATCCCTAATGACATGTCTAGATCTTGTTGTCTAGATCATGTACAATAGTAGCAGATGCGTGGCTTGTTGACAAAGAGAGCTTGATCACCCAAACGTATAGTTTCTTTATCTTTTGAAGAGGTTGCATCATTCTCTTTTTGCTTGCCATTCTCCTATCTTGAAGCGACGATTCATGTCTCCTCCAAGATAAGGGTGGCAGAAACATCACTAAGAGTAAAGATAGATTGATTTCCAAGATCAGATACACATGCTTCATAAGTAATAGCCATGCTATCTACAAGGACAAACACATCTTCTTTGTCACTTATAGTCCCCCCAGCACTATTACATTAATCCACCAAGGCATGGATGTTTCCAATATGCTGGGCCAATTTCACTCCTTCATTCATTTTGATGCGATATATGTTCTTTCGAAGAAACAACCCAAAGGAAGCATTTACAGAAGAAGAAGCTTGAAAGCAAAGAAGCCTGCAAAGAGAAGAAGCCTCCAAGAAGAGAAGAGCTTGACCATAGATGTGCATAATGGCTATAGAAAGCCACGACTAGCTTGAAATAACAATAGCTCAAGAAAGCTTTAAAGGACCATCGCTGAAGCTGACAGCAATGTGAATAGAGCCGTGCTTCTTCTACTTTATTAACACATGGCTTACCTTATTTTTTGTCCTTATCACCAACAAGGGTCACATGGATTTCGTTCGTGTGGCCTTGCCCCAGATGGTGCGTAGAAAAGGGGGTGAATTGAAAGCTAAGAGAGAGAAAGAGAAGAAGAAGATGAAGTAGAGAGAGAGAGAGAGAGAGAGAGAGGGGGGGGGAAGAGAAAAAGATGGAGGATTCCAAGGGATACAATTAGCAAGATGGAGGATTTCAAGGGATACAAATAAAAAGCGCAACTTATCCCAATCATTAAAATATATTTTTGTAAAAAACAAAAGCCTAAAGTTTCCCTTTCAAAAAATAGGCACCGGTCACAATAGCCTACCCCCCCTTGGGCAAGCCACAAAGCTTCTTCATATATGGTTTTTGGAACTCCTTTATTGGTCAACCACACTGTTTTGGGTTTTTGGAACTCCTTTGGTGGTCAACCACGCTGTTGGTTGCTTATTTTAGCTATTTTTTCGGCCCTATGATATTGGCAAAATTTTTCCTATGGGAATCATCACTTGGTGTTTTCCTCTACTTGCAACAATCACCATCTTGGTGATAACTGGGAGCAATGTCCATGGATCTCGAAGGAAAATACTTCGACAAAAAGGATTGATTTGATGGAACTTAGTTGTCAAGATGAAGATGGGATTAAAAAAGAGAGACATATAGGGGATAGTATCCAGAGCTGATGAAAAGAAGCCTTCTACTCGTTGACTTGAAGATATGGCAACCTGGGTGACAATGGACATGAAGGCACTTTACTTTCTTGTGCTTGGATTAGCAGATTCTCAAATAGATCAAGTTTCTTTGACCTATTCTTCACATGAATCTTGGGAATGCCTTTGATGTGTATTTGGTCACTTGAAACTGAATTGAAACCTTGGTAAATAGAATCCTTTTAAAGAAGTGTCACGAGTAGCATTGCTTTCTTGCTCTAAGCTGTGACAAAATAATATTTGCTGCTATTTTTATTGAAACAAACTCCAATGTAATGACAGTAGCAAAAAGTAAGTTTCCAACCACTTTGATAATGTCTCTTCTATTGGCAACCATGAATAAGGATTAACCTCCCTCGAAACCTTCAAACTCCTTTGATAGAAGCTTCATAGTAGTCTTCTCCAAAAGCAATCGTGACTCTAAGCTGCATAAATTAAAATTTGGGAACCCATTTCAACAAATATGAACTACCTCCTCTCAAAGGGGCACTACACCTTCAAACGACTAATCATGAGCAACAAGAGATGCAAATGGCAAGACAAGAAAAAGAGCTACCATAGCTCTAATACCATGATAAAATTTAGAGAGTCGAGCTAAAATGGAATGAAAATGAGAGACAAGATGTCAAAAAGCAACACAAAGTTTGTATTTATCACAAAGAGAATACAACTCACTAGGATGTTTCATACACTGAAGAACAAGACTTTAATTAGGCAAGGAAAAGAGTCCACTTGTCTTACACAAAGCACTCTCCCTCCAAGTGTCTCACATGCAAGGAGGTGATTACAATTAATTGTCACATAACACCTACATGTGACAATAGCCTAGTACATAGTCCCAATGGTATTGGATGCTATGATCACCTGTTTTACAAAACATCCATTCTAGAGAATCAAGTCAACAAGCAGCTCAATTCTCATTCAATCATCAAAAAATGATACATAAATGCAGAAGTAGCCCCCTCCAAATGTTATGGTGAAGCTTGACTCTCTAATCTATCATGAGGTTGAAACCAAGCCCAAGCTAATGAAACAGGTCAATTTAGCTATCACATAGGACAAAGAAAGAGAAGCTAATGCATTGAAAATCATGATAGGTGGACTACTTGAGGGTTGGCATAAATTGACTTCCTTAAAAAAATTTGAACAGATAAAGACAACATCACCAAGTAGGATTGATTAAAATCAACTCAAAGGGACATTGAGTGGCCAGAGCAATATTCACTCTTGCAAAAAGAGCTAGTAGAGTTCATATTCTCATATTATCCAACAGATTCTCAAATTGCAAAAAGAAAGAAAGCTACGAAAGTTTGGATAGCAGAGGGGCTGGGGATGGATGAGCATTTTCCAAGCGAAATCTTCCGAGCATCCGAGCAAAGGAAAGAAAAGAGCTTCTAACTATGTAAAAATATGGCAAAAATAGATCGGAACAAAACATAGTTTCACTTAGAAATATGCAAAGTATTATAGCAATGCCTATTTTATATATAAATCTTTACATGAATCTTTGGGAATGGTGAGTAACATAATGGGATGGCTTTTGAAGAAACCCACATGTAGAGTAGACTTCTCTATGAAAATTCCTTTATGATCCTACTTACAACTTTTACTTAATAGGGGGTGACATTGAAAACCCTCCCTCAAGCTAGCCTCATGAAAGAGTTTCTCCAAAGCAACCTCATTGAAGCAAGCCATTAAGGTAGTTTCGCCAATGAAAACCCTTTGAAGTAGGTCTTCTAAGATAGTTTCGCTAGCGAAACTACCATGGACAGCACTTTTAAAAGTGGCATAACTTTCACATCCAATGTTCAAATATAGTCATTCAGCCAGTCAAATTGATCAAAAAACCCCATTTGAGTACATTTGTGCAGTTATATTTTGAAAAATCTTGCATATGTAGTATCAAATATTACATGTATTGTATGAGAGTGATATATAAGCCCAAGTTAATAAATATTTATAGTAATTTAAACTTTTTTAGAAACATATCCATAAATATCTTGTTATCTATGCTATTAAAGCACTAGAAAGCTCTTGTCATATTGAAATAAATGTGTTTAATAAGTAATAATATATGTATAATATTTTTACATTGAGAGTGATTATGAGGGATGTTTCTTAAAGGAATTATTTTCAACACTTTTATTAGGTAATAACAAGGGTACAAAAAATTCCTATCAATAAGAAAATTTATGTTATGTAAAATTAAATGAGTGACAATTCTTTATATTTTTATGATAAAGGGATCTAGTTTTAGTGAAAATTAAAGTGTAAAAACCATGTTTCCTAAAGGAATACAATTTTTAAAATCTCTTGAAAAACACGCTCGGATAAAGCTGCTCATAGTTTTTTGCTCGTAAAATTGACACATCCCAGAGGAGCTTACTAGACATCGACTTAAGCAAAAAGCACTATGTTAGCAAAGGTAAGGTCAAGTAGAATGGAGGGTAAGTGGGCTATCTATTGTGAAGAAAAGTCGCTCATCAAGAACTTCAAATCGAAAATTAAAGACTCTTATAGACCTTTTGGCCTCCTGTAGACTCTAATTGACTCTCTCTCTCTCTCTCTCTCTCTCTCTCTCTCTCTCTCTCTCTCACACACACACACACACACACTTATCTCAAGCCACACCCTACCCCCTATATACCCATACCATACCAAAACACGATTAATTTCTCCCCAGCCCATACGATGCCCTCTGCCTCTATGTTGTATGCCTACCCCACACAATAGTTCATGGTTCATCACGGCATCTTGCAGTAGTTACAGCAACTTCTCACACTGGAGCACCACATGAGGGGGAGAGGGATTGACGAGTAGTAGAGATAGATAGAGACCCTACGACAAAATGTCCTCACACCCCTAGAAAATTGGCAGCGATCTTCAGAATGTGATGGACGACCGACATTGTCGTAAAAAGGGAACCCCAAGTCGGCACATTGTCTACACAATTCAAACATTATAGGAGCGGATATAAGGAAAATTTAGGATTTTGATGGGATGAATAGAGGACGTCATGAGCACCCTTGCATTCAAACAAGGTTTCCGGTTATCACTAACCTTGTTTTGCTTATACATCAACGAGCTTAAGTCCATCATGACTCTAGGAGGTGTACATTCTCCTTCAGCTTGCTCGTTGATCCTGATTCTACTATATGCAAATGATGTGGTAGTAGTCTTCTTCTCGTATGAGGGTCTCCATTGACATTTGGACATGCTCTAGTCTTTCTACGATTCACATGATTTAAAGGTCAACTTGGGTAAACTGAGGCCATGATGTCAACACATCCCGAGTGGCCACATAGAAAGAGTTGTTAATCTTTGATGGGGCTCTGGTAGAGATCGTTGCATCCTATATATACCTTGGGTTCTCTTTTTAGGTCCAATATTTACAATGCGACCAACTATGCAGGTCGTTTGAGCAAGGGATTTCTTGCACTAGCCAAACTTGACCATCAATGCTTGCAATCACTTTTTTAGGATTCCAAGTCTCTTCCTCTTTGACTCTTTGGTCTGCCTAGTCAGGATGTGCGATAGTCCCTTCTGGGGGATAGACCTATCGAAGTCAAATTGGAGACCCTTTCTTCTCACTTGGATGATCCACAGAGCAAGCCATTGGTCCCATATTAGATCATACTAGTAGAGTTTGGCGCTTTCCCTCTATAGCTTCATGTAGCCTTCGGAGTGGTCATCTATCTACATAAGGGAAGCGACTTTGGTACCATGGCCTCAGAATGACGAGGACTACCATGGATGGCCCTAACTTCATCTATGGCATTGGCTGAGGGGCATTAGAGGAGCTAGTATGCTCAGACATGCAGGTGGTTTGTAGGCTTAGGACTAAGAGGGACAGATTGCCACCGTTTTACTATAGCCTTGAGGCTCCACCGATTCTGCTTGCTTGTCAGGAGGTGAACCAAATCATTAGAGAGAATCTCTTGCAACTCCACACGTAAAGGACTTGGTTAGCACCTAATAAGTTTTCGATTAAACTCGACTTCTACAAAGATCACCACTCACAGATTTTAGAGGGGTCTACCGAACCACCGAGATACACCCTGATTCATCTCCTGCATGCAATGAGAATCTTGATTGGTTAATTCCGGGTATATTCACACAAGTTACAAGTTCATACAGTTGAGGCGCCACCGATTTTGCTCGCCTGTCCGGAGGTGAGCCAAATCATTAGAGAGAATCTCTTGCAACTCCACACGTATAGGACTTGGTTAGCACCTAATAAGTTTCGATTAAACTCAACTATAAAGATCACCACTCACAAATTTTAGAGAGGTTTACAGAACCACCAAGATACACCCTGATTTATCTCCTGCATACAATGAGAATCTTGATTGGTTAATTCTAGGTATCTTCACACAAGTTACAAGTTCAGTCAAGGCGCGGGCAGAGGGCATCCTACGTGAGACACAGATCTGCACTTTTATGTGATATGTAGGAAGCATGGTACTAGACCACAAAAGCCCATGCAATGCCAATATGTAAATATCTATTTCTCTTCATCAATTGCGTAGCGTACAAATAGACTCAACATGTGTTTATTCTCTCTCTCTCTCTCTCTCTCTCTCTCTCTCTCTCTCTCTCTTCTAACATGGTACTAAAGCACAAGAAAGCCCTTGCAATGCCAAGGCACAAGCCCTCCTTGAAGTGAGACTTCAAGGCATCCACTTGTTATTTCACTCCGGATTCCAAGTTTGAGAGAGCTCAAGTTATCATCATTTGAAATCTAAGAGTTTCAAGTTGTGGTGTGAGAGACTATATGAGTTTAAGCACAAGAAAGACCTTGCAATGCAAGGCACAAGCCCTCTTTGAAGTGAGGCATGCACTTGTCATTCACGCCAGATTCCAAGTTCGAGAGCTCAAGTTATCTTCATTTGAAATCCAAGAGTTTCAAGTTGCGGTGTGAGAGCCTTAGTGAGTTTTGAGAGAGAGAGAGAGAGAGAGAGAGAGAGAGAGAGAGAGGTTATTAACGATCTTCGAAGACCGAATAGTCTATCAGATAGAAAGAAATACCGAACAATCTGAGATAAAAAGTTTATTAAAAGTCTTCGGAAGACCAAAGGGTCTATGAGACTAAGGAGTGGGGCCACTAAAAACGGGCACTCACACCCAAGGCTAGTGTATGGCCAGAAGAGGATTTGGTTGCAACTTTTGGCGATAGAGTAAGAATGGTGTGTACTTTGATACAACTGTACATGGAGAACTTTTACTAGCAAAGATTGCATTCAAAACTTGTGCAAGTAGACTACTATGATATTTAAACTTTTGAGGCTCCTTCAAGCAAGATCAACTCTCGAGGACTACATACTACATAAGTGCAACCGTATCTTTGGGAAAAAGATAGCGCAAATTCAATAGAGTACATGCCAATGCTTGCTCAAGGCCATAAAACAACCAAGAGGCCCAAAGATACCCCTTCCAATATGTGCAATTCCCATAGGCTAATGACGACCTCTCACAAAGCCTCCAACTCCCAAGTACTTGTATAATCAAAGATGTCAAAGCTCCTTGATCTTCAACCACCACCAACAGGCAGTACCCTAGCTATTCAACATTCTTGCAGTTGCAAGTTCCAATCACCACCAACACGGAGTACCCAAGCTAGTCAAGGTTCTCGCAATTGGAAATTTAAAGCTCTGAAGGGTTGCTTCAAATGTGCAACCATAGATTTCCAAGCTCCCATCCTAAGGAAACTACAAAGTCCTTAAGTACTACCAAGTCCCTGGGTACTTATTGGTAGAACTTAAGGTCTAACTATGGCTACATATAGCAATCACAAAGCGCATGACAATCAAAGCCTATTGAAAAGCCAAGCCAAGAGCTTGCTTGCACTATAGTCTACAGAACAAGCCCACACAAAGCCAGCAACAACAAAGTCATGGGGCATCACAAGTGTATATTAACATATGTCATCATGGATGTCTAGTAGCAATAGAGGAGGAAGAAGATAGAGATGACAATACATCTCCTTGTGGCACAATTTCCTATCCAAAATTCTCCTTTACATGTGGCAAGATCCCCCTACCCTTTTTCCAAAGCATTAAGCGCTCTTCCACAAGCACAATGTTTCCAAGATTTTCAAGGCCAAGGTTTTTTTTCTCAGCTTCTGAAGCCTGTTTTTCAAGAGATTTTATGATCCATTTCCAAAGCATTAAGCCCCTTCCACTAACACAATATTTCCATAGTTTTCAAGGCCCCTCTATCCAAGGAAATTTTGCTTTTGAATCCTGGCATTTTTTCTAAGCTTTTGAAGCCCATTATTTAGGGCCTCTTTCAAACTTCAAAGCGTATTTTGTCAAGCCATCAAAGTCAAAGTTCCAAGCAGCCTTGCCAAGCCTCTCCAATGGTGATGTCTCAATGATTTTCTCAAGATTTTACAAGGAAATTCTCTCAGTGAATTTTCAAGCTTATCCTTGAGCACAAATAAAGTGTTTCAAGGTCTACTTCCACTTTCTCACAATTTTCCAAGCAAAAGAGTGGTGTTTTTCCGAGCATATTGGTGTTTCTCCAAGACGAGCGGATTTCCTTTCTTGAACCATGTTTCAAAGTCTCCTCCAATCAAATTTCATCCAAACATGTTTGAGTTAACTATAATTTGGCATGTCAAGCATTTTTTAGCATTCCTCTTGAACGGTGTTCAAACAACAAGTATTTTCAGGTGAATAAAATTTTCATCGACATCAAATGTTTTACTCGAACTGTGTTTGGGTGGATATCAAGGCAAAACTTCTAGTCACAAGATGGGTTTTTCACAAAAGCAAACCTATTCAAACCATGTTCAAGTATTGACAACCCAAGATATCTCTTAGTATCTCAAGCATTTAGTTGAATATTTATTTTACAACATTTTATAGCAGTTTTTTCTCTTCACAAATGAACTGACATCTTTGCTATCTATGCTTGAAGAGCACTCCAAAGACGAAGTGTCATCTTATTCAAATTATGCTCAAAGTAAAGCAATATGAAACCGGGAGCTATTATGTACAGATGCAAGCATGTCAAGATTGTTTTCTAGCAGTTCAACGTCTCCTTGAACTGTATTAACTCAATGCAGGAAAGTATTTCCTTCAAACAATTATCTTGCCTCTCCACACCCATGCTGACGTAAAATGAATTCTAGCATTTCACAATAGCACTTCGATCTTTATATGTTAAAACAATAAGAAAATAGATATCTACGCCTTCCATACTTCAAACACATTGAAACTTGAGGACTGCATCCACAACAGTTTTAGCCACCTTTTCTTTTCCCATTGCTCCATCAAATAACTCTTTGGAAATTTATATCTTTGGCTTGAACTGATACACCCTAACATGTAGAATACATTCAAGAAGATAGTAACCACGAACACGTGGATGGAAAACTAAAACCCTTCACATGATAATGTAGAAAATTTCCAACCAGAACAAATCTGTCGATATGGCAATTTTCAATGCAAATGCTGAGGGAAAAAGTCAAGTGCAAGCCATGTTTAATTCATGAATCAAAATCGCTCTCAAAACTGCTGATTGGACTATTGAGTTCTCGACAAGGACATGGAGGAATCAGCTGCTGTCCCCCCATCCATTGTGTCCATATCTATCCATCTAGATGAACCCCACATGCCAAAGCTCATCAAAGTACAAGCAGATGAAAAGTGTGGCTTTTACCCTGATGATAGTCAGCCAGCTTTATCATGCATAGCAGGCCATGAGATCCCCACCAATTGCATAAAACCATGCAATTGCCTATTCGACTCACCCAACTTTCTCAAAAGGAAAGAAGGAACCACTGCTGTAGAAGGCTCATCTTATAGAGCATCCAGCTGCACTGGGGTGGCGATATGCGAAACTCTCAGCCATTCTCTTGATTGCCTTGAGACTGATTCCTTTCCTGTGGCGATGGCTGTTGAGATCCTGCCTGGCCTGAGGTCCCTGCAAACATTTGTAGCATTGACTGCATTAAACCTGCAAACTGTGGGTGTAGTTGATCACCTTCCATTGTGACATTCACACTGCCATCCAATGTTACTTCAGGATGCTGTCCATCCGAATTTGCACTCGGAACATCACCCTCTCTCGGTGCTGCTTGCTCTCCTGCAAACTGTGCTGCTAAGTTTGCAACTGCCGGAAACAAATTTGCCATGCCTGGTGGAAGAGGGACATTGAAGGGAATCGAGGCAGTGAATCTTGAGTCGGAGCTCTACAAAACAGAGGAAAATGGATAAGCTGAAAACTATACAATATGCAAATTTGGGACATGACTTCCAAATTGCGAAGTGTTAGTAACCATTCTCAATCAAACATTCATGGACCTGGCTATGGCTTTGTGTATGATGCTGATAACTCTGCTCTGCATTTTGATGTCTGTTACGAGCTCTCTCTTCATTCCACTTTTGCTGTGCTGCCTGTGAGACACTGAATCAAAGTTACAATCCTGAAATTCCACCTATGCATGATGGAGCACTAAGGTCTCTCTCATTGGAAAGTAATCCATTCTTTTCTTCATTTCTTTTCAGTGAATTGGACATATCAAGACCCCATAAACAATAAGTGCCAGCAATAGTTCAGAGTTCCAAAACCCTGTTCTGAGTACACGTAATTCTACACTCCTTCCCACCCTCTGCTCCCACGACCTGCTTCATCCCGACTCCCTCTCCACCTTCATGCTCCCCTGGGTCTTCTTCAGTCCAGCAGTGAACTGTCCCCCCTGCCCCCCGTTTTTGGCACTTCCCTCTCTCGTAGCCCCTGTTTGTCCTGAGCTTGGCCCAAGACTCTTCCACCCTATTCTGCTAGCTTTTGGCTGGCATTTGCTCTGCCCAACCCCCTGAGGCTGTCCTCAGGAGCCTGCCTCCTCAAACCTGTTCGCACTCAGCATAGGGCCCCCTGCACTGCTTCCAACTTGCAGCCCCTTGTGGGCATTTTCCATCCCTCTACCACACGTCAGCCGGGCTCATTGGGGAGCCTCCCTTCGTAGCCTCGACCCTTCTGGGGCAAGGCGAGATGCACACACACACACACACACAAAACCCCTCCCCCCGCCTTTTTCCACTCTTTCACAACTGGGTTGGCTTCTAGAAAAGCACATTGCCAAAGCTGCTTTCAGCCAGTGTTTTCTGCCAGGCCAAAAGCCTTTCTTGCTTTCTTGCCACTGAAATTATGGAGGGGAGAAGGACACAGCCCTTCACACCTTCCATTTTCTGAGATGGGCCAGGCAGACTGATAGTACGGCAGTACAGAAGGTAGCCATCACAGCATCTCCCTCAGCCGTTCCGTTAGCTTCAGCTTCTACATCATAATCATCAACACCCACCGTACCATTTTTGGAGTTGAAAGTACCACCACCTTTGGAGTTGACAGCACCATCATTGGAGATGGCAGCACCACCATCAGGGATGGCTTTGGCATGCCCTTCTAGCCCGACCACCACCATACCACTATATGCCTCCCCACAGTATGTCTCATTCGTAATACCTCTACCCCTCAATCAGCCACTTTTCCCCTCCATAGCCAGACTCACCTCACCCGCTTTCCAAGTGTCTCCTCACTACCCTCAGCCCCATGCCACTATACCAACACTCCCCAGCAGCTCAACTACCCCCCATCACTCAGCCGCCCCTCATGCCCTACCTATACCCGTCACTCTAGGCACACACGATCCCACCCGAGGCCTGGGAGCAGATCATCATGGAGGATCACGGCCTCCGTACACGAGAGATGGAGTAGGCTCCCTTCATACAAGTTGCAGCAGAGACAGAGACCTACAACAGGATGTCCTTGCAGCCTGGACAGTGGCAGCTGATCTCCAGAAGGAGTTGGACGACGTCCATCGCTGTACAGAGGAGCCCCAAAGACCAGTCCTGCATGAGTCTCCAAGTGGTGGATGTTGTGAATGGGGGCCTGCGCAGGCAATCATTTCAGACACTCTACTTGAGCAGCAGCAAAGAGCTAGTAAGGCTCTCGACATTAGGGCTGGTGGGGTCACACGTACCAGTTCAGCCATTTCAGATGCTACCACCTTTGTTACCTCCACCTTAGGGGTACCAAAGCATGGTATCAAGGGTGGATGGTGGGTTAGAGGGAGATCCTACCGGAGATCAGCCTCTTTGATTAGCTTCAAAGACACTCACACTAGGCTAGCAGCACGACACAGGTGCGCATCTCTACGGCCCATCCAGATATTCACTTGGACGAAGATCTTACTCCTCTATAGGTAGAGGGGTGGAAAACCCTCTGACTGCAGAGGGATGCCACACGTAAGGAGAAACTAAGCCATGCTACGTGAGGGTCAGCTCTTGACCAGCGGCGGACCTAGGCGAGGGCCAGTTAACACACTCGCATAATGATGCAGGTCTATAAGACCCACACAACCAAGACCCTGACCTACACCATTTGGAAATATAATGGAACCTTATGGTCAAAGCCAGGGAAACTCTCAGAATATACACAAGACGAGATAAGTTTTCTATAAAGAGACTCATCAAAGCCCAGAGCACCCACTACTGCCAGTCTCTAGATACACGTGAGTTTGCATATCAGGACGAGACCAAACAGGGCGGGGGAGTACGCGGATCCAGTGGAGTAATACAAATCATCTCTCATAGGGGTGATGTGATCAACATGTCACATTCATCTGGATCTGGATAAGGAGCGCATCTCACAAGATACTTCATTGCCGTATGCTACTTTCCTCCAGAGACTTCGATTTTGCCACATAGCTTTGGGAGGATGGAGAAATATGTCCATACGCTATCTTATAAAGATATCATGGATTTTCGAGTCGCGGAGAGGTCCTCCTCCTTGGAAACTTCAACGCCAAGACTATTGACCGCCAGGTACCGATCAATGATTTTCAGCATGACTCGATTATGTTGCCTAAGGGGGGTTTCTCACAAGTATCCATAGATCGTCGACCCCCAATCACCTATATGGGCATATTGATATGGGCAAGATGCATTACCTGGTCATATACAATGGTCTTAAAAGATGGCATTTTCCACATGTAGTATGGACCAGCATAGTTGACTATATCATGGGATCCCCTACTTTTGCCTCCCACATCTCAAATTTCTCTATTCCCCAACCACCACCTCGAGCTGATTATGCATAGCTGTTCATAATGCTTATCCGTCCCACTACCACCACCCACTTACAATACTTCCCAAGAGACTCATTTTGACCATACGCTAGCTCCAGCCTATGCCACCCGCCTTTCCATTATGCTTTAAGGACCTTGATGGTATCCCACTTCTAGAGGGCAGAGCCGCAATTGTCACATGTTCCCTACATGGTGCTCATCCAATCTTTCCCTCATACCACAAGATCAACCCATCGACCACCAATAGGGTCGATCCGATGCAATAGCTGGTACGATGATGAGTGTAAGGCCTTGTACCATCAACTCACATTCGAGACTAAGCATTTCACCTTCCGACCACCATAGAGACAACACGAGAGTATCATAACCTAGTCTCCGAACTTAGCACAGATCTTCAATCACGTTGTATGCCATGGTTTGGAGTACCACTGCTATCGTGCCAATACACAAAGAAAGGGATCCCATGGACACTAGAAATTACCACACTCTCGTGATTGGTCACACATTGGCCAAGATTTATGGATCGGTACTAAAGAGAGAGATCAGCTCCTATACAAAGGCACAACGACACTGAGCTTTGGGACAGGCAAGGTTCTCGAGGCAACATTCTACTATTAAACACATCTTCACTCTACGAGACACCATCGAGGAGGCGAGATCGAGATCCTAGGTAGTCTATGCTTGCTTTGTCGACTTTCGGAAGACCTTTGACACAATCTCACATGATTAGGAGACTTTACTAAGTTGGAAGAGCAACAGCAGGAGTGCTAGAGGAAGAGGCATCAGGAGGAGTACCCCTGCAGAGGGACCACCAGTAGAGGCAACCACTGTAGCATTGGCTGGCCTCACATCAACCCCAGAAACAATATTCCACAAATGCTTTGCAACAAGAATATGTTTCATGAGATAAGGCCACATCGGATAGTTGGTGCCATCCAACTTATCATCTTCACGAAGAACGCCAAATAGATCTTGATTGTTCCTAGCCATAGCAAATGTGATACCCTGAAAGAGACCTGAAAACCCAAAAGCCTCAAGGCTATCACTGCAAAAAGCTGGCTGTCCAAAACTGACAGCAAATATCTGCAAATTTCCAACCCAAAACAAAGGGCAAATGCAGATCTGACCCAAATGTGACTGTGTCAGGCAACGTTCACTACAAAAACAGCAAATCTAGCAAAAGCCCCAAATTTTGCTGAAATTTTTGCAAATGTTGACCCAATGTATGCGAATCTAACTCAATGTCTTGCAGAAAAGACTCAATGTCTGAAAATATGACTCAATGTCCTGCAAATGTGACTCAATGTTCTCCAATCTGTCCCAATGTATTGCAATCAAAAGCGAAATTGCAGACCAAATCCCAAAATAGCCTCAAGGCTTGCAACTGCAAAATTAGGACTTGTCCACAAATTGTCTACAAAAGTGCACCTGTCCCAAAGTATGGACCTCAAAATGTAGGCTTTCCAAGCTGTTGAAATGGCTTGAGAAGATTTCAAATAGTAGAAGGAAGATAAGGAGAGCAAAAGCCCTCAAAAGCCCCAAATTTTGAGAGTACTCTACAAATGATTTCACACGTGCAAAGGCTGTATCAAATCCCGGAGCAAGTACAGAGCGTATAATTGTAAGGATGCAGAGTACGCTGACTATACGAAATGTACGATGAAGGTACGGAATCCAATGTACAGTTGTACGGATGCAAGGTGTACGGTTGTGCGGAGACATGTACTACGCTATACGGTGTACGGAATATGTACGACTGCAGAACGGGTACAAGTACGTGATTCCAATGTACGGTACATGTACAAAGTACAGAGACTGTACGAACCAGTTACAAGACCTTCCGTATGCCTGTACGGAAGATGTACAGCGATACAGGCATGGAGCCCTACGGTGGCTCAGGTACGGACAAGTACGTAGTGCAGGTACGGAACATGTATTGTGTACGGAATCCAACATACATTGGCGCATATACGTACGGAAGTAAGCTGTGAGTACGATCGTCCGTACCATACGACTGTACGGATGAAGGAGCGTTGGTACAACTCCGAAGCAGGAGATGAGTCTACCTCAGCTTTGATACCACTGTAGGATCGAATGAAAGAGAGAGTGCAGGTAGCAAAGAGTCGCACGAGTCTTAGCCGTCACGTCAACTAGGATAATAGAAAAGAAAGAGTACAAAGTACTTGTACCTAGACCTAGGACTAAGTGTCCTAGGTGTCACATAGGACTAGGTGTCCTATGTGGCCTAAAAGGCACTAACACTACAAGTGCCTATATTTATGCCTAAAAGGCACATACCATGGCCTATAGGGCATCACTAGAACCACCAGGAGATGGCCTACACTATAAAGGCTCAAATGCAAAATATCAAGTACATACCAAACAGTTGTACTACCTGTGTGTTTGCTATGAAAGCAAACCATGTACCTCATCGAGGCACCTAGCAAGAGCCTAAATAATCCTGTACTGTCCCCTTCTGAAGTACGACATCCATCTGACCATGAGACCCCAGGGCCCTCCATGGAATCCACCCTCGTGTCAGTGTCGACACCCACACATCTGGAAGGTACCAAGTGCTCCATGCTGTCCTTCACCTTCACAAAGGCATCTGACTCCTCGTCAACCCACTCTCTATGTCAGACATCCTCACTGTGATTTCTTGGCCAACATATCTGACCTCGGTAACACTCGGTGATGTCACCAAGAACAACTCTTTGATTACCACATTTGCTTTGGCCTCTCCCTCTGAATCTGAGTCGGACTCCTTTTTGTTTTTTCGATCTGCCTTTTTCTTTCTGCAATCCTTTGCAAAATGTCCTGGCGTGATAGTATCACAATAGAAGCACTTCTTCTTCTGCTTCCTCTTCGAAGTCTCCTCATCGTCAGAGTCGTCTTTCTTCGACTTGCCACCATTAGGCTTGCCCTTTCCTTTGCCAATGTAATCCTTCGCCAGCATCGCCTTGTTGTATTTGTCGTCGTTGTAGAGCTTCTCCTGAGCTTCCTCCTGTAGCAGTAATGGATCCAACTCCTCAAACGTCAGAGGTTTGGTCCTCTGTCCTGCTGTCGCGGTCGTAACAAAGCTCTTAAAATTCCGAAGTAGTCTCCTCAGTACCATCAAGGCCAAATGGCATGAGTCTGTCTTCTAACCAATTGCTGCCAGCTGATCCCTCACCACCTTGACCTTCGTCAAGTGCTATGTACCATATCTCCTCCTTCCATATCAAGATTGTAGAGTTGATGTTGAAGAAGCAAAATCCGGGAGATGTTGTCCGTCTCGTATAGATCCTTCAAAGTGACCCACGCCTCTACTGACGTCTCGGCCATCTGGATATATGGAAGAACAGAGTCTGCCGTAGAATGCCAAGGCATGGGCATCTCTGTCTTCCCAGGCTTCGAGCTCCTCTCTGTCGTCTGTCATGAATATCTTCCCTTGCCTATCCACTATGTCCTCCGGCTTCGCCTCCACTCCCGTTGTCAGTTTCCATAGCTTCCGAGCCACTAAATGACTCCGGATCCTCACTTTCCAGATCGGGTAGTTGGTCCCGTCCAGTTTCCCAGACTCTCCGAAGTTAGGGATAGTGAATGAGAGAAAATTGGGAGGAGGAGGAAGGGAGAGCAGGGGCTGAAGAGGCTATAGAGGTCGACATCTCTGCTATTTATACCACACAGCAAAGTCAACCAAACTCAATTTTCAGTAGACCAGAACTCTGAACGCACCTGACTGAACTTGAGTCACCCTCCTCCTCGCAAGGGCACAATCCTCCAGTGGTGAAAGTCGATTCCCAAGAGCATCTGAATCAGGGTCGTCCTTCAGCAAGGTCCCTGCCTTCAGGCTCCCACACCTATGAGCCTCCTACTTGGGCTCTGATACCATGTTAGAAATTACCCAACCGAGGGTATGCACAGCAAAAGATTGATAGAATAGCCCAAGAGCTCACACAGTGTGGTGTGGGGTGTGGAATCACAAACTTCTTTAACTTATGTGCATAGCATAGGTGTGCAGACTCATCAATAGACAATGAACCAGCCAGATAGAGAAACCACCAAAATAATATATTTCCGTCCAAAGCTATGGACACAATACAAAAGAGATAGATCCAAAGTCCCACTAATGGTGTGGTCCTCTGATCTTACCACAAGGTACTTCTCCTATCTGCTAGCTATCTCTAGACTCGAGCCCGCGTGCTCCACCTCGAGCGTTTGTAGACTCTGTCCAGAATGGTTCTCTCTACCTTGCTGCCTGTAGATCAGCCTAGGTAGGCAGCATTTACTAGCTCAGTCTGCAGCCCTCTTTAGGTCTCCTTCACCTCCTCAGAAAAGGCCCAAGGAAGCCCTGTCTGCTGCTCCTGTCTGCTGTAAATCTGCTGCTCCAGAGAATGAGATATGAGGGCACAAAGGCCCTCCTTATATAGGGCACAAGGCCCTCCAGAACCAACCGACCAGCCAGCCCTAATTGGGCCGACTGGCTGGTCTGTAGCAGCCCTAACCAACCGACCAGATGGTTGGCTGGTTGGCTGCCTATCCAGCCCTTTGTTCCATGCAGGGCCCGGCCCCTTTGGATTGCTTACCCCGCCACCTGCCAGCCCTGTTTGCAGGCCATAGACCTGCCCAATACCTGCTGCAACAGTGCGACTCCATGCTGCTACTCATCCGCCTCTGCTCAGCCCTTGTCCGGACCCTGGCGCACCCTGCACACCTTCCGTACACTGCCCTGCAGCAGCCCGTACACGTTGGTCCCTATTCGATTGAGATGTGGCAACACAGAGTGACCCTATTGAGACAAATCAGACAGCAAGAGGTGATAGTACCACAGGGGAGAGAGAGAGAGAGAGAGAGAGAGATCGGCCACAGCAACATGTCAGATCTCTACGCATTTGAGTCAGCCCCAAAACACAGTGCAGTGAAGGAGGAGTTAGTTGACATGAGGGCATACGATCACCAATCAAGAAAATCCACTGAGCTCTAGAGGGAATGCTCACTTCGTGTCCAACAACCAAGGGAAAAAACGAATGTGAAACTGAAATGCAAGCACCTCCTATAGTGCCCAAGGTAGGTGACCAAAAAGTATGACCCGAAAGAAGTTTGCCTATGACTTGGCACAATCTCTGGCATCCAGTTTGATAAAAAGAATATCAATAGCATCCCCAATAACACCTAGATGTAGCTGATTTTGAATCAGCTGCCTACAACGACGATGTGGCACATCGCCTAGACCCTGTATATTCCAGCTAAAGATTCTCATCGGTGCAAGGTAGTCGAGT
Source organism: Dipteris shenzhenensis (assembly GCF_047967505.1). Lineage (NCBI taxonomy): Eukaryota > Viridiplantae > Streptophyta > Polypodiopsida > Gleicheniales > Dipteridaceae > Dipteris > Dipteris shenzhenensis. The sequence goes on from NC_141597.1 coordinate 15,725,502, forward strand.
AAAATACCATACCCAACCTGGTAGCTGAAACAAACCTCTCCTAAGTAGTATCCCTCCTGCTGAGGGGAGGAAAATCCACTAGCGGAGGGGAATGCCCCATCGATAGGGATTCCCAAGACAGCATTCGCAAAGGTGGAGGGAACAAACTCCTCGATGTTCACCAAATCTGTCAGTACAGAGAATGAGTTTCTGTGAATTAAGCTTGGCTGAGGAGTACGAAGAATGCCTACACTCGACGATGGTGAAGGTAAGGGGCAACCCTCTTGCATCCCTCAAGTGTACCATCGACTCTTATCTTCCATTGGAGCCTCTTTCGGGTTGGCCACCGAGATCCCCCCTCTCCCTAGGATGCCTTCTTCAGCAGTAGAGGCAGTCGGGTCAGACGGGGTACCGCATGTTAGGGTCATTGTCTCTAACCCTCACATCAAGATGACCACACCATGCTCCAGCGTCCAGATGGCTCATTCTTCAAGCAAAGAGTCGAGATCGCTGGGAGACAGGATCAGTGTAGGGTTTGCACGACCCCTGGGCACTTTGCTAGAGATTGCCCAAGAAATTAAAAAAAAGAAAAGGCCTAAAAGGTCCATGGGTGTAGCGCCTCATAACACCACCTCGGTTGGACCTACTTCACGAGACCTTCCACCTCTCGCCCCGAACCGTCAGCTATACAGCCTCTCGTCCTAGACCTTCTTCTACAACATGAAAAGGACCATCATCACATCTTGTTCCAGTCGTCCCCAGTTGGGTGCCCATCAGAGTTGTTGAACCAGTTCCACCTCAGGAGGCAATTGATGGCCCCCTCGACCCTCCCTTATAGGCAAGAGATATTCTTGTCCTAGTTCCTTGTGCTGATGAGGTTGTTTATGTCCCTTCAGTTGTTCATGTAAAGGAGCTTCCATCTATGAAGAAAATCATTGCCAAAACCCGTGCCATACTCCAGGCTAATGCTCTTCTTATGGCCGAGCTCCATCAGCAGCCCCCTTTCTCTTTTGCTTCTCTCTCTTCACCTCTTGACAGAGGCAAGGGGATTATTTCTTCTACTCCACCATCCGCAGGGATCCTCTGCACACCTGCGCCAGAAGCATCATTCACGAATTCTTTTGCAGCTCTGGCAAACATGGCAGAGTTTGAGTTAGAGTTGGTATCCTCTACCTTTGGGGAGCAGGTTGTTCAGATCATCGTGGATAGAGCTACCCCTTCTGCAGGTGTAGGAGTGTTTGCCCCAGTTGACTTTTCTCCTCTTGATATGAGGAAATTTTCCCAGGAGAGGGATATCTTCGCTACCAAGTCGGGTAAGATTTTTCATCCGGCCTCTTCCTCTCGCCGATGAGGATTGTCCGTTGGAACGTTCAGGGCCCCAAAGGTGTACCTCACCACCACCGTTGAGAGACCCTTGTCGTTGATGTTCAGTCGGGAGGTAGACTTCTTAGATCTTCAGATGATATTCTTTTGGAGGTTACCTTCCGGCCTGTTAGGATTGCAAGTTACATGGAGTAGGGCAAGGAAGTGGTATCTTGATCCTGACCCTGTTCTCCTGGCACTTGGGTCTTGGAGACTCTGGTTATATGGTGGTTCCCCCATTAGGTTCTTGCAGTGGGACCCAAGGGAGTGGGAATGGATTGATGAAGGGCACCAAGAGAAGAGCATCCCCTTCTTTCGTTACACAGTCACAAATGCCAGGAGATTTCAGCTTAGCAGTAGAGGTTCGAGGCCCTCGAGAGCTCCTCATTGGGATAGTTTTCAGATTTCTGCAGAGGTGCAGAAAAAATTTTGGAGGCTTTGGAAATCCCTCGGGAATAGAAAAATCACTCTCTTCTTTTGGCTTTATATGCATGGAGGGATTGCAGTGAAACCTGTGGAGATCCAGGTTCGGGGCTGACCCTACTTGTCCTCGATGCCACGCAGCAATTGAGTCAGTTCAGCATTGCCTCTACTCCAGATGGGCATGCTCCCCCCTTTTCAATACAGCATGGACACATCCCCCAAGTCGATCCGGCGAGATGAGATCAACCGTATCATACGGTTAGATCTCCTTCAACTCCATACGTCTCGGACTTGGGGGGGAGACCAGGAGCTCCCCAGCAAGTCCAGGTTCTACTGCAACCACTTCCTGAGAGTATCGAAGGAGGGATTCATTATCAGACCCCAGTAGAGGACAAAGGAGTCTCGCATGCACTGAGGATTGCCATTGGATAGATCCGTGTGACGTGTCTCATCTCATCAGCAAGGATCGAGACGGGGAGAGCAGCAGGCATACCCACGGAGTAGCAGCAATGTATGCTTTGCACACTAGGAGTGAATGAGACAAAGGAGCATTTCCTACATGTCTGCCCAACCTATTATGAGATCAGGGGACGATACCATTGCCTCTACCAGGAGGGGAATGGCTTCGGTCCACTCTCACAATTGATCCACTTCCGAGATCAGGTGGTCTGCATTGGGCTCTCTCTACTTGACATGCGCCGACACAAGGAGACCCTACTACAATAGATTTAGAGAGCAGTAGGAGGCGATCAGACCACAAGACAGAGAGTCTGACACAGCATAGCGTCACGACACAGACTTCTATGCATTTGAGTCAGCTCCAGGACACATCGGGATGAAAGTGGAGGAGATAGCTGACATGCGGGCATCTTGGATTACGAATAGAGGGATGCAGAGACCACCTACAACACGGAGATTGACCAGAGCACACTCTATTGAGGTCCATTCTATCACAGCTTTCCTCAAGGGAGACCACCCGAGGCGAGGGGTTACCCTTAACATAGCCCAGCGGGTTCAGAGATCGAGGAGACCACGTCCCTTTCCGCCACCACAGCATGGCACAGCCCAACAGACACAGATCCGAGACATTTTCACTGCTCACAAGAGAAAGCTAGGCTTTGGCTTCTGAGCCTGAGTCTTAGATCTCAGACCTCAACATGCTACAACTCTCAGCCAGTCTCTGGATTATATCTGATTTTGTTCGAGCTATTGAGCTCTGTAGAGTTATCAGGTTATCAACTTATCAGCTTATCAGCTTATCAATTTTATAGAATGCATATCCATAGTTGTTATCCATGTCACAACTAAGTATAACAATATTCACAATTAACCGATGTTATGTCTAGTGTACATCTGCCAAATACATATCAAGGGTTTGCTACAACCCGTCGACTAGTGGCCATGGGTAATTTATACCACTAGTCCTTTGATCAGTTAGTCACTTTGCTTTTGCAGGAAGAGCAAGGTCGTGCTAATAGGCAAGCTACTATTCCTGATCATGCATTTGTTTCACAGCAGACAAGAAAAGGCAAGGCTTCCAAGCCTATGGGCAAGCCTAAAGGGCCTTAGCCCACTCTTTGCTCTAGCCCACTGGGGCTTGTATGAGATATCCTTTTGGTGTACTTTGTACCTTGTCCTCTCTCTCTCTACCTTGTCCTCTCTCTCTCTCTCTCTCTCTCTCTCTCTCTCTCTCTCTGTGTGTGTGTGCTCCCTACACACCACGCTCCTGCTCCATGCTCACCACGCTCCTTGCTTGCCACACTACTCGCCACCCCCACCGCTGCTTCCTGCTCGCCTCACCTAGCTTGCCATCGCCACACCTTGCTTGCAGCCTGACCCATTACGTAGCCCACCACGCATGCTGCTCCCTCCTCGCTACCCCCGCTACTCTGCTCACCGTTACTCCCCACCGGGACACACTGCTATTGCTACCCTCTCCAACAAGCCTAGGGCCTATCTCCTCACGTAGCCCAACTCCAGCATGCCCAACGCAACCTAGTCCATCGCTTCAAGCCGCCATGCTCCTTTAACAATGTCGCTCGGGCTCCATCAACGCCGCACTGCTACACGAGACTATATGAGAGGCCACTAGGCGCCACGATGACTTGTCATTTCAGGGGGCTGCTCCATCAACGATGCCTTGCCCACAAGCCTGTATAGGACACCACGTGTCATGACAACCTACACGAGGTCACTACAGAGGAACACAGCCCATATGAGACAATACATGATGATATCATAGAGCTCTCCAGGCAGAGTGATATCCTTCTTCTTGGTGACTTCAATGCACACAGGAAAGATAGACAAGTAGGCTTGCTGGATTTTACAGCTGATCTCTCATAGTGCCAGAGCTAGATGTAGTAGAGCTCGGGATAGTGAGACACTCAACAGACACAGCACCAGTGAAGCATACAGGCGACACCTACTTGAGTTAGGGGCAGCTCATGATTTGATCATATATAATGGCCTCCAAAGATGGCCACTATCTGGCGGGCTCACTTGCTTCTCACATGGCGGGGGATCGAGCACAGTGGACTACCTAGTGGGTCCCTTAACCTTCACCTCATGGATACATGACTTTATTGTGCCACCCTCCCACTCGGTGCTGACCACTCATACCTAGCCTTTCATCTATCCACTACTATGCCACTTACAGAGAGCCCATCCCACATCCACTCAGGAGTCAGGTCCACGTCCACTTTGACCCTGCCCTTGACCTTGTCTATGTGAACCACTTAGCCCAAAAGCTCCCGGCCTCACTACTTGGAGATGATGGAAACCTCGCACATGCCTCGGACACCCTTGTCTCAGTAGTACAGGATGCCGCCATCAGGTCCTTCTCCACAACTCGATCTACACATGCCCCAGCCGGGAAGATGCCCCAAAACCCTTGGTATGATGACGAAGGCAAAGAGATGAGAGCTTACCTCACACGTGAGCAAGCCCTAGGCCGTCTAATGTCACCTAAGGCGCAGCGGATCTCCCGACGACTAACACATCGTAAGAGGCAGGCTTTCTTCACACATAGGATGGAAGAGGTGATCAAATCACTCCGCAGGGAAGACCCTACCATTGGATGGGGGCTTCTATCGGAGGGGAAGTCGCCTATTCCCATCACAGATCAAAGGCTTTGGCACACATATGCATGCTCTCTCTATGACGTCCCGAAGCAAGCACCACCAGACATGTGCTCTATGCCTAGACCTGCTACTTGTCATTTGTTCACTGCACAGAACCTACGGGGTGCACTCTTTCGGCTTCACAACCGGAGAGCACAAGACCATGAGGGGCTACGGACTGAGAATTTCGCACACCCAAAATCAGTTTGGCAATATGAGACTAACATATTTAGACATAGTGAAATGGGAAATAACACACAAATCCCTAAAATTTGCTCATAATTTTGCAAATTTGTTTTTCAAATATGTTAAAGTTTTGATACATCAAGTCATGGAATCTATTTGGGTGCATTTGAGAAAAGGTTTGTTGCAAAACAAATTGTTGTGCCAAAGGATGTTAAAACAACACCAACATCAAGCAAATACTTAAATCGGGGATAGGGTATAGGGACTTTGAGAACCTTCGCACATCGTCCGACCATAAAGAGAAGTTGTATAAAGAGGCCTTTGCTATGATGCAACAATTAGGTCCTCCTACTTTCTTTGTTACTTTTTCATGTGCCGAGAGGATGTGGAAACATTTGGTTTCTACCCTAAAAACAACATACAATACAGATAGCACAGTGGCCTTGGGACCACAAGCAGAGATGGGATGTCAAACAATAGGAGAGGAAAAACCCTATGCTATGCGGACGATACTACACTCAAAAGCTACAAAATATGCTATCACTACTTCTGAAGTTCGGACAGAAGGTCCTGAGTCCGATCCTAGCACAGATGTTCAACCATGCGGTATGCCAAGGCTTCCCACCTCCTTGGGACACTACCATCATTGTACCGATATACAAAGCAGGTGATCCCATGCACACTGGGAACTACCGTACCCTCGTGATTGGCAATACCTCGGCCAAGATCTATGGTTCAGTTTTATAGAGAGAGATCGATGGCCACATAGAGGGCCTTTAGGTCAGGCAAGTTTTCGGAGACAGCACTCCACCCTAGACCACATCTTCACCCTGAGGGCTATCATTGAGGAGGCGAGGTCGAAGTCAACGCTTGCTTTGTAGACTTTCGAAAAGCCTTCAACACTATCCCAAGATCCCGCATGATAAGGAGGCTACAAGAGATGCAGATTCCAAAGATCTTGATTTGGGGGGTGATGAGTCTGTACGAGTCCGTTAGAGGGAGAGTCTATGCCCCAGAAGGCCTATTAGATTGGGTTGAAAGCACAATCAAGGTGAAGCAAGGATGCCCCCTTTCACCGACCCTTTTCGGACTCTACATTGATGAGATCACATCCTTCATATCTTGGTGCAGAGACGAGACACACGAGGAGAGAGCAAGCACAAAAAGAAAAATGATTGATAGATTAGATGTAACTAAAGTCACATCATATACATGGATAGGGTTGTGCTTGCTAAGCACACCCTGCAGGTCACATGGAAGTGTGCCTGCCAAGGTGTCACCCTACACTCCCAACACCTATTTGTTGGTGCAGAGACGAGACACACGAGGAGAGAGCAAGCACAAAAAGCAAAATGATTAATAGATTAGATGTGACTAAAGTCACATCATATACATGGATAGGGTTGTGCTTGCTAAGCACACCCTGCACGTCACATGGAAGTGTGCCTGCCAAGCTCAGGGGAAAAAACCTCCACTAGTTGGAGTAAAAAATGCCCCGGGCCTACACCTAAGGTGTCACCCTACACTCCCAACACATAGGTGCTAACAAACCCCCCTGGAGTGAAGTGGTCACAGTGTACAAGGCAAATGTGATATCAATCACCAAAAGGAAGTAAGTTCAGAAGCTTGCGAAAGCCTTCGAACTTCTCACGAGACAATGCTTTGGTGAATATATCCGCCGCATTGTCATGTGTAGGCACATAGATCATGCTGATTTCTGAGGCAGACAATCTCTCTCTGACATAATGATAATGAACCTCAATATGCTTTGTGCGAGCATGGAAGACGAGATTCTTCGCAAATGCCAAAGCACTCTGACTGTCTGTAAAAATAGAGGTAGCACACTCCTGTCTCATACCCAAATCAGCAAATAATCGCCTGAGCCAAGCACACTCAGCGGTGGTTGTGAAAGCTGCCCTGTATTCAGCTTCACAACTGGAAGTGGCCACGGAGGGTTGCTTCTTACTCAACCAAGAGATGCATGACTGCCCAAAGTAGAAGCAAAAACCTGAAGTGGACACTCTTGTGTCAAAGCATCCTGCCCAATCGGAGTCACAGAAAGCATGCAGCTGTGGATCAGCCCCCTTGGGAACAGAATAAACCAAGGTGCATAGTACCGTGCAAATAGCGGAACACCCGCTTAACAGCCTGCCAATGCTTGGTTCCTGGGCAATGCATGAATCTACTCAATAAGGAGACCCCAAACTGAATATCTGGCCGTGTGTTGCATAAATAAATCAAACAGCCCACAGCCTGCTGGTACAATGTCTGATCAAAGGCATCTCCGGAATCTTCAATGCTGAATTTCATGCCAGGCTCCACAGGAGTTGCAACTGGCTTGCAATCCTGGAAAGAGAACCGCTGAAGCAACTTCTGGATGTATTTAGTTTGTTTCAGAACAATACCATCATCCCACTGTATAAACTGAATGCCCAAATAAAAATGCAAAGGGCCCTGATCACTCATCTCAAATGAGGAATGTAATTCAGCCTTGAAGGCTGCAATATCTTGCTCTTTGGGGCCTATGAGCAGCATGTCATCAACATATAAAACAATGACCAAAAAAATATCATATGTCCTCTTAACATAGAGGGTACTCTCAGTTGGACTGTTGCTGAATCCCTGGGCAACCAAATATGTGTGTATCTTCTCATACCAAGCTCTAGGTGCCTGCTTAAGGCCATACAGAGCTTTGTGAAGCCTGCACACCAAGTGTTCCTGTCCATCCTGCACAAATCCACGAGGCTGTGTAACATAAACCTCCTCATGCAAGTCTCCATGTAGGAATGCTGTTTTGATGTCCAACTGATGTACTTGCCATCCATGATGGGCTGCCATGGCAATCATGCATCTGATAGTGGTCATGCGAGAGGTAGGGGCAAAGGTTTCATCAAAATCAATACCCTTTTACTGAGCATACCCTTTCGCAACGAGTCTTGCTTTGAAGCGGTCTACTAAACCATCAGCCTTCCGCTTAATCTTGTAAACCCACTTAGTACCAATGGCCTTTTTGCCTGGAGGCAATTCAGCCAAGTGCCATGTTTCATTTTGCATGATAGAATCATATTCTGAATGCATGGCTGCCATCCAATTACTGTCCTCTGCAGCATCCTCAAATGTCAGAGGTTCTTCATCACTGCATGTGCTCTGAAAGGCATAATCAGTAAATAACCCAGATGCATGATGAGATTTTGCACGAGTCCTCGCAAATAAAGGAGTATGTAACCTGCTGTCCCGTAATGTTTCAATCAGCCACCTGGGCACCCGTTTGGATGACTGAATGGCTGTCCTTTCCTCATCAACTGCTTGGTCAATATTTGCCTCATTTATAGGCATATGTGGTTCAGCCACAATAGGCTGATTAGGTGCTGTACCGGCCTGCGTAACAGCATGGGGAATCAAACTGGAATGTTCTGAAAATGAGGGACCTTCAGTTGTCATGGGCAGCATTTGTTCAAACACATCCCTGGAGTAGACATCAGGCTGTTTTTGACAGGACAGCAATGGCTGAGTGGAATCCTCAGCAAAAATGACATCTCTGCTTGTAATAACCCTCCTGCTGGAGGGATGATACAGCCGATACCCTTTGCTTTCAACACTGTACCCCACGAAAATGCATTTGAGAGCCTTATCATCAAGTTTAGTACGATATTGCTATGGCACATGTGCATAGGCCAAGCAACCAAATACTCTGAGATGAGCAACAGAAGGCTTTCTACCATGCCATGCCTCATACGGGGTGAGATTATGCAAGGCCTTTGTGGGACATAATTTGCACACATGAGAGCTTCCATACAGGTTGGGCAAACCTTTGCCTTTGAGCATACATCTACCCATCTCCATTTCCGACCTGTTTTTCCTTTCAGCCAGCCCATTTTGCTCTGGGGTGTATGGAGTGGTACACTGATGGATGATGCCTCTCTCTACAAGATATGCATGAAATTCCTTGGACATGTATTCCCCCCCTCGATCAGTGCGAAGTGTCCCCACTTTTTCTGAGGCATAATTCTCAGCCTGAGTAATAAAATGTCTGAATTTTGTAAACACCTCTGACTTCTCCTTCAATGGGTAGAGCCACGTGAAACGAGAGAAATCATCAATGAAAGTGACAAAATACAGATATCCCCCAATAGATGGAGTCCTCATAGGACCACAAACATCACTGTGTATAAGCTGTAATCTCCGGACAGCTCTGACAGTCCCATCTTTGGGAATCGGTGTGCAATGCATCTTCCCCAAGATACATCCCTCGCATACATGGCGAGTTGGAGTATGTATGTGTGGCATCTCGGACACCATTTCATGGCTGTGTAAACGTAGCAAACTTCTGAAATTGAGATGGCCAAATCGAGCATGCCATAATTCAGCATTTGCCAACTGTGATGGGGTGGTGGTGAATAAAGCATCATGCAAAGCACTCTCATAGTGATCAAGTCTGTAAAGACCATGGCATAAAGTTCCAGAAGCCACAATTGTATCACCATCACTAATGTCATGTACGGTGCATCTGTCATCCAAAAACTTCACCATTAAGCCACCACGGGCAATGGCTGAAACTGAAAGCGAATTCTTTTTTATGCCATGCACCCATAGCACATCAGAGAGTGTAAATGCACCACCATTTGCTGCGGTAAGTACAATCTTTCCCACTCCTTGCACAAGATGGGAGAAGTTGTTGGCACATGTCACCGTGCCTCCATGAGAACCAGCTGCATAAGATGTAAACAAATCCTTCTGTGAGGTAATGTGCTTGCTAGCACCACTGTCAAAATACCATACATTGGCATCACTCGCAGATAGGCATGCATCATGAACAGACGGATTGTAACTGCATAACACTGCAAAAGCCCATTCCTCATCATGGGAGGATGTATAAGTGTAATTTGCAGCCTCTTTGTTATCCGACTTGGGGACATTATCCGTCACTGCCATGCTGGCCCCTTTGCTCTTTTCCTTCTCAAGCCTCTTGCGACATTCATTAATGTAGTGTCCTGGCTTCCTGCAATAGTTGCACTTCCCCTTTTTCTTGGGTTTATCACCCTCTTTTTCATACTTGCCAAATGGCTGGCCTGCATCTTTCTTGGGCTTGCTGCCCCCCTGAAACGCAGCCTTACCTTTGCCTTTCTGGCTGGCAATAAAAGCCTGATCAGCCACACGCATCACGGTCCTATTATGTCTGGACTGCTCCTCTTGCAAGAGTACAGAAACAAGCTCATCGAAGGTAATTGAATTGGGATTACCCTTCATCATAAGCCGCATAGTAGTGGACACATTCTGATACGCGTCAGGGATGGCCTGCAACACTGTAGAAACCAACAAGGCATCCGGAATAATCTCATCCACAGATGCTAATTGCTCCCGTAAATCCTTTACCTTCGTGAGATAATCATCCATGGAATCACCATCAAGCATAGGAAGAGTCTCCAATTTCCTCTTCAAGTATGCCACACGGGCTTCATTCCTGACTTGGTACAACTTTGCCAAACTTTCCCAAGCTGCCCTTGCTGTTTTGCATGACCGGATGTGAGGAATAATGCTTCTTTTAACAGATAATGCAATCAAGGCATGTGCATTGGCATCCCGGCCATCCCATCGACTCTGCTCTGGAGTAGGTGATTGTGATATCTCTGTAATCCGAGATGACTCACCCTCTGAACTAGGTGAAGGAGCGGTTGTTGGTGCATGTGGACGCAACTAAGTGCCATCCACAATGCCCCAAAAGCCTTTGGCCACAAGCACATGTCGCATCATGTACGACCAGAGAGGATAGTTGGTCCCATCCAACTTATCTTCTGCAGAGAGCAATCCAAAAACATCCCTTTCTGCCATTGCAATTGCACGGAATTTTCCCAAAATGCAAAAATCCCTCTGATTCTGCCCTGAGTGACTGTGTACCTGAAAATACAGAAATACCCCGAGGCACGCTAGCTAAAGAAGAAACACCAGCACGTATCACACGGATAGAGAACTCCTCGTACCAGAACAATCCCTCTGTGGTCGCCACGTAGGTAGCTCGTCGACGGCGCAGGTCACGTGGCAATGGCGCTGAGCGGGCTGGAGCAGCTCAATGGCGGAGCTTCACGTGCAGACAGCTCCCCGCAACATGCATGGCTGGACAGCAGCAACACGATCAGGTATCCAGGTGCAGCTCTCAGGCGATGAAGGGCAGCTGCAGGTCACGCTTGAACAAAAGGGCGACGATGCAGGTCACGCGGCGGGCGATGGCGCACAACAGCGTGTGACGGCGCTTCCACGTAGGCAGCTACGACTGGAAGACGTGCGACGGCTTGTTCAGGCTGGAGCTACTATGCACAGGCGACGGCCAGGGGGTCGGCAAGGTAGCTGGAGCAGACGACGGCTTTCACGGCGTAGGGCCCGTCCGGTGCAAATGCGTAGTCGTCTAAGTCTCCACAGCCACGGGGCATCAGCAGCGACAACTCCACGGCAGGAGCTCCGGTTCACAGGCTGGGCAGATGCCGCAGCAATAGCAAGTGATGGCGCAGGTCTGGATGGAGCGGCTACCTCCAAACGGGATGATACACGTCTCTACGACGTGCAGCCGACGTGCAGCCAGCAGTGTAGAGCCGGGCTAGAGCGGCTATGCATAGGCGACTATCACCACAGGCAGGGCAAAGCCGAGCATCAGGCTCCACGCTCAGCAACTTCACGAGCAGCAATAGCAAAGGCGCAGGGCTGCAAGATGATAGCGACGTCCACGAGCTCATAGGTTGTGCTCTGATACCATTTGTTGGTGCAGAGACGAGACACACGAGGAGAGAGCAAGCACAAAAAGCAAAATGATTGATAGATTAGATGTGACTAAAGTCACATCATATACATGGATAGGGTTGTGCTTGCTAAGCACACCCTGCAGGTCACATGGAAGTGTGCCTGCCAAGCTCGGGGGAAAAAACCTCCACTAGTTGGAGTAAAAAGTGCCCCGGGCCTACACCTAAGGTGTCACCCTACACTCCCAACACATAGGTGCTAACATCATAGACCGACTAGGAGGCGAGGGATCACTACTTGCTGATTTGATGATAACAGATACTACTATATGCGGATGACATAGTCCTCATATCATCTTCAATAGAGAGGCTCCAGAGACACTTAGAGGCCCTGGAGGTGTTTTGTAGAGAGAGAGACCTGACACTTGACCTTGGGAAGACCAAGGTTATGATCTTCAACAACTCACAAGCAGTACTTCGTCGACTGAGCTTCACTTACCGAGGGGAGTCAGTGGACAGTGTGCAGTCCTACACATACCTGGGAGCAGTTTTCATAGGACGAGTCTTCACGGTGACCCACGCAGCCACAGCACGACTCACACGAGGGCGGAGTGCTCTAGCCCGACTAGAGAGACGGTGCTTCCAAGCTCATTTCCAGGATCCACCGACGAAGGGCTGGCTTTTCGACACCCTAGTGAGGCCAGCTGCTATGTATGCAGCACCATTCTAGGGGTGTGACCTCCTGATGACAGTTTGGAAGAAATTTGAGAGACTACAAGTGACCATGGGATCTAAGATGATTCGGAGTAAGCCCTCAGTCCCACACCATATAATACAGGCAGAGTTCGCTATGACAGTACTTCAGATCAATGCCATCTTTCAGGCAGTGACTTTTTTGCATAGAGTATGGGAGCTACCTAGTTGGAGATTGCCGAGACTTGCACTTGAGTCATCTAGACGACTAGCAGAGAGCAGAGGCAGCACATCATCGTATGCACTCGTATCCGCTTCGTTTGCTAGACATGATATTCAGATGGACCGACTTCCCCCATTTCAGTACAGCATGGATGCACAGCCAGAGTCGATCCCACGAGATGAGATTAACTGTATCATACGATTAGACCTCCTCCATCTTTATGCGTCTCGGACTTGAAGAAGGGACCAAGAGTTCCCCACCAAGATCCAAATCTATCACGACCATTTCCTGAGAGTTTCGGAATCCTGAGAGTATCGGAAAATGGACTCATCATCAAGCCCCAGTACTTTGAGGACAGAGGTGTCTCACACTCACTAAGGATTACTATTGGACAAATGCAAGTCTCGTCACATCAGCTGAGGATTGAGACAGGGAGAGCTACAGGTATACCCACAGGGCAGCGGACTTGCACATTGTGCACAATAGGGGAGGCCGAGACAGAGGAGCATTTTCTATGCGCCTACACAACCTACTATGAGATCCGGGAACAATACCACTGCCTCTTCCAAGAGAGATTTGGTTTCGGTCCACTCTCACGACTAATCCACTTCCAAGACCAGCTGTGTATTGGGCTATACCCGATGGAGATGTGACGACACACAGAGATCCTACTGCGATAGATCAAAGAGCAGCAGGAGATGACCACGCCACAGGATACTGAGCAGACCGAGCACAGAGGCAAGTCACGGACTTCTCTGCATTTGAGTCAGCTTCAGGGCATAGTGGAGTGGAGGAGTAGTAGATAGCTGATATGAGGATAGTATGGATCAGGGGAGAGAGCAGACGTGGCGCCATCGAGAGAGGGACACATAGACCGACATGAAGTGGGGCCAGAGCACGCATGTTCGAGGTTCGACCTATCTCAGCTCTCCTCAAAGGAGATTGCCGAAGATAAGGCTTCACCCTTGATACAACACATTGGATCCAACCATCGAGGAGACCACACCCTCCTCCACAACACGAGACATCCTGACAGATGCAGATCTGGGAGATCTTCACAGCACATCGGAGAGCTATCACGGTGCTGGGTTCAGTTTTTGAGTCTCAAACCTCAGCTCACATTTTCACATTTGAGCTTGTATTTGAGTTTCTTTGTTTGATCTTTTGAGCTCTGTATCTTGGCATAGCATAGCATAGCACTCAACAAAAGGGCCTTAGCATACCCTTTTCTTTTTTATTCAGTCCCATGAGGCTTGTATGAGCTATCGTTTTTTCTAGTGTACTTTGTCCCATAGACTCGTGAGGTCTTCCGAGGACATTAATCTCTCTCTCTCTCTCTCTCTCTCTCTCTCTCTCTCTCTCGATCCTCAGTAAGCCATCAGTCCCACATCAAACCAATTCAGCTGAGTTTGAGCTACCCCTACTACAGCTTGACGTGGCATTCTAGGTGATCATATCTTCACCGGGTCAAGATTATGGTTCCTCGACCACGCCGACACAGGTTACCATGGCTTGCCTTATCCACATCCATGACATTAGGTGTTGTATGTCCATACATGCACATGGTTTGAAAGCCTAGCACTCCGGATGGATAGATTGCTCCCCTTTCAATATAGCGTTGAGGCCCCCAGTTCCGCTCAATTACCACACCACAAGACTAACCACGTCATCCAAGAGGATCTGATACAACTATGCACCTGATTAGCCACTAGCGAGCTTCTGTGAACCTCAGCTTCTATAGAGATCACTGCTTATGGATATCAAAGAACGGCTTCGTCGATCCTACACACAAATCCACCTCCCCCACTCTTTGAGGATTCCAAGGGGGCAATTCACTGTTTCCTCACACCGACTACACATTCATATTGGACGAGCTAAGGGCCTACCTAGAGAGGGACTCACACTGTGATCTACAAGAGATTTGAATCAGAGGAGCACTTTTCCTCCAGATGTCTTGTGTACTGTGAGATCCGAGGTCATCACCATTGTCTTTTCAGGGCTTGATTCAGGGGCAATTCAGTGTTTCCTCACACCGACTACACATTCATATTGGACAACGAGCTAAGGGCCTACCTAGAGAGGGACGCATTTGCACACTGTGATCTACAAGAGATTTGAGTCAGAGGAGCACTTTTCCTCCAGATGCCTTGTGTACTATGAGATCCGAGGTCATCACCATTGTCTTTTTAGGGCTTGATTCGACCCCTCTCCAGCCTCTTGTCTCACCCGTATCAGAGACGTTTGGCGACTTTACTTCATTATGTTGTACGACACAGGGACCAGCTACTCAGGGCACATGGACGAGATCAGAGTTCCCAGCTAGACCCCACCCAGCTGACCTGCACGGCCTTGTATGCACATATATCCAGATGGTTTGCCGGTCATCATATTCATATGGATTAACTTTTTAGAACAATTTGGATGCCACGACTTCTTGAATTCCATGAGATGAGATCAACCGTATCATATGGTTGGATCTATTCCAGCTCCATATGTCATGGCTTTTTTTCTTTCCAGTAGATTCCCCTCCGAGCTCCAGTTTTATCACAATCACTTCTTGAGAGTATCCAAGGATGGAGTGATCATATATGGAGGATAGACGAGTCTCAGTTGCAAGTATCTTCTATATGTTCACACATCGAGAAATCCATTGGTTAGCCCATCAAACTAGTTATTAGGCAATGAGCCAGACCCGGTGAAGGCAGCACCCAGAATTCTCCTTTAGCATCTCGTCATAGCAGGAGTCATCGATTTAAATAGAATTAAAAATCATGGCCAAAACATATTGAATGCTTAATGATGTGCAATGCATAACAAGAAACCAGTGCAGCTACTCGCATTGCCTACAAAGTTTGGAAAGGAATAGTATCCAAAGAAGCAAAGAGAAAATCATCATATGATAAATATACACACAACACGAAGCACAAAATGCGCACAAATTTGGAAATGTGTTTAAGTGAGTTCGCATGTATTTGTACAAGAGAAAACCTATACATGGATTAACACATGAGCACCTGTACATGTCAGTGCACCTACAAACTTTGATGAAACATTGGAAGACAGAGGCCTGAGGGATCGAGCTTCTAATTTTTTATAGAATACTTATTTACCTGCAAATTTTCCTGAATGGAGTGACTAGTGGGATCCAAAGAATGAGCTGCATGAGTCATGACATTTGCAGAAAACCTTCAGAGAACTCTCCTCATAAATTGGTCTAACAACACCGATTTCTGCATATGTACACAGTACTCACCCTTTTGGAAACCTTTTTCTATGGCCTCTTGATACTTTCCTTGAGCATAATAGGCAAGGCCTAGGCGGCTGAAAGCTTTGCTATAATTTGGGTCGAGCTGAATAGCTTTGTTGCAATCTACAATAGCTTCTTCATACTTCCCAACCTGTGTGTGAGCAGCTGCCCTGTAAGGCAAGATGAAGAAAGCTGGGCATCAAATCCCACGAAAGGAAAATCCAACCAACCTTCCAAGTTAACAGGTAGGGTATAAATTTCTACCTGTTGGAATAATATACAGCATTGTCCCCACAAAGCGAGATCGCCATTGTGTACAAATCAATGGCCTCAGTATAGCGCTGATTTGCCATTGAATAGTTCCCTTCAGCATGCACCGAATTTTTTTTTTAAAGGAGTATTAATTTTGTAAATAAAAGAGATCAATTCACAATTCCCATAGTATGAGCCTCCAACCTTGGACTTTGAAGGCTTCTGCAAGGATACGACTTTCTGATGCACTTGAGGCAGTACTCATTCTCTGTTCAAATGATAGGCAATATAAGAAAACCGTCCGATTCTTCCTACAGAATATACTGCAAAACATGCTGAAGACAGCACCAGTAGATATGCAACCATGATCATAAAAGGTAAATAAGGATGTAAACATGGATTATCGATTTGGAATCTTAACATATACCTCCACAGTCTCATGAAAGGTACTTCTTGCTTTGCTTATGCGCTCCTGATACTCAGGTGTGTCTGTACGAAGCCCATCAAAGTAGCCTGCACTTTCTAGCCCTTCCCTATACTGTTCAAAGAGCCTTTCATCTGAGCAACCTGCCTCAAACAACAGGGCAGAGACATTGTTAAATCCATGTAAGGGCTTTAAATATATATATATCAAGATGAATCCAGAAACATGCCCAAACTCATCCTCTAAAAACACAACAAATAGTGCAGTTTCCATCTCATGATAGTCACTCGTAAGGTTGAAAACCATAAACTCCATATGCTTTCACACATACAAATCCACACACCCACACATCTTTTCAGCATCCATTTGTACAAAGGTCTTTGTATTGAGTTTCTGTCGTTGGCACTCTGGAGGTGAAGGTACACTCAGAAGGCTAATCAAAAAGTAGTCCACATTCTCTTCATTCAAGCTACAACTACTTATGAAGACTATACAATTTCATTTTAGTATCTCCCAAACAAGCATCTAAGCAAAAAAATGTTTAGACAATCTAAGTGCCTTAAAAATTAACAAATAAATATGGAGGACCATGGCAAGGCCCCTCGTACAATGCTTTCCCATACCTATCTAATTTGCAATTCGCACACTCCCAACTAGGAAGTTGAGCTCAAGTCTTTCTTTCAGGGAAAAAAACAAGCATCAAGATCTGATTACCCGATGAACAACATAAAACTTTACATGTCTAAGAGATTCAGAACCATTGCCACTCCCCCCCCCCCCTCACCATCTATCTCTCTTTGGTGGGGAAAACAATATGGGAAGACATGATAACCTTAATCAAGGAACTCTATGAAAGGAAGGGGGAGAAAAGACCTCTCCATCAAGGACACACATGGTATGGTCACGGGAAAAGGCATGGAGAGGGGGTTGAAGAAATTAGCAAACAGGAAGGCTCCAGACTCGCAAGGCTTAATAGCAAAGACGCTGAAATGGGAAGGAGACAAAACAAAGACTTGCTAACCATGCTAATAAATAAAGCTTTGGAAGAGGAATTTCCCACGGATAGCAACTCAATAGAATTGTACCAAACCACTGAGGAGGAACAACAGGGCAGCAAGCAATTACATAACAATCATGGTTAGCAGTTTAATGGCAAAATTATATGGTATGATACTCGAACAGAAAATCAGCAAATGAGCAGAAGAGCAAGGAAAAAGAGTACCCCCAAACATTCAACAATAGATCATCCAGTTAAACACGAGCTGAAACAAAGGGACTCAAGAACGATAGGAAAGCAATCTACTACTGCTTTTGACACAGTACCATGCAAAAAACTATGGGAAAGGATTGAGCAGATTGGATGAGAGCACACAATGGTGAAGGAGTACAAACTGCTGGGTATGCCTTACTCTTACTCATCTATGCAAATGATGTAGTTCTCTTAAAAGACATAAAGGGCATGCCAACACAGCTAGATGCCCTCCATAAATTTTGCCAACACTCCGGGTTGTAAGTCAATATTGCAAAGACAAAGGTCATGGTAATTGGAACAAGGAACGAGCAATTGTCCTTCACATTTTAAGGGGAACCCCTAGAAGCATAGTTATGCGTTGGTTCGTACTAAAGAGTTCTATAGGAAGAAAAAATGACAAACCGCTTCAGTTTCAATATAGAAATGGCTAAATCCACTAAGGTGGCCAGTCAAAGGCTACTGGAACACCGGATACAGATGAAACACATTTCAGGGCCCATCTTGCCCTAAAACACCGTTTCAGGAAGGCCCCAATTTGAAACACCGTTTCAAGGGCTGAAACATTTCAGAGGGTTGAAACGTCCCGTTTCAAGTATCACCCCCCTCCCCTACTTCGCGATTTGCCCCGGCGGGTTCTTTTGCTGTTTGCGTTTTCATTTTGGCCTCCACTTGCAAACTTTCACTCCCTTCACCCCTTCAGCTTCACACTCTTGAACTTTTGAGGGTTTTCTAGCCCTCCTTGAGCCCCATTCACTCCCTGCGAGTCCTTTCTCTCCTGCCATCATCCACTTCCCTTTAGCCCTCCTTCATAGCTCAACCTCCACTCCATCCCTCTCTTTCAGCCCTCTCTTTCATCCCTCCTTCAGCCCCCTCTTTCAGCCCTCTATTCCATCCTCTTTCAGCGACCTTTGTTCAAGTGTTCAACCCTCTTTCTAGCTTCAGCCCTCTTTCAAGCTTCCATGGCTTCAAGAAGCCATATCCCTGAGTCTCATCCCATATTTTTGCTGGAGTCAAGTTGATCTGCTGGGTTCCTACGACACCAAGAAAGGAGGCGCTCGCTAGTTCATGTGCATGTGGTGTGGATTGCAAAGAGGTGGGATCCTTGATAGGGTGAAGGCCCATCTTCTTGGCATCAAGGGAGAGAGGGAATGACGCTATGCAGCGTAATCTCCGAGGCAGAGAAAGCAAGGTTGGCTTGAGAGGTCGAGGCGTTTCCTCCCGCGAAGAGACCAAAGACTATTGCATCCATTGATGGAGGAGTTGCTTCAGGCTCTCATGTGACTACTGCAAAAAGGACTCCTCTTCCCTCTGCTGCTGCTACTACAATTTCTTCTTTTGGAAGTGCACATGTTCTTGAAGCTACAGGTTCTACTCCTAGTGTATCTCCTTCACCTCTCCCACCTGCATGAACTTTACACAACATGGCATTCACAACAGAAGGCACAAGTAGATGCAACCGTGGCCTGTTTCTTTACTCGAATGCAATTAGTTTCACTATTGCAAGATCTGCTTATATGAAGGAGATGGTGGCTGAATTTACAGCATTTGGGCCCAGATATACCCCTCCCACTTTTGATGCATTGAGGGGAAAGCTTCTAGAGGATGAGGTGAAGGCAATTAATGAAGCCATTCAGCCTATGATGGAGAAATGGCATAAGTATGCATACACTCCATAGAGTGTGGAGTACAACAAAAAACAGCAAATGTTTTGATGCAGATGTAGGCAGATGCAGTGGAATATGTGGGGCCATCCAATGTTGTGCAGCTTGTTTCACATGGTGAAAATACCAACAAGGCTGCAGGTGCATTATTGGAATAAAAGTATCCTCACATTCAATGAGTTCTTGTATTGCCCATTTTTTAAATAATTTGTTGAAAGACATTGGCAAATTGCCTTGGGTAAAAAATGTTATTGACAAAGGAAGAGAGATAGTTGCACTTATTACACGCCATCATTCTTCTCTCTCCCTATACCGCAAGTTTGCAAGCAAGGAGCTCTTGAAGTATGCGGAGACAAGGTTTGCATACAATTATCTGATGCTTCGAAGACTCATTGAAATGAGACGTGCACTTAAGCAAGTTGTGGCAAGCCCAGAGTGTGATGCATGGCCCACTTCTAGGCAGGCCCTTGGACATTGGTCTATGACTTGTGTATAGGTAGCGACGACTTCTGGGTTGATGCATCACACATGTATGCTTTGTGTAAGCCCATTGTGTTGTTGCTGAAAAAGGTTGATGGGGATAAGCCTTATATTGGCAAAGTATATAAGGGGACGGATCACATGATAGAAAATATCAGAGTGTTAGAGAAAGATCCCCAAAGGTTGAGAGAGTTGGAGAGCTTGGCTGTGAGCAAGTGGGACCAATACTACTCTCTGATTCATGCGGCTGCATTTGTGATGGACCCATAGTTTCAACACAAGGGAAGTGCACAACAAAGTGATAAAGAGGTGGTCAGTGGTTGGAACCTGACTCTTCAAAAAGATGGTGCCAACCCCGTATGCTTGGTGGAAAGTGAAAGTCATGCAGAAAATATTGCAGAGATTACGGCAAGGTCCAAGAACAAAAAAAGGAGTTCTACAAGCAAGAGATCAATCCAATGGAGAAGCACGAAATGCAGGAACACCTCAGGGAAGATATCTCAATGTTCAAACGGCACATAATCAGAAGAATAAGAACCATCTTAGACATAGAAAAAGGCAAATGGATAGAGTAAGAATCTCAAGGGAGGTAAAACCTATAAAATCTGTCCAACCCAGAAAATAGAAAATGAAGAGCACACACTCCTCCAATGTAGAGCACAGATGCATATCAGAGAAAAATACAAAGAAAAGTACAGCAGCCTCAGCATAAGGGTCCTCATGAGTCAACCAGCCAAACAATTGGGTTCATACCTAAAAGAAATTTTGGGACACCACAATAAGATTTTCAACATGGCAGTCCGGCTGGCCAAGTGTCATGTGCACGGATTGGTATCTGACGTGTATTGGGGTACACAAGACTAGCTCAGGTAGTCTGGGGAGGCTTAGGGCTAGGCAGGCTTGATTCTCGCGTTGAGTGGCAAGGGTACGAACCAGTTATAGGTCTTCGCTATTATTGGCACATTGGGCCCGAGTCTATATAAGGGGCCTAGAGGTTCAGTTCTCAGCGAGCCGATGGGAGCAAGTCTCGTTCCTAGGTGCTAGGTCTAACCTCGATTGAGTCGCAAACGCGTGCCTGCATCTTAGCGTAGCCCAAGGTCCAGCAGCGGATCACAGGCCTCTTGGCGCCACCTGGTGGTATGGGACACCATGCTGGTTAGGATCTGGTTGGGAGTTCGTGCCAGTAGCTCAGCTCGTGGCTCAGAGGGGACATCTCCTGATTCAGGATCGCATCCCGTAGATGTCACGGTTGGGTGGTGAGCAGCCTGCTCAGATTCCTCACGTTTGGTGTGTTCTTGTGTTTGCTTGCAAATCAGAGGTTTCAGGAGTGCTGGGGTCATGTCAGTAGGTATCAGAAACAACTCTTGAGGTAGGAATCTATGTTACGAGTAAATTTGGACGTGATTTTCTCCAGGTATGCCTCAAATTCGAAATTCATGTTCATGCCTGCAAGTGCTTGTTGGTTCATCGTTTAAGGGTTGTTTGTTGCCTAGATTGGGATAGAAGGAAGGAGTGAGAGAGAAGGGGTGAATTCGTTGTTCGTTGCTGAGGATCTAAAGAGAGAGAGAGAGAGAGAGAGATGGCGTAGTTAGGGTGAAGTGGTGAGGAAGTTATGGCACAAGGATAGGTGCGAGAACGCCTCCGGAGTGCAAGGTTGTGGCGGAATCCAACGAACCCCGAGCACCCGACTGGCTACGTGGAACTCTGAGGAAGGAGAGCGCGGAGAGGTGCGTAGTAGTGTTGGGCATGGTCGCGATTGGGGCTGCGCTGTATTTTGGGCCTAGAAGCCGAAAAAAGCACCAACCCTCCCACAGAAAGCTCGGTTTTCTAAAAGCCAGGGCCAACAAGTCTATAACGTAATGAACTGCTTCCCTTCACCAACCCGTGGACTGTGTGCAAGCTATACCTCTCCCCACCTACCTTCACGGATCCTGTCAGCCAAGGCGGACTGCTACATAAGACCGTACCGACCAGCCGCCTTCTCCACCGAACTCTGCCAGACACGATTGGGGGGGTCACTGTTCGTCAGTTCAGGATCAGCCGCCTTTTTTCTCTTCAGCCAGCCTTGCTATTTCTGGAGCCTTCTCCCATCCTTGTGGCGAGCCTCTACTTTGCTTCATACTCCTAGCTTCGAATCTGCCTATTGCTCCTCTTCTCTAGACTACCCTCTTCATCAGATCCGATTTCAGTTATGGCTGATTCAGTAGACCCCGGGCTCGCTCTGGGTGATCAAGATATGAATTACCATGCAGAGGATGACCAGGGCCTCTACGATGATTCGATTACGAAGACCGCTTTCAGTGAATTCACCACTGCTCTCGATGAAAAGTTTGAGCGGGTTAATGCAAATCGAATGGGGTTGACACAACAACTCCAAGGGATTCAGACTTCAATCTCGCTTTTGACTAGCACTGTTCAAGCGCTCACGCATGTTGGGTCCAAATATCACTCCCGATCCTTATCCCGGAGATCATAAATCCAGAACTAAGGAGGTGGTTGAAACTTGGTTGCAAAAGTGGCAAGTACACTTCCAGTTTCACCCTCACCCCAATGAAAAGAACATGCAGCTTGCAGCAGGGTATATGTCAAGGAAGGCTTTATTGTGGTGGAAGGAACTCCGACCAACATGGATCAAATTTCAAGAGGTCTTCAGGAAAGAGTTTCTGAAGGAGGAAGATTATGATATCATAGGCAAGCTCAAGGCCCTCAATATGTCCAAGCTGAATTCGACTTTTGAGGTCTATCTTCAGAGGTTTCGTGATTTGCAGACCAGAGCTACAAAGATGGATCCTGTGACCTTGTTAGGTTTCTTTGTGGATGATTTGCCTGACTCGTACAAGCTTCAGATCAAGAATAACAAGTGTGCTACTTTGCAAGAGGCCATGAACTATGCGCGCATCTATGATGATACCATGGCCAATGCAAAGGGAACCGGGAAGAACAAGAGGAAGTTCTTCAAGTCAACAACTGGTACCAGGGAGTCGAAGTCAATTGACAATGCCTCCAAGAAGAACTCTACTCAGACGAAGAATGGTCAAGCCCGTTTCCTACGCACCTTGAAGTTAAAAACAGAAGAACATTGCTTTATATGCGAGGAGCGGGGCTACACTTGGAATGATTGTCCAAGAACCAATTGCAAGCGCCGGGACCAAAGCTCCATGCGGGAAAAAGTACCAAAGCTAAGGGAGCTAACCTAAACTGAGGGGACGAAAGGCTAGATGGGCAAAGTTAATGCAAGATTTTGATTTTGATATACGTTATCAAAAGGGTTCGATGAATAGTATGGTGGATGCCTTAAATCGAGTCAAGTTTGTAAATGCTATGTCATTTACGGAAATATCCTCAAACCTATTTCAATCCTTCAGGGGGCTTTGCGCAACTGATAGTCATTTCAATTCTTATTGGCAGAAAGTCCAGGATGGGAGCTCCATGGTTGACCAGGACTAAGGGATTGCGCCACCTACGGTATAGGCGGCAAGAGGTCAGTGGATGATTAGGAAACGACTTGCTGTTCCGGAATGGAAAGATATGTGTGTCACATGTTTGAGATCTGCGATCCAAGATTCTCTGGGAGTGTCATGATGCTCCTAGCGCTAGATATCCGGGTATACATCGGACTCTGTCTCTTGTGAAACATACCTTTTACTGGCCTAAGATGCGTGCATTTATTGAGAACTATGTGGTAGGTTGCTGGGTTTGTCAAGTTACTAAGGCAGAACGCCTTAGAAGCGCGGGTTTATTACAACCATTGCAAATCCCAGGTAATAAATGGGAAAGTATTTCCATGGATTTCATTACCAGATTGCCTAGAACGTGCAAGGGTCATGACTCCATTTGGGTCATAGTTGACCGTCTAACAAAGATGGCTAGATTCTTACCTACTAGATCCACCATATCAGCTGTTTAGTTGGCTCACGAGTTTGTGGACCAATTGTTTAAGCTATATGGTTTGGCTATATGGTTTGCCTTCTGACATAGTCAGCAACAAGGACTCTAAGTTTACAAGTAACTTCTGGACACTTGCTTTTGAGAAGTTGGAAACTACTCTAAGTACTCAGATCATGCACAATATGATGGCAGTACAGAGAAGGTCAACCAATTGGTTGAACATATGCTTCGGGCATATGTTGTAAGAGACAGTCTTCATGGAAAGATTATCTCCCCATGATAGAATTTGCTTATAACAATGCAAAGCCTTCAAGTACTGGTTACAGTCCTTTTATGCTTATGTACGGGTTTCAACCTAAGTCACGTGTTATGGTTGGGTTCAAGATAATTCAAAATGATGCTGCAAAGACATTCTTGCAAGACATGCAAGAAATGTTGCACTTTGCCAAGGAGTCTAAGATCGGGACAGATTTTATGCTAATAGACATCGTTCACCTAGAGAGTACTCTGAAGGGACGATGGTATATTTACATATTCCCAACGAATCCAAGAGCCTAAGTACCGGTTTGGTTCCGAAATTATCCCCCAGATATTGTGGTCCTTTCAAGATTATTAAAAGAATTGGACCAATTGCACATAAAGTAGAATTGCCTCCTGACGTTAAAGTACATCCAGTGTTTCATGTCAGCAGACTGAAACAGTTATTGGGTGCGGATGATCAACTTGTTTCTCCTCAAGAAATAGTAGAAGTTACAGATTTGACTTTTATTCCACACGAGCCTGAGAGTATTCTTGAATTTCGTGAAAGACAAATTCGTAATAGAACTATCACGGAATACAAGATCAAGTGGAAGGATCGTGTTGAGCAGGATGCAACATGGGAGACATTACCAAACCTCCAGAGGACATCCCTGGGTTTTTTAGCAAACTCAAGAGTGAGTTCTTAGAGGAGGGGAAGTATATCATGTGCATGGATTGGTATCTGACGTGTACTGGGGTACACAAGACTAGCTCGGGTAGCCTGGGGAGGCTTAGGGCTAGGCAGGCTTGATTCTCGCGTTGAGTGACAAGGGTACGAACCAGTTATAGGTCTTCGCTATTTTTAGCGCATTGAGCCCGGGTCTATATAAGGGGCCCAGAGGTTCAATTCTCAGAGAGCCGATGGGAGCGAGTCTCGTTCCCAGGTGCTAGGTCTGATCCTGGATTGAGTTGTTCACGTACGCCTGCATCTTAGCGTATCCCAAGGCCCAGCAACAAATCCCAGGCCTCTTGGCATCACCTGGTGGTACGAGACACCAAGCTGGTTAGGATCTCGTTGGGAGTTCGTGCCAGTAGCTCGATTCGGGATCGCATCCCGTAGATGTCATGATTGGGTGGTGAGCAGCCTGCTCAGATTCCTCACGTTTGGTGTGTTCTTGTGTTTGCTTGCAGATCAGCGGTTTCAAAAGTGCTGGGGTCGTGTCACCAAGTACCTACTAAACTATCATGAATTTTGAAAATTGTATCCAAGGGATGTAAAAAGCTACCATCGCTTCAATAGTGCTTTCCAATCCCATAGACCCTGTAGAGTCTCAAGCGAACTTTAATAAGATTTACGAGTCGGCACTAGAGAGAGAGACACACAAAGAGATCAAATCCTATACAGAGGCACAAGGACAACGGGCTTTGGGACAGACTAGGCTCCAAAGGCAACACTCTACTCTTGACAACATTTTCACTCTATGGGCCCTCATTAAGGAGGCGAGATCAAGATCCCAGAAAGTCTACGCTGGCCTTTAACATAGTTCCACAATCCCGCATGATTAGGAGACATCAGAAGATGCAGATCCTAGAATACATGATTTGGGGGTGAAGAGTCTATATAGGTCAATCAGAGGGGGAGTACCTACCCCCCAAGGTCTACCAAACGGGACTGAGAGCACGGTAGGAGTGAAGCAAGGCTGCCCCCTCTCACCGTGTCTCTACATTGATGACATCACTACCTTCATTGAGCGCCTAGGAGGTGAGGGATCACTACTTGCTGATTTGATAATCCAGATACTATTGTACACAGATGACATAGTCCTTATATCCTCTTAAGTAGTAGCAAGCGTGCCACAGAAGACAGAGAAAGATCAAGAACAACGTGTCACAGATTTCTACACATTTAAGTCATCCCCAGGACATAATGCAATCGATGAGGAGGGCCTAGCTTAAATGTGTGCCGAGTGGATCAGCAAGAAGAGACGATGTAGAGTTGTGGAGCCAGAGCCCACGCACGATGCAGAGGTTGACCAAAGCACACACGATGGAGGCCCAGCCTATCTCAGTCCTACTCAAAGGGGACCATCAGAGTGAAGGTTTCGCTCTCGACATGGCTCATTGGATACAGAGATCACGGACACCACACCTCCATCGAAATGAGAGTCAACCCGCGAAACATAGATACAAGATATCTTCGCATCCCACCGGCGAGCCATCATGGCACCAAGATCATAGATGACACTTGGTCACATCTCTTGTCATCTCAAGATTTTTAAGTTTTTGTGTTTTTTAGGAGTGCTAGTTTTTAGTTTCTTAGTATAGCACACAACAAGGGTCCAAGAAGCCCTTTGCATCAGCCCATAGTGGCTTGTATGCGTTTACTTGCACATCTTGATGTCTGCTAGGCATGTTCTATTATAATCTACACTGATAGCCAGAGCGCTTTGGCTATTGCGTGCAATCATGTCTTTCATGCGTGTACCAAGCACATAGAGGTTCACTTTCATTATGTTCCACAACGACTATTAAATGGAGACATACAATTGTGCTATGTTCTAACAGAGGATAGCTTAGCAAAGAGAGTGGAGACATACACTTCCCCTTTGTTCTAAAAGAGGATAACTTCGCAAATCTCTTCACGAAGGCTCTACCGTGACCAAAATTTCCAGCTTTTTGACGATAAGCTTTACACTTGGTATGTTATGTTACGTGATTCCACTATCCCTGTACAATCATAAGTTGCTATATCCATCTCGGATGAAATGTGCAACCATGATTTATTTTCCACGTATTCCTGAGATGTTTCCAAGACACTTCAGCCATACCATGGAGGGGGGTTTGTTGCGACTTTCGCCTTGGTAAGGCCTTGTAGGCAAGTTAGGGCACTTGGCCCATTTAGTCCTAAGTTGGGCCTATATGGCCACACACTTGTACTTTCTCATTATCCATTTGCACGACTCCAGCTCCATTGCATTCCACGTTTCATGCATTTCCCAATCAACAAATTGCCGGTAGAGCATCCAGAAACACATTTTTTGGTATAACACAAAGCTTATCCCTATGAACATGCCCGTATCTCTCACGCCACAACTTATTTGAGCGAGAATTGATTTAAGCTGTCAAGGCAATCATTTCATTAGAGACAACTGTCTGACACACCACCCTTGATAATCAAACTCCAATTGCATAAACAGAGAGAAGATTCTTGTAAAGTTTGGGAACTAGAAGCACATCAGTAAATATCTTGGCCTCACCTTTCTCCCTGATGAAAGGAGCATTGCCTATTCCCTCCACTCAAAACTTTAAGTTGTCACCCACTGTGACTGAAGATATCAGGGGCGAGAAAAGGATCAGGCATGCTGAAGCCTCATTTGGGTAGGGCAAGAAGGAGAGACCAGCAGATTGTAGGAACTATTGGACACTCAGTAGTTCTCGTTATATCAGCCACTTGGATGTAGGTAGGACAGCTCCCAGGCTGTCTACACACAGAGTATGCATACATACTTTTTATCAGTCCACATCCATGTATTTTGTTGGGGTAAAGGCACTGGCCACCCTTGTAACAGTATTAATCTAGTACTACTAAGTACACTAAGTACACATTGTACTTAGGTACTTAGTGGCCCTAGTCTTATCTATATATACTAGTGTGTGTACTTGGGGAGGTACCACTCATTCCTTTATCCCCACCCACTGGTGTGTGACTACAGTGAGTGTGTCTCTCTACTCCCTACTCTATCTCTCCCTCACTCTCTATCAACTGGTATCAGAGCCAACGGGCTCTCTCCCTCCGCTTCCACTCCCTCTCTCCCTAGCCTACCCCTACCGTACGGACAAGTCCGTACGGCCGTACATCGTCCGTACAGCCGTACGGACGGATCGCGACAGCCAGGCTGCAAGGCGGGAGCGCGGGCGGCGTAGCCAGGGCGCGGCTGCACGTCGCAGCCAAGAGCTGCTGCAAGGCGGGAGCGCGGGCGGCGTAGCTGGAGCGGCTGCAAAGGAGGGAGCGCGGGCGGCGTAGCCAGGGCGCGGCTGCACGTCGCAGCCAAAGGCTGCAAGGCAAGCGCAAAGGCGCTGCTGCAAGCTCGCAGGGCGCGGCTGCGAGCCAAAGGCTGCAGGTCGCAGGGCGTGGCTGCACGTCGCAGCCAAGGGCTGCATCTGCGCAGGCCACGGCGCCTTACGCGGCTGCATCTGCGTGGCCAGGACTTCAAGGCGTGGCTGCATCGGCGTCGACAAGGTCTCCGGGCAGCGTGCACGTCCGTACCAGCCCCCCCCCCCCTTCTTCCGACTCCTTTTGTTACAGACGAACAGCAGCAACGGCCAAAAGTACAGCCAAAAGGCGGGGTACCGCAGCAAAGGTATGCAGGTGCTACTGTGGCAGG
The DNA here is from genome assembly GCF_047967505.1 of Dipteris shenzhenensis. Taxonomy (NCBI): domain Eukaryota; kingdom Viridiplantae; phylum Streptophyta; class Polypodiopsida; order Gleicheniales; family Dipteridaceae; genus Dipteris; species Dipteris shenzhenensis. The sequence goes on from NC_141597.1 coordinate 15,754,044, forward strand.
GCATCACTCAACTCTGAGGCTTAGCTTATGCCGCAAACAGAGTTGAGACAGGTTATTCACTTGGCCAGTGAGGGTTGACACAGTGTATGCATTGTCAGATTTGCAGTGTGTATGCTTGACACTTGGGCAGAGGTTTATGCTTTTGTCAGTGTGTACCCGCACATGCAGTGATTGCAAGCAGTTGATGCCATTTTACTGTGTTAATGCACGGAATGTGCTGTCAATTCAAAGGGCTTTTGATGCCATTATGCTTGGGACAAATGCTTTAGCTTGTTGCTGAAAGTACAATTACTTTTGGTACAGATTTGGTCGATTTTGACCAAGTTTGACTTTAGTCAAATTTGGGGCTTTTGTAGCCTGACCGGAAATCTGTCAAGTGGGAGCACTCTACATGCATCAGGCTATTTCGTAAAGCACTACTATGCTTTGAAAGTGCAAATTTGACTTACAATTTTTTTTTTTGGTCAAAGGTCAATCTTTTCATTGGAGGTCAAATCTCTGATTTTCTTCATGCATTCAAAGGGCTTTTGAGCAATCTCACTTCCAAACTGTGAATTCAGTTGGGGGGGAAGTTTCTAAAGCATATGGAGGCCTAAAATCAGGGATCTTCATCCACAATCAGAGATTCACTGTTTTTTGACAGTCCGGGACTGTCACACAGCAAATTTGACCAGATTTGACTGTCAAAAAGAGTCAAAAAGTACTGCTATCTTTTAAGAAAACAGTTCTGGGATTTTTCTGGAGCACTTTGAAGCAGCTGTACCGCACTTTCGCCAGCAAAAAAGACAGGAACAGATTGCTGTACTGTTTCTGCAGCAAGTGGGAGAAAGACTTTCAGTCGGTTTTATGCCACTGAAACAGTACCAAGTTCATTTTCTGATCGTACTTCCGCTGCGGGGGAATTTTCTTGGAGTAACTAGTGCTTAATTGCACGACTACAGGGAGTCAAACTCTATTTTCTTTACCATGAGTTCTAGCAGCGACGTGTCGTCCTTGTTCCAGATAAAGAAGCTCGAAGGAGCTAAAAACTACGACATATGGAGGACACAGTGCTACAATGTGTTGATGCAGAAGGACCAGTACAAACCTATAAAGGAGAAGGGTGTTAAGCCCTCCAACATTACTGATGAGCAGTGGGAGAAGATGGACGGCTTGGCCAGGTCGACCATTATGCTTACAGTTGTTGATTCACTGGTTGTAGGCATCAGGGATGAACCTACTGCGTGGAAAATGTGGCAACGCCTTGAGGATACTTATGCCAAGAAAAGTGCCACGGGAAAAGCTTACTGGCTGAAAAAGCTTGTTGGTCTTCAAATGAAGGAGGGGACAGCTATGTCCACTCATATTATTGAGTTTAACAGCATATTCAGCCAGGTGATCAACCAGGGGTTGAAGCTCGATGATGAGCTGAAAGCTACACTCATCTTATGTTCTCTACCTGAGTCATGGGACACATTCAGGACTTCTACCAGCAACTCAAATGTCATTCTGTTATTTGCAGATGTGGAGAGTGCTCTTCTACAGGAAGAGATGAACAGAAAGAACAATGCTATTGGGAAGTCAAATGCTTTGAATGCACGCAGCAGGTCCAAAACACGTGGAAAAGACAGAGAAAGAGAGAGGAGCAAGTCCCGCTCTAAAAGTGATCTTGTCTGCAATTATTGTGGCAAGAAGGGACATATTGAGAAAAAGTGTTTTCAAAAGAAGAATGACCAGAGAGCCAAAGAAGGCAAGGCTCAAGGCAAGTCTAAGGGCAAAGAAAAAGAGGAGCTGAATGTTACTTATGTTAGTGACAGTGACAGTGGACGTGAGATATGTTTCACCTCTTCACTGGAGGCTCATACACTTCATGCTGGTGATGGATCAGATATGTTTTCCTGGATTATAGATTCAGGTGCTTCCTTTCATGTGACATCCTACAGAGATCTGTTTGTCAGATATGCAGGAGGGCAGAAGGGAGTTGTCTTTCTTGGTGATAACCATGCATGTTCTATCATTGGCATAGGTGATGTCAGGCTTGTGCTTGAAAATGGCCAGCAGTTAATACTTAAAGGGGTCAGGCATGTTCCTGAGGTGAAGAAGAACTTGATTTCCACAGGGTTGTTGGATGATGATGGTTATCTTACCACCTTTGGTAATCAGAAATGGAAAATCAGCAAAGAGGCAATGGCTATTGCCAGGGGTCCTAAGGTTGATACTTTGTACTCACTTCATGCTGGACATTGTCCGCATTCTGATGTAAATGCCACCGAGCTGCCAAAGATTTCATTGTGGCATAGCCGGCTTGGTCATATGAGTATTAAGGGAATGGAGCAATTGGCTCATTTTGGTTACTTGCCTAGTCTAAAATATTCAGATTTACAGAAATGTGAATTTTGTCTCTACGGTCGTCAAGTACAAATACCTCATAAGAGAAGGTCAGATCAGAAATTACAGCTCTTGGAGCTAGTACATACAGATGTGTGTGAGATGCCTACACTCTCTTTAGGAGGTTCAAAGTACATACTGTCATTCATAGATGACGCCACCCGCAAAGTGTGGGTTTACACTCTCAGAAAGAAGAGTGATACGTTCAAGGCTTTCACTAAGTTTGTTGCACTAGTTGAAAATGAGACAGGCAAAAAACTGAAAGCCTTACGATCTGACAATGGTGGAGAGTACTTGTCCAAAGAATTTCAAGAATTCTGTGAGGCAAAGGGTATCCAAAGGGTTTTGTCTGCACCATATGATCCTCCACAGAATGGTACAGCTGAAAAAATGTTCAGGACCATTCAAGAGAAAGTCAGATCCATGTTGTCACATGCTGCATTGCCCCACACATTTTGGGCTGAAGCTGTAAAGACAGCTGTGCACCTTATTAACAGGTCACCAAACAAGAGACTATGTGGTGGTGTGCCTGAACAGGCATGGACGGGCAAGCCTCCGTCTTACAAACACCTACGGGTCTTTGGTTGTGTCGCGTATGTGCATGTACGCAGGGAGGACAGAACTAAACTGGATCCAAAGTCTCTTAAATGCATATTCCTAGGTTACGGTGACAAAGGTGAGATGGGCTACAGGATTTGGGATCCCAAGAACAGAAAACTTATACGCAGCAATGATGTCGTGTTTGATGAAACCATCATGTTCAAGGAACCTGTTGTACAGCAGGAACCTTTAAAAGTAACTATTGATGATGACAGGCATCATGGGCAACACAGACAGGCTGTAAATCAGCCACAACAGCAGCATAATCAGCCATTAAATGATGCTGCAGCAGATCCTAATGGACAGCCAGTTATGGCAGAAAACATCCCAATGGATGAGGCACAGTTAGGTGATCTTCCTGACATGCAAATGCAGCCAGGAATCATGGAACAGCCACCTTATCTGGGTGATGAACAGGCTGGACAGCCAGCTCAAGATGATGGTCTTTGGGTTAGAAGGTCAACCAGACAGACGCGGCAGCCAGAAAGATTTGTTCCAGGCATTGATTATTTGATGCTCACTGATTGTGGAGAGCCTTCATGCTACAGAGAGGCTAGGCAGAGGGCAGACAAGGTTCAATGGGATCTTGCTATGAAGTCTGAAATGGACAGTCTTCACAAGAATGGCACTTGGGAATTGGTACCCTTGCCTACTGGTAAGAAGGTACTGCCATGCAAATGGGTTTATAGACTTAAAGTCACACCTGGTGAAAAGCCAAGGCATAAAGCCAGACTGGTTGCCAAAGGGTTCAAGCAGGAATATGGTGTTGACTTTGAGGAGATATTCTCTCCCGTTGTCAAGATGACAACACTCAGAACTGTATTAGCATTGGTTGCACATGCAGATATGGATTTGGTCCAAATGGATGTCAAAACAGCATTTCTTCATGGTGATTTACATGAGGAAATTTTTATGCAGCAGCCAGAGGGTTTTACAGTGAAGGGCAAAGAAAAGCTTGTATGCAGACTGAAGAAAAGTCTTTATGGTCTAAAGTAGGCACCCAGGGAATGGTATCATAAGTTTGATACATTCATGCGAACCCAGGGTTACAGGAGAAGTGACATTGATCACTGCTTGTATACCAAGAAAGCTTCAGATGGCAGTTTACTTATCCTCATTTTGTATGTGGATGACATGTTAATTGCTGGAAAATCTCATAAGGAGATGAATGCCTTGAAAAAGAGATTGCACCAGACCTTTGATATGAAGGATCTTGGTGATGCCAACCATATATTGGGTATGCGCATACTTCGGGATAGGGAAAAGCGGTTGCTATACTTGTCTCAGAAGGAATACATTGGCAAGGTCTTGCAGAGATTTCACATGGAGGGGGGGAAGAGTATTGGTACTCCATTACCTCCTTATGTGAAAATCAGCGCTTTGGACAGCCCTCAGACAGATGCTGAGAGAGCTGAGATGTCAAAGATTCCGTATGCATCAGCTTGTGGCAGTCTCATGTATGCTATGGTTGCAACCAGGCCCGATATTGCGTTTGCAGTGGGAGTGGTTAGCAGATACATGGCTAAACCTGGCAAGAAGCATTGGAATGCAGTGAAAGGTGTCATGAGATACCTAAAGGGTACACAGGACTTGTGTATATGTTTCGGCAGTCAAGATGCAAAAGTGCAGGGTTATACAGACTCTGATTATGCCGGTCACCCTGATACCCGGAAGTCTACTACCGGCTATGTTTTCACTTTCACTGGAGGTGCAGTGTCGTGGGTATCTAGAATGCAGCAATGCGTTGCTTTGTCTACTACAGAAGCTGAATATATTGCAGCCACTGAGGCGTGCAAGGAAGCTATATGGCTATCTCGGCTAGTGGCAGATTTGGGCTACTCTAGTGATACTCCATTGTTGCATTGTGACAGTCAGAGTGCCATACAGTTGGCACGAAATCCTGTTTTTCATGCAAAGACGAAGCACATCGACGTGAAGTATCATTTTATCAGGGAGGTGCTTGAGAACAAGCAATTTCAGCTTGTGAAAGTTCACACTGATGACAATCCAGCAGATCTGTTGACAAAAGGATTGGCTGCTGAGCGGTTTGCACACTGCAGACGGCTTATGGGTATAGGATAAGCAGACCAACTGGTCCTGTACATGATGATGTATATTGCTGTTTTTCTTTTACTCTCTCTTATGGGCACACTGCCTTTAAGTGGGAGGTTGTTGGGGTAAAGGCACTGGCCACCCTTGTAACAGTATTAATCTAGTACTACTAAGTACACTAAGTACACATTGTACTTAGGTACTTAGTGGCCCTAGTCTTATCTATATATACTAGTGTGTGTACTTGGGGAGGTACCACTCATTCCTTTATCCCCACCCACTGGTGTGTGACTACAGTGAGTGTGTCTCTCTACTCCCTACTCTATCTCTCCCTCACTCTCTATCATATTTGTGGAGCACCGTAATTACCTTTTACTGTCCTATATTGCTGAGTTATTTCCAGGATTGTGTGCGGTTCTATACCTACTTGTGTGCACAAGAAGAAACAAAATTTGAGATTAAATTTGATCAGTGGGAACACATCATTCGGCCGTGGTGAGAGTTGTGTGTTTCCTGCCCTGTTATCCTGACATATCATTAGCTGGCAGCTCAATCTTTTTATATGCAGTGCAACCAATTCTTCAAAGTGTACAGAATACTTCTTCTTTTACAAGGGTCTAGCCTAGAATATCTAAAATGCCTACAGATTACAAGATTTAGATAAAGTATCTACAAGAGTTTGTCCTAGAACCTTATGGTGAGCCGTACACACAAACCTCTAGGACTTTCTTGATGATGATATACTTCTTCCAAGTGTGGCATGATAATATGACACAATACTATACATCATTGGAAATCTTTTGACAAGCACAACTCAATGGAGGGTGCCACGCATTCATTTAACAATGTGGACATCAGATAATGCAGCAATTTAGATTTGAGGTTATTTCTCCCATTTTGGCCCAGAACTTTCTTGTCTACATCTAGATCTGAAAGTATGAAATTTCCAATTGACTCATTGAAAAAACAAACCATGCAGATATATTAGGATGTGTCATAAACAGCAAGAACTTTTCAAGCAATCCGCATACTTAAAAATCTTACCAATTGTACTTTTTTCTATAGTTGAACACCGTTCCTGCATAACCAACAGAAATGCATGACATAGTTTAGTCACCAAACTATTCAATATAGCTTGATCCAACTGTATGTAATATAAACAAAGGTTAAATCATAAAATTGACCCTCATTTCACAGTCACCTCAAAGCAGTCTACTTACGTATGTTACCTACCTGGACCATAAAGAATTCGCTCCTGCATTTTCTTTATTTATAAGAAATCAAACAAGCCAATACGACATCAGACCAATACACATTATCGGTTGTCAAATAGATTTATCAAGTGTAAATGTGTGCGAGCATGCATGGTCAATAATAGAAACTTGTGCATGCTACCAAAGTGAACTTTTTTCCATGGGCAAGAGCATAGCAGGCTGCTCCCTCATAAACTTTCCAAAGATGGAAAGATGTGGCTGGTTGTGTAATATATATTCTGCCTGTTGCCCACCTTGCATCTTGTGTGGGATTGCGGTAGAATCCCCATGCATTAGCGCAACTTGGTGCTCTACCAACCAGGATGTAGCATTATCGTGCCCTATAAGATTACCCTCCTTGGAAAGAAGCTGATTGCCACGATACTCAACTTCTGTTGTGGAATGCTTTCTTCATCCCCAACTGCAGCCTTACCTTGGTCTCCTTCAAAACAGCACTTCCATGTGCATCTTTTTCATCATCTTGCATATATGTATTACCTTGCTGTTGTGCACCAATGTACTGATAGGAACAGTAACTATTTAGACCAATATGATGGTGCAGGGGCTGTTTGCCATCAGTATTATTATGCCAATTTTCAAAAGTGTCATAACAGCCATCTTCCTTTTGCTGTCCATTGTCTTCATAATTTTGGCTGTCATTTTCAGGCGGTATCGTAAAAGTGTCATGACTACGTGCGTGCGTGCGTGCGTGCGTGTGTGTGTGTGTGTGTGTGTGTAGTCCATAAGCCTCAAAGGCATTGGGGCCACAAGCTAGTAGTTGAAGACCTATGAGTTCTTGAGAAAAGTTCACTTCACGGGACTAAAGACTTTGAAGCAGGCAAGAGTTGATGAATGGCAGATCAATGAAGGTTTCAACATTGCCTATTGCACAGAAGTGCACAAAAGAAAGGAAACCTTCTTGAGCCCCACATTAAGTTGCATGAGACCTCTTCTTCTCTCAATCTTCTTTTCCCCTACAACATGTGCGTTTCACTTTTTTTTTTTTTAAACCATAAAGCTTTTAACTTCCTTAACTTTGAAGCATAGCTCTAATTGCGAAGATATCTCGGCCTTAGTTTAGAGCTAGACAAGCTCGTCAAATAATATACAGAGTTCCAAACCTACAACCTAGAGAAAAAATGGCAAAATACAAATCTGTTTAACGATATGCCTTCACATGAAGGGCTTACAATGATCAATCATTGAAATGAGTGTCTATAGGAAGGGAAGCACTTGGGGCTCCAATACCATGTTAGAAGATAGAGAGAGTACACATTACATACTAAGTATACACAATATACCTTCATAAGACTACAACATATCGAATCTTCCACATTATTTTTTTTATAGAACAAGAGAAAGTCAAAGGTAGACAAGGGTGTTTCTAAGCAACTTTAAGCAAAGTCGTGAGTAAAAGAGAAATTTTTTAAAATAATAACTTAGAAAGCAAAGCTATGATTCCCAAGTATAAGCGGACATCTAGGTTTCGAGAGATTTTGGAAACTCTTGGATAAACCCAGTGGCAAGTGCTTACCAAATACCAACCGTCATATATATCCCGACCATGCAAGGCGTTTCGTGCTTGCCATGCACTAGAGTGTGATGCAAGGATATTTCAGCTTGAAGACCACCTGAAATCTGATGCATGACAATCTTCTCAATAAGCCCAAAAGGAGAGAATACTTGATGCCACACATCCAACAACAAATTGTGGAGGATTCTACTCGGCTGGGAATCTTCCTCATGTTGAAGATGCCCTCAGCTATTTGCATGCTGCTCAAAGCCCTACATAAGCTGCCCAAACTAGAGGCATGTTGCTCTCCATAGGCATTTGATTGTCCCATAGTGTGTAATAAGGCTTTGCTGTTGTCCCATTCTACCAAATGCATGCACATGTGCTGGAATGCTATCAATTCCTGCCTATCTCACACTTGGCAATGTGATGGAGAGGTTCGGAAGAAGGTGGGTAAAGAGAGCGCAAATGCATGTACATGTGCTAGAATGTTGTCAATTCTTGCCTGTCACAATGTTGTCAATTCTTGCTTGTCTCACAGTTGGAAATGTGATGGAGAGGCTCAAAAGAAGGTGGGTGAAGAGGACACAATGCGCTAGGCTAGCTCCCTATAGGATGATTCCAATTTAATAGATATGGCTGCCCAAACTAATTGATGGAGAGGCTCAAGATAATAACCGAAGATGAGGCTATGAAAGGAGGCCCACATAGGCTCAATTAGGGTCACAAAAAGGCCTTGAAAAGGGGCTGTAAAGGGCCTTACATTTTCTTTTTCTCTTTTCCTTTTTTTTTTTGGGGAACAGTGGAAGGGGAGGGAGGGGGGGTCGGGCGGGCCCTAAGTCACCTAAGACCCTTAGGAATCCTAGACTAAGGAGCTTAGTACTCTTAGTATACTTAGGACACTTAGGTCTAATAACCCAATTTGCCTTAAGCTAACTTAACTTGGCCTTGTTAGACTTACCTAACCAAACTAGACCCAAGTTAACTCCACTAACCTAACCAAACTAAGCCCAACCCAAATTAACTTGACCACACTTACCTAACCAAACCTAAACTAACTAAACCCAACCCACCCGTCTAACCTACAGCTAGACTAACCTTAGAAATTAAAAACATCTAATAGCGACGGGCGACGACGGACCAGCGACGGACGCTGATGGACGAATCACGAGCAGTAGAGGCCAAGGCGAGGAGCATTGGCAGCTGATGTGAGACAGATGCAAAAATGAGAGGCGACGTTCGCTAGGAAGATGTGTCGTCTTGCTAACGTTCGGGCATCACTAGTTATAGGTGTCTAATGACGAAAAAGCAGGGAGGTCGAGTCTTATGACATAGGTTTGGGGCTGGTGTAGTTCCCTAAACCTATCCGTGACTATGTGCTTCAGTTTGGTTCTAACAACTACAGGATTCAGTTGTTCATCCGATGGAAAAGATCTGGAAGCTAGTTCATCTAGTAGAAGCAACTCCTAGATGCAGCCCAAATCATTGGGTCGCTTGATCATCAGTATTGCTCGAGTATGGCTCTAATCTGAAGAACTCTCTCAATGCTCAAAAAAGAAGAAGGTTGAACGCAGCCAAAATAATCCACAATGCTTGTTTTCATTGGTCATTAGGTTCATGTTTCCATTGGCATTGCAGATTTCCTTGGTCGTCAGGCAACAGATGCCGTTGGTCATCAAAGAAAAGGATGCTCTTGTCACAAGGACCTGAAATTATGGGACTTTTGATTTGCGACTCCCGTAATTCGCACGTGACTGCCTTGAACCTCGGGGGCACGAGGATCCGGCCATGGGGCGGGACTTGGGGAATTAAAATTCCTGGTGGGTCCTTGGAAATAGTGAACGTGCGCCCAGTTACTAAGCAATTAATTCCTAGGGCCAAAGTGTGCAACAAGGGAGCCAAAAGAGTGGTGCAATTAAAAATTGCTAATTTTAGCATAGGACTACAAAAAGTGCCCAGAGTTCCAAAAGGAGCCAAATCATCAGTTGTGAACTGCCAGAGCCTGCCAGGTGCTACTAGAGAAAAATCGCATATTACCAGGAGCTTCCGGACCCTGCCAGAGGAAATCGTCACCAGCCAGGGCCAGTACCAGTGCATCTGGGCCTGCCGGAGGAAAACGCACCAGATCCAGGGCCTGTTGCAGATTGCGATTTCTACCAAGGTGTCTTCTGCAAATTGCGATTCTTTTTCCAAGTCCTCCGGGCTATGCCAGGTGACTGCCCCCTGTTCTGGTTCTGGTTCTGGTTCTGTTTCCAGGTATTTCTGGCCTGCTACAGGAATTGCAATCTGTTTTCAGGAGTTTCCAAGCTGTCCAGGGTGTCCCAGGGAAATTGCGATTCTGTTTCTAGGCTGTCTAGGCTGTGCAGGAAGATTGTGATTTGATTTCTATAGGCTTCTGGGCTGTGCCAGCTGATTTTTAATAACTTTCCAAGCGTGGGTGTTCCCTTCTAAGCTGCTTTTGGGGCTGTGCCAGAGCAGAATCAGCTTATCTCCACAGAATCTAGGGTTTTCCAGCCAGGGTGACCTTTCGTCTGTGGATTTCGGGTAGAAGAAGGCTTGTCTTTACTTGCTTTTGCCATTCCCTGATTGGTTGCTGGCTAGTTATTGTGTTTGGGTTCCTTTCCTCGTGAAGAAGGGTTGATTTATGATGTTGGGCAGTGGCCAGGGAGGCTATAGATTGAGGCAACCCACTGGAAAGTGTTTGGTTGTTTGATTGCACCAGAGTTCAGCTGTTGAGGGCTTTGTCTTGCAGTTGTTCAGACGTATTTGGCTGGTTGGGGCACTTGGATGTGCGATTGCAAGAGTGGTTCAGATAGTGGATGCTATAGGGGTCTCTGTTGCATGCTTTGGTTGGCTGAGGATATAGGATTGTCTAGTGATTGGATGCCATTCACCGTTTGAAGTTGAGCAGGGAATTACAAGGTGGGCTGGACAGGGGGTCTGCGGGCGTTGGTTTGCCTGTGGTGCAACTTCCCAGAGACCTTTGTAATCAGCCACTTGGCTTCAAATGAATGTTAAATAAATACAGCAAGAGGCGCCAACGTTTGGGGCCAATCGGTGTCCTTGTTTCTGAGTAGGAGCGTTCTAGCTCCCCTTGCAGCCGTGAAATTTGAGACATTTAGTGGGGTGCAGGATAAACTTAAGGCCTTGACCTTTTTGCAGCAGTTCGATGCAGCTTACACAGGAGGGAATTTTACAGAGTCATCCAAGGTACGCCGGGCTGCTAGTTTGCTAAAGGGGAACGCACTTCAGTGGTGGACGACTATGCTTATGCAAAACACCGCACCAAACACGTGGGTAGGTTTCAAGCAGGTGTTTTCAGCCGCATGGCTTACCACGACTTTTGAGGTGGATATCATGACTGCTTGGCATGAGCTGAATTCCATTAATAGCCGCAATTTAGAGGACTATAACTGCAAGTTTTGGGCGGCTTTGTTGCTCGTTAGCTCCTACCGGCTTGTTCCTTTCACTGAGCAAGTTGAGAAATATTGTTGCGGGCTGCCTAAGGAGTTGAGAGACTACTGCATGAAGACTCAACTCTCCAATATGTCTCAACTTATCAAGAATGCTAGTACATCATATGCTTTGATGTAGGGGAGGACTTATGGGTTCAAAGGTGGACAGAAGCAGGAATCTAAGAATGGATCTTGTCGGGATAAGTCTGATAGAAAAGCTAATCATCAAAAGGATGAACGTAATCGCTTGTCTCCAAGGAACGACGCGCTTTATATGAAGCTGGCAAATGTTTCATTTGCAAAGAGGAGGGACATCGGTCTAGAGATTGTCCCAACCATAAAAGGAAGGAGCCGGCTAGTGACACGGATGAGCCACGGAATGTTCCCAAGGGCAAAAGTTCCTAATTCAACAGCGGGTTGTTTACGGCTGGTTTTGTATAGCGCGGTATACAGGTACTTGTAAAAAGAATTTTGTATGGCAGAGTCTGCCACTCTTTTTGGTATCCGATTCTGGATTAAGTATGTTATACGGTTTGCAGGATGGTGTTTTCCCTGCTACTTTTGGATGCTATTTTTTGTCATGAGGTTTCGACAAAAATAAGAATGCTATTTTTGCCATGAGGTTTCAATAAAATATGCATGTTATTCTTGTCATGAGGATTCGACAAGATGGGAATGCTCTTTTTTGTCATGTGGTTTCGACAAAAAGAAAATGGATTCCCCTAGACCTTGGTTCCGGATGCGCAATTCCTCGAAGTGGTCTATGTCGTGCATCGTTGGCCGCGATGTAAGTCGCTTCGTTTGCAGTGCTATACGTATTTGTTATCTGCAGCTCTACAAATCATATATGCACTGTTGGTGATCTATTGGCGGCATGGTTGGCTGTCCACTCATATTTGGATTTGATATCTCACGTACTTCGGATGTTCATGATGTACCACTAGTGTGGGTCTAAAGAGATGGCCATAGGTGGGTAAAGCATGTATGAACTATCCCTGGGAAGTACAGTCTGAGTATCTATTGCATGCATTAAGTATATACATATGCTCATGATGTTACGTGAGATGGATTGGACATCGTGGGAAGCATATTGTTTGTGGGTGCATGTATGCATGTATGCATGTATGTGGCATGTTTGCTTGTCTTTTGCCTAACAAACATTGTAGTGCTTCCACTTGGTTTTCTTTTGCAAGCAATCGAGGACGTTTGCCTTCTTTAAAGAGGGGGGTCTGTCATGAGGACACAAAATTATGGGACTTTTGATTTGCGACTCCCGTAATTCGCACGTGACTGCCTTGAGCCTCTGGGATGCGAGGGTCTGGCCATGGGGCGGGACTTGGGGAATTAAAATTCCTAGTGGGCCCTTGGAAATAGTGAATGTGCACCCTGTTACTAGGCAATTAATTCCTATGGTCAAAGTGTGCAACAGGGGGGCCACAAGAGTGGTGCAATTAAAATTGTTATTTTTAGCACAGGACTACAAAAAGGGCCCAGAGCTCTTATTTTGAGTTCAGTTGACCAAATCAGTTCCAGAAGGAGCCAGATAAACAGTTGTGAGCTACTAGAGCCTGCCAGGTGCTGCTAGAAAGAAAGAAAAGAAAGAAAGATATATTAATGTCCACAGGAGACCTCGCGGGCCTACGGGACAAAGCGCACAGAAAAGCGAACTCATACAAGCCTCAGTGGGCTGAAGCAAAGGGTACGCTAGGACCCTTGCTGAGTACTAATCTATGCTAACAGAATCAGAGGATTACCAAAAGGCGAGCGACAAAAAGCGAGCGAGCCAAAAAAAGCGAGCAATAAAAAACAATAAGATTTATAAATCCCCCATTTCAGTAGCAAAAAATAATAACTTATTCAAAAGTCCATATGTTTCCTCAATGCTAGAAGGTTAAATATGCATATAACTTTCTGAGCCACTAACACTAATTTCACATCATCCATGAGATAGTTTGTATGTTCAATTTCCAATTCATTGTTTGTATTAAAGACAAACCCTACAGTAACTGCAATCAAGTTCTCTCTTTCCACTAGAGTAATTGAGATCATCAATGCAACCTTCCACACAGGTAGGGTGTTTCCAAGGACTCCTTGCATGGATTAGTCTAGATTCCATGCATATGTAAATGCTTAGCTTTTTTAACTCTGTTCACTCTTGGAATGAAACCCATGTTTCTTTGTTACTAGAAAAATATCCTTCCCTAATGATTTATTCTTAGCTCCCACTAATCTAACCAATGCAACAAATTAACCACAAATTCATATTTTGGTGCATTAAATTTTACTAGATGGTGCACAAAGACATGATAATCATCTAAAGTACGCCTTGCCATTTGATTCGATATGTAACATGACCCTATTTGGACTTATAAATCAAAAGATACAAGGATGTGAAAATGCCCTCTTTTGGGCCAAAACAGGGAGCACGTTAACGCGCTCCCTGTTTTGGCCCAAAAGAGGGCATTTTCACATCCCTGTATTTTTGCAATATGTCAACATATGATTTTTTTAGCCCAAAAGATGAGTTTTTAACATCCCTACATCTTTTTATTATCAAATATAAATGGCATAATGTTACATATCAAATCAAATGACAAGGCATGATTTAGATCAATATCATGCCTTTTTGCACCATCTAAAAAAATTGTGTGCATCAGAATATGAATTTTGTGAGATTCTATCCAATTTTTTGCACCAAGTTTAAGCAAGGTTGCCCATAATGGGGAGCAAGAAGACACTGTCTATTTTGGCAAAAAAAAAACCAAATTTTAACATCCTCTACCTTTTAATTGCACTTTGGGGATCACTCTTCATAAACCCATAAAGCATGTGCAAGCAAGCATGTATTAAAAATTACCCCTATTCTTGCAATTTACATTTTGTCATGTAAATGGTTGAACCCATGTATGTGTTTACATTTTAAAATATCTACATATATAAATTACATTAGGTTGCTATTTTATAAATCCCCTCATGCACACAAACAACATGTAAGTCCCCTCACTAAAAAATACCCCTAAATGCACAAAAGTGGTATGTTACATGTTTATGAGTGACCCCCCAGGATAATTGCCAAACCCAAATGGAGTCATGTTACAATAGTCCTTAACTTTAGACTACTCAATTTCAAGAAATGTGACACATAACCACTCTTTTGAATACTTTATACTTCAAGCAATTATTTTATAAAAAACTTAAATTCTTTCTTTACTTGCTTGATTTTCCAATCACTTCAACTAATTGTCGCTCGCTTTTTTGGGCTTGCTCGCTTTTTCTCGCTCGCTCTATTGACTACCTCACAGAATCATTATCATAAACATAAACATAATCATAATCATATCACATCCATCAATCTATCCAGGTGCTGGGACGAAACCAAAGCCTGGTACAATGATGGCTCTCTGGTGGGCTGCGAAAATATCTCGTATCTGTGTACTCTGGGGGCTCTCTGTCGCACATGTGGCCTCTGTGTCCCTCTCTTAGCGAACTGTGCCAGCTGCTCATCCAGATTGCTCTCATATCAGCTAGCTCCTCTTCCTCCACTCCACTGTGCCCGAGGGCTGACTCAAATGTATAGAAGTCTGTGACGTGCCGATGTGCCTGGTCACCCAGGGACAATTGCGATTCTCTTTCTAGGCTGTCCAGGCTGTGCAGGAAGATTGCGATTTGATTTCTGGAGGCTTCCGGGCTGTGCCAGCTGATTTTTAGTAACTTTCCAGGCGTGGGTGTTCACTTCTAAGCTGCTTTTGGGGCTGTGCCAAAGCAAAATCAGCTCATCTCCGCAGGATCTAGGGTTTTCCCGCCAGGGTGACCTTTCTTCTGTGGATTCCGGGTAGAAGAAGGCTTGCCTTTGCCTGCTTTTGCCATTCCCTGAATGGTTGCTGGCTAGTTATTGTGTTTGGGTTCCTTTCCTCGCGAAGAAGGGTTGATTTATGATGTTGGATATGATGTTGGACAATGGCCAGGGAGGCTATAGATTGAGGCAACCCGCTGGAAAGTGTTTGGTTGTTTGATTGCACCAGAGTTCAGCTGTTGAGGGCTTTGTCTTGCAGTTGTTCAGCCGTGTTTGGCTGGTTGGGGCATTTGGATGTGCGATTGCAGGGGTGGTTCAGACAGTGGATGCTATAGGGGTCTCTGTTGCATGCTTTGGTTGGCTGAGGATATAGGATTGTCTAGTGATTGGATGCCATTCACCGTTTGAAGTTGAGCAGGGAATTACAGGGTGGGCTGGCGGGGGGTCTGTGGGCATTGGTTTGCCTGTGGTGCAGCTTCCCAGAGACCTTTGTAATCAGCCACTTGGCTTCAACTGAATGTTAAATAAATACCGCAAGGGGCGCCGACGTTTGGGACCAATCGGTGTCCTTGTTTCTCAGTAGGAGCGTTCTAGCTCCCCTATGATTTGTCTTGTGGTGCATATTTACTTGTCAATTTACTGTGTATGCTGTAATTAAGTGGATCCTACCATCCTTTATGTTGAGGCTAGTTTCAGTGGTTCCATTGCCGGGATCCACCTAACTTCTTCAATAGGGGAGCCTGTGGTTGGCTTGGTGCAAGTCCAGCAGACTAGGTGAAGAAGACAACATACTATTCAGTAAATATGTCACACACGGAGAGATCTGTGAGCCTGACTGAGGAAGAGGAAGAGTAGATGTCTCAGTCTCTTGGTAGTGACCAGGGTGCAGGAGAGGAGACCCAGTATGTTGCAGAGCATCAGGATGATCGGACGGATGAGGAGGATGCGGAACTATTCAAGGCACAGATGCAGAGTTTCATGAGTGCTTTCACGCAGTTCACACACGATCCTCACTTCCAGAAGATGATGAACTCAGATGTGCAGCCGAAGAAAAGGAAGCCTAAGGATGGGGATAGGGATGTTGAAGCTAATAAGCGACCACATGTCACTTTTCAAGATCAGGCCTCTCAAATCCCGTATGGTCAGCAGTAGTCTAATATGATTCCAGGAACTCAAGGTAATAATTTTCAGTCCATGGTTTCTAGACAGCAAGGAGTTTTGGCAAACCCGGTGCAGCCAGGTTACTTTGGTGGATACAATTAGAGTTCTAGGACCAGCTCCTGCGAGCTTCCCCCCCCCCCGCCGTACCTCTACCTCCCCCTAACCCCTCCTTGCCTCGCCCTCTCCCACCCCTACCCCTCCGCCCTCACCTCCCCTCACCCGCTGCTGCCACCGCGCCCTCCCTCGCCACACCCGCCCCTCCTCCGCTTCACCCCTGCCCTCCGCTCTCACCCCCCCCCTCGCACCTCCGTCTCTCCCCCCCCTCACCGCAGCCCCCCCCGCCTCACCCCTCACTCCCTGCCTCACCCCCGCCTCGCTCCGCCCCCCCTCGCCACACTCCACCCCCGCCCTCGCTACCGCTCCGCTCACCCCCGCCCCGCTACCCCTTCTGCTCCACCCTGCTACCCCTTCGCTCCACCCCGCCCTCCACCGTTCCGCTCACCCCCGCCTCCCATTCCGCCCCCTCACCCCTCGCCTCCCGCCCCCGCCCCCTCTCGCCTCTCCGCCCTCCCGTTCCACCCCCGCCCCCTCCGTCCCTCCTTCACCCCCGCCCCCCCCCCGCCCATTCGCTCCACCCCGCCCCCTCCGTCCCTCCATTCCCCCCGCCCCCCCGTCCGCCCCCTCGCCCCCACTCCGCCTCTCCCCCGCCCCCGCTTCCACTCCCGCCTCCCCACCTCACCCGTTCCCCGCCTCCACGCCTCCACCTCGCGCCACCTCCGTTCCCGCCACACCCAGGCTCCACCCTCCCGCTTCTACCCCCCCCCCCTTTTTGGGTGGCAGCCACTTCCTCATCGGTAGCCTCGCAGTTTGTCTTGGCGGTATGGCGGCTCCCTGCCCGGAACCGGAGGCCCAGACGGTCCCTCCCTCTCCAGATGCCTACCGCGTCATCTTGACAGAGCAACAATCATCTCGGGTTCAGGAGGTTGCCAATGACTTTGCCCTTACCTCTGTCTATGGCAGAGTCATTGGACATTCCCCCTCCAGATCAGCCATCAGGGACTGGCTCCAGTCCACTCTCATGCTAGAGGACGGCCATATTGAGGAGGTGGCCCTTATGGGAAGGGGCATCTTCTGGCTTAAACTCTCTAGTGCGAAAGCTGCGAGCAACCTGATTCCTGGCTCCCCCACGTCAGTGGATGGAAAGATTATCATGATAGTCCCGTGGTACCGTGGATTCAGCACAGCAGATTTTGATGCTCGGTTCCGTATACCTCGCCATCCAGTGACGCTAGTTTTTCCTGGTCTTGCTGCTGAGCTGCGGCCGATTGTTAGGGACCTGGGCCCCCACTTCGGCTGGGTTATGCACGATACTTTCGCCGATGCGGTGACTACGGCAGGAGCCCCCCGAGTCCGTGTGGCTGTGGCGGATCCTGCGACTCTCCCGGCAGTGATCGAGATCGTGACAGGTGCCGGCAGCATCACCCAGAGCATGGTAGTCACCGAACAGCCAGGACAGTGTCTGCGGTGTCACGGCTTTGGGCACCTGGCGGCTGTTTGCCCACGCTTCGCCAGCTCTTCTCGGCCTCCCCCGCCCCCCCCCTCTCCGCCCCCTCCCCCCCCCTCCGGGCAGCCACACCAGGAGGAGCAGAGGCAGCCGGAGCCCGGACCAGAGATAGCTGGCGGCTGGACTGAGGTTAGAAGGAAAAGAGGAAAGAACAAGAAGATTTCTGATAAAGGCAAGGAGGCAGAGGTTACCCAGCCCCTGCAGCTGCACCTCAGAGACCCGACAGGCAGCCGCCCCAGGGACATGGGAGAGCACCTTCTTCGACGGTAGCCCGCCCTCCACAGCCTCAGGTCCCCCTCTCTTCCTCTCCCCAGCCTCTTCCCTTTCAGCCCCAGCCCATCCCCCAACTGCACCCCATATCTCCCGACCCGCAGTTTCAGCCCCCTCGTCCTCCTCAGTCTTCTCCCCCTCCTTCTCAGCCCCAGCTCCAGATGCAGCCCCATCCCTCCCCCCCCCGGCCTCTTTCAGCTCTCCCGCAGAGCTAGCTGCACCGACGGTTCCTCAGCCGAGGGCAGCCCCCGCTCCCCCTCCTTCTTCTCCTCCGCCAGCCGCCCCTGAGGAGTCTGAGCTGCCTATTCCCCAACCTCCTCCCCCTCCCCCTCCGCTGGCAGGACACCCTGAGTCTACACCACCACCGGAGCAGGCTTCTCCGTCCGCTATCCCCTCAGTGGCAGACTCTGACGGGCCTCAGCTTCGGGAGAGAGAGCTCCCCCGCGACTTTTACAGCTCTGGCCCCTGGGACTACTTGGATGTGGCCGACCTCGGGACCTTCCCTGCTTGCCTCGACATCAGTATCTTCCTACTCCGCAAAGGGGCGGATGGGAAGATAGCCGCCTTGGCCCCTAGGGATGGCCCTAGCTTTGCTTTCACGTTCCTTAGCAACGGCACCGAGACCTGGACAGACGACTCGGTCTGGAAGGCTCTCAGGGAGCAGACGAATGCTCAGGTTTGCTCCTGGATAGGCCCGTCCGGTGGGCAGCTTCTCGAGACTGAGTGGTCCGAGGATGACGTGCGCCTGCGGTGGCGCTGCGCCGCCAAACGATTCAGACTGATTGTGATCCTCAGGCCCCCCTGTCTTGGCCCCTCCCCCAAGATGTCAGAGCCTGGACTCCTCAAAAACTCCGTGCCTTCTACGGGATGTCCACCTCAGAGATCTCAAGCTGGCTCGAGAAAGCTTTCGTTCATGGTACCAAAGGCCTCTCGCCTTTGCTGAAGCTTTTGAAGGACGGGCAGGAGGACCCCGCTTCCCCCTCCAAACCTTCCCATAAGCGCCAGCGCCTCCACTCCGAAATGTCAGCTTCTTCTTCGACCTCGACCGCGAGCAGACAGTTGTTCGCAGCCTCCCAGTCCTCACCATGAGCCTACACCTCGTATCCTGGAATGTGAACGGGTTTCACTCTTCTGGCACCCGTGGTCCTAGGAAGCTCATTTTGAGACAGGAACTTCAGCCAGCAGTGATTGGTCGTTTGGATGTACTTCTGCTCCAGGAGCACAAGCTTTCGGCGGCTCACTCCCGTAGATGCGGGAAGATTCTCCCTAGTCGCTCTCACACTTATTGGGAGCCCTCGATCGGCGCACTGGGGAGGAGTGCTGGTGTCTATACTTCCGTGGGAGAGCAGCTAGCCCAGGGAGTTTTCGGTCATGGCACGTTGATTCCAGGTCGTGCCCTTTGGGTAGGCCTGGAATTGGAGGGCTCCAGAGTTGGAATCCTCAACATTTATGCTCCCACAGATCTCCGTTGTAGAGCCACCTTCTGGAGGACACTTACAGGGATTCTCCCAGACATGGATTCCTGGATTGTTGGAGGTGACTTCAACAATCTGGAGACCTTGGAGGACCAGCAGGGCAGAGGACCGGAGTTTACAGGTATGTCTCAGATAGAGCAGTCCGCTTGGGACTCTTTTATCTTTGCGACAGGAGGAAGGGACTGTTGGCGAGACCCGTCCTTCCGGCGTTGGCACGGGAGCTTGGACTTCTCGTGGGGCTTATGCAGGGAAGGAGGCAGACTCCTAAAGAGGCTGGATAGATTTTATGTCAGTGATTGGGCCATCAGCAGAGGCGGTCAGGCCGGTATAGTTCCAGGGACGACACTCTCCGACCATGCGCCTGTGCTCTTATCATTAGATTCGGCAGCTCAGGCCCTTCCCCCCCGCTCATGCCGGATTCCCGACTCCATTTTCTCGAGGGAGGACGTGCGCAGCAGTATTTGCAGTCTTTGGGATAGAGACTGGGGCGAGTGCGCGGATCTGGTTGATTCGGTGGCGCAAGCTTTGCAGGAGTCCAGCCAGATCTGCCAGCTCGCAGCCCTACAGGTTCGACAGGAGTGGTGGGGTAGGGAGAGAGCTCTTCGGAGGGACCTCGCCTCCATTCAGCGGCTCCAGCAGGCATCCCTGGGCTCGGAGGAGCTTCGGATCCAGGCCCTTCGAGCTAGAGCCCTTCTTGAGGAGACACTCCAGCGTCGCTCAGAGTTTTCCTATCACACCTCTCTCCTTCTGGGCTCGGAAGGGTGACCGGATGTGCAGGGAGTTCTTCAGGACACATGGCCAGAGAGCTGCAGGTGATCAGCTTCGGAGTCTCAGGACAACGGAGGGACACATCGTTACGGATTCGGGAGAGATCTTGGGGTTGGCCACCGACTTCTACAGGACCCTTTTCCAGCAGGAGCCGCTTGCTCCTCGTACTCGTCGTGCCCGTGAGGAGGTGTGGAGGCACACTCCTTCCTTGGTCCAGCCTAGCATGCAGGCGACGTTGGCACCGTTTACCACGGATGAGATGCTCGAGGCCTTGATGGCCATCGATGGACAGAAGTGCCCAGGTGAGGATGGGCTATCCCAGGCTTCCTTCACCTCCTTCTGGGACCAGATCCATCAGCCCCTCCTAGCAGCTCTTCAGAGGATTTTCAGCAGCGGTTATATGCCAGAGAGCCTCTCCTCGGGACTGATTTGCCTCATCCCGAAGGGAGGAGATAGACAGGAGATCCGTCAGTGGCGCCCGATCACTCTCCTTACCACTGCCTACAAAATCCTCGCCAAGATGATCAGCGCCAGAGTTCGGCGTCTACTTCCAGATCTCATTCATGACACTCAGACAGGCTTTGTCCAGGATAGCAGTATCCTGGATAATGTCTTCACCTTTTCAGAGGCGGCGGAGTGGGCTCAGCACAGCGGATCACACCTTGCCATCCTACTTCTCGACTTTGAGAAGGCCTACGATCGGGTGGACTGGTCCTTTCTGGAGGGGACTCTGGAGCGGCTAGGTTTCCCAGCAGGTTGGATTCAGGGTATTTCAGCTTTGTACAGGACAGCCTCTAGCAGAGTCATCATTGGAGGCAGGATGGGTGAGCGTTTTAGCTTGGAGAGATCAGTGCGTCAGGGCTGCCCCCTTGCTCCTTACCTGTTTCTCTTCTTCGCCGAGGCTATGACTTACTACCTTCGGGCGAGGTCTACAGGGATCAGGGGTGTTCGCCTTCCCCTCCGAGAGGACACGGAGCTCTTGGACTCGGAGTACGTGGATGACACAGCCCTGTATGTCCAGGACGATGAGTTGATGCTGGAGAGGGTGAGGATGGCCCTGGAGGTCTTCTGTTCGGCTGCTGGTGCGAAAATCAACTGGAACAAATCAATTGGTTTTCTCACAGACCCTGGGGCGCGTTCTCAGTGGGGGAGGTTTTTGGGTTTTAGGTGGATCCCGCGGGGACAGACAGCTAGATACCTGGGTTTTCAGGTCGGCCTGGACATCACGCCAGCTCAGCAGTTTCTCCCGGTGCTAGATTCCATCCGACGGAAGCTGGCTTTCTGGAGCACTGCTAAGCTTTCCCTTGCAGGTCGTGCCTTGGTAGTCAACCAAGTCCTCCTTGCCACGGCTTGGTATGTGGCTTCCTGTTGGTGTTTCTCGAGATCCAGCGTGGCACAGCTTAGGAGGCTGGTTCGGAACTTCCTTTGGTCCGGGGAGGATGGCCTCAGAGATACCAGAGCCAGGGTTGCTTGGCAGACAGTCATTCTTCCGCAGGCTGAGGGAGGCCTGGAAGTCATCGATCCAGAGCTGCAGAGTCAGGCCTTGTTAGGCAAGTTAGTCATCCGCGGTTTGACCCCGGGGGGGCAGACGTGGAAGATGCTACTTCAGCAGGGGGTCGGTTCTTGTGTCCCACGCCGAGGTGGAGAGTGGCTCCCGTCCCTCAGGTGGATCTTCACTTCCACCCCGCTCACTCAGCCCCGTTCCCCACTCGTTCGTAGCCTCCTCATGGTTTGGAGGCGGCTCCGCCTCAGCCTCATTCAGTCCCCTCCCCGCTGTCAGGAGGAGATCGATCGCCAGCCGCTTATCTGGAATGATCAGGTCAGAGATGCCGAGGGCCGTCAGTTGGGGGAGAGATCACATATCAGGTGGGATGGCTGGATGAGGGAGCCAGCCCGGTCCCTTCGAGTTTGGAGGGACACGTACAGACATTTGGAGGCGGCTGATCTCGCAGACGCAGCTGGAGGTGCACGTGGAGCCCAGGCGAGACGCACGGAGATCGACGGCGCGATCCCAGCTGATTGGTTGGTTCCACCTGAGCCTCAGATCCTCATGCCTGGTGACGACCGTTGGCTGGGACAGTTCACCCCCCGTGGCATCCCACTGGTGGTCGCAGGACGTATGGACGACTCCTCTATTTCCTTCTTCGCGGTTATGGGGGATGGATGACTCAGGAGAGAGGATGCACTCATCGACCCCCTACTCCCATGGCAGAGGGTTCGGGTCGTAGGCCTTTTGGGGAAGGTCTGGCGTACTGATCCTAACATTGAGCAGGATCAGATGTTGCTTTGGCGACTCTGGCTCTGGGAGGGGCGGGCCTTGTCAGAGCTTGATTGGGACCCAGGAGAGTGGAATTGGCCAGAGATTGTGACAGGACAGGGGCCGACCTCCTTCTTTGCCTACAGCACGACTTTGGGCAGGCGAGTTCTTGGGAGGATGCAGAGCCGCCCCCCCACCCAACGGCCCAGCTGGTATGCACAGGGTATTTCCAGATTCTTTTTGCAGGCCTTCTGGAAGGCCTTGTGGGAGAGCTGGCGGCCGCGGAAGATCTCCTACTTCCTGTGGCTTCTCGCCCACAAAGGTCTTCCGGTGGGGAGCTGGTTGAGACAGATAGGCCAGGACGGACGCTGTCAGATCTGCCATGAGGTTGAGGAGTCACCAAAACACTGCCTGTGGAGCTGCACTCGCGCCCAGGAAGTGTGGAGGTGGACTTTCGGGATTCTCACTCGCGCAGCACCAGAGCTAGGTTTGATCACTTGGGGCGCGTTTTGTTGGTGCAGCACCGCACTTGGTCTACATCACTTATTCGAGGCATACCAGCAGGACCCCACTTTCCTTATCACACATGGAACATGGGGCCGCTCGAGGGTATCCCGCAGCACCTAGCAGAGGCGGATACAGGAGTTCAGGAGAGGCAGCCAGTCTGGGAGATTATTAGCAGCATCGGGTGGCACATTTGGACCTCGCGTTGCACGCGGATCCTCGGTGGCACCTCCTTATCGACTGCCCAGATCATGACTGATATTTGGTGCGAGATTATTCATACCCTCAGAGGCCAGTGGGACCAGATTCAGGGAGATTCCCGGTCCGGTCAAGAGAAGCGGAGACGCTTCCTCCGGGCTTGGAACACTCAGGGCCTCTTCTTCGAGCAGACTTCGCAGGGCCTTCGGTGGCGCTACTCACCACCCCGATGGCTGTTCATTCACACTCGCCTTATCCCGCCGTGAGAGAGTGATTTATTTTGTTACCTTTTAGGGCTGTGTCCGATTTGTGAACGCAGCCCGTCAGCTACAAGCTGACCTTTTGTATCTTGTTCTCGAAGTAATATAATTAGCACTGTTTTTTCGGCAAAAAAAAAGGTTACTTTGGTGGTGGTTCAGTGTTTCAGCAGGCTATGGTCAACCCACAAGCCCAATTTTCGGGTATGCCTACTAGTCAAACAGTTGGGTTTCACGCTAGTTTACAAGCCATGGGACAGAACATGAGGCTTCCGGGCTCTGCCAGCTGATTTTTAGTAACTTTCCATGCGTGGGTGTTCGCTTCTAAGCTGCTTTGGGGGCTGTGCCACAGCAGAATCAGCTTATCTCCGTGGATCTAGGGTTTTCCAGCAAGGGTGACCTCTCTTCTGTGGATTCCGGGTAGAAGAAGGCTTGTCTTTGCTTGCTTTTTCCGTTCCCTGATTGGTTGCTGGCTAGTTATTGTAGCAAGCGCTTGTAGACTGCGTCATGTTGTAAATTGTAGGTCGATGTTGCAATCCTTGTCTGCTGATGCAATCGTATGCCTCTACTATTTGCGTGCGTGCGTGCTGCTGTGCTAGTCGTTGAAGCAGGCATCTATTGGTCTGCTGCGTCAGTTGGAGCTTGCAACAATTATGCTTACTTGTTGGTTCTGCTTTTGATGGCTATTATTGTACATCTTAGGTCATGGTTTGCATGCTAGCCATACATGTTTATTTGCATGATGATAGAAAGTGATTGTTGATTGTGGAACTAACGGTAGATAGGCCAGTGGAGGCGTGGGTAAAGAGTATGTAGCTAAAAAAGCAGTCGCACCTCCCCAAAAAAGCAGCAGTCAATATTTTTGCAATAACTTTTGATCCGTAGCTCGAATTTGGGAGTTTTTGTTATCAACGCGAAGCTGAGATCGAGATCTACGACTTTCTAGAAGAATTCGGGGCAGAGAAGTGGGTTGAAAACATAGAATATGACAGGCAATTGGTTTGTGTTGACAGGCTGCTCCTATTTTGCAGCACAGATTGAACCTTGGGAGAACCGCTCCCTAGCATCAGCATTGATCCTCTTGTCAAATGTTAGGTATGCTTGTCCTTACGGGAAATCAACTTGAGGGATTGCATATATCATGTTTGTGAATATTATGTTTCCAGCATAGCAAAGTCCTTATGGGAAATCAACTTGAGGGATTGCATATATCATATTTGTGAATATTATGTTTCCAGCATAGCAAAGTCTAGAGAGCATGGGATGTTGCAAGCGATCAAGAGATTGATGAAATATACAGGTTAAGAGTTCATCTCCGATGCGCTTATTGTGTTTGTGATTTGAAGAGCTGTTATAATGGTCACTTACAGTCCCTCGGTTTCTCTTATCACTATTTTGGAGTCCTGGCAAGGAGTTTCCTCAAGAATTCTTGGTGACTGAGGAGAAATACTCACATCACATATGTAGCTGTTGTTGCAAGAGCGAGATGGCCCAAGATTTCCCTAAGTTTCTTGGGTTACCTAATGAGGATGCTTCTCAATTCATCAAAGACCTGGAGTTCACAGCGCTACTAAAAGACAGAGAAGGACTAGGAGTTCTATTGCAAGTCCTACACTATTGTCTGCAACGTGAAGCGAGGATATGGTTTCAAAGTTTTGTGCAAGGTGTATCGAGAATCCAAAATCGAGATGTTGAATACCAAGAGGTAAGAGCTGCTTTTTTGGTCCAAGATGCATGAATAAGATATCCAATCAGATTTGGAAAGAGTTGAGCAAGTGCCCAATCAGGAAGTGGACCACTACCTACATCGCTTCGCTCAGCTATGGCATGAATGGAAGCAAGGCTTCTTTGCATCCTGAAGTCCCACCCCAAGTACTGAAGATCGAGAGATTTGTTGCTAGGCTCATGTAGGATCTCAGATTGAAGGTGGAACTGAAGAATCGTCGTTGGTTTGATGAAGCTATTGAAATTGCATGTGCCAAGCAGTGGATAATGCACCAGTTGGGTTTAATCAATGTGTCGAGTTTACAAGGGAAGTCATCTTATGTATCAAAGCTTGTTAAGCTTGTTGATTGCGGAACTAATGGTAGATAGGCATGTGGAGGCTTGGGAAGAGCATGCAGCTAAAAAAGCAGTCGCACCTCCCCCAAAAAACAGCAGTCACTATTTTTTTGATACTTTTTTGATCCGTAGCTCGGATTTGGGAGCTTTTGTTATCAGCACGAAGCTGAGATTAAGCTCTACGAATTTCTAGAAGAATTCGAGGCCAAAATCTGCAGAGCAGTGGGTCGAAAACAGAGAATACAACAGGCAATTGGTTTGTGTTGACAGGCTGCTCCTATTTTGCAGCAAAGATTGGACATGTGGGAGAAGCGCTCCCTAGCATCAGCGCTGATAATGTTATGTATGCTTGTCTTTATGGAAAATCAACTTAAGGTATTTCATATATCATGTTTGTGATATTATGTTTCCAGCATGTTGCAAGCAATTGAGAGGTTGATGAAATACACAGGTTAATGTTAGAAATCGACCAACAAAGGGTATGCACAGTGGAAGACTAATAGAATAGCCCAAGAGCTCACGCATGTGTGGTGAGTGGAATCACAAACTTCTTAACTTTATATGCTTCAAATAGATGTGAGACTAAGTAATAAACAATGATCCAGGCAGATATAGAAACCACCAAAACAATACATTTCCGTCCAAAGCTATGGACACAATACAAAAGATAGATCCAAAGTCCCACCAAGTTATGGTCCTCTGATCTTACCACAAGGTACTTCTACTATCTGCCAGATATCTCTACATCACTAAGCCCCGCGTGCTCCACCTCGAGCGTATGTAGACTCCCTGTCCAGAGACCTCAGCACCTTAGGCTCCAGCCTTATATGAGCTCAGTCTGCAGCAACCTCTGGGTCTCCTCTGCCTCCTAGATGTAGGCGTGAGGGTGAGTCCTCTGCTGCTCTTGCTGCTCCCAAAACTGATGGCTGCTGGACGATCAAATGCCCTGCCAAAGGGCTCCTTTTATAGGTCCCAAAGGGGCTCAAAACTGACCGGCTTGAAGGGCCGACTTTCTGTCCCCCAACCAACCCCAAAGCTCCCCATAATGGGGCTGTGTGCTGACCAACTTGGTTGGCCAGCCAACCAGCCTGGTAGCCCTATATAAAGGGCAGGGTACTGCCTCATTGCAGCACTCTTTCCAGGCAGAGACCCAGACCTCTTGACCAGCCCAACCAAGGCCTGGTTGGCTGGCTCAACCAGCCCCAACCAGCCCTACTGTTGGCCGACCTATTTGCTGATCTGTCCTGCCATATTCCTGCGCCATCTTTAGGGTACGTTGCAAGCCATGTGCCTACCCACACGCCTCACCAGATAGCTCACCATGTAGGCGCTTGTACCCCGGGACGCCCCGCCATCTTGCTGCTCATCATTAACCTCTTGCTTGGGCAGATCCAAGACAAGCTTGCCCTGCCATCTCCTTCCTCAAAGGCAACATCAGATGCAGCCACTTTGATGCCTCTAAGTACGTGTTCCTTTTCTTTATCTTTTCTCCGGGCATACGCCCTAGGTCTCCCTCCCCCACGCTCTCCTCATTTGGGGCTTACAGATGGGGGGTGACCTTTCCAACAGTTAAGGGTTCATATGTGATGTGCTTATTGTGTCAGTGAGTTGAAGAGTTGTTATAGTGGTCACGTAAAGTCCCTCGGTTTCTCTTATCACCGTCTTGGCCCCTTACTCATGTGTTCACCTTTTCTCACGGAATGTTGTACATTTTAGTTTCTATCTTTCAAATCTATGAAGTCAAAGTGATATTCGGCAATGTTATGAAAAGCAATCTTTCCCTTCCCCTTTTAAGAGAGCACCGAGAGGTTTTATTTGGACTGCTACCTGGCAGTCTGTGTGACTGCCAACCCACAACAGGTACTTCTAGCCTATTCAAGGCCTTCTACAAGTGCCTATTGCAGGCCCTGCACCTATTATTCCAGCCTGCACCTGCTTGCTGGAGTCCCATACCTGCTGCGGCACCTGACGTACAATCCTGGCCTCCCTACATGCTACTGCACAGTCCTAGCCTGCACATTATGCATACCTAAGCAATTGCACCAGATCTTCCAAGATAAACATTCACAGTTGAGCGGCCATCAATGATCACTCCTTTGATGGTCATATTTTTAATCTCTACCAAGATCACTAGCATTGCATTATCCACAAGAGTGCTCTCAATGACTATTTTAGTAGCCAAGCTATCTATTGTCTATTTGTCTTCTTGGAACTGGTCCTTAAAAAAATATTGGCATTAGGGGCACACGCCATTTGCAGCAATCGCCCTATGCTTAGGGATACCTTCAATTCCTTGAACTTGCTCCCACCACTTTGAGCTATGGCATCTTGCTACTTTGTATCCTAGTTAGCCTTCTCCATCTCACCCATGCTAGGTGATTCTGCCTCACAAGCTTGCTACCCATAATATGTGATCCTGCACTTGGTTCTCCCTCATAAGCTTTGGTACCCATACGCATTTAGTTCTGCTCTAGGCTCGACACTCAATAGTACTTGCTTTCCTCCAACTATTGGTTCTCAATCGATGACATGTTGCCTTTATGATGACTCGACTTGGTCACTTTAAAGGTCTTTGCCATGCGGCTCCTTCATAACCTTTGTTGTAATGCGTCTGTGCTCTTGCCGAATGTTCCTTTCTCATGCAAACCTTGCCTCAACATTTATGTCCCCACGGGTCCTCAAGAATTGTCACCACATTAGCCCTTGATGGGGTAGGTTCAAAAATAAGTCACACTCGACATCAACATTGTTAGCACTTAGCCCTGGTATGGCCTTGTAGGCTAGTCTTAGGACTCAGTCAACCCTCATTTGCAAATACTCACGTTTGCTTCACCTTGTTGTTTGCTCCCTTGCATTCCACTCTATTTCCATTGCTTCCCGCACCCAACAGTGGTATCAGAGCCGTTCTCTTGTTCCTACCTACCTCTCCCCATGCTCATTACTCAATAGGCCAACCCTTTGTACTTTCTCATTATCCATTTGCAAATACTCGCATTTGCTTCAGCTTGCTGTTTGCTCCCTTGCATTCCACTCTGTTTCCATTGCTTCCCACACCCAACAGTGGTATCACAGCGTGTAGTCTGACCAGCCCTAACCAACCAAACTTCTCGTCGGCTTGGTTGGCTGGCTCTCCTGCCCTATATAAGGGCCTTTGTGGTCCTCTTTGCACGTGTCTTTGTTAGAAAATACCCAACAGAGGGTACACGTAGCGGAAATAATGCCCAGGAGCTCACACAGTGTGTGGTGTGGGTGTGGAATCACAAACTTCTTTACTTATGTGCATTCAATAGGTGTGCAGACTCATCAATAGACAATGAACCAATTAGATAGAGAAACCACCAAATAATATATTTCCGTCCACAACTATGGACACAATACAAAAGAGACAGATCCAGAGTCCCACCAATGGTGTGGTCCTCTGATCTTACCACAAAAGTCCTTCTCCTATCTGCTGGATATCTCTAGACTAGAGTCCGCGTGCTCCACCTCGAGCGTGAGTAGACTTTCCGTCTAGAATGATCTTCTCCACCTTGCTGTCTGGAAACCAGTCTAGGTGGGCAGCTTCCTGCAAGCTAAGTCTGCAGCACAAGGTACTACTTTCTCTTCCTGACTGTAGGCCCAAAGATAGCCCTGCTGCTGCTCCTTCTGCTGGTGGAATTGCTGCTCCAGATGATGCAGAAATGAGGCCTGAATGGCCTCCTTATATAGGCCCCAAGGGGTGCTGATAAAAACCGACCAGCCTGTTACAGACTGGCCGACCAGTCTGTAGCTGGTCCAGCCCTATAAGGCACACAAACCAGGGCTGTCAGGCCCAAACTTCCAGGGCCCTTTGGCCCTCCTTTCAAGGCATATCTCCAGCCTATAGAATGCCTGTCTCCTGCCCACTGACACCCACAATTCCTGCTGCAGATCTGGGCCTGCACACCCTGCCATATCTGCGCCTCTGCAAACAGTGCGCCTCCATGTCCTAGATCCTCCGCAATCTGTCCCAGACTGTCTTGCTTATGCTCCGTACTTTCCTGGCCCTCTGTCCTGCACATAACAGATCTAGATGTGCTGCCCACATGACAGCCATGATGCTGTCTATGTGGCAGCCCTTTTCTCTCTGTTTCTGTTGGGTACTGCCCTAGGTCTCCCTCCCCCATGCTCTCCTCATATGGGGGCTTACAGATGGGGAGGTGACCTTTCCAACAGTCTTTGCCCTACCATGCTGCGCCATGTGCTCTTGTTGGTTTCCTTGTGCAGGCCTGTCCTCTAACCATAGACAGCCACATGGCACTTCTGTACCATTTTTACCCACCATGATGGCCCTGATCTGCCAAGTACTTCCTCTCTTTGGGCATACCTTGCCCTAGGTCTCCCTCCCCCATGCTCTCCTCATTTGGGGGCTTACAAATGGGGAGGTGACCTTTCCAACACTTTTTTTCTTTTTCTTTTTCTTTTTACTCAAATTTGCCTATAGTTGCTTACAAACTCCCTTCCCTTTGTTCCTTCGCTTGTTTTTTTTTTTTTTTGAGTTGTAAGATTGGATATATTCGAGTCTTACAGTCATGTGCCTCATTTTGCCGCCAGAAAACAGAAAAAACAGTCCAGCGGCTGTCTTTTGACTTTTTGAGGTCCGATTTCAACACTTTTTAAAATTTTTGAGCTGCCCACATACAAACGACCCTGTCGCGGACCATTTCGGTCAGGGGAGAATTGTTTGTACAATTGTACAGACGTCCGTACAAGCCTGTATGGACACGTCCACGACCCTGTCAGGAATCCGTACGACTTGTCAAAAGTTGATTTCGAGCTTTTTCGGGCTGTTTTTGAGTTTTTTACTCTTTCAGTCATTTGGGCCTTCCTCTAGTTGCTCCAACCTGCTCTAGCACCATTTGGTTGGGCTTGACTAAAATCTACCTGGTACAGTTGGATTTGAAGCTTTTCACCCTCTTTTATGTCACATTTGCACACAGTACAGTGACTCTAGAAATTGGGGCTTTTATGTCACATTTGCAGATTTTGCAGTGACATTTGCTCCTTTTGGTCTCATTGCCCTATTTTGACTCCATTTCAACTCCGACGTTGTGTGCCAACTATGTGCTCAACCGAGCACCCACTCGGGCATTGAAGACCATGACTCCTTATGAAGCATGGACAGGTCGTAAACCTGTCATTTGTCACATGCAGTGTTTGGTTCTCTTGCGTATGTGCATGTACCCTCTTAGTTGAGGCATAAGCTTGATGATAAGGCTGTCAAATGCATCTTCATTGGCTACAGCTCACAAAGCAAAGTCTACAAGCTGTTTCAGCCTAGCACAGGCAGAGTGATTGTCAGTATTTGTTGAGCATGCCCCTTTACCTTTGCTGGACTGTAAAACACAGCCTTCAATGGAATCCTCTGATGCGTTTGATTCTACCCCGCCTATCACAAATACAGATAACACAGTGCAAAGCACCATGCCACATGCTTCTAGCAGCTCCAATCCTCCTCCCGTTGCTCCTACTCAGCCTAATTTTCCACCGCCAGATGGCCATGCTATCGAGCAAGGAGAGGGCTGTCATGAGACAGCAAAAATCAGTCCCTCGTTGGCTTTTGGATATCCTCAAGGACAGCAAGCAAGCTGAGCCTTTGCCTGCCCGCACTAGAGGTGTGCACAAATAGATGCAAGGCAATTTTTTGGCTCTAGCTATTGCCACTGCCTATAATGAGAAGCCTCTATGTCACAAAGATGCATTTGAAAGTCATGAATGGATGCAGGCCATGAGAGCTGAACTTTCATTCAAGCAAATGGCACATGGGACTTGTGTAATTTGCCTGCAGGCAAGCGTGCCATCAGCACAGTGCAAAGCTTGATGGCAGTGTTGACTTTGAAGAGACATTTGCTCCACTTCACGCATCACGACCATTCGCTGTGTCATTGCTCTTGCATCTCACAGGCATTGGGAGGTCCATCAATTGGATATCAAGACCACCTTCCTTCACCGGGATATAGTGGAAGAGGTCTATGTCACTCAGCCTCCAGGATTTGAACTTCCAGGGGCTGAACCTAAGGTATGCTGCCTTAAAAAGGTCCTTTATAGTTTGAAGCAAGCACCACGGGCATGGTATGCCAAGATACATTCCTTTTTGCTGTGCCTTGGGTTTTAGAACAGCCCTACGGAGGCTATTTTTGATGTCCGGAAGAGTGAATCAGATATTCTGATTTTGATTCTATATGTGGATGACATGCTTATCACTGGGCCAGACTTGCAGAAAATTGCAGATTTCAAGGCAGCTTTGCAAAAATCCTTTGCAATGACAGATATGGGCCGGTTGCATTGTTACTTGGGTATCCAGTTTGCATATGTTGAAGGGGTTATAATGATGAGTCAGTCCAAGTACATAGTTTCACAATTGCAAGCCAGTTTCTACAACATTGGAGCCTGGCTTTCATTTCTCCTCCGAGGATGGAGGTGCACCCTTTGATGCCCCCCTTTATCAGCAAGCTGTGGGCTGCCTTATTTATTTATGTCATACCCGGCCTGATCTTCAGTATGCCGTCTCTCAGTTGAGCAGATACATGCACATGCCTAGTACACAACATTGGCAAGCAGTGAAGCGGGTCTTCATTACTTGAAGGCCACACAAAATTTGGTGACAAGTCTCCATTGGTCTTGCATGCTTTCAAGGACAGTGATTGGGCAGGTTGTTATGACACGAGAGAGTCCCATAGTGGCAATTGTTTCATGCTTGGATCTTTCATGCATTTCATGGTTCAGCAAAAAGCAGCCTACAATTGCTACTTCCAGTTGTGAAGCAGAATACAGGGCAGCCTTCACAACTACAGTAGAGAGTGTCTGGCTCCGTAAGCTACTCGCAAATCTTGAGCCAACTTCTACTACCATCTACACTGACAGCCAGAGTTTCCCACGGAGGACAACTTAGCAGATCTCTTCACGAAGGCTCTACCACGGCCCAAGTTTGAGACTTTTCGGCATGCCTTACACTTGGCACCATTTGTTACGTGACCATCTTGGACTGTCATAGGTTGCTATATCCATCTTGGACGAATATGTGCGACCATGATATAGTTCCAAGTATACCAGAGATGTATCCAGCATACTTCAACCATAACATGGAGATGGGTTTGTTAGCACTTAGCCCTGGTATGGCCTTGTAGGCTAGTCTTAGGACTCACTGAACCCTTCGGTTGACTTCATTGGTCAACCATATGGTTGACTTCGGTGCCATATAGGCCACCCCTTTGTACTTTCTCATTATCCATTTGCAAATACTCACGTTTGCTTCAGCTTGTTGTTTGATCCCTTGCATTCCACTCCATTTCCATTGGTTCCCGCACCCAACAAACATCTATTCATGGCATCCAGTGTTGCCTTGTCACATGTATTCACATTTTCATGCCACAGCTTACAATCCAATTTGACATGGCCTCCCTCTTCATTAAAAAAGTAGTCTACCTCTTTACCTCAATCTCAATTCCTCCTAGGTCCTCGATGTGAAGTTGCTCACTTTCTCGACTATTTTGATGTCTCTCTTCCTCGACTATTTTGATCTCTCTATTCCTGCTCATTCTTTGTGGCCTGCTTCTAACTCCCTTTTTTTCCCTCGCAGCTTGGTTAGCCACCACCACCCTATTGTTCTTAAACAAGCATCATCATCATCATGACTGAGCTTGATGCAAATGTTACGTAACTTTGAGCCACTCTCGGTCTCCATATGCCTAAGCTTTGTTAGCCACTTCTCATTGAAACTAATCTTGCCTTGAACGCCAAGTTCTTGGAGAGCCTTTTTCAACTTTGCGGCCAAGTTATCCTACTTGTCTTGTAGCGAGGCATTTTATTCAGCCTCTTTGTCACTGCGTTCTTCATTGTCATGGGCATCTGCGGCCCCTAATAAGTGCCGCACAGCCACTATGTGACCAGATAAGCACCAGCAGGGCCAAGCTAGCTGATATATCTGGTCAGGACAATGCAGGGGCATCGTTAGGACAGTTTTGGCCTCGTTGGTTCATTTCTAGAGCCCTAGGGGCCTATAAAAGGCAGCCCTTAGGCCCTCATTCTTCATCCACATCAGAGGCTTGAGTTGGGGCAGTTCTTTCCTCAACCAGCAGTAGAAGATCATCACGGGTCAGGCCAAGATAGGACAGCATCAGATCAGCTCCCATCCTGCGTTCCCTATAGGTCTATAGACAGGATCCAGGCACCAGTGCCTGACAGCAGCTGCCTGACAGCAGCAGCAGGGTGGCTTCATCACAGCCCCTTTTCTCCATCAGCTCGTAGTCTTCTACAAGAAGGATCAGTTCCCTCCATACAGTACTTTCTTGATTCTTTTGCAATAAAGGATCTTCCTTCCATGCAAACTTATTTCTCCATTTATTTATAGTTGTACTCAGCAACATTAACTTAGTCGTTTTTCCACGTCTGAGGCCCCCTATATTCCCCCTCAGTTCTTGCACTCACACCACCACGTCCACTTGTGTTTATGAGTGCATTCTCCTCTCAGTTTCTATCTCTATGTCATCCTGCTTCAACATGTATCCACTTGCTTGGTACTATTTCTTTTTGTTTTTCAATAGTATGCTTATTAAGAAATGAAATGTTTTCCTTCTGTTCAGTTACGAACAATGGGGACTAGGTCTAGCATTTGAGGGTGGACCCCCTTGCTTGGGGTTATGGGCATTAGTGACCCACAAGAGTGATGGCCTCTCTTTGAGAGGGACATCTAGAAACCACACCCCACCTGAGTACCCAAACATGGGACCAATCAAATGCACAGATTGCATACCGACCTAGGAACCATTCAAGAGAATGTTCCCTGAGCTTTGGGTGTGGGCCTGGCAGCATGCCAAGAGTAATGGAGATACAAGATAAGACGACAAACAAATGAGCTCAGTATGGCTCAATTATGACCTTAGAGTACGTCAATAGATAGTCTAAGCTGTTAGGAACCCGTGTGTGCGATCAGAATTAAATTCTGACAACTTTGAAATTTTAGGGTTTTTGGGAGTGACGTGGCAGCTGACACGTGGCAGACTGCCACTTGGAATCTGAGCTGGCAGGTCAGTCCACCTGTCCCACACATGTGGCAGCATGCATGGCAAGTGGCAGGGCATGCAAGCCAAGTGTTTGGCCCCAAATCTGGTAGATTTGGGGCAGGTTGGGGCTGTCCTCTTTGGGACTGCAGCCCACCAAAAATCTGGGACAAGTGTCCACCTTCCACTCTAGGCCTAGGGGGGGGGCTGAGCCTATAAAAGAAGGCCTCTCCCCTTCATTCCACACATGAAAATTTCGTCACTTTTCTTCTCCCTCCTTTTAGATGATGCAGCAGAACCTCTCCAGCTCCTTGGGTGCAGCCAGCTTCTCCCCAGGCCATTCTCTCACCTCAGCAGCACATTCTCTCTCTACAACAGCACATTCTCTCTCTACAGTTCCAGCCCCTCCTCTCCAGAAATCTGCCCCCTCTCAGCTCTTCTGGAACAGCAGCAGCATCCTCTCTCCTTCACCTAGCCTGGAGCAGCCACAGCCCCTTTCTCTCTCCTGCTGCAGTCTTTCTCTCTCTACTGCAGAATTTCTCTCTCTACTGTTCCAGCCCATTTCCCTTGCAGAAATCTGCCTTTCTATGCACCTCTGGAACAGCAGCAGCTCCTCTCTTACATCTCCTCCCTTGGGATCAGCATAGGCACTCTCTCTCTACAGCTATCACTCCATAAAAGCTTTCTCTCTCTAGCCTACAGGCTGTTTTTCTAAGCTGTTCTCATTCCAGCCCCATTTCCACACTGCCCTCACCCAAGGTAGCTTCAGAGGCATCAAGGACTTCATCTACAAAAGGATCAAGTCACGAAGGGAGCCTGTATTGTCAAGTTTATCTCATTTACAGCACTATTTCATGTTGTTTCTACTATCTTTCTAGAAACTAGTGTTTGTCTCTAATGTTGGATGTAAGTGGTGATTGTTGCAGGCTTCTTCCTTGTGGATTGGGCAAGCCAAGAGCTGAAACCTGAGCTTGGAGTCCTCCTTTTTGTTGTCTACCTTGTACATATGCTCTTGAGTCTTGTATCTAGGTCCTAGGTTTTCACTGAGTTCATCAGTTTGGAAGGTGCATTGCACCTTGGTCTTGTATCTCCATTTTCAAGAATAAAGTGAGCCTGGATAAGGGGGGGGGGCCGTCTTGGCCCCTCAATCATATTGCATTCTCCAATGATGTCACTTTGTGTTTAAGCTGTATAAGTCTTAATTCCAGCTTAATTGCAAACTCTTAAGTTCAAGTATATGTGTTTGGCAACTCGCAATCAACTCATTCAAATGCCTCTGCAAAATCCGTTGTTTGAATTGATAGAAAGCACCGAGTAGTTTACATTGGTATCAGAGCAAATTATTTTGCATAACTTCACTACGGGACATCGAGGCACGACTCGCAAAATGTACCTTTTGAAGTTCAGAGGGCTCCCATCCACCGATGCCCAATGGGTGGACAGAGCTACATTTCAGGAGTGTCCTGAAATCCTGGATGCTTATGAGGAAGCATTTCAGTTGCGGACAACCGAATGAAAGACGGAGGGAATGTCATCCTGCTTCAACATGTATCCACTTGCTTCAACCAAGAAGAGAAGGTATACCCCATCATCGGCAAGCTTCGGGTACACATCCAGGGGTACTTGGATCATCTACCCTTCATGGTGGCACCACTTCAAGGATCAGATGTAATTCTCGGCATGCCCTGGCATAAGCAAGTCAACCCCCGAATCGATTATGTGAAGAATATTCTAACCCTCCAACATAAGGGTAGAGATGTGAGCATTACAGCGGGAGTTTCAGGAAACACCATTCCTATGGTAAGTCATGCACGATCTCCCAATTTGCTTAAGAAAGGAGTATGTTCTTTTCTAGTGTTTGTACGCGATAAGCAACCAAGTGAAGAAAAGTAAGATCCTCTCACAAAAAAAAGATTAGATTTCCTTCAGGAATTCTCTAGTTGCTTCTCTCAGGAACTTCCTAGTCACCTCCCTCCTGAGAGACCAGAGGATCACAAAATTGACATAGTTCCAGGGTCTTCACCTCCAAATAGACCCCCATATAGAGTTAGTCAATCTCAACAAGATGAAATCTTCAAGCAAGTCCAAGAACTCTTGGACAAGGGATTGATCCAACCCAGTAATTCTTCTTTCTGCTCTCCTGTCTTACTAGTCCAAAAGAAGGATAAAACCTTCAGGATGTGCATAGACTATAGAGCCTTAAACAAACAGACGGTTAAGAATCGTTTCCCAATTCCTCGTATAGACGATATCTTTGATCGTTTAGGAGGATTTGAAATTTTCAGCCGCATAGATCTTAAGAGTGGCTACCATCAGGTACGAGTTGTACCTGAGGACATTCATAAAACAGCCTTCCGAACCACATTTGGGCTGTATGAATATATGGTAATGCCATTTGGCCTTACTAATGCCCCAGCCACGTTCAATCGACTGATGGAACGGTTGTTCAGGAACTATAGACAGTTCACTGCCGTCTTCTTTGATGACATCCTCATTTTCAGCAAGAATGAGGAAGAGCATAAGGAACATCTAAAGATTGTATTTCAAATCTTAGCTGAAAATGCTCTTTACATCAATGAGAAGAAAAGTGAGTTCTTTCTTCCTGAGATTCACTATCTTGGTCACATTATCTCACGAGAAGGTGTCCGTATGGACCCAGCCAAGATACAGACAATTGTAGAGTGGCCTGACTTGAAGAATGCCCATGAGGTAAGGTCTTTTCTAGGCCTATGCTCATATTACCGAAGGTTTATTTGGCATTTTGCTGAACTTGCAGCCCCTCTACATGATCTCACTAAGAAAAATCTAAAGTTCAGATGGACCCAAAAAGAAAAGGACTCTTTTAATGCTCTAAAGCATGCCCTGACTACAGCTCCTGTACTTATCATTCCTGACTTAAGGAAACCATCCCTAGTAGCAGCTGATGCCAGTGGCGATTGCCTTGGGGCTTCTCTTACCCAGGATGGTCATGCTGTGGCCTTTGAAAGCCGACGACTAAGAGATGCTGAACTTCATTATGATATCTATGAAAAAGAACTCTTAGCTGTAATTCATGCTCTCAAACTTTGGAAACATTATCTTTTAGGGATAGATTTTCTTGTAAAAACTGATCATGAAAGTCTTAAATATTTTCTAACTCAACCTCTGATCAGAGAGAGACATATGAAATGGTCTACCTTTCTGCAATCATTTCATTTTCAGATACAATATACTCCTGGAAAAGAGAATGTAGTGGCTGATGCCCTTTCTCGTAGACCACGGCTTCACCATATTTCAGTTCCCTATCATGATGAGCTAACAGCCCTCAAAGAATTCTATGAGGGAGATGCTGATTTTGCTCAGCCATGGGCACATTTGAAAGATAGAGGCACCCATCATGCCTACCACATCAGGGATGGCTATTTATTCATGGAGAACAAACTATGTATCACAAAGCAGCTTAGATCTAAAGTGATGGAGGAAAGCCATAACCCACCCTATGCTGGTCATAGGGGTATTGTGGCCACCTTTTCAGCCATGGATAAATTTTTCTACTGGCCTAACATGAAAAAGGACACTGCTGCCTACATTTTAGCTTGTCTCGCATGTCAAAAAGCTAAGTATGAGAGAGGAAAACCCAAGGGTTTACTTCAGCCCCTACCCATTCCTGAGAGACCATGGGAACACATCACCATGGACTTCATTACAGGAATTCCCAGGACCAATCAAAATCATGACATGATTTGGGTGATAGTAGATCGATTCAGCAAGCAAGCCCACTTCATTCCTTGCAGAAAGAATCTCAAGGCACCTGAAGCTGCCCATTTATTTATTAGACACATCTTTAGACACCACGGCATGCCCAAGTCTATAGTATCAGATAGAGACTCAAAGTTCACTAGTAACTTCTGGCAGGCTTTGTTTGAGAACCTTGGAACTCTTCTAAGTTTCTCCTCAGCTTTTCATCCTCAAACGGATGGCCAAACTAAAGTTACGAATAGTACACTCTTGGATTTGCTGAAATTTTATGTGCATGACCAGCAAACCTTTTGGGAGAAATTCCTTCCTCTTGTGGAGTTTGCTTATAACAACACAATTCATTCCTCCACTGGAAAAGCTCCTTTCGAAATTGTATATGGTAGATCTTTACCAACTCCACTCATGCAAACAAAAGAGAAAATCTTTGCCGCTGATCAATTCGTGGAGGATTATGACTCTGCTTATGCCACGGTTCGAGCAGCCATTCAAAAGGCACAGGAGAAACAAAGAGCAGCTGCAAATAAAAGACGGAGGGCGTTTGCAGTGAAAGAAGGCCAATGGGTCTTATTGAAATTTGAGAAAGCCCGGTTAAAAACCAAAGTGGGCAAAAAGCGCATCTACTTCAAGCTATCCTTTCGATATTATGGTCCTTTTCAGGTGTTGCAGGTAATAAATGATGTCTCGGTCCGATTGAGACTTCCAGAGCACTGGAAGATCCACAATGTCTTCCATGTAAGCTTGGTGAAACCCTTCATTGGGGAACCACCTCAAGAGCCCACACTGGACGATGCACCTGAAGTAGAGGACACTGAGATCTTGTTGATCCCAGAGCAAATTATTTTGCATAACTTCACTACGGGACGTCGAGGCACGACTCGCAAAATGTACCTTTTGAAGTTCAGAGGGCTCCCATCCACCGATGCCCAATGGGTGGACAGAGCTACATTTCAGGAGTGTCCTGAAATCCTGGATGCTTATGAGGAAGCATTTCAGTTGCGGACAACCGAATGAAAGACGGAGGGAATGTCATCCTGCTTCAACATGTATCCACTTGCTTGGTACTATTTCTTTTTGTTTTTCAATAGTATGCTTATTAAGAAATGAAATGTTTTCCTTCTGTTCAGTTACGGACAATGGGGACTAGGTCTAGCATTTGAGGGTGGACCCCCTTGCTTGGGGTTATGGGCATTAGTGACCCACAAGAGTGATGGCCTCTCTTTGAGAGGGACATCTAGAAACCACACCCCACCTGAGTACCCAAACATGGGACCAATCAAATGCACAGATTGCATACCGACCTAGGAACCATTCAAGAGAATGTTCCCTGAGCTTTGGGTGTGGGCCTGGCAGCATGCCAAGAGTAATGGAGATACAAGATAAGACGACAAACAAATGAGCTCAGTATGGCTCAATTATGACCTTAGAGTACGTCAATAGATAGTCTAAGCTGTTAGGAACCCGTGTGTGCGATCAGAATTAAATTCTGACAACTTTGAAATTTTAGGGTTTTTGGGAGTGACGTGGCAGCTGACACGTGGCAGACTGCCACTTGGAATCTGAGCTGGCAGGTCAGTCCACCTGTCCCACACATGTGGCAGCATGCATGGCAAGTGGCAGGGCATGCAAGCCAAGTGTTTGGCCCCAAATCTGGTAGATTTGGGGCAGGTTGGGGCTGTCCTCTTTGGGACTGCAGCCCACCAAAAATCTGGGACAAGTGTCCACCTTCCACTCTAGGCCTAGGGGGGGGGCTGAGCCTATAAAAGAAGGCCTCTCCCCTTCATTCCACACATGAAAATTTCGTCACTTTTCTTCTCCCTCCTTTTAGATGATGCAGCAGAACCTCTCCAGCTCCTTGGGTGCAGCCAGCTTCTCCCCAGGCCATTCTCTCACCTCAGCAGCACATTCTCTCTCTACAACAGCACATTCTCTCTCTACAGTTCCAGCCCCTCCTCTCCAGAAATCTGCCCCCTCTCAGCTCTTCTGGAACAGCAGCAGCATCCTCTCTCCTTCACCTAGCCTGGAGCAGCCACAGCCCCTTTCTCTCTCCTGCTGCAGTCTTTCTCTCTCTACTGCAGAATTTCTCTCTCTACTGTTCCAGCCCATTTCCCTTGCAGAAATCTGCCTTTCTATGCACCTCTGGAACAGCAGCAGCTCCTCTCTTACATCTCCTCCCTTGGGATCAGCATAGGCACTCTCTCTCTACAGCTATCACTCCATAAAAGCTTTCTCTCTCTAGCCTACAGGCTGTTTTTCTAAGCTGTTCTCATTCCAGCCCCATTTCCACACTGCCCTCACCCAAGGTAGCTTCAGAGGCATCAAGGACTTCATCTACAAAAGGATCAAGTCACGAAGGGAGCCTGTATTGTCAAGTTTATCTCATTTACAGCACTATTTCATGTTGTTTCTACTATCTTTCTAGAAACTAGTGTTTGTCTCTAATGTTGGATGTAAGTGGTGATTGTTGCAGGCTTCTTCCTTGTGGATTGGGCAAGCCAAGAGCTGAAACCTGAGCTTGGAGTCCCCCTTTTTGTTGTCTACCTTGTACACATGCTCTTGAGTCTTGTATCTAGGTCCTAGGTTTTCACTGAGTTCATCAGTTTGGAAGGTGCATTGCACCTTGGTCTTGTATCTCCATTTTCAAGAATAAAGTGAGCCTCGATAAGGGGGGGGGGCCGTCTTGGCCCCTCAATCATATTGCATTCTCCAATGATGTCACTTTGTGTTTAAGCTGTATAAGTCTTAATTCCAGCTTAATTGCAAACTCTTAAGTTCAAGTATATGTGTTTGGCAACTCGCAATCAACTCATTCAAATGCCTCTGCAAAATCCGTTGTTTGAATTGATAGAAAGCACCGAGTAGTTTACACTCTACTTCAGTCAACAGTTATTAGGGAGATTCAGTTCAAGGACAGCCACTAGTTTATGGTACTAACGAGATCAAGCGAAGAACCATGAGTGGCAATGGCACATCCAACCTTGGTGTGAGAGGACACAATTTCCACAGCCCTAGTACCCCCAATCGCAAAGGCCCCAATGATAGCTTTCGCCATGGTAGCCATGATGTAGATGCAGGGACAGCAATAAGAAAGCCTCTTCACATGCATGATATAGCTCCAGGAGAAACAAGAGGATCATGAGCAGGCTGTCAGAGAGGGCCATCAAGCAGCTCAGGAGGCCAAGAAAGAGCGCAATCAAGAGGCTCAAGAGGCCACAGAGGACCATCAAGCAGCTCAGGAGGCCAAGAAAGAGCCCAATCAAGAGGCTCAAGAGGCCAAAGAGCTCAGAGAGCGCACAACTCAGAGGCGAAGGAAGAACGGGATCATCTTCTCCTCATTTCTCTACTCCGGCCAAAGGGAGGCAAGGAAAAGGAGGTAGCGGCACAGACCGTCAAAGCTTCATCCCCTAGAGAGCTCAACCTTTTATGTTATGACGGTAAGACCAAAGCCCTAGTGTTGATTTCTTGGCTCAATTAGTTTAAGAGTCATTTCTCAAATGTGCCGTAAAAGACAACGAGAAGTGTATCCAAGAAGTACCAGGACTCCACCACGCTAGGTGATGGTGGTAATGGGAAGAAAACCTGGGAACGGGCAACCTAAGAAGAACTGGACGACAAAAACTAGCAACAGCTACAGCAGTTTCTTGGATTCATCAACCCGAGCGACCTATGCCAAAGAGAACCAATGTTTCTATTGTCATAAGCAGGGCCACAAGAAGCAAGATTGCCCTTATTTCAAGAAGTTTCAAGCAGAAGCAGCCATTCAAGTGGTTCTTCAGCAGCTTCACCTCCCATGAAGACAACATCCGTGAGTCATCAAGAAGATCGAAGATCAGCAGAAGAGGAGCCTCACACGTTTCCCACAATGTTCCACTTTTACTAGCCAGTTTCATTTTGGGAGCACGATGGTGGCACCAATTTGAGGTTCGACCTGACTACCAGAACCAGGGCTTGGATCTCAAAATCCCAAGCCATGGGGTTAAGTTCATTCCTTGGCCCTACGATACTCTTCCTTGACCATTGATTTCAGCAGTACAAATGTCTCGAGAGATTCCCCGAGGTGGCGAAGGGCATGTGGTCTACATCAACTCGATCGCATCCACTCAAATCACGACTCCCAACAGGAAAGAATTATGACTGCAGTACCATAATATATTCCTCACATCAAGTCTCCACCATCCTTACCACAAGTTCAGCTAAAGGATCATCGGATTGAGCACATTCTTGGCTCATCACCCCCGAGCAAGCATCCTTACCGTCTTAGCAAGAAGATGGAGGAGGAGCTTGAGATACAGTTAGAGAAGTTGTTGCGGATTGGCTTCATACGCCCTAGTAGTTCTCCATATGCAGCCCCAATCCTCTTTGCCAAGGACAGCACGGCAAGGATGTGTGTGGACTACCACGCACTCAACAAACTGATATGAAAAGCCGGTTTCCATGCC
This sequence comes from Dipteris shenzhenensis, assembly GCF_047967505.1. Lineage (NCBI taxonomy): Eukaryota > Viridiplantae > Streptophyta > Polypodiopsida > Gleicheniales > Dipteridaceae > Dipteris > Dipteris shenzhenensis. Next base: position 15,796,783 of record NC_141597.1, read on the forward strand.
GGTGAATGATTACATTTTGGAATGCCTGAATGGGGCCAACATGTTCTCCAAAAGTATTCTAGAAAGTGGATACCATCAGATCCGGATTCACAAGCTAGATATTCCAAAGTTGGCCATTTGCACAGAGAAGGCACAATACGAGTCCATTGTTATGCCCTTTGGCTCCATGGGGTCGCCAACAACCTTCAATCGCATAATGTTGTGGATCTTCAAGCCTATCATCGGTAAAAGTGTTTTCGTCTTTCTTGATGATATTCTCATTTTTCACTCAGCATGTTTTGCATGTCCAACAGGTTCTTCAGCTCTTGAAGGATAATCAGCTGTACATCAATGCCAAGAAGAGCAGCTTCTTTTTGGAGGAGGCACACTATTTGGGCTACATCATCTCCCCTACAGATGTTCGATTGGACCCAGCAAAGTTAAGGACGTCGTAGAGTGGTAGGTGCCTAATACAGCCTAAGAGGTCTACATGTTCATGGGTATTTGTCAAGCTACAAGAAGCACATCAAGGACTTGGCAAAGATTGCAGTACCCACCACCAATTTGCTACAGAAGGTAAAGACCAAGAAACAGCCCGTCCACTTTAATCTAGAAGCAATTTCAGTTGAAGGAAGCAGTTACCACAGCCCCATGCCTTGCAGTGGCTCAATGGGATCAGCCCTTGATGTTTGACCGACGCTAGTGACTATGCCATAAGGAGCTCTTAGGAGTGATCCATGCGTTAAAAACATGGAAGCATTTCCTGTATGGACAGAATTTTACTGTTTAGGACTGATCATCAAGCATTGAAGTGGCTGCAGACTATTGCAGCTGCCCAATGGTCTGACCGCCAGGTTCGATGGAGCCAAACTCTTCAGCAATTTGGGGGAATGATTGAGTACCAGTAACACCTCGATGTCCGCCAACTTTGGAATCGTGAGGTGGTTGAGTACTAACAGAATTTGCTTCATCGTTTCAAAAAAGGGACAAGTAACCATCACCGCTTGAATGCAGTCAAGTTCAAGCACAGGGGCTCTCATGAGGTGTCATGGGTCGAAGAGGAGACTTTTTACAGATTATCCCCACCTCCTTTCAACATATAAGGAGGCTTTTCACCTAACCTAGTTCTAATCTCAGCAGAAGGAGATGTCATGGGCATTTGCAGTACGTGGCATGCTGCAGAAAGGTGCTGCAACAACCACTATGTGGCCAGACAGGTGCCACAAGAGGTAGGCAGTCATGGCCAGGTCGGCTAACAGATCTGGTAGGGATAGTGCAGAGGCCTCGTCGGGACAGTTTCCTGGCCTGGTCTATTCATTGGGGGCCTATAGACGGCAGCCTTCAGGCTCTCATTCTTCATCCACATCAAAGGCTGGAGTTGGGGCAGCTCTCTCCTCACCCAGCACCAGCAGATCATCACGAGTCAGGCCAGAACAGGGCAGCATCAGATCAGTTCCCATCCCGTGCTCCCTATAGGTCTACAAGCAAGATCGAGGCACCACTGCCTGACAGCAGCAGCAGGGCAGCTTCATCACAACCCCTTTTCTCCATCAGCTTGCAGTCTTCTACAAAAGAGATCAGTTCCCTCATACACTACTTTCTCCATCCTTTTGTAGTGAAGGATCTTCCTTCTGTACAGTTCATATTTCTCCATTTATTTCCGGTCGTACGCAGCCCTTTGTGCAACCATAATACAGCTATTTTCCCTCTTCGCAGGCCCTCCATATTCCCCCTCATGTTCTTGCACTCACACCACTGCGTTTATGAGTGCACCCTTCTCTCAGTTTCTATCTCTACTTCAGTCAGCAGTTAATAGGAGAAAGAGTGAGTGAGTGTTCTCCCTACTACATTCATCCATCTTTATTTTCTTTTTCTGAGGTAAGCTCCCCCATGGCTTTGGAGTAGCTCCTCATAGGTCTTTGTCCGCTCCTCATAGGTCTTTGTCCGGTTTTTAATCTCCATGGATCTAAGATCCAGATGCAAACGACCCCACAACAAAGTCTGGATTGTCATACCATCAAGCTGTCATCTCAATTGATTAATTAGCACTCTCCTTCAGAGTAAAAATCTTGCATTGTCAAGACATCCTAAGGAAGGCTTCCTTCATCTGATTCCAATCTATAAAATACCTCACTGGGTATTGATTGAGCCACTGCTGCGCTACTTTACGCAATGTGCAAGGAAAATAATAGATTTCTTCATCCTCCAATCCTCTAAAGATAGGAACGCCCCTTTGAATCTTGGTGGTCGATGACATCTTCTTGGCCTGTCCACTGCTACATGCTCTCAAATTGCACTTACCTCACACTCTGCTAAGCTTTTCTTCTTTCTGAGCCGCACCTATTGTTGTGGTATGCTCAGATCTGTTTTCTTGTGAGGAATCATTTCCCTTGTTCCTTCCATTGTCATGGAACTCAGCTTTCCGGTTTATCTTCATTCGAGCTTCCTATGCCTTCACCCATCACAGTTTCCTCCTCGTGGTTGGAATCTTTTATCACTTCATGGACTTCTCTAACCACCAAGAGTTCTTTGTCGTCTTCTAGGACACAGCCTGCAAGCATGGATTCTTCAGGGTCTGGCTTCTCAGGGCTTCTGTGTCATTGGCAAGGTTATATCTACTGCCACACTGTCACTAGCAAGATCAGCAAGGGTTTGGTGGGATGCTATACCGCCTTCCACATGTCCCTCCTTGGGCCTTCTCATGCCTCTGAAACTCCATGGGCTGCTAAACTCACATCTTTCCAATAAAATCACATTCAAGAACAAGCAAGAACCTACTGCTGGGAATTTGAATCAACTAGAAGGTTCCAACAATCCAATCAACAGGGAAATCGCAAATTGGGAAAGAGAGGGAGAGAGAACAACAACACACCACACTAAGGTGGCCCCTAGTGTGGTGCTCTCTCTCTCCCTCTCTTTCCCAATTTGTAATTTTCCTACTCACTACCTTAGGATTGAGGCAAGGAAAGCTATAGGCATACTCAAAGAGCAACAAATCTACAAGTTATGCACGCTAGAGGAGGTCGAGACAGAGGAGCATTTCTTATATGCCTACCCAGCCTACTATGAGAACCGAGGACAATACCACTGCCTCTTTTAGGAGAGGCACGGCTTTGGTCCACTCTCATGGTCGATCCACTCTCTAGCTGACTGAAATGAGACGACACAGAGCGACACTATTGCGACAAATCAAGCAGTAGCAGGAGGTGACTGTGCCACAAGATGCTGAGGTAGACCGAGCACAACGACATGTCTCGGGCTTCTACGCATTTCAGTCAACTCAAGACATAGTGGGAGAAAGGAGGAGGAGCTAGTTGAGTGTCGACAGCAGAGAGAGACGACGTGATGCTGCCGAGAGGGACAAAGAGACCACACACGACATGAAGAATAACCAGAGTATGCTCGATCGAGGTCCGGTCTTTCTCAACTCTCCTTGTAGGAGACCGCCAAAGATGAGGCGTCACTCTTGACATAGCCCAGAGCTCGATAGACGCAGATCCGGGATATCTTTGCAGCCCACTAGAGAGCCACCACGGTGCCAGGTTTTAGCTTTTGAAATTTCAGTTTTCAGTTTCGCTTGAGCTCTTGAGCTTTTTAGCTTAGCATAGCACTCAGCAAGCACCCTAGCGCACCCTTTGCTTCAGCTCACTTAGGCTTGTATGAGTTCCTTCTCTTGGTGTACTTTGTCCCATAGGCCCGTGAGGCCTCCCGAGGACGTTAATATATCTTTCCTTCTTTCTTTCTTTTTCATTCCCAATTTGCGATTTTCCTGCTGATTGGATCATTGGAACCTTCTAGTTGATTCCAATTCCCGGCAGTAAGTTCTAGAATGCTCTTGAATCCAAGTTTATTGGAATGCTGTAAGTTTATGTTGAATCCAAGTTTGCAAAGCTGACTCCAAACGCATACTAGAAAACTAGAGATCAGCGATTTGAATTTGCAATCAATTGGGAGTTCTATTCCTAGACTTCAAAACATAAACCAGACCCTATGCACGATCCAGTTGAGGAGCTAGAATCCAGGAACATTCCCAAACTCATCCTCTAAAAACACAGTGCAGAATGAGATCCCAACGCAACCTTTTCCAGTCCAAACAGCACGACCAGATCTGAAGTTGGTTCTAGGGTACACCAAATTGGGTGGAAGTTCTTTAAAGGTTCTCAATCGTGAAAAAAAATTTAGAGACTTCATGGAGATTTTGACCTTTAAAGTAATGAAAACCATTCTGAACTTTTTCTTTGCATATCATATGGTTGTGAGGACACTTCAAATTCTCGTTTAAATATTGGAAGAAGTCATGATTGAAAGCCTGAAACAAATACTGCAGAGTAATTTTTTGGCATAACTTACAGCATTTGGGACAGGGGTAGCATGTGGTGGCAAGGGACCCGATATCACATCTGAGGTTGTTTGAGAATCCCTTGTGCCAGGAGCTGCTGATGAATCTAAACTTGATCGAGATGCTATGAAGAGCTGGGGCAGTAAATCTGGCTGTATAGATTCATCTATGTTAGACATGTCGAGTCCAAATGCATCCGCAAGGCACTGACTAGCCACATATATGGCCTCTGAATCTACCCCAGGTACAACTTCAACTGCAAAACTCGCAAATAGTATCAGCAGACATCGTGCCACCGAAGTAAAGCAACAAATAATGAAAATGTACAATTGCACTCGTTAGCCGAAACCGAACAACAAAGGCTCTGTCTTATGTTTAATCATAATTAGAATGAAAAATTGGTGGCATTACGGACCTCCACACGGCCCGCAACAACTACAGTATCAAAACTTTGTTAGGTGTCATAACTCAATTGGGCCGGATATTGTCTTTGCAAATCCATTTCGACTCGATAAGGTATGGAAACTCTCTCTCTCTCTCTCTCTCTCTCTCTGGTGAGCTGGAATAATCTACTTTTCAGAAAAACTCTCAAGTGCCACACCTGAGTTTAGAAACCGAAGGAACGCGAGAACGATCCGTCTGGCAAGAGGCGAATCGGTACGCAGGTTTGGCATCTTGGGATTTCGCCTTGATCCAATCTGCAATCTGTATGAGCAACCAATCCAGTGTGCAATTCTATGCTTGTATCGTAAGCTTTTTCTTGTCGTTTGCTTTGCAATTTAGCAACGTTGTCTTGTTTTACTTTGATTAGGTAAACGTGTGGTTAAAAAAAATTCCCTAGTCAAGGGTCTCGCACAAATAGATAAAAATTGCAATGTTGTGATTAACTAGATTTGCGGCACGCACGTAAATAACTACTAACTCGAAGCTAAACTTGAATCCTTAGTAATTTATATTTTTTAAAGAAAAAAAGAGAATGAGTAAAATGGTAGACATCGACGTGACACGAGGTTCATTAGGACCCGATCTTCCCTGCAAATGTCAGGGGTGGTGATTTATTATTGATTTCATAATGTCCATAGTTTGGAAGCTGAAGTCCAACAAATACATGAATAAGGCGATACAACAACTGATCCTCGTTGAAGTCTATACAATATTGTTACATAGACTACAACCATATGAATAAAGGTGTCATCATCCTTCGATCTTGCATCCATCTTGGATTTCCTTGCTCCCTCGCATTGATAACATGCAGTAAAAGAGGAATGTTGTAAGAATTCAGATTGAAAGCAAGCAATTTTGAATGGACGAGCAATTGAAAATATTTATTGGATAATATATAATATATAATTACTATAACCACACATAGTGTGGGCAGGGAGGTGGCGCTCTTCCTTCCCTAAAGAGTTATAATCCGAGGGAACAGGCCCTTCCCTGGGGGTGCCAAGATAACGCCGAGAATATAAACGCCGAGATAAGTCTTGCGAATGGATAAGATACTGGCATATTACCTAAATGTTAATAGTCATAATCGTAGTCGAATGCTAGTAAAATCACTACGAGCACCGTGCTAGGTGAAATTTAATTTCTCGTCGTCTTTTGGTGATTTCATGGTCGTCCCATTTCTCTTATAGATCATAATTATGATTTTATAGACCACCACACATGCCACCAATCGGTTGTAATGCCTGCAAACCACCAATCCAACAATCTGATTAAACTATAGGCTGATGTCAATAGTCACATTTGTATTTCAACTTGACAAATCAGCATCTTGCATGCCCTTGCTTGTGCGAAATTCTACTTTTTTGACACAAGAAGAGTAGAAAAACCTATGTTCTATTAAGTTGCTATCGCCCTGTATTAAGCAAGGGAGGGGGTGATGGAGAATGGATTTTGGGAAACTCATAAGAGAATGAGAGGAAGCATGTGGGGGAGAAGAAGAAGAAAAAGCAGCAACAACTATGGCAAACATAGAAGCTTGGTGGCTATGGTGGACAGAGAAAGCTCCAAAGCTTAATGGCTATGGTGGCAGGCAAAACCTTCGAAGTGGGTTGATGGATAAGAAGAGAGACCATGGCTCAGCACCTGTGGTGCTGTTGTTATTGTTGTTGATGTTCCTACCCATCTCCTCTATCTCCGAGTGCCATTCTGATTGCCTTTATATTCTCAAGTCTTTTGCCATTGCCTGATACCTACATTCCCTTTTGATTGATAGCCTTGCTTCCTTGTTTCTTGGTTGCTTTTCCTCTCCATCTTCATCGTTTGCCTCATCGTGTCCCTCACGATGTCGCATAGAGCCACTTTGCCCACGGGTTCTCTCTTCTTGGCTAGCCTCAAATATCCCAAGGTCTCTTTGAGCTTCCCAGGAAATCAAAGGGCTTGGCTAGGGCAACCACCAGCCCAAGCCTTTGTCCACACTATCAATTGAAAGCATGCACCAAACTCCCCAGTGTCACCTCCACATTCAACAACCCATCACTCCACCCCAGTAGCCACCCTCGTCCCCAATCTAAAGGGCAAAAACTAGAAATGCTGGCCTCAAACTTCTATATCATTGAGCTCTCATGCACTCGCGCTCCGAGCCATCGCCCATAGCTTGACATATGTAAGATCGTGATTGCCGTTGTTTCTGTTCCGGCTCCAAGACACCCTAAAGAGACACACGATTCAAAGGCATGAGTTAGCGAGCATTCACCCAGAAGCATCCCCCCCAAACAGTCCCGTTCCCTGTAGCCTCCTCCCCTAGTCCAACAGTAGAACAACAATCCTTGCAATTGTCCTCTTCGATATTCAAATTCATGACAAACACTACCAACTGTCACACAGGACAAACAAAAGAGTCATGCAAGCTCAATTCTGATTGAGATGCGAGAGGGATAATCATCCTTCGGAGTCAAGGCACTGAAGGCTGGCTGATAATAGCATGATTCGTGTGCTTTTGATGGCAATCCGCAGGGGCCAGTAAGTGGTGAGCACAGCAATGGCGCCATGGCTAGCTTTGTGCTATCTCTCTATGAGGTACTTCCATATGGGAAAAACAATCGATTCAATGCAACAATTCTTCCCTTGAATTTTCACAGCTTGGGACATCTACCATTCGCAATGGTGATTGATGAATTTTCACAGCTCGGGAATTGGTCGTGTGCAATGGTGATTATTTTGTATAAAACTTAGACACAACAACAGCAAACATTGTGGACATCGAGTAGGATGAGATAACATAAATCCTCCCTGCCATCAGTCTGCACTCAAAGAAGCCCTTTGGCACTTCATCTTTCCCACTTTGTCTACATTGCTACCATCTCCCTTGGTTCACGAATGCTGTGTTAGATCGCCAATAAAATTAAGGACTCCAACACTAAGCTCATGATTACCATCCCCGACCGAATGGAAAAAAGGAGCGGGTTTCCCACTATAATTCTCATTAGTGGCACCTTGAATCAGAAGATGTGCATTTGTAGGACATATATAGATGCACTACTTTACTCTTCTAGAATGACGTTTGATGGAGGCTAGCCTAGAGTGGAACATACAATGGAAGTAACTAAGATGAGGATGCAAGTGGAGGAGCTAATTGTAAGAATCTACAATTCCATCATGGGCCACTTAGACGTGATGTATACCCCGAGCTTGCACCCGCACATAGCATCGATGATGAATCGAGGGAAGGGCATGGCATGGGGGACATTAACCTGGTCGAAGAAAGGATGATGGCTGACAAGAGCATCTTTGAGGCGCTTGAAGGGCATCAAGATCTCCTGTCGTGAGTAGATTCAGGCAGCACAGACGGCTCTCGATTGTTGAGTCTCTTTTATTTTTTTGAGTTTGGAAGGAGCATGGAATTGCCCAAATTTAGATTGTTGCCTACTAACATGATGCACTCGGAGCTCGCCTCTCTAGGACAGCGAGCACACACACGATTGCTTCTCGCCTATATATTTGTCGTGAGACATAATCATTTGTTGCAATTGCGACAGCAGGCACAAAGAGGATTGTAGATCATCTTATGAAAGTGAGCTGATGCTTAAATACACCACTTGTAATGAAGGCATGCTCGTTGGAATGGAGCCCATAAGTTAACTTTTGGAGAGATCTACAGAGAAGCGAGATGGGAGAGGACAGAGATAGAAGCTATGTTATGTACCATGTTCGAACTAAGATCCAAACTTTCCAACTGAGATAGTGTACCTTGGAAGATGATGGTAGATGAAGCACGATGGAAGTTCCTACCGGCGTGAGAAGGCATATTCTTTTGTTTGTTGGAAAGGAGCCATATATATCATTGTTGGAGAGGTCCAACAGTTGTAGATGAATGGAATTGGAGAAGCAAGAGGGGATTTGACTAGTGATGCCATAGCCTCTTGCTGATAGATTAGTGAGATCCTCAAGTCCAGAGCTGTTAGCTGCCACAAAGAAGATGCAAGATTCACAAGCTGGGAGGCCGGGAATAAAGAATTGCGGGAGAGATTCAAAGATTAGAGATTTGGGAACAAGCTGAGTAGTCCTTAGTAAAGCAAGAATTGAAGAAAAGCAAGACTCAAATTTAGAAGAGTGTTTGGCCCTTCATATCAATCCAAGATCAAAGGCCTATGATCAAACACATGGCTCAAGGAGAGCTCAGAAAACCCAAACATCTCCTTAGGCTGCCTACCGTAAATAGTGTTCTAAAGTTTGGTCCACCCATGTATTTGAATCTAGAATTCAACTACTTTGATTAATGAGATACTTCAATTCAAATGATGCTAGATGCCCAAGCACTAGTCAAGTCTCTCATGGCCCCTCCAAGCCACAAAGAAAAGCACTTAGAACCATTAGTCTCACACAAATAGACCAGTACTTAAAGAAAATGAACTAGTCATGTGCACATGGCTGTTTGTAATAGAAAATTTGCAATCGATGTCAAATAGTGTTAAAAGAGGTAATTAAGAGCTATATTGTTTTATTCATTACAAAATATTTTGCTCTTTTAGAAGACCATAAAGTTTAGGTCACCCATCTATTTGCTATAGAATTGAGCTACTTTGATTGATGAGCTACTTCAATTCAAATGATGGTAGTAGCCCATGCATCTGAGTTGCAATGCAAATTTTCTAAGTGCTTGAAAGTTTGAGGGTCATGGCTTCTAGGTTTCAACCCATCAAAACTTGGAATAATAATTTAATTCTTGCATTGTTGTTGATAATGGACCCACATAATTAATAAATTTAAGCCATGACAAAGGTTTACTAGCACCGAATTCCCTTATTTGTAAACCAAGAATATAAAGCCCAAATATTAGCAACAATTGTAAGTCTAAGGAATACACTGATAACACATTAAGATAAATTGAAAAGGATAGACAAGAAATATGTCTAAAAAGCTCAATGAAACCTGAGATCAGTCCTTTACTCAACCACACACAAGCCAAAAGAGCAATTAGAAAACGTGAGAAGACATATCTGATTTTGGTGAATATGGTAACGGCTACTCAGCCAAACACTAAGCCTACACACCAAAAGTTTCTCTCTCAATTTTTTGATTGTTTCTTAGAGGATTTACCACCTGGACTACCATGTTCTCGACCTAAAGATCATAGGATAGAAATCCTATCGGGCAATACTCCACCTTGCAAAGCTCCGTATAGAGTCAACCAGCTAGAGCAAAAGGAAATTCAAAAGCAAGTGGAGGAATTGATAGAGAGAGGATTGATAAGACCCAGCAGTTCTCCTTATGGAGCACCTGTCTTATTAGTCAAAAAGAAAAATGGAACCTATCGAATGTGTATAGACTATCGTGCACTAAACGAAATCACAGTGAAGAACAAATATCCAATCCCTAGGATTCATGATCTTTTGGACAAATTGAAAGGGGCCAAGGTCTTCAGTAAGACTCCATTGATTGTTGATGAAGAAGAAATTCAAAAACCTGAATGCATTGTTGATCATCAACAAACCTCGACCCGAAAAGGAAATGTCTATACTAAATACTTGCTCAAATTTAAGAATCATACGAGAGATGATGCTCAGTGGATGCCTGAGCAGTTCTTTTAAACTTTTCTAGACCTCATTAGTTCCTATAATCAAACACGCAACTGAGGTCAGTTGCAATCCAATCAAGAGGGATGTTACAAAAATTATATTTTTGATATACCTTGCTTTGGACTTTATTATTTTAGTCAAGTGTGACTATGGCAAAGTACTCCATAGGAGTGCACCAGACGCCTGACTAGCTTGTGTTTTGCCATGCTAGATGGTCGATATTGTGGGTGATTCCATGTTAATACTGATGTCGCTAGTGTTATTGGTGTTGTGCTTGATTATTATACTTTGAGCGCGGTTATGTTGGGATCGGTTGATTCGGTGATTCGTTCAATCGATTGTTAATAACTAATGTAATTGGTGGCTTGAGTACAAGTGATGGAACTCATAGCGAGGATTGGAGTTAGTGCAAGGGTACCGATCGAGGTGTCACACAGCACATTTTATATGGCCATGGGCCAATTTTGTATTTGCTTTATTATTGCAAGTTTGAGCAATATCTTTTGTAGTGGGGACATAATTCATTTTTGGGCCCTAAGATGGCTATGTAAAGCAAATCCCTCATTTTGGAAGAGAGGGATAATTTTGGCTCGTTGGTGCTTTTATGAAATATCATAAATACTCTAGATGAGGAAGCATGAGCCACTCATCTAAGGGAGGGAGATTGTACTCAGTCTGCTGTCGCTTTCGTGGTGTGATTGTGTTCTTCTTCTCCAATTGATTAAGTGGTGAATTCGTGTGTGAAAAGAAATACCTTTTGGTTTCATTAGCTTTGCATCTTCTTTTGATTAGTATTCATGGTATGCTATCTCCCCCATCTAGTGGTGAACCTCTATGCTTAGCTCCTCACTCAACATCATTGACACTACATCATTAAAGTTAAGATTATTAGAACCAATTCAAAATATTGTTACCAATTTTGCATACCTTGGTGGTAGACTAGATTGGAGAATTGTTTTAGCATCATCATCGCCGACTTTAGCACCCAATGCATGCAACTATTTCAGGATTGATTGCATGTTATTCAAATGTGAGCCCAAACTATCCAATTCTAGCACGTGCAACCCAAAGAGTTTCTACTTTAGAACTATATTTAAATTTTTAGTATTCGACTTGAATAAAGCTTCTAGCATTGTCCCATTTTGCACTGAAGTCTTTGATACGTCCACATGATGGAAGTAATCAAATCCCAAAGCTGATCCAAGAAACCTTATTGCCTTCACATTCTTCAACTCCTACGTTGCTTTGACACAACACATGAATTTAATAGCTCAAAGTATCTTACTGGTGAAGGAAGATACATTGCAATCCAAAAAGTAGAACCTCCGAGTTCAAAACCCTACAAATCCAATGTTTCTTAGAATTAAAAATATTAATTGTCCTTGCTTCTTGGAAAATCATATGGCTAATCAACTGCTTGTTATTGTAAATGACCTATACTACTTAAAAAGCCACAAATGTGATCACCAAGACTAGTGCTAATTTCAACTCAAATTGGATGCTCAATATTATGTGTGGTAGCTACACTTATGTGTATTATTAATTTTTCAAGCCTTCCCCTGTGTGGGTGGTCACTTTTCTTTTGGTTTGGTCATTTTTTAGTTTTCAATTTGGCCCTATGTAGGCAATTTCTCTTACACTGCTTGATGCTCTTTTATTTTGGTCATTGTATGTACTGTCCTCTCCTCATATGAAAGGGGGGTTGTTGGGGCTGATCCTCATTGTGGACTCTTCCAAGGATGCGTTATGTGCCCTAACGTTTGGAGAGGCCCATAATAATTGGAGGCAATATAACTTAGCCATGCAACATGGCTACTCCATGGAATGTCATCGTGAACATGTGGTGCATACAATCATGTGTGATTGACCCATGAGGATGAAGCAATTTTGTGACTTTAAGAGCCTTGATGGTGCTTAGAGGTCTCTTTATATTGCCATGGTGACAAGGTGGGTAATTCTTTCATGAAAGTTGACTTTTGAGCTTTTTTTATGAGCATCTAGTTTGCTAGGCCCTCTTGGGTGGCTTATAACATGTGGTGGAGTCTTTTACACTTTGTGTTAAGTTGATTATCCTCAAATAATAGTCTTATGTCCTGAGTCTTGTGTATCAATAGAGGTGAACCAGAGTCCAAGTCCAATAAACATGACTTTTAGTCTCTCTCTTATGTCGATTCTCATTTGTCCTCAAAGGTTGTGTAAAGAGAGATGGAGCAATCCATTTGTTTTTTGTTTATATCACTAAGATGCCAACATTTTTATCATTTCTTGTGGATGGATTTCCTCAATGCATCCAATGAACCTTGTGTTTAATAATCTATCAGCTAGCCTCCTTGGAACACATTTGGTCAATACACTTTAATCTTACAGATGGTCGCAAAAGCGGGACATTATGTAACTTTTGGTTTGGATTTTTCATAGAAACTATGAGCTAAGTTTATTTTATCTATATGGCCTTTCAATAAGAAGTCAACAAACCACCTAAATGCTTCATCAATTGAACACATAGGGAATAAAAGTAGCTTTATGACATGCAACTTGAATGCTTCATCAATTTAACTCATAGGGAATGACAATAGCTTGATGACATCCAACTTGATAGGTAGTGTCAAACAAGTGCAATAATTGGGCTAGCTTGTCCTTGCCAGTGTACTTTGGTTGGAAAAGTTACCACCCATCCATGCGCATCAAGTATTTTTGCCACTATTAGAGTTCAACATGTTCTCATGCTCATGCTCATGCTCTATGTCTAGCATTTGTTTCTCTTATCTTTCTTGAAGTCTCAAGTCATGATTATGCTCTATATCTACCTCTTCTCTTTCCTCATGTCTCAGGACATGACCTTCCATTTCATCCAGTCCTATAAGGGATGGCAATTCTTGTGCATCTCACAAGGAAGCTTTTGGATTTCAAAATTACGTAGGCTCTAAGATGTTATGAGGAACATTGGCAATGGAATGAGATGGATGTAGTAGTACAGATAGTAGCAATGTTGGTGATGGTGGCAATGGAAAAAATGGTGGTAGTGGTAAAAATGGTAGTAGTAGTGGGAGGGATGGCATAAAATGATAGCAACTACACAAATGATTGAGAATGATGACATAGAAGGAGTTTTTATAAACATTAGTCAAGATATACATATATACATGTAAATCTATGTGTGGGACATGCAAAAGCAATTGAAAAAGGCATCTCCAACACCAAGTAATCATAGGATAGGCTTTCCCAAGCTAAGCAAGGTGTAATACAATGCATAACAAAATTGAACCACACAAGTTGTAACTTATTATCATACTCAGAACTTGCCAAATCATAAGTATGTATGTATATGTATATCTATGTGTATGTGTATGTGTATGTGTATCTATATATATATATACATACATACATGTGTGTGTGTGCGTGTGTGTGTGCATGTGTGTGTGTGTGTGTGTGTGTGTGTGTTTAGCATTGTAATTTTGGAAACTTCATGGATCCCACAAAATTGCTATATAAAAATGTGGATTTCTAGCCATGCATTAAGTGCAATTTGTGCTAGTGCTAGCCATAAAATTGTATTTTCCCTAATGTCATGCTAAACCAATGTTTGTAAGAACTCTCAAATCCCAAAGTGTGATCACGAGTAGAGAAAACCCTTGCACATACAAAAAAATTGCAAATTGCAAATCTCGTAGATTATTTTTTGCAAATCACTAGTAGAGTCACCTTGGCATGTACAAAATAAATAAATTGCAAATCTACTAGAGAACAAATTCATCACACATGCTTCCATCCCAATTAGAGCCATGTTATTACAGAACTCAGCTAATGGGGAAAATAAGCTTCATAACGATTTGTGATTATTATCTTTATTGCCTCATTTAAGCATTCAACAATATCGTTCTAGGGGGCTAAAGAGTGGTACTAAAAGTGTAAAAAGAAGAATCGCCAACTCAATCATTGCAAAAAAATAATGCAAATTAAAATAGGTATAAACACTCTAAAAATCCTTTTAAAAAAATAAAAAAATAATTCACTTTAAGAAATATCATAAATTAAAGTTATTCTTGAATGAATCCCATCATAAGGACATAACCAATGTAGAACTATAGTCAACATTATTGTAATGAAACTGATTATAAGGACAAAAGCCAACATAAAAAGCCCACAAAATTCCTGATCATTAATCTGTAGGTGATATGCCAATCAAATCAAAGAAAGTATTGCTTGGATCCTTCAATGAGAGGATGAAATATTTCATAATGTATTGAAGTCCAATAGAGTAATATGCCTTTGAATAAACCTTTTCAATTGTGTGAGTTCAAGTCTTTCATTATAGAATAAAATAATTCAAAGCTATATTCTGAATTTTAAAAAGTAACCCATCATATCCTTAAGGCTCGAAGCTAATTTAAGTAAATCAAAACAATTTTTAATCAAAGAACCCCATAATATAGATGAGCAAGGATCATCATCCATAAGGAGCTAGAAGTAACAACTTTGAAAGATCAAATGAATCAAGATGGTAAGAGTGTTTCGCAAAGCAATACTATCATTCCAAAATGACTTAGTTGAGATCTTGTTAAGGAAGTCTAACAAATATTATTATTTTAATAGATGGTGTTTTCCAAAAAAACATTGGCAAAAAAAAAAAAAGTATAAACAAGAGAACACAAATGCTCAAACACATTGCCTCTATGGTATGGCATATTGGCCAAGGAGGGGGTACCTTTTCGTCCTTTAAAACGCCAATGAGAAAATAAGTTCTTAAACTAATAAACCTATATATGTGTTCTCACAATAGGGAAGCATGTCTAAGGGGAGGTTTTATATTTTGTGGAGGTATCATCAAAGGCCAAAGGCCACCGGTGTGAGGTGCAAGAAGTGCTTAAATCTTGTAGCTATGAGTTTTAATGCAATATTGCAATACTACTCATGCCTTTGTTGTAGGTTATTGTGCAAGTGATGGCATGGTGATGGTGCCACTATGAAATGGTTATAGAATGTGGTGCCAATAATGGTGCAAGTGTGGGAACTAAAAGAAGAGATGGAATGAAACACAAGGAATGGTCAATACATACGCTTGTAATAACCATAACAAGGATGTGCGTGCTGGAACAAAATAGAATAAGAATGGGACTTGCCACAATGTTACCAAGCCAATCAAAATACATAGGCCCACCACTTGATAGTATAGATATAAGTCATCATTAAAAATCCCTAATACAATGGGTCAACTCGTAGTTCAAGCCTCTCTTCTCTCCTCTCTAAATGATTCTCTCCTCCAACTTCACTCTTACCTTCATCCTGACTGGGCTCACTCATGGGAATGATTTGAGTCATCTCCCATTGGTATAATGTCCTCCCTTCATTCTCATTGGTGATCCCCCTATCTCCCCTAGCCATTATGCCACTCTGTCTCTTAATGGATTTGGTGGCTTTCTGCGTGCACCTTCCTTTGTCTCTTTGATGCTATGCTAACTACTTCCTAGTGCCTCTGACTAGCACTGAGCTGGAACAAGTCAGATCACATTGGTGGATATAACTTGCCATTCTCCATGTGCACTATTAGTGCTACCTTAACTCTTTCATGTGCACATCCGAGTGGCTATATCTTGGAATTCAGATGAAATTGTTCTAGCGTTATAAATTCCATTCAACTTGAGAATCATTTTTTGCTTCCAGCTTTAAAATAGTTTCTAACTTTGTAAGACTTTAATTTTCTATTTTTAAAAAATTTATCCTTGAACAATTTTGTATATGGCTTCAAATAAAAATTTCACTTTTTAACTTGAATTTATTTTTTATCTTCATCATAGTTTTCAAGCTTTGAGCTTTATCATATTTTTTCACCACTCATAATCTTTATAATATATGCTAATGAGACAAATGCATGTGCTCTACAGATACTAATGCTTGCAAATAGTGGGAGAAACAGTCCAAAAATGTGCAACTTATGTGATGCATGATGAGGTATCTATTGCTGGAGATTTCTAATTGAAGAAGATAAAGTGTAATGAAAAGTATGTTTAGTGTAAATAAATCATAGATGCATACAAATGCATTTTAGGCCTCTACTCCCCTGGGTAGCATGTGGCAATAGCAATTTAATGAAAATGATTATAAATTGTTGATGAATACCTACTAAGGCATTTATAGGCCTTTGGCCTCTACCCTCACAGGGAAATAAATATATGATGCAAACCCCTGGAGACTACTTGAGTTTGTTTTGTTCAATATCATATGACCAAAACAATTTTTGGTATGGCTAAATATGGGGTGATTACTTCCCAATTCTATAGTTTCTTTCATCTTTGCTAAACCAAGAGTGCATTTGTCTCTAAATTTTCTTGCCTTTTGACTGAGGTTCTCATAAAATTTTCCAAGAAAAATATCAAACAAATATGAACTATACCCATAGTGGCTACCTCTCCACTATGTGTACAAGTGTGTGCACATAGCCCGGCACATAGATTGTCATAATGCTCAACAAGGAGTGCTTATCAAGTCGGTACATAGCTCTGATGAGTATAACCTAGCTTATGATTCTTGATAAGGATCTCCTTTAAAGAGTTCCATGTTTACCACATGCAAATAAGATTTTAATGTTACTCGTTAAAGACTTTAAGAATGTACTAAAATGATATCAAATCATTGATAGAAAGCATACCTCATAATGCTTCTAATCTTGTAATTTAGCTTTTCTAACATCTTTTGATAAGCATCCTTTCACCACAATGGGGAAGATGAACTATATATACAAATGAAAATTTAAGACATCACCATTTGACAAATTGAAAGACAAGCACACCTATAAGAACACATCACAATCATGAGACTTGAGGCCAATAAGCTTTCCCTCCCTTGGAAAAGCACCCTTTAGACAGTGCATGTGTCCTATCAGTGTTAAAAAAGGGACGATGCCCATGTTTGGCATTGCATCCTCCCTCACGGTGGAGATCGATGGGGCCTTCAAAAGCACAACCTTTGTACCCTTGCTTTGTGGTGACAACTCCCTCATCTTATCTATCCTCTTATCGCTTTACGAACGGGAAGCTATATTCTTTATGTGTGTCCCTTGGGTCCTCTACACCAACCTAATCCAAGTGTGCTCTCGTGTTCTCTCTATAATTCCTAGAAGCTTTCCTAAATCTTTGTGACTGCATAGATATATTTGGGTGCAAGGGAGGAATATAGTTTGCATCTCTATTGTCCTATAATAAAAACAAAGAAACGTGATGTATAATGCATGGTAAAAATAAAGGTCTCAATTTTCATGTAAGCATATGAATACTACTCAAAGTAAGGCCTATACAAAGTATCATATCCATTGCACACACACACATATGGAAGAAGCCCACCAATGCATATTTTTTACACTTCCGGCGATGCATGGTAAAAAACAAGGAAATATGCATGCACATCCATCTAAACAATACGAAACACACAAAAATTGGCAAGAATGTGAATCTTACTCAAATAAGGCCTTGAAAAGTATAATACCTATAGGGTACATAGACATATGGCACTATCATACACATCCTACACACACACACACACACACACACAAATACCCATCCCAACCATGCAAACAATACCTGACCCACAATAAACTTTGAAATCAAATAATGTTACTCAAACTAACAAATCAAAATAATGTTACTCAAATTAAGATATGCACTTGTCCATGATGCATGGTCCAAAATAAGGAAATACCCATCCCAACCATGCAAATAATACCTGACCACAAACTCTCCCTCTAACTAACTCATATAATCTCATCATCCCCTAGATAAAGACCCATGGTACCTTCATAACTTGAAGCCTCCTAATTAAACGAGAGCATGGGACAGTGTCAAACGCCTTTTGAAAGTCTACAAAGCAAGCATAGACTTTCTAGTGCCTCGATCTCGTCTCCTCAATGACGACTCTCAAAGTGAAGATGTAATTGAGTGCTGTCCTCAAAAGCTTGCCTGCCCTATAGCACACTGCCCATGTGCTTCTGTGTGACTACTAATCTCCCTCTCTAGTACTTACCCATATATCTTAGCCAAAGTGTGGCTGAGAGGATGATAGTTCCCAGTGTCCAGGGGGTCCCCTACTTTGTATATTGGTACAATGGCGATAGTGCTCCAAGAGGATGGGAAGCCATGATAGACCATGTTATTGAACATCTGTGCAAAGATTGGAGCTAGGACCTCTTGTACATGCGCGAAATGCTCTATCCATAACCACTCATGTTCTTGAGATTGTTGGTTATGGAGATGGTAGAGTGCACCTCTCACATTCTGTGTAGTGAGTGGGTGACATGTGGTGGGCCTAGGCATATTGTGATGGAAATAGGTTGCTTCCCCTCAAGTAAAAGCCTCCACCCAATGGTTGGGTGCCCTTCCCTAGAATGATCAGATCACCTCCTCCATCTTGTGTGTGAGGAAAGTCCACCTTACAACATGTCAATCATTTTCATGAAATCCATTGTGTTTCATGTGTTGTCCGTTTGCCCAAGGCTCGCTCATGTGAGGTGTGATCTCATCTCTCTACACACATCATCGCGGGCAAGGATTCTCATCATTCCCATGAGGGCATGCGCTATAGATTTGGTTGTGGGGAAGGATTTAGTAGCAGCTACATCATGTACCATTGAGACTAGGGTATCCAAGGCGGGTGAGGTTTGGATCATCTTGAAGTAGGTCTGAGAACTCACGAGCCAAGTGTCTCATGTAGATGAGAGCATGGTCAAAGTGGCTCTGACACGAGTAGGTATGGGGGGGGATCTCCCTGTGGGTGGCATAAAAGCCAAGAGGCTAAAGTTTAGGTATATGTGGTATTAGCCAAAAAAGAAATCAAGACAAGAGACTAGAGGATAGGTATGGCGATGCTCGAGAGCCATAGAGGAATAGGGAATGTGAGGGGAGAAGCGTTAACCTGGGTGGGGACAAGAGACTAAGAGGGGAGGGAATGAAGAGGGAGACTATGGCACAAGGGAAGAGAGAGAGGGGAAAGAAGAGCATGTACATGATGGGAGGAGGAATGTAAACATGGAGACATCAAGGGAAGAGGGCCATGCTTTATTTGAAAGGAAGGGAAGGGGGAAATCAAAGTACTAGCTAGGTGGCTTTACAAGAATGAGAGCGTCTCATCAAGGAATAGCCCCCTCCTTTTATAGCCAAGAGAGGGGGTCTCTCCCAATAAATGCATCCTCCCACATGCATGGTGTGTGTGGAAGAGTCTCCCATGTGGGCTAGGCGGTTACACACTCTCAATTGTGTGCGATAACGCTTGGCCACATTTTTCCACATATATCAACTCCCATATCCCAAGTCTATGATACTCCCTTGGTCTCTTCCCAATTTTATAATACATTCAAACATCTAGGAGGAGAGGGTTGGCACAAGGAATCTTGCCACCTCATCCTACTTTCCCCATTATTTAACTTGCACTCTTGGACCTTCATTACCTCCCCCACATGGGCCTATCCTATATGGAGGGAATAACCCAATATACTATCCATCTCCACCTATTTTATATTACTTCTCCCATGGACTTTGGGCCATATCTCACTAAATGCAGGCATGGGACCGCCTAGGTGGAGGGGTGGCACATGGGGGAGCCATGCCACCTTAACATTTTATAATATTACTACCATGAATTATGTACAACACACCTTATGGGTCCTCTTACGTGGAAGGGTGGCACATGGTCATGCCCTGCCACCTCAACCCTGGGCCCTATGCACACCATATTTTATTATACTATTGCCACACATACAAGCACACACACATATTTATGCCTTTTTCATTGGTCAAATTTATCCATAACAATGGTCAGCATCGAGTGGGGGGGAGGCATAGTAAAGTCATGTATGTGTGGTGTAAAGGCAGGAGACCCATTAGATTACCCATTGTACTAGTCCCTGCATCATGTGGAAAACAAGCAAGCCCGTTAGATGACAACCATCTTTAGAAGCCTTTATATATAATCAAGTCATGGCTGCTCCCAGCTCCAGTAGGCATTGCCTATACCCAATTGTGTGTGATGCATCTGCTGAGTGTCTCACAATCTTGAGCTTTGCTGGGTCTAGCTCTATCAATATGAGAGAGTCAGAGTCAAAGTCTAGCAAGCCCACCTACCTACATTAAAGTCACTAAGAAGGAGGATGTGTTTCTACCAAGAGAGCTATGTGATGTCATCATATATAATTCACATGGGCTCTGTCCCTCTATAGTGACCTCATGTGCATAGGAGATTGGCCGTGCCTCCATAGTCAGACTTGATCGGTTGTGCCTTCGATAGCCGAACCCATATCCACATATGTTGTGCATGCTCCTCTCTCCATACGATAGATATGAAAGGCCTTAGGTGTGATCTGAATAAGGGAGCTACACCGAGCTCAGTATGCCACTATCTCTCCTCATCTCCCTCCTATAGGATGATTCCCAATTATATCCTATCGTTGGGCCCCCTCTCTCAAGGATCTCATGTGTGTCTGTATAAAAGATCATATCTCTATCACTGTTTGTCTATGAGAAACCTCTTGGATCAGTGGACCAAATGTACCATTACAATTCCACACTGCCACTTTTAATCCACTTTATGCACTCATCC